>NC_047055.1:79421066-80021066 GCF_011762595.2 Tursiops truncatus | reverse complement strand
AAACTAAATAAATGAATAATCTTTTTTTTAAAAAAAAGAGCAACAAAATTGACAAACCTTTAGCTAGACTGATAAAGAAAAAAGAGAGAGAGAGAGAAGACACAAATAACTAAATTCAGAAATCAACGGAAGGACATTGGGACTTCCCTGGTGGTCCAGTGGTTAAGAATCTGCCTTACAATGCAGGGGACGCAGGTTCAATCCCTGGTCAGGGAACTAAGATCCCACAGGCCGTGGGGCAACTAGGCCCAAGCACCACAACTACTGAGCCCATGTACCACAACTAGAGAGCCCACATGCCACAACTACAGAGCCCACATGCTCTGGAGCCCACACGCCACAACTAGAGAGCACGCATGTCACAACTACTAGACCCACACACTCTGGAGCCCATGTGCCACAACTAGAGAGAAGCCCGTGAACCACAACAAAGAGCCCACACACCTCAACGAAAGAGCCCACATGCAGCAACTAAGACCCAGTGCAGCCATAAATAAATAAATAAATAAATAAATAAATAAATAAATGAAGGACATTATTGCCAAACTTACAGAGATATGTTTTAAGATTATAAGAGAATGCAACTAACAATTGTATGCTAACAAATTAGATTGCCTAGATGATATGGACAAATTCTAGAAATAAAAAAGTTACCAGAACTGACTCAAGAAGAAATATAGCATCTCAATAGATCTGTAACAAGTAAAATATTTAAATTGAATTAGTAATGAAGAACCTCCCAACAAAGAAAAGTCACAACCAGATGGCTTCACTGGTGAGTTTTACAAAACATTTAAAGAATTAATACCAATTTGCCTCAAACTCTTCCAGATAACTGAATAAGATTGAACACTTCCCAACTCATGCTAGGAGGCCACCATTGCCCTGATACCAAAGCCAGATAAAGACCTAACAAGAAAAGAAAATTACAGCCCCAAATATCTTATGATTATAGATGCAAAAGTCCTTTAACAAAATACTAGGAAATTGAATTCAACTGCATATTAAAATGACCAAGGGGAATTTAACCCAGGTGTGCAAGGATGGTTCAACGTAAGAAAATCAATCAATATAATACATCACATTAATATAACAAAGGGGAAAAGCTACATGATCATCTCAATTGATGCAGAAAAGGCATTTGACAAAATCCAACACCCACTTATGATAAAAGCATTCAGAATGCCAGGAATAAACAGAAACTCCTCAACATGATAAAGGGCATTTACGAAAAACCTACAGCTAACATAGTCAATGGTGAAAGATGAACACTTTCCCACTAAGATCAGGAATTAAGACAAGACACCCACTTTTACCACTGCTATTATACTAGAATTTCTAGCCAGAGCAATTAGACAAGAAAACAGGAAATAAAAGGCATTAAGATTGGAATGCAAGTAATAAAACTCTCCCTATTCACAGATGACATGATCATACATATAGAAGATTCCAAAGAATCCACATGAAAGCTACTAGAGCTAATGAACAAACTCAGCAATTTTGCTGGTTACAATACACACACAAAATCAAATGTGTTTTTATACACCAGCAATAAACAATCCAAAACTTTTTAAGAAAGCAATTCCATATAGCATCCCAAAGAATAAAGTACCCAAGAATAAATTTAACCAAGGAGGTGAATGACTGGTACATTGAAAATTACAAAATATTTGCTGAAGGAAATTAAGGAAGACCTAAATAAATGGAACAGCATCCTGTATTCACGGATTATAAGACTTAATATTGTTAATATGTCAGTACTGCCCAAAGCAGCCTATAGATTCACTGTAATACCTGTCAAAATCTCAACAGCCTTTTTTTTTGCAGAAATGAAAAGGCCAATCCTCAACTTCATATGGAATCTCAAGAGGCCCCAAATAACCAAAACAATCTTGAAAAAGAACAAAGTTATAGGACTCACTTCCCAATTTCAAAACTTACTACAATGCTACAGTAATCAAAACAGTGTGGTATTGGCAGAAGGACAGGCATATAGACCAATGATATAGAATTGTAAGTCCAGAAATAAACCCATACATCTATGGCCAATTGATTTTCAACAAAGATGCCAAATTCATTTAATGGGGAAAGAATTATCTCTTCAACAAATGGTGCTTGGACAACTGGATATCCACATGCAAGACAATGAAGTTGGACTCCCTACCACACACCATATGCAAAAATTAACTCAAAATAGATCACCAGTCTAAATATAAGACCTAAAACCATAAAATTCTTGAAGAAAACATAAAACATAAATCTTCATGACCTTGGAATTGGCAGTGGATTCTTAGACATGACAACAAGAGAAAAAATAGATGAATTTGACTTATAAAAATTTAAAACTATTGTGGATCAAAATACATTATCAAGAAAGTGAAAAGAAAATCTATAGAATGGGAGAAAATATTTGCAAATCATCTAATAAGGATTTAATATTCATAATATATAAAAAACTCCTAAGCTCAACAAGAAGACAAATAACCCATTTGAAAAATTGGCAGGCTGGGTGCAGAGCGGTGAGGTGAAGGGATCGTGCTGCAGGGACAGCAGGCCTTCCCCGGCAGCTGCCGCAGGTCAGATCATTCACTCCTGTGGGCTGGCGCAGCCACAGGGAACACCCTCTGGCCAGCGGACAAAGGGTTAAACACACCAGTGGTGACCGCGGGCTGGATGTGAGAACCTCGGCACGGTGTCCGCACTGCAGGTGCACCCGGGTGGGCGGAGCGAGCCGGCTGGCGGTGACGTGACCGACCGGCCGAGGCTCCCCTTCCCCTGCAGGGGTCGCTCGGCTCTTCCACAGGCGCCCTCTTTTCTAACTTGAAGGCAAAAGGTGGTGCCTGTGGACCGAGGGAGAGCCTGGCTCTGCCATGCTGGGAGCGGCAGTTACTTTCACCAGTTAGGGCGCAGGGGCGCGTGTGGCATGGACGCGCTGACACAGGTGACCAATGGGATTGGGGCTCAGGGGTGGGCCACGTGGAGTGGGTGTGGTCATAGTCTGGAGCCACGGTTTCTAGTGAGGCAACCACCAGAGTTGCGTGGAGAGCTAAGCTGAGTGGCGGTGGGGTGCTTCTCTGCCCCCAAGTAGAAAAGCCTACCAATGCTTTCTCATTTGGATCCAGGCTCCAATTCGGGAGTCTGGTAGCTGGATCCCCTAGGAAGAAGAGTTCTCAAGCAGTAAGAAGAAAGCCTTTCAGTTTGGAACACTTCTTTGCAGATGGAAATGGGGAATGGATTGTCAGACCAGACTTTGATCCTGTCCAGCCTGCCTTCATTTCAGTCCTTCCACTTTGTCATTATGGGTTTGGACTCTGCTGGAAAGACAACTGTGTTATACAGGCTGCAGTTCAATGAAATTGTAATACCGTACCTACCAAAGGATTTAACATGGAAAAAATTAAGGTAACCTTGGGAAATTCTAAAAGTAACTTTTCACTTCTGGGATGTAGGTGGTCAGGAGAAATTAAGGCCACTGTGGAAGTCATATACCAGATGCGCAGATGGCATTGTGTTTGTTGTGGACTCTGTTGATGTTGAAAGGATGGAAGAAGCCAAAACTGAACTTCATAAAATAACTAGGATATCAGAAAATCAAGGAGTTCCTGTGCTTATAGTTGCTAAAAAACAAGACCTGAGGAACTCATTTTCTCTCTCAGAAATTGAGAAATCGTTAGCAATGAGTGAACTGAGCTCATCAACTCCCTGGCATTTTCAGCCCACCTGTGCAATCATAGGTGATGGACTGAAGGAAGGACTTGAGAAACTACATGATATGATAATTAAAAGAAGAAAAATTTTGCAGCAGCAGAAAAAGAAAAGATGAATGGTGATAACCTTTTAGGTCTGTGTGGAGTAGGTTTTCTGTGGTCTGATTTTGACAAATGGAAGAGTGTCGACAGCCTGGTTTGCCTGCCTGCCCTCCTGGATGCTGTTAAAGCTTTGTTTGGTTGAACAATCAGATGTCCAACTCTGTTGCCTTGTGGAAGATGAGTAAATACAGTGCTTCTTAAAATGGCCTCTTCTCCCTACCCCACAAATCTTTTGGTACTACCATTTTGGGAAGCCAAGCAAAGATATAAAATTGACCAGAAAACAGCTGTGGAAATTTGACCTGAAGTTAGTGAAATAAAACTTTGAAGAGTGTCAGCCTAAAAAAAAAAAAAAAAAAAAATTGGCAATGCCCAGAAATCTCTTGCATTCCTATACACTAATGATGAAAAATTTGAAAGAGAAATTAAGGAAACACTCACATATACCATTGCAACAAAGAGAATAAAATACCTAGGAATAAACTACCTAAGGAGACAAAAGACCTGTACGCAGAAAACTAAGACACTGATGAAAGAAATTAAAGATGATACAAACAGATCAAGAGATATACCATGTTCTTGGCTTGGAAGAATCAACACTGTGAAAATGACTATACTACCCAAAGCAATCTACAGATTCAATGCAATCCCTATCAAACTACCAATGGCATTTTTCATAGAACTAGAACAAAAGTTTCACAATTTGTATGGAAACACAAAAGACCCCGAATAAAAAAAGCAATCTTGAGAAACAGAAATGGAGCTGGAAGAATCAGGCTCCTGACTTCAGACTATACTACAAAGCTACAGTAATCAAGACAGTATAGTACTGGCACAAAAACAGAAATATAGATCAATGGAACAGGATAGAAAGCCCAGAGATAAACCCACGCACATATGGTCACCTTATTTTTGATAAAGGAGGCCAGAATATACAATGGAGAAAAGACAGCCTCTTCAATAAGTGGTGCTGGGAAAACTGGACAGCTACATGTAAAATAATGAAATTAGAACACTCCCTAACACCATACACAAAAGTAAACTGAAAATGGGTTAAAGACCTAAAGGTAAGGCCAGAAAGTATTAAACTCTTAGAGGAAAACATAGGAAGAACACTCTATGACATAAATCACAGCAAGATCCTTTTTGACCCACCTCCTAGAGCAATGGAAATAAAAACAAAAATAAACAAATGGGACCTAATGAAACTTAACACCTTTTGCACAGCAAAGGAAACCATAAACAAGACGAAAAGACAACCCTCAGAATGGGAGAAAATATTTGCAAATGAAGCAACTGACAAAGGATTAATCTCCAAAATTTACAAGCAGCTCATGCAGCTCAATATCAAAAAAACAAACAACCCAATCCAAAAATGGGCAAAAGACCTAAATAGACATTTCTCCAAAGAAGATATACAGATAGCCAACAAGCACATGAAAGAATGCTCAACATCATTAATCATTAGAGAAATGCAAGTCAAAACTACAGTGACGTATCACCTCACACCAATCATAATGGCCATCATCAAAAAATCTGTAAACAATAAATGCTGGAGAGGGTGTGGAGAAAAGGGAACCCTCTTTCACTGTTGGTGGGAATGTAAATTGATACAGCCACTATGGAGAACAGTAGGGAGGTTCCTTAAAAAACTAAAAATAGAACTACCATACGACCCAGCAATCCCACTACTGGGCATATACCCTGAGAAAACCATAATTCAAAAAGAGGCATGTACCACAATGTTCACTGCAGCTCTTTTTACAACAGCCAGGCCATGGAAACAACCTAAGTGTCAGTTGACAGATGAATGGATAAAGAAGATGTGGCACATATATACAATGGAATATTACTCAGCCATAAAAGGAAACGAAATTGAGTTATTTGTAGTGACGTGGATGGACCTAGTGTCTGTCATACAGAGTGAAGTAAGTCAGAAAGAGAAAAACAAATACCATATGCTAGCACATATATATGGAATCTGAAAAAAAAATGGTTCTGAAGAACCTAGGGGCAGGACAGGAATGAAGACACAGATGTAGAGAATGGACTTGAGGACATGGGGAGGGGGAAGGGTAAGCTGGGGCGAAGTGAGAGAGTGGCATGGACTTATATATACTACCAAATGTAAAATAGATAACTAGTGGGAAGCAGCCACATAGCACAGGGAGATCAGCTCAGTGCTTTGTGACCACCTAGAAGGGTGGGATAGGGAGGGTGGGAGGGAAGGAGACGCAAGAGGGAGGAGATATGGGGATATATGTATATGTATAGCTGATTCTCTTTGTTATAAAGCAGAAACTAACACACCATTGTAAAGCAATTATACTCCAATAAAGATGTTTAAAAAAAATTGGCAAAGGAATTAAATAGACATTTCTCCAGAGAAGATTTACAAATGGCCAATGAGCTCATGAAAAGATGCTCAACATCATTAGTTATTAGGGAACTGCAAATCAAAACCTCAATGAGAAACCACTTTACTGGGATAACTATAATTTTTAAAATGAAAATAGCAGGTGTTACTGGGGATGTGGAGAAATTCGAACTCTTGTAAATTGCCACTGGGAATGTAAAATGGCACAGCCACTGTGGATAACAGTTTGGTGGTTCCTCAAAAAGTTCAGTATAGAATTACCATATGACCCAGCAGTTACACTCCAAGTTATATACCCAAAAGAACTGAAAACAGGGACTTAAACAGATACTTGTATTCGGTGTTTACTGTAGCATTATTCACAATAGGCCAAAGGGGAAATAGCTCAAATGTCCATCAGTAGGTGAATGGATAAACAAAACGTGGTATATCCATACAATGAAATACTATTTGGCCATAGAAAGAAATGATGTTCTGATATAAGCTATGACATGGATGAACCTTGAAAGCGTTATGCCAAGTGAAATAATCCAGGCACAAAAGGACAAATATTTTATAGTTCCACTTACACAAAATATCTACAATAGGCAAATTCATATAGACAGAAAGTAGGTTAGAAGTTACCAGGGATTGGGGGAAGGGAGAATGGTGAGTTATTGCTTAATGGGTACAGAATTTCTATTTGGGGTGATAGAAAAGTTTTGGAACAGATAGTGGTGATGATTGCACAATACTGTGAATGTACTTAATACACTGAATATTATACTTAAAATGGTTGCAATGGCATATTTTATGTTTTATATACTTTATCACAATGATATTAAAATTTTAAAAATAAAGATAGACCACATCGTGGACCACAAAGAAATCTCAGCAAATTTAAAAGAAGGAAATCAAACAGGGTATATTTTCTGACCAAAGTAGAATCAAACAAATTAATAAAGGATAATAGGATAATCTCCAAACATTTAGATACTTAAAGAACACACTCCTGAATAATCCATTTGTCAAAAAGCAAATTTCATGGAGAATCACAAATTACATTTAAATGATTTAAAATGAAAATACAACATATCAAAATTTGTGGGACACAGCTAAATCAGTGCTGAGAGGGGAATTTACAGTACCAAATCCTAAAAAAAAAAAAGGATAATCTCAAATCAATAATTTAAGTTGCCACCTTAACATACTAGGTAGAGCAAATTAAATGAAACTGAAAACAATAATAATATAGAAAATGAAACAGAAAGGTGGTTCTCTGAAAATGTCAGTAAAATTGACAGATCTCTAGCAGGACTGACAAATTTAAAAACGGAGAAGACATAAATTGCCAAAATCAAGAGTGAAGTGGGGTATCACCACAAACCCTACAGACATCAAAAGGGTAATAACAGAATACATCTAACAACTCTACACACATAAACTTGACAAGTTACATAAAATGAACTGCTTCCTCAAAAACCACATACTACTGCAACTCGCCAAATATGAAATTATTTGAATAACCTATAACTATTAAGGAAATTGAATTTGTATTTGAAAACTCCCAAAAAGAACGCTCCAGGCCTAGATGGTTTCACTGGAGGATTCTACCAAATGTTTAAAGAAGAATTCAAACCAAATCTAAATCTTTCCAGAAAATAGAAGAGGAAGAAACACTTCACAACTCATTTCATTAAACCAGTGTTATCCTGATAACAAAACCAGACAAAGACAGTACAAAAAAAGGAAAACTACAGACCAATATCTCTGCTCTGTGCATTCCATAGCTGAAAGACATAACAAGCAGCATCTGAGGAGCATACAAAACAAAAAGGAAAAAATAGAACTGTCCCTATTTGCAAATGACATTATTGTCTACAATACAATCCCAAGGAATCTACAAAAACCTCCTAGAACTAATAAATGTTTTCAACAAGGTCTCAGGATACAAGATTGACATACAAAAATCAATTGTATTTCTATGTACTATCCATGAGCACATGGAAACCAAAATTTAAAATACAATGCAATTTATAATCAGCTTTTAAAAAATGAAATACTTAGGTGTAAATCTAACAAAGAATATACCAGGGCTTCCCTGGTGGCACAGTGTTTGAGAGTCCGCCTGCCGATGCAGGGGACACGGGTTCATGCCCCAGTCCGGGAAGATCCCACATGCCGTGGAGCGGCTGGGCCCGTGAGCCATGGCCACTGAGCCTGCACGTCCGGAGCCTGTGCTCCGCAATGGGAGAGGCCACAACACTGAGAGGCTCACGTATTGCTATATATATATATATATATATATATATATATATATACACACACATACCAGACTTGTATGTTAAAACTACAAAACCCTGATGAAAGATATCAAAGATCTACATTCATGCAAAGACATACCGTGTTCATGGATTAGAAGACTCCACGTAGTAAAGATGTCAATTCTTTCCAGATTTATGTACAAGTTTAAAATAATTCCTATCAAAATTCCAGTATGTTTTTTGAAAATATAGACAAGATTATTATTAAATTTATATGGAAAAACAAAGGAACTAGAATAGCTAAAACAATTTTATAAAAGAAGGATGAAGTGGGAGGAATCACTTTACCAATTTTGAGATTTAATATATAGGTACAGTAATCAAGACTGTGTGGTATTGGCAAAGGAATAAACACATCAAAGAGCAGAATAGAGATCCCAGAAACAGACCCACACAAATACAGCCAACTGATTTTTGACTAAGGTCCAAAAGCAATTCAATGGAGGAAAGACAGCCTTTTCAATAAATAGTGCTGGTGCAGTTGAACTTCCATCAGCAAATTGGTAAATTTAGTTTAAGAAAAAGTAGAAATCTATTTTACTGTTTTTGCAGCTTCTCTTTAGATTTGAAAATTTTCAAAATAAAAAAATTGGGGAAGAGACATATAAAATATATTGCAATTATATTTATTTACAGTGGAAGATATACCTGTTGGGTAACCACAATAGTCTTATCTACTCCAAGGGCATTTCTTTCCCAGGATCAAGGGACCTAGGAAACTGAATTAGTAAGTCAGAAGGTTACTTGATGAGCATGGAATCAGAGTAAAGGAAGTGACTGTTTCATAATTGAGTCTACATCCTTAGGGACCACAATATGTGTGTCTGTCATATACATGGTCTACCCAGCTCCCTCTGCTCTCCAGCCACTGCACAAATGTACACACTTCCCTCTCCCATCCCTTCCTGTCCCTCTGCATAGTGAGGAGTGGGGGGTGCTGGACAAACAGTCACATATCTTCACTCTCTAATCCCTCTTTTTCAAATAACTCGTACACCACCTCTCTGTAGCACCTTATTCTTCAGAGAGTTTACAGTAAAACTGATTAGATTGCAGCTTTCTTCGAGTACATTCCAGTCTTGCAGATATGCCCTGATCACCTTGATTACACTTGGATATTTCCCAGGTCTCCATCAGCAACACATCTACAACCATGTCTTTGTGTTATTTCACTCTCAGAATCATTCTGAGCCTATCTCCAAATTCCCGGGTCACCTTACTGCAGCCTAGACTCTGACTACACTTATTTCTTTAGTTTGATTTATTTTGTCAAGGTCCCATCATAGACAGATTTTTTTTTCAAGGTGTTGACAATATTACTGCTTCTTTTGGTGTCTTTGCCACTGCTCTACAAATGTATTTTTGCAAACAGTATGAGCTAAAGAAGGTATAATAGATGAAATGATAAAATTAGATTTTATATATATATATATATGAAAGTGCTTTGAAAGTTAAAAGCACTGAACAAGTATAAGAGATGATTATTGCTGTAATTTAATAGGTAAAGCCACTGGCTGCTTCAGGCCAGCCCTCATAGGAGAGGAGCACTTGAGGATACTCCAGCCAGTCTGCTCTGTAGTTTTTCCACCTCACATTTCTCTCCCATTTTCAGTCACATGATGATTAAGTCTCTGGGGAATGAATCATGCTGCCAAAGCCACAGAGACTGATTTATAAAGCAGACCTCAAGGTGTTCATTTATAATGAGCAGTATATTAGGCAAGACAAGACTTTGATCAACAGCATAAAGGCCCTCCTGGCTGGTGGGTCGTCCCAGTCAAGAAACAAGTTATACACCATAAAGCTGCTCAGCAAACACCTAATTAGAACAAAAGGAATTGGATAGTCTCCAGAGTTTTGTTCTTCTTTTAATCAAGCCTAGGTACCTGAGAAATTGCCCTTCTCCATACTAGGAATAGTTCTGTCTACAGAAGCAAAGACGCCATTGTCCAAAAATAGACAGTCCTCTCCATGGTCGTTCCTGGAGATGCACTGACAGATTTTCTCTTGTTCACCCATCTCACTTTGCCAGTCATCTAAGTACCTGTCTTTACAGCATTACCTCGAGACAATCATGTTACAATTTTTGACATTACAGTTTACCTTAACATTAGTAACATTTTAGGGTGGTCATTTCTTGACACCTTAATATCTCCGTTTCGCAATATACAACAGGTTACCATGGCAGGCAGGCCCCATTGTTTACCACTTCAAAATGTGCTCATCCAACAGTGCCACAAAGAAACTTATGCTTCACTTCTTAAACTTTTTCATCTTTTTCCCCATCTGCCAAATAGCCAAAGTGCACTCTAGTGCCTTTAGGATATTACCAAAAGCCAGTCTGTTGCTTTGGTGCAAAAGTGTGGGTGCTACCTGAAGGCAAAAAGGAATACCTGCAGGTCTGTACCCAGCACCAACTGGGAACCAGAAATCTAGTCTGCTAAAGTTCAAAGGGAATGGAGAAACCTGAAGCTTAGAAAAGATAAATGATTCAATAAAATAGTATATATGAAAGTGCCTAGCGCAGGCCCTCAATAATAGTTAGGAAAAAGAAATGAGCAAATTGTCCAAGGTCTCCCAAATAGTGAGTGGTAGGGCCAAAACTCACGTAGTTGTTTCCCCACTAACACAGTGCCTCAAAAGTCATCTTGAAAAATATTTTGCTTTCCATCCTACTTTTCAGAAGTATTTTGTGGGGAAGAGCAGAGAGAAGCATCTGCTCGTATTTCATTGTAGACTGGAACTTGTTGACTTCAGCGTCAGAGTAACTTTCTCTGAAGCCTTCCCTGAGCCCCTTCTTGTTAGCCCCAGCGCCCTTTGATTAAATTCTGCCTTTTATTATCACTTGCACTTCCTTCTCTCCTATTTCTGGCCTCCTGAATATAAACTCTTGAAGTGTCCACTCATCTTTATACGTCTCACAGTGAGGCCCAGCGTAGAGTCTGGCATATAGTAAGTACTCAACAAATTTCTGGTAATTTGAATTGAGTTCCATTAGCTGCAGCTTCTGTGATTCTCCATGATTTTTTGCCTGAGCCCTCTGTCTCCTGTCTCAATTCCTTTTAACAGTTTTTACTACGAGCTGGGTGAAACTAGTTATGCTATCCTCAAGATTCCACGGAACTCTTTTCAAAATCTTTTCCTCCATTTTTCTTCACAGCTCCATTTTTGGTGAACTCTGCTTCCATCACCCCTTTCATTCATTCATTCACTCATTCACTCACTCACAAATGCACAGTGAAGTAGACAGAGGGGCCCTACCTTTTAGAACTTGTAGTCTCCTGGGAGATCAGCAGTAAACAAGTAATAAAATAATTGCAGATTGTGATAAGTGCTAAGGAAATAAACAGATGATACCGAGATCAGGACTGACCTCTCTGAGGGGATCAAATCTAGGTCTGAAGTACCAAAGCCATGAAGAACCCAGCCAGACAAAGCTGCATTTCAGGGAACAGCATGTGAAAAGGTAGGAAAGAGCTGGATATGCTCAAGAAAAAGCAGAAAGGTTGTGCGACTGGGGTGTATTGAGTGAGGTGAGGGGGGTGGGATGAGGTCAGAGAGGCAGGCAGGAGCCACACTATGTAGGAGACTAGTAGGCTGAGGTAAGGAGTGTAATCTGACTCTAATTGTAGTGGGGGTCAAAGAGTTTTTAAACAGAGGAGTAACGTAAGCGAATTGACATTTTTAGAAGATGGTGCTGACTACTGTGTGGAGACCACATAGTGTGGGGACAAGAGAGGGTGCAGAGACCACTGTCCAGGCTAATACACTGGTCCAGCTGAGGACTGCTGGGGCCTGGACTAGGGTGGTGGCAGTGAAGATGGTGTGATTCAAGAAATATTTTTGAAGTAGAATTGAAGGATTCTGGATTTGCCGATAATTTGAATGGGGAACCTCTTTGTTTTACTCTTTAGGAAGGTAAAGCACAGGAAGACTAAGTTAATAGGGAATAATTTTTGTGCTGTAACTGAACCCTGATTTCCTAACTGCTGGTCTCGTGTTCTTTCTGTGTACTACTGTGCTTTTCATAATCTTCAGCAATTCTCACTACCTTTGTGTCTTCTCCCAAATGCAATCATTCACCAAATCCAGCCCCCTCCTTTTCTGTGCCCCCTGAATCTCCTGCCTGCACTTGCCATGCCCATTCTGCTCTGGGTTATTGTGACTGCCTTCTGGCTGGCCTTGCTGCCTCCTTCCAGCCTTGCAGTGCAGGTCATTTTTCATGGCTTCGCTTCAACCGTGTCTCTAATAACTCTCCAGCAACTCCCTACTCATTCAAATGAAAATCCAGACTTTGGGCAGTGGCTTCATAGCACTTCCCCAGCTAGGTCCACCCAACCCTTCCTGTTTGCTCTCGTCTCCCATTATAACCCAGCCCACATCTTCAATTTTAGTCTTTTTGTGGCTACCCCTCCCAGCTCTGAGCTATTAGGCCAGCTGCTTTGTGTATGAAATTCCCCTCTTTTGCTCTCTCTTCTTGACTAGCAAGTCATAGATTTTTCCTGAATCATTTCAGTCATTCATTCTTTATTTCATCAAATAATAATTGAGTACCTCCTTTGGGCCCGACACTACTAGCTACTAGGCATGAAAAAATCAGTAGAGATGGTACCTGCCCTCAAGCAGCTTGGAGTCTGTTGGGGGAGGCAGATCTGTAATCAAATAATCACGATGTGTTGTATTAAGTGGCCCAGGGGCTATAGATACAGAATGCTGGAGCTACACACAAGAAGTAGCAACAAACCCTACTGAGGGAAACAAGAAAGGCTTCACAGAGGAGGTGGCATTTGAATTGAGTAGAAAGGTATATAAGTATTTTTGAAGGTGAAGAGAAAGAGTAAGGGCATTTCTGGAAGAAAGAATCCATTGTTATTTGATAATCATAATAGCTAGCAGGTACTGCTTTTTCAGGTATATATATACTTGTGATAGGGCGGCATATGCTGGGATTATAGTGACAGGTTCAGTACAGCTGGAGTATGGGACACATAGAAAAGCATATTGGAAAATGAGAATAGAAGGAGAGATTGGGACAAGATTCTACAAGCAGTAGGAGCCAGGAGAGATTTTTTTTTAATTTATTTTTTGGCTGTGTTGGGTCTTCATTGTTGTGTGCAGGCTTTCTCTAGTTGCAGCAAGTGGGGGCTACTCTTCGTTGTGATGCATGGGCTTCTCATTGTGGTGGCTCCTCTTGTTTCAGAGCACAGGCTCTAGGCATGCGGGCTTCAGTAGTTGTGGCTCACGGGCTGTAGAGCACAGGCTCAGTAGTTGTGGCGCATGGGCTTAGTTGCTCTGCAGCATGTGGGATATTCCTGGACCAGGGCTCGAACCCATGTCCCCTGCATTGGCAGGCAGATTCTTAACCACTATACCACCAGGGAAGTCCCCAGGAGAGATCTTTAAAAGAGGGAGTGGCAGGCTTCCCTGGTGGCGCAGTGGTTGAGAGCCCGCCTGCCGATGCAGGGGACACGGGTTCGTGCCCCGGTCCGGGAAGATCCCACATGCCGCGGAGCAACTAGGCCCGTGAGCCATGGCCGCTGAGCCTGCGCGTCCGGAGCCTGTGCTCCACAATGGGAGAGGCCACAACAGTGAGAGGCCCGCGTACCACAAAAAAAAAAAAAAAAAGAGGGAGTGGCATGATCAGTTTTGGAACTGTGGCAGCTACAGTTGGTACACAGGTTATAGAACCATGGAGGTGATTACAGAGGTCACGTGAGAGATGAAGGCTTCAACCAAGGTGAAGGCAGAGGGAACAGAGAAGAGGACATATCTACACTAAGACTGACAGGGTTGGGAGTCTGATTGGACATAGTGGAGTGGGAAAAAGCAGAATCAGGAGATGACTCCAAGATTTCTAACAGGATACCATTAAGTGGGATAGAGAACAGAAGAGGAGAAAGGGTTTAAGACAGAAGATCACGAGTTTATTTGGAGCAATCTGAGTTTGAGTCACCAATCAGCATACAAGTAGAAAAGTCCAGGAAGCAAATGGGTACAAAAGTGTGGTGCTCAGAAGAAAGCTTGCCACTCACAGCATCTAAAAATTCATCCATTCTCTAAGCGCTATATCTCTTCCTGTGTATTCTGAGTGTTATGCTAATTGTACACTTGTCTACCCTAAAAGTCAGGGGTCCTCCTCAGTATGAAGCTTATGTCCTTGCAGTAGCCTACAAGACCCAGCATGGTCTGCCCTCTATCACCTCTCTGACCTCATTTCCTACTGCTCTGTCCTCCACCACACTGTCCTGCTTGCTGTTCTTAGAAGGTATCAGGCACAAGGCACACTCCCACTTCAATATATATTTTGCACTGGATGTTTCCTCTGCTTAGAATGCTTTACTGTGGATGTTCACATGACTAACTCCTTCAAGTCTTTGCTCAGTTGCAACTTTTTCAATGAGACTTACCCTGACCACCATATTTAATACTATAGTTGCCCATCCCCACTCCCTGACCACTCACACTTTTTCTTCACCAATAGCACTAATCATCTGCTAACATACAGTGTAATTTACTTATGTATTATGTTTATTGTTTATCAACTCTGTCTCTCCTCTAGAATGTAAGCTTCTTGAGGGCAGAGATTTTTTTCTTTTATTCACTAATATATGTCAAGCACCTAAAACAGTGCTTGGAGCATGATAAACACTCAGTATATATTTATATTTGTTGAATAAATGAATGGGAATATAGGTTCCTGCATCAGTCTCCCTTCTAAAATTTTTGTTTGCATGGGCCTTGTACCCTCAGGGCCAAATAGAAATATAGGAAGAGGAAATGAGTAGATATAAGAATAACTTAATGCCATTTGGCAGCCACACATTTCTGGTGTATTAAAATAAAGCCTTTCTTAACTGGCTCCTTTCATAGTTTGTATGACTTATTGCTACTGTAGCAAATTACCACGAACTTAGTAACTTAAAACAGCACAAATTTATTCTCATACAGTTCTGGAGGTTAAAAGTCTAAAATGGGGCTTCCCTGGTGGCGCAGTGGTTGAGAGTCCGCCAGCCGATGCGGGGGACACGGGTTCGTGCCCCCATCCGGGAAGATCCCACATGCCGCGGAGCGGCTAGGCCCGTGAGCCATGGCCGCTGAGCCTGCGCGTCCAGAGCCTGTGCTCCGCAACGGGAGAGGCCACAGCAGTGAGAGGCCCACGTACCGCAAAAAAAAAAAAAAAAAAAAAAGTCTAAAATGGGTCACAGGACTATATTCCTTCTGGAGGTTCTAGGGAAGAATCTGTTTCGTTGCCTTTTCCAGCTTCTAGAGGTCTCCTGCATGCCTTGGTTCATGGTTCCTTCCTCCATCTTCAAAGTACATCACTCCAACCTCTGCTTCTGTCACCACATCACCTCTCTGACTCTGTATTTCCTGCTTTCCTGTTTCCCTTATGAAGATCCTTGTAATTACATTGAGTTCACCCATATAATCCAGGATAATCTCCCCATCTCAAGATTGTTAATCATGTCTGCAAAGTCCCTTTGGCCATGTAAGTTAGCATATTCACAGATTCTGGGTATTACGACTTGCACATCTTCAGGGAGCAAGCATACAGACTAAGACATAGATTGACAAGGGTTTGTTCAAAGGTGTAACCTAGTTCTGAAGACACCACACACCCTGGAGACATGTGTAGATTCAAATGTTCTAGGGCAGCACTATCCAATAAAACTTTCACAATGATGGAAATGTTCTATATCTGCACTGACCAATACGGTAGCCACATGTGGTTATTGAGCACTTGAAATGTGGCTAGTGGGACAGAGGAACTACATTTTTCATTTTATTTTATTTTATTTTCACTAATTTACATTTAATAGCCACATGTGGCTAAGTGGTTAGTATTGGACAACAGAGGCCTGCAGCTGGGGGAAGGGACAGACAGTAAGGAAAATTTTTTTGTCTAAGTTTTAACTTTGAGTAGAATTTTTTTTTTAAATACCTCCCTGAGATTTTATGACACCTGGTTTGGAGATTGAATATATATTATGTGAATGGCACAAAAAATCACAGGCCACGATTTTTAATTTAAAGTGGACCTAGGTTTGTGATGCCTCAAACACCAGGGAAAATCAAATTGAAAGCTTTCATGGGAGAACACTGTTACTCTCGGGCCACATGGAAATCCCACAGAGAGTTCTAGCAAAGTCCTTCACAATCAAAAGTCACAATTTACACAAGAAAACCAACTTCCAGGAGGAAGCAGTCAACAGGGAAAAAAAAAAGGTAAAACATAACTAGACCCACAAAGATTTTAGATATTTACATTATCATATACAGGATATTAAATAGATATGTTAAATACATTTAAGGAAATAAAAAAGTACAGAGCAAGAGACTATCAAAAATGACCTGCTACCGCATAGCACAGGGAGATCAGCTCGGTGCTTTGTGACCACCTAGAGGGGTGGGATAGGGAGGGTGGGAGGGAGGGAGATGCAACAGGGAAGAGATATGGGGATATATGTATATGTATAACTGATTCACTTTGTTATAAAGCAGAAACTAACACACCATTGTAAAGCAATTATACTCCAATAAAGATGTTAAAAAAAATGACCTGCTAGGTTTGAAAAAGAACTAAATAGAATACCTAGAAATGAAAAATATAATAATTGTTATTAAAAACCTTGATGAAGTTTTATGCATCAGTTGATGAGAAATTAGGAAACTGGAAAATACATCTGAAAAAATCACACAAAATTCAAAAAAGAGGTACAAAGAGATGGAAAATATGAGTGCTTAAGAGATATGGAGGATAAAGCAAAAAGGCCCAATATTAATCTCTTTAGAATTCTGCAAAGAAATAATAGAAAAGGGGGAGAACCATTCAGATAAACCATAGCTGGAAAGTTTCCAGAATTTTGAAAAAACAAAAATCTGCAGGTTCGGGAAAACTAAGAAATTCCAGGCAAGATAAATAAAAAGAAATTAATATCTACATGCATCACAGTCAACTGCAGAACACCAGAGACAAAGATAAGATCTTAAAACAAGCTACAAGGAAAAGACTGATCACATACAAAAGAACAAGTAGACCAATAGGTGACTTCTCAACAGCAACATTGGAAGCCATATTAGAATATAATGTTGAAAGTGCTTCGAGAAAATAATTTTCATCTTAAAATTATATATACTGTGGCCCACTCACTGAGCCGCCACTGAGGACTCAGCAGCTTCCCCCTCGAGCCCCCTCGCTTCCTGACGCTCTGTCCCCCCCACCCGCCTTTTCCAGCCGCCACTTTCTGCAGGCCATTTCCACCGAGGAAAAGGAATCGTATCGTATGTCCGCTATCCAGAACCTCCACTCTTTCGACCCCTTTGCTGATGCAAGCAAGGGTGATGATCTGCTTCCTGCTTGCACTGAGGATTATATCCATATAAGAATTCAACAGAGAAACAGCAGGAAGACCCTTACTACTGTCCAAGGGATCACTGATGATTACGATAAAAAGAAATTAGTGAAGGCGTTTAAGAAGAAATTTGCCTGCAATGGTACTGTACTTGAGCATCCAGAATATGGAGAAGTAATTCAGCTACAGGGTGACCAGCGCTAGAACATATGCCAGTTCCTCGTAGAGACTGGACTGGCTAAGGACAATCAGCTGAAGGTTCATAGGTTTTAAATGCTTCTGGCTCACTGAAGCTTATGTGAGGATTTCCTTGCAATGAGCAAAATTTTCCTTCTGTCCCTTGTCACAAGTTTAAAAACCTCACAGCTTGTATAATGTAACCATTTGGGGTCTGCTTTTAACTTGGACTAGTGTAACTCCTTCATGCAATAAACTGAAAAGAGCCAAAAAAATTATATATACTGTGAAACTGTCTTCAGAGAATAAAGGCAACATAAAGGCATTCTAATATAAAAAAAATTTAAAGCATTTACCACCAACATTTGTCACTGAATAAGGAAAATTATCCAAAAAAGAAGTTCCGAGATATACAAAAGAACTTTAAGTAGAAAACAAAAGTTAAACATGTGGGTAATATTAGTAATTTATAATTTGTGGGATTAAAAGAAGACAAAAAACACAGAATTTAAAGGCTTCACAATAGCAACTCATGTTGTTGAGGATTAGAGTCAAAACATTTTAGGGGTCCCTTCAAGAAGAGGGTACATATGTTAATTAACTCTAGGTTTTATTGAATTAAGTAAGCATGTTAGAATTTCAAAGATAGCCACTAAAAGAAGAGAAAAAGAATGAATATCTTCCAAAGTAATAGAAGTGGAAAAGTGGAACAAGAAAAAATCAATTGATTCAAAAGAGGAAAAAACTCAGCAAAAATGGAACTCATGGAATAAAATAAGACAATATAAATAAATCCAAATATAAGTCTTTTTCTTAAAATACAGTTTTGGAAATTTAAAAACACTTTTAAATAACTCTTTAGGTCAAAGAAGAAATCTTAATGGAAATTAGAAAATGTTTAGAAATGAGCTTGTATGTTGCACCTAAAGTGGTGGTTACAGGTCTGTTTATAGCCTTAGGAGAGTATATTAAAAAGGAAGAGGGAGTTCTGTGGTGGCCAGGCTTTCACTGCCATGGCCGATGTTCGATCCCTGGTCAGGGAACTGAGATCCCACAAGCTGTTCAGTGCGGCCAAAAAAAAAGGAAGAAAGGCTGAAAGTTAATGAGCTAAGCATTCAACTTAAGAAGTTAGATAATAAACAATAGAATAAATCCAAAGAAAGCAGAAGGAAGGAAATAATAGACACAAAAGCAAAAATTATTAAAATATAAAACAAAGTAGAGAAGATCACCAAAGCCAAGAATAGCAAGAGTCTATGGCATTTGAGCCATGACTCAATCCCTTATCACAACTCCCCCCACCGCACCTCTGCTTTGCAGAATCTCTACCCCAAACTCACTACTCTGGGCAGATGCAGCCAAGAGGATGGAGGTTCCTTCCCCCTGCAGTACCCAGTCTGGGGTTATGATCTCACCAAGGGAAGGTCAGGCTGCTGGAATTTTTCATCTCTCCCAGCTCCATGTTGCAGAAGCTCAAGTCCAAGCAGGCATGGTCAAGAAAACCAGATCTCTTTTCCTCCACCCAGCTCCCACTCTAACCTGGGCAAAACTTTTTGGCCAACCCAATATAAACCCTGAACTGTGACAGTAGCCTCCAAACCACAAAGATATCCAACAATAAAGGTTAAAAATCTAACTGACTTGGGAGGCTTAAGCACAACCTTGACAATAAATGGCTTGTGCCAACCCAGGAGTAACCCCTAGGTAGTCAAGCAAAGAAATTTAAAACAAGGGGAAAAAATCAGAGCAGGGACATCAAGCTTTATACTATAGAGAGGATAAACTTTATAATTTTCATTCAAGTTATCAAACAAATAACCAAGAAATTAAAAGCCACCAGCCTGGGGTGGGGTGGGGAATCAGTATCCCATAGTTCCTACCATATATTGTCTACAATGTTCAGATTTCAACAAAAAAATTATGAGAAAAGTAATTTTTTCCTGCCCCTCCTCCAAAAAACAGGAAAATATGACCCATACACAGAAGGAAAAGAAAAGAAAAGAAAAGCAATAAAAATACTCTCTTTAAAGAGGCTCAAGTGGAGGATGTAGCAGACAGAGATTTCAAAACAATTGTTATAAGTATGCTCAAAGAACTAAAGGTTGCTTAAAAGAAGTAAAGGAATGTGTGATGGCAATGTCTCAATAAATATAAATTATCAATAAAGAAATCGAAATTAGGGCTTCCCTGGTGGCACAGTGGTTAAGAATCTGCCTGCCAATGCAGGGGACATGGGTTCAAGCCCTGGTCCAGGAAGATCCCATATACCACAGAGCAACTAAGCCCATGCGCCACAACTACTGACCCTGCGCTGTAGAACCCATGAGCCACAGCTACTGAAGCCTGTGCACCTAGAGCCTGTGCTCTGCAACAAGAAAAGCCACCACAATGAGAAGCCCATGCACCACAACAAAGAGTGGCCCCTGCTCACTGCAGCTAGAGAAAGCCCACACACAGTAACAAAGACCCAATGCAGCCAAAAATAAAATAAATAAATTTATTTTTTTAAAAAAGGAAAGAAATGGAAATTATAAAAAAGAACCAAATGTATATTCTGGAGTTGAAAAGTATAGTAACAAATGAAAAATTTGCTAGAGGGGGCTCTACAGTAGATTTGAGTTGGCAGAAGAAAGAATCAGTCCACTTGAGGATATAACAATAGATATTATGCAATCTGAAGAACAGAGAGGAAAACTGAAGATGAACAGAGCCTCAGCGAAATGTGGGATATAAATAAGTGCATCAATATATGCATAATTGGAGTACTAAAAAGAGAGGAGAGCATTAAAAGGACAGAAAAAGATATTCAAAAAGATTGCTGAAAACTGTTCAAATTTCTTATTTTCTCCTTTTTTTTTTTTCCTTATTTTGGCCACACTGCCTGCACGGCTCACAGGATCTTAGTTCCCTGACCAAGGATAAAACCTGGGCCCCAGCAGTGAAACTACAGAGTCCTAAACACTGGACCACCAGGGAATTCCAAAATTTCTCAAATTTGATAAAAAAAAAAACTTTACACACCCAAGAAACTCAATTAATTCTAAGTAAACCCAAAGAGATCATACCCAGTATCATCATAGTAAAATGTTGAAAAACAAAAAGAAAATCTTGAAAGCAGGAAGAGAAAAAAAACACATCACATACAGAGGAACCCCCATAAGATTAACAGCTGACTTCCCATCAGAAGCAATGGAGTCAAGAAGGATGATATAGTCAGACTACTGACAGTTAAAAAAAAAAACACCAAGAATCATATATCTGGCAAAAATGAAGGTGAATTAAAGACATTCGCAGATGGAAAAAAAAAACCAGAGAATTCATTGCTAGGATACCTTTCTTTTTTTTTGACTTAGTGTATTATTTATTTATTATTTTGGAGTATAATTGCTTTACAATGGTGCGTTAGTTTCTGCTTTATAACAAAGTGAATCAGTTATACATATACATATGTTCCCATATGTCTTCCTTCTTGCATCTCCCTCCCTCCCACCCTCCCTATCCCACCCCTCTAGGTGGTCATAAAGCACCGAGCTGATCTCCCTGTGCCATGCGGCTGCTTCCCACTAGCTATCTACCTTACGCTTGGTAGTGTATATATGTCCATGCCACTCTCACTTTGTCACAGCTTACCCTTCCCCCTCCCCATATCCTCAAGTCCATTCTCTAGTGAGGTGGATGGACCTAGAGCCTGTCATACAGAGTGAAGTAAGTCAGAAAGAGAAGAACAAATACTGTATGCTAACACATATGTATGGAATCTAAGGGAAAAAAAAGGTCATGAAGAACCTAGGGGTAAGATGGGAATAGGGTACCTTTTATTACGTATATTTTTATTATTTTGGCTGTGTTGGGTCTTTGTTTCTGTGCGAGGGCTTTCTCTAGTTGTTGCAAGCGGGAGCCACTCTTCATCGCTGTGCATGGGCCTCTCACTATCGCGGCCTCTCTTGTTGAGGAGCACAGGCTCCAGATGTGCAGGCTCAGTAGTTGTGGCTCACGGTCCCAGTTGCTCCATGGCATGTAGGATCTTCCCAGACCAGGGTTCGAACCCATGTCCCCTGCATTGGCAGGCAGATTCTCAACCACTGCGCCACCAGGGAAGCCCAGATACCTTTCTTAAAAGAAATACTAAGTGAGGTTCTTCAGGCTGGAAGCACGTGATGTCAGACAATAATTTGAATACACATGAAAAACAAGGAATGCTTATGAAGGTAATTATGTGGGTAATTAGAAAAGGCAGTGTAATTGCATATTTCTTCCCCTTTCCCCTCTTGACTGATTTAAAAATCAATTACATAAAGCAATATGAATATGATTGTATTATTGGGACTATAATATATAGAAACATAACATATTTGACAATAACAGCACAACAGAAGGGAATGGGAAGAAAGCTGTACTGAAATAAGGAAATGACAATAATGGTAATTCCAATCCACAGAAAGAAATGGAAAGAACCAGAAGAGTAAGAATGTTAGTGAACACTATAAATATATATTTATTCTCTTCTCTCAGTCTTTATTTATTTATTTATTTATTCATTTATTTATTTATTGTATTTTGGCTGCACTGTGAAGCATGAGGGATGGTTCCCTGACCAGGGATCAAATCTGGGCCTCTGCAGTGTAAGGGCCAAATCCTAACCACTAGGCCATCAGGGAACTCCTCTCAGCCTTTTTAAAAGACATAAAATTATATAAAGTAATAATTACAGCCATATATTGTTGGATTTATTACATATATAAATATATATGTATGTATGACAATGATATCAAAAAGGGGGAGGCAATGAAGCTATATAAAATGTCTGTATTTCACTAGAACTAAGTCAGTATAAATCTGAAGTAGATTCTAATAAGGTGTATATTATAAGCCCTAGAAAAACCACAATGAAAATAACTCAAAAATAAATAATTTTAAAATTCATTAAAGGAATTAAAATGTTACATGAGAAAATATCCACCTAATACTAAGTAAGATAACAAATATAGACATGTGACATATAGAAGACAAAAACCAAAATGGTGATGTAAATCCAAGCATATAAATAATAACAATAAATGTGACTGAATTAAACAATCCAATCAAAAGAAAGATATTATCAGACTGGATTTTAAAAAAAGACAAGGTCCAACAATATGCTGTCTACAGGAGGCACACTTTTCATCCAAAGGCACAAATAGGTTGAAAGTAAAAGGATCAAAAATGATATTCCATACAAACAACAACCCTAAAAAGCTGGAGTGGTTAAACTAATATCAAAATATAGACTTTATAGGGAATTCCCTGACTGTCTAGTGGTTAGGACTCCATGCTTCCACTGCAGGGGGCATGGGTTCAATCCCTGGTCAAGGAACTAAGATCCCACATGCCACACGATGTGGCCAAAAAAAAAAAAAAAAAAGGAAAAAAAATAGAGACTTTATAACAAAAAAAAATTACTAGAGATGAATAGGGACATTTCATAATGATAGAAGGGTCAATCCATCAGGAAGATACAATTGTAAACGTATATGTACCTAACAACAGAGTCCCAAAATACATGAAACAATAATTGACAGACTGGACAGAGTGGAAGAGAGAAATAGACAAACAATAATAGTTTGGGAATTCAATGCCCACTTTCCATAATGGATAGAACAACTAGGCAGAAGATCAAGGGAATAGAAGACTTGACCTAAACTAGACCTGACATAGATCTATGAAACACTACACTGGAAAACAACAGGACAAACATTCTTCTCAAATGCACATGGAACAGTCTCCAGAATAGACCATAGGCTAGGCCATAGAGCGTAGAAGGAGTGAAATCATACAAAGTATGTTTTCTGACCACAATGAGATGAAAGTAGAAATCAATAACAGGGAAATTTGGGAAATTCACAAATATGTGGAAATTAAAAAGCACATTCCTAAAATGACCAGTGGGTCATAGAAAAAACCACAAGGGAGGGACTTCCCTGGTGGCGCAGTGGTTGAGAATCCATGTGCCAATTCAGGGGACACAGGTTCAATCCCTGGTCCAGGAAGATCCCACATGCTGCAGAGCAACTAAGCCCGTGTACCACAACTACTGAGCCTGTACTCTAGAGCCCATGAGCCACAACTACTGAGCCTGCGCACCACAACTACTGAAGCCCATGTGCCTAGAGCCTGTGCTCTGCAGCAAGAGAAGCCACCGCAATGAGAAGCCCGCGTGCTACATCGAAGAGTAACCCCCGCTCCCGCAACTAGAGGAAGCCCATGCACAGCAATGAAGACCCAACGTAGCCAAAAGGAAAATTTTATATTTAAAAAAAAACCACAAAGGAAAACAGAAAATAATTTGTGATGAAGGAAAATGAAGAAACAACATACCAAAATGTATGAGATGTAGCTAAAGCAGTGCTCAGAGGGAAATTTGTGGCTATAAACACCTATGTTAAAAAGAAAGATCTCAACTCAATACCCAACCTTTCATCTTATGAAATCTGAGAAAGAAGAGCTAACTAAATCCAGAGCAAGGATAAGGAAGGAAATAACAAAGATTAGAGAGGGAATACATGAAAAAGAAAAAATAGAAAATCAATGAAACCAAAACTTGTTTTTTGAAAATGTCAACAAAATTGACAAGCTTTTAGCTAAAATGACTAAGAAAAAAGAAGCAAGACTCAAATAACTTAAATCAGAAATGAAAGTGGAAGCATTACGACCAATTTTACAGAAATAAAAAGGATTATACTACAACTCAATAGCAAAAAAATAAAATCCAATTTAAAAATGGGCAGAGTATCTGAACAGACATTTTTTCAAAGAAGACATACAGATGGCCAACAGATACATGAAAAGTTGCCCAACATCACTAATCATCAGGGAAATGCAAATCAAAACAACAATGAGATAACACCTCACACCTGTTAGAATGGCTATTACCAAAACGACAAATGTTGGAGAGGATGTAGAGAAAGGGGAACACTTGTACACTGTTGGTTGGATTGTAAATTGGTGCAGCCATTATGGAAAGCCATTATGGAGATTCCTCAAGAAATTAAAAATAGAGCTACCATATGATCCAACAATTCCACTTCTGGGTATTTACCCAAAAAAATGAAAACACTAATTCAGAAAGATATATACACCCCCATGTTCACTGCAGCATTATTTACAATAGCCAAGATATAGAAAAAACCCAAATGTTCATCAGTGGATGAAGATGTGGTATATACAGTCATCCCTCAGTCTCCTTAGGAGATTGGTTCCAGGACACCCCACAGGTACAAAAATCCACGAATGCTCAAATCCCTTATATAAAAAGGCATAATATTTGCATATAACCTATGCACATCCTCCTGTATACTTTAAATCATTTTTAGATTACTTGTAATACCTAATACAGTGTCAATGCTATGTAAATAGTTGCTAGCATGCAGCAAATTCAAGTTTTGCTTTTTGGAACTTTATGGAATAAAAATATTTCTAATATTTTTGATCCATGGTTGGTTGAATCTGTGGATGTGGAACCCAGTGATACAGAGGGCTGACTGTGTATACAATGGAGTACTATTCCACCATAAAGAGCAGGAAATCTTGCCATTTGTGACACCCTGGACGGGCCTGGAGGGCATTGTGCTAAGTGAAATAAGTCATAGAAAGACAAATATCACATGATCTCATATGTGGAATCTAAAAAACAAAAACAAACAAAAAATAACCAAGCATAGATACAGAGAACAAATTGCTGCTTGCCAGAGGAGGGGGCTGGGGGATTGGCATAGATGAAATGGGTGAGGAGAGTGAAAAAGTACAAATTTCCAGTTATAAAATAAGTCATGAGGCTGTAAAGTATAGCATGATGACTATAATTAATAACACTGTATTGCATATTTGAAAGTTGCTAAGAACGTAGGTCTTAAAAGTCCTCACTGCAGGAAAAAAAATGTTGTAACTATGTTAAAAAAAAAGGGTTATAAGAGGAATACTATGAATAATTTTATGCCAGCAAATTATATAATGTAGATGAAATAGGAAAATTCCTATAAAGGTACAAACTGCCAAAACTTAAGATTCAAGAAGAAATAGAAAATCTGCATAGACCTGTATCAATTAAACAGATTGGATTACTAATCAAAAACTTCCCACCAAAGAGAGGTCCAGGACCAGATGGCTTCACTGGTAAATTCTACCAAATGTTTAAAGAAGAATCAAAAGCAATCCTTCCAAACTCTTCCAAAAAATAGAAAATAAGGGAACATTTCCTAACAATTTTATGAGGTCATAATTACTTCAGATTTCAAAACTTTTTACAAAGCGAAACTAATCAAAACAGTGTGGTATTGACATAAGGGTAGAGATATAGATCAATGGAATAGAATTGAGAGTCCAGAAATAAACCTTCATATTTATGGTCAATTGATTTTTGGCAAGCGTGCCAAGAAAATTCAGTGGGGGAAAGAATAGTCTTTTCAGAAATGGTTGTCTACATGCAAAAGAATGAAGTTGGGCCTCTACCTAACAACATGTATAAAACTTAAAACACATCAAAGATGTAAATGTAGTGCTGAAACTATAAAACTCATAGAAAACGTTGGTGTAAATCTTCATGACCTTGTATTAGGCAATGGTTCCTTAGGTACAACACCAAGAACGTAAGCAACAAAAGAAAAAAAATAGATAAATTGGACTTCATCAAAATTAAATACATACACTGGAATTCATTGAAATTCCTTTCTGTTACTAGCAATATCTTCAAGTAAGTGGAAAGACAGCTCATAGAAGTAGAGAAAATATTTGCAAATCATATATCTGATATGGGACTTGTATCTAGAATATATAAAGAACTCTTACAACTCAATAATAAAAGACAAATAACAATTTAAAAATAGGCAGAGGATCTGAATAAACATTTCTCCAAAGAAGATATACAAATAACCAACAAGGACGTGAAAAGATGTCCAACAATATTAGTCGTCATGGAAATGTAAATCAAAAACACAATGAGATAACAATTTCCCACTCATTAGGATGGCTAGAATCAAAATGACAGATAACAATAAGTGGTGACAAGATGTGGAGAAATGGAACCCTCACACACTACCTACTAGTGGGAATGTAAAATGGTACAGCTGTTTTGGAAGACAGGCTGGTAGTTCTTCAAAAGCTAAAGCATAGAGTTACATTATGACTCAGCAATTCCACTCCTGTACACCCAATGAAAACATATGTCCACACAAAAACTTGGACACAAATGTTCATAGCATTGTTCATATTGGCCCAAAAAGTAGAGACAACCCAGATGTCCATCAACTGATCAATATATAAGTATAATGTTGTATAGTCATACAATGGAATATTGTTTGTCAATAAAGAGGAATGAAGTACCTGAAGACCACAAATTCTATGATTCCATTCATATGAAATGTCCAGAATAGGCAAATGTATAGAGACAAAAAGTAGATTAGTGGTTGCCTAGGGCAACATGAGGTGAGGGGATGGAGAATGACTGCTAATGAGTACTGTTTTCTTTTAGGGGAACAAAAATATTATAAAAGTAGATTGTAGTGATGGTCACACCACTCATGAATACACTAAAATATATTGAATTATATACTATGAATAGTTAAATTGTATGGTATGTAGATTACATCTCAATAAAGCTGTTTCTTAAAGAGATAATGGTGGTTTGAACTAGTGTGGTATCAGTGTAGATTGTGCGGAGTGATAAGAATCTGTATATATTTTGAAGGTAGAGGAGGATCTTCTGACATATTGTGAGTGCTGTGAGAGAAAGCAAGGGCTCAAAGATTTTGCTCTGAGCAACTGGAATGATGGAGTGAGCAACTGAGAGAGAGACTGTGGGAAGCTCAGTTTCGGGTAATAAGAGTTCAGTTTGGACATGTTGAGTTGGAGATGTCAAGCAGGAGGAAGGAATATATATATTCCTTCCTTACACACACACACACACACACACACACACACACACACACACACGCATGATAGCTCCAGAGAGTGAGTTGAACTAGCATTGCAAAATAGGGTGTTAGCATATGGATAGAATTTAAAACCATGAGAATGGATGTGATCACCAAGGGAGTGTGGATAGCTAGTGAAGAGAAGAGGTCTAAGGACTGGCCCCTGGAACAGTCCAACATTAAAATGTTGGGGAAATGAGGAAGAACCAGCAAAGAAGACTGAGAGGGAATAACCAGTGAGGTAAGAGGAAAATCAAAAGTGTGTGCTGTCCTGGAAGGCAAGTGAAGAAGTGTTTTGAGGAGGAGGGAGTGACCAACTATGTCATATGCTGCTGAGAAATCAAATGAGATGAGGACTGAGATGTGACCATTGGACTTAGTAGCTGTGTAGTCATGGGTGACCTTGCCAGGAACAATTTTGATGTAACTAAGTGAAAAAGTCTGATTGGAATACATTTAAGAGAGAATATAAGGAGATAAGTCATTTCTATAAACCAACAACAAGAATCAAAACTGCAATTTTTAAAAAGATACAGTAGCAATAAAAATATAAGGTATCTATGTAGAAAATCTAACAAAGGATGTGTCAGAGATCCTCTATGGAGAAAATTATAAAACTTTATTGAAATAGAGAGCCATGTTCTGTACAGGTAGGGCTAATCAATATTGTAAAGATATCCTTTTCCCTGAGTCAATCATAGTATAATTCCAATCAAAATCCCAATAGGGTTTTTCATGGAATGTGACAAGTTGGTTCTACAGTTTATATGGGAGTGCAAAGAAAAGCCAAGGCATTCTTGAAGAACAAGGTAGAAAAACTTACTCTCTCAGATATTAAGATTTATCATACAGCTATAGTACTTAAGAGTGTAAGTAAAGAGGTTTGACAAATAGGCCAATGGAACAGAATAAAAAACTCAAAAATAGACTTATTCCTGTTTGAAAATTTGTTGTATGACAGGTAGCATTGCAGATCAGTGGGGGAAATGATTAATTCTATAATAACTAGTGTTGGGAAAATTGGTTAGCCATAAAGAAGTAATAAAATTAGATTCCCATCTCACATCAAACACAAAAATCAATTCTGGGTATACTAAATACTTTAAATTTTTAGAAGAAAATATAATTCAGAGGTTCTCAACTGGTAGTACCTCCACCCAGGGAACATTTGAAAATGTATGGGAGTGTTTGGGATTGTTATAATGACAGGAATAGTGCTAAAGGCATTTGGTACCCAGGGTCCAGGGATGCTAAAGTGTCCTGCAATGTAAGAGCCAGCCCCACATAAAGAATAAGTGCCCTGCCCCAAATGCCAGTAAACTCTTGGTCACAAAGAAACATGATAGGAGAAATTTTCTGTGATATTGGGATAGGGGAGAATTTCTTTAAAGAAATACAAAAAGCACCAACCATAAAGGGAGAAAGTAATAAATTCAGTGACATTAAAATGAAGTGCCTCTTTTCACCAAAAAACCCCAGAAAGTGAAAAGGCACAAAGTGGAACACCATATTTAGAGCTCATATAACTGACAATGTATTAGTATTTGAGATATACAAATTTCATATACCAATACATAAGAAAGAAAATCTGGAAGAAAAATGAGCAAAAGATATAAACAAGCCTTTCACAGAGGAGGATATCTGAATGCCAAGAGACATGAAAAAGTGCTCAACCTCATTAGTAATCAGGGAAATGCAAAATAAAACCACAAGGAATTAACACAACATTGTAAGTCAACTATACTTCAATAAAAAAAAAAACAAGGAATGACCAAAAAAGAACATCATGAAATTCCATTTTGATCCACCAGATTGCAAAAAATGATGTAAGTTAAATAATCCTAAGTGTTAGTAAGGATGTGGAGCCGTTAGTGAGGATGTGGAACACTTACACTTCTGGTGGGAGTGTGTATTGAAAGACCTATACATTTGGGTTTGGCATTATCTAACAAATTTGAACATGTGTGTACTTTACAACTGACTGATTCCACTCCTAGAAACAGACCTTAGAGAAACTTGGGCAAGTGTACTGTAAAGAAAGTTTATAGCAATGTTTAGAATAGGAAAAAAAAAAAAACTAGAAACAACAGATGTTCATCAACAGTAGTGTGTCTCTCTTGTAGTAGACTTAACGGTGAAATACTAGGCAGCAATGAAAAGGAATAAAACACCACTGCAGATAACCATGGGAGAGGTTCTCAGGCACGATTCTGAGTAAAAACAAATTACAAAAAAATTTAGCATGATACCAATATTTACAGTTTGAAAGCAAGCAAAACTAAAGAGTTTGTTGCTTAGGGATAGCCGTATATGTAGGAAGACGATGAAGAAATGCAAGGGAGTGACTTAAGTTCATGATCGTGGGTACCTCTGGGAGAAAGGCAGGGTGATGGGCTGCAGAGGAGCCTGCAGGGAGCCGCAGTGGCGCTGGTAATGTTCTGTTAAGGCAGATGGTGGGCTCACAGGTGTTGATTCTATTATTATGCTTCATGATTTATATATTAAGTATATTTCAGGTAGGAATTACATACAAATATGATTTACATATATTAAGCATTTTGTGTATATATCAATTGCATCATTTCTTTAAATGAAGGCTGGAGAAGGAGGGGATTCTCCCGCTCCTTCTGAAACTTTCAGGCTACAAGCGGCAGAAGAGAAAAAAACTCTTTTAAGCAGTTGCCTCTGTTCACAGCAGCAGTGTTGCCTTTGGGGGCACAGTGCTCCCCGGTCTCCTCGTCCTGCGGGCCTTGGAACCAAAGGTAGGCTGCAAATGGCAGGATGGCCCTTTCCCAGCTGGGTCAGGAGTACAGGAATAAGCACTCCCTCTCTCATAATTAAGGCTGTGCTCAGTCACCGGGCCTGCCAACATTGTCATGGGATAGCAATTGAAACAGCCAGGAGGAAAACACACAGACTTTGCCAAGGCAGATACATTTGAGGGTCTCTGAAGGTGGGGGTGGGAGAGCAGACAGGAAACATGGAGCCAGTAGAGAGAGGTCAGACTGCTTTCAATGGCTCGTGTGACCCTGGGCAATTCACTTCCCTTCTCCAGGCTCCAATTCCTCCCCAGTCTTCTTCGGGGTTTAACTGGAACATACTTTATAAAGTTGCTTCCAGCCCGAACACCCAAGGATTCCAATTCTAAGGCCACTTGAGGGGAAAACGTTTGCACATTTACACTCCTAGTCTCCAGATTGGTGAATAATTAAGCTCCTCTCTATTGATCAGAGCTGCTGACAGTAGTGCTGAGTTGGCTGTCTGATAGTGTGGAAAAACAAACCCACGTGCAGCTACAAATGGCCATTCTGGAGTAAGAAACTCCCATTTACACAATTAGCCTTGAGAATATAAATAGAAGTAGAAGCAAAACTGTCCCCAAGCCTGTGCAAGCCTGTCCTCCCTCCTCCAGACTGCCTTTGACAACAGAGGTTTCTGTCTCTTCGTTCACAGCCTTCCTTTGGCGTTCTTCCCCACATGCATGTTTTGAGGGGGGAAAAAACTCCCGTCTTTCTTTGTCAAGTTTTCCCCACTTAACCTCCCTTACCTCTACATTTTTCCTCGTTTTAAACCAACCACCATCTCTACCAGAAGAGACTTGTATGAGTAAAATGAGCTTTGTCATTTGGAGGTTGGACTAAGGGTTAAATTAAAGAGACAGCTGTCTATACAACTGGCTAGAATGAGGGGAGGGCTCGGCCGCATTTGTGCCAGCTGCTTCTTACTTTTATTCCTTCCTGCTGTTTGTCTCCCTTCCACCCCTCTGGCCAGGGCTGCTGAGCAGCAAGCCTCCCCGAGCTACTGGGAAGTTTCAAGTAGTGAGCTGGGGCTAAGGGGACCTAACGTCCTCCTGTCATAACTTCCCCTAGACAAAAGATGTTTAGGTCTCAAATTTGGAACTGAAAAGGAAATTGAAAATGTACAAGCCACTTTTCCATCCCTTGTAGATAATCACCTTCCCCTCCTTCAAAATCTTCTAGGCTTGTTTAAAGCCATCTTTTGCTCTTAGCGCTTTTTTCTTTCCCTTGAACTGTAGTTTTTTTGTTTTGTTTTTCTTAGCAGCACTTTTGAGGAACTGCTTTTCTAAAGGAAAGAGAGACTATGTGTTACTCTGGGTGAGTCACTGTTCTTTAGTCAATGCTGGTGAGAATCTCAAAGATTAACGAAGATTGCCAAGGGTGGCTGCAGTCCAGCACCCAAACGCTCACATAATTTGCCCCTCTTTCCATTTTAGGGTGAAAATAATCATGGACAAGAGGGGGAGGGGATTTATGTGAATAAATAAGATACTGTTTTACAGCCAAGGCAACATTTCAGATTCTCAGCTGGCAGAAGAATTCTTGAGGCTGATCTGTAGTAAAAGCATGAGCAAACTGCTAAATGGAATGCAAAGAGAACCCTGGGCTTAATCTCCGTTCCAGTCAGTCTACAGAGGAGTCTCAGAGCAGTACTATTCCTGGAAGGCAAAGTGCTTACCCACGCACTGCCCCACCCCCAGCGTGAGAAATCTAGGGCCTCCAGGACTGTGCCAGCACCCTGGTTCTTATTTCTGCAGTCCAGTTGCTTTGGTGAAATAGGAGTGTACACTGCCTCTCCATGAAAGGACCACTCTGAAAGCGATTTATAAACTGTAAAGTACCAGGGGACGTCAGGTGGCCCTGTCACTCACCCATTCTCTTGTATACTGCACTCCTTCAGTTGTCTTTTCTCATTATTGGACAAAAACCACAGAATTTTGTGGTGAGAGGTCAGGCCCTGCATATAATCAATCATGCACAAGTCCCAAGGCATAGAAGCATAAATAGGCCTTAATTCTGGATTTCCTAGTCTACACATGGAGAGCATTTGCCAGCCAGCAACCTCACAAAGACGTCATAGAATGGTCAAGGAATGACCCTAAGAAAGCTTTTGGTGGGGAGATAGCTTTAAAGCTTCTTGAAGGAAAAACTCTCAATTTCAAGATGCTATTATTATTCCTGCATTGAAGTAAAAGCCCTGGTGTTCGTATAGCCTTTTATTCCAATGTCAAATATCTGATGACTCCTCACAACTTTGCTTTGAGGTGGAGAGAAGGCAGTCGTGCCGTGGTCGCTGTCTCCAGTGGGAGGCTCTGCCTACAGTGACCAGATGGTAAGATCAAAGAGCCAAGGCCCATCCACTTCATGGACTGGTGACTCCTTGGACTGTATTAAAGGACTTCCATCTCTGGCTAGAACCTCACCCAGACTCTATATTTAGTAAACAAAGGAACTTGAAATTTGTAATAAAATTAAATTAAAAAACAAGAACTTTATCATTCCATTCACCCATCTGCCCATTGTTTATTTTGAGTGTGTACTTAACAGCACTTTCCAGAACAGAGTAATCCCTATGTAGAGACAAAGATGGCTCTAATACCAGGGCAGTGGTGTGTGGGGGGGGGAGGAAGGTTGCATTCCTTCCCTCCCCATCCTCCTTTTCCCAGAGCCCATCCAGCTGACAGGTGCCAGAAGGGAAGAAATGTTAGCAAATGTTAGTTTCCAGCCCCAAAGAAGCTGTCACAAAAAGGAGACAGAACAAGGCAGCCTATAAAATCCTTCAACTGAGGGATGTAGCGAGACCTATCTAATTACACAAGATTAGAAACGGTTTAACTTGTTGAGAATGTGCTACATGTGAAATGAAATAAAATGACACCTCTGGCACCCTGTAATGATACTGTGTTGGGAGGAAAGCACAAAGGGTTTGTTCACGCTATATCAGTAACACCAGTTTTTCTCATCCAACATTTTCGACACATCTGGTTTTCATATGGTGGTCTAAGTGAAGTAAGTTAACTTTTCACCCACTGTTCTGGCCCTCCTTTTCTTTCTTCACTGTACACTTCCATTTGTGTTGGCATTGTCCGTCTCTCACCCATCCCTCCCCAAGCTAACAGACGTGGAAGAGGATTATGCTGAGAAACTTGGCTTATCTCTGGGCTTTTGATTATTTTACTGTTCAAACAGTGCTAACACAGATTTGAAAGCAAGACTGGTCTTTGTTCCAGCTAAATACAACAGAGTTTAGCTTTGGCCTTCTACTTAATATGTTCAACTACCAATGCTGAATAAGAACTCCCTAAGTAATCAATGAGTCACAAAACCTCCTGATTTTCAAAATTAGGGAAAGATGATCTCAATTTTTTTTTTTTTTTTGGCCATGCCATGTGGCATACAGTATCTTAGTTCCCTGACCAGGGGTGGAAACCGTGCCCCCTGCAGTGGAAGCACAGAGTCCTAACCAGTGGACCGCCAGGGAAGTCCCCTCAGTTACTCTTAACTAGAATGCTCAGAAAATGTGGAGTTGGCCTAACTGGTTTCTAGGTAACACAGGAGTGATTGACCATTTTGTGCCTGTATTGACCAAAAAATATATATATATAGTATTGATATTTGGTGATTATATACTAAAGGTCTACAAGATAGGTGTATTTCCAATGAAAGTAGCATTTGCAAACTATAAAGTGAGTTTCCTTCTACACAACCGTCATCAGAAACAGAAAAAGGGTTTTATTCCCCAACAACCAGAGAAAAATTAGTAGGATTTTGCAAATGGCTATGATTAAAAGCCAAAGTTTAGACATTTTTAGTGCTTTGATACAAAAAAGGTTAATAATGTTGACTCGGTTTTTGTGGTTTTTTACCTTCTTTAGATTTGTGCCTCACAGGACTTTGTAAACAGCAAAATTTGTAACTCTAAGCTGACAGGGGTTGTCTACTGTGATTATAAGGTACAATTTAAGCTGTGTGAGATCTCGACTCTTTAAGGACCTTTTCCTGTGTTCTGAATTTTCTCTGGACTGCAGATTGTAATTAGAAGGAGAGGGGCATGAATGATCTACAGGTCTTCTAAGAGGTGCAAAATCTTTCAGGTGGCTTCTGATGAATTTTTCCTCTGTCTGAAAGCAATCCAGCAGGGAACTTCTGTAGCAAATGCCTTAACCCCAAGAAGTAACTAATAATGGACCATTTCATGCCCTCTGGCAAGCCAGTGGGGGTGATGGTTTGGGGCACATGTACCATTCAGTGACTGGAACATCACAAGGATGTCTGTCTGTGAAGGGCTTGTGCCTGCTATGTGGCGCCATAAAGGGGCTAGCAAGAATTGCTGTCTATAGCCTTGACCTAAGAGAAGCACCATTTGTACCACATTCAATGTCAGCAAACCTTCCTTCATTAAGCACATACTATGTGCAAAGCCTTGTTAGGTTTCTGTAACACTCTCTGTAATGTGTTACTAGATTTATTTTCCAAAGTGGTCAGGGAATTTCATCAATCATTTACTGACTACTATATGCAGGCGTTGTGCTGGGGATACCAAGATGAATCAGAGGTGTTCCCTGACTTATGGAGCTCAGAGTACAGTGTGAGAAAGAAAAAATTACAATGGAGTATGAGAGTAGAAGTTCTATGCAAAGAGCTTTGTGAGTGTAGAGAAAGGAATGATTCTCTCAGGAGGACATCAGAAGGGCTCACCAAGGAGATGATATTTCAGTTGATATCCTGAAGGATGGGTAGGATTTCACCAGGCAGACAGGAGAGGGGGAAAGAGAATTCCAAGCAGAGGGAACAGCATGTGCAAAAGCTTGTTAAAGCACATTAGACAGTTCTTTTTATCATCACTTGAGAGGGCAAATGTAAGTTGTACTGATGTTGAGCTTGGATTTTTTTTCTCATGATTACATTGCCATTTTTAAATACAGGACATGATATTTTAAGGTAATGACAAGAAAAGACCTGATAGATTTGAAAGTTCTCCTTATTAAGCTGTGATGCTTATGTAGTATCTTGCACATAGCAGGCCCTCAATAAATGCTTACTGAATGATAAATCCCATATCTCTTTCCATTTATAAATTGCTACTCTATCAAGAATCAGCTTACAGAGCAAAACTTCTGCCTGTGACTTAGGAATGGATGTTCATAGTTCTGCTCTCTGTCACCTCAGCCTCCTCTACCCTTGAGAAGTATGTCTCTGCAACTGAACCTTAATTGTGTTGGTGAGTGGTAGGGAAAACTGCCCTTGCTTTGAAACCTCAGTAACACAGATTTCTACTTGGAGGGCCTCTATCTAATTGAAATCCCTCCAAAATGCCTTTTGAATGGGGCAGTGCTCGTGTTGATGACATAGGGGATTGCTATACTAGAAACAGTAGTGATAATAGCTAATATGGACAGGTACACCTCACATTTTAAATTTTATAATAGAACCTAAAATGATTGATCAAACAATTTATATGGCAGTAATAAAGATGTGACTTGTCTGCACTGAACAGCCTTGACAGCGTAACGTGGTACTGTCTATTCTTTTTTGCTTAAGAAAGAGAAGATAAATTTTTATTATTTTTATAAATTATGCAATACGGGCTTCCCTGGTGGCGCAGTGGTTGAGAGTCTGCCTGCTGATGCTGGGGACACGGGTTTGTGCCCTGGTGCAGGAAGATCCCACATGCTGCGGAGCGGCTGGGCCCGTGAGCCATGGCCACTGAGCCTGCGCATCCAGAGCCTGTGCTCCGCAACGGGAGAGGCCACAACAGTGAGAGGCCCGCATACCGCAAAAAATAAATAAATAAATTTAAAAAAGCAATAATCTTTAGGATAGCAATAAATTTTTGCCTTGAAAATTACCAGGGAATAGATGACAGAGAATGTAGTTAGATATAAACCATTTGCAAATTATATGCAAGTACACTTGTAACCCTTTTATTGGGTGTCTGGATCCAGTCTTTGGGAAAATTCCCACCAGGGAATCTTGTTTCATTGTGAATCTAAAATGTATGAGAAAAATACTTCAGTTCCAAACCTTAGCAGCCATGTGACTGGCTCTTTCAGGCCTAATCTCTATAGCTACACCTTTCTAGAAGCCACAATACCAGGCCACAGAATGTACTCTCTCTCAGCCCCTCCATTGCACTAGGTAAATACTTTCCACAAATAGTCATTGAGTGCTTCCTAGAGCCAGGCACAGTGCTGGGTTCTAATAATACAGAAGTAAATAAGACAACCGCATCCCTGCCCCCATGGCGCCCTAAGGCTAGTGAAATGGCTCGTATCCTCTTTTGGGTCATAGTCCTTTTGAAAATCTGATTCCAACTGGCCCTACTACATTACTTAAATATTAAGGTGGCAGCTTCCTGTTTTCCCAAAGAAAAGCAAAAACTTTTGTCCCTGTTGAATGGAGTCATGAAATCCAGTGTAGGAGGTTATTCTTTCTAGACGTTAACCTTTATCCTCTTTTGGAGCCTGTAGTATGGTAGAAAGAATGTGGGATTTTGAGCCAGTTTGGGATTCTGATCCTCTAACTAGCAGTGGGACCTGGGTAATTTACCCAGTGTCTCAGAAGCTCAGTTTTCTCATACGCACTATGCAATGTGATTGTGAAGACTGAAGGAGTCCGTGTGTATGAAGCACCTCACACAAGGTTGGTGCTCCAATCCATGTTAGTAAGTGAGAAAACTAGATTTTGAACCCAAGTTTTTCTGACTCAGAAACCTAGTCTCTCCACTTCCTTACAAAGGGTCTGAAAATACTGGCTTATATTTAAGTCTCACCAAAACTCCATAAGGGAAGGAAGAAATACCACAGCTGAAGAAGCAAATGGATAGAAAGGAAGAAATATGCTAATTTGTTTAGAGACACTTAGGACATCTGTGACAAAGCTGACACTAATTCCAGAGTCTCAGTGTCCTTTTCTAGCTATGAACACTCAGCATCTCTCCTTGTGCAGTTGTATCCTTCTATAGGGATTTTTTGACTACCACCATGTGCCCAACGTGGTTGTAGGTGCTTCTGGTGATTTAAAAGACATGATCTATGACTTATAGGAAGTTATAGCCTAGTGGGGAGGCAGAAGCTATACCCAACAAACAATTAGAGAAAAATTGCTTAAGATGGCATATAAATAAGGACCAGTACTATAGCCAATATTAAGTGTATCAGTCAGCTTGGATTGCCATAACAAAATACCATAGACTGGGTAGCTTAAATAACAGAAATTATTTTCTCACAGTCTAGAGGCTAGAAGTCCAAGATCAAGATGCCAGCATGGTAGGTTTCTGATGAGTGCTCTCTTCCTGGTTCATAGATGGCTGCCTTCTCTCTGTGTCCTCACATGGGAGGGAGAGAGAGTAAGCTCGCTGGTGTCTCTTCTTATAAGGGGACTAATCCCATCATGAGGGCTCCACCTTCATGACTTCATATAAACATAATTATCTGCCAAAGACTCCATCTCCAAGTACAGTCACACAAGGGGATTAGGACTTCAACATATGAATTTGGGAGGGACCCAGTTCAGTCTATAGCACTAAGTGTTATAACCATGAGGGCATGACTTCTCTTTGTTTAATTAAAATTTTTACTAACACTACTAACATTTCAAAATGTTAATGCATAGTGTAGTCATTAAGGCTTTTTTTTAAACAAGGTGTATCCTAGTCACTGTAGTGTCACTGCTATGGTTTGTACCCATATCAACTCCTGCCTGTACTATTGCAATAGTCTCATTCACTCATTCATTCATTCAACAAGTAGCATGCTTACTCTGTGCTACACACTCGGGAATCCAGTGCTTAAGAAGCTTGGTGTGAATCCTGCCTTTAGGTGCTTATATTTCAGCCACGGGGACAACATTTAAAACTCACTTACGAAATTAATTATTTAAATCCAACTGAGATGAGTGCTACCAAGTAGAAGTAGAGGAAGTTGAGAGCATATGACATGAAAAGGTTCTCTAATCTTGGGAAGCATCAGATTCACTGCAATGAGATTAAAGCTGAGCTCTGAAGACCAAGTAGAGGCAACAAGGCAAGATCTTGGAAGAAGAGCTTTCCTGGCAGAGGAAACACCATGTGTGAAGGCCCTAGGAGAGAATAGAGCAGTGCTTCTTTGAAGAACTGAATGAGAGGCAGTAAGGCCAGAGCTGGGAAGTCCAGGGAGAGTAGGTGAAGTTGGAGAGATAATCATGGAACTGGTTATTATAGGACCTTGTAGGCCATGGCAAAGACTTAAGACTTAAGAGCACCAAGTAATGGGCAGCTGTTGAAGTGTCTTAAGCAAGGGAAAACCAAGATGTGCACATGTATGTATTAGTCTTCTCTGGCTGCTATAACAAAATCCCACAGACTGGGTAACTTAAACAATAGAAATTTATTTTCTCACAGTTCTGGAGGCTAGTTGTCCCAGATCAAAGTCCAGCAGGGTCAGTTCCTGGAAAGAACTTTCTTCCTGGCTTGCAGACAGCCACTTTCTTGCTGTGTCCACACATTGCCTTTCCTCAGTACATGCACAAAGAGGGGAAAGGAACAGGGAGAGGGAGAAGGAAAGAGAGGAAAAGAGAGGGGGAATGCGGGAGGGAGAGAGAGAATGGGATCAAGCTCTGATGTCTCTTCTTATAAGGGCACTAATCCTATGGGATCAGGGCCTTACCCCTATAAACTTAATTATTTCCTTATTCTACATATTGTCACATTGAAGGTTAAGGGTTCAAAACATGTTGAATTTAGCCTGTAGCAGTGTGTTATGTGTGTGTGTTTCATATCAGTTTTATTTTGAATTTTTGAATTTTATTTTCTTTATTTTTTTTATACAGCAGGTTCTTATTAGTTATCTATTTTATACATATTAGTGTATATATGTCAACCCTAATCTCCCAATTCATCCCACCACCACCACCACCCCCCTGCCACATTCCCCCCTTGGTGACCACACGTTTGTTCTCTACATCTGTATCTCTATTTCTGCCCTGCAAACTGGTTCATCTGTACTATTTTTCTAGGTTCCATAAATATGCATTAACATATGATATTTGTTTTTCTCTTTCTGACTTACTTCACTCTGTATGACAGTCTCTAGATCCATCCACGTCTCTACAAATGACCCAATTTCATTCCTTTTTATGTCTGAGTAATATTCCATTGTATATATGTACCACATCTACTTTATCCATTCATCTGTCGATGAGCATTTAGGTTGCTTCCATGACCTGGCTATTATAAATAGTGCCGCAATGAACATTGGGGTGCATGTGTCTTTTTGAATTATGGTTTTCTCTGGGTATATGCCCAGTAATGGGATTGCTGGGTCATATGGTAATTTTATTTTTAGTTTTTTAAGGAACCTCCATACTGTTCTCTATAGTGGCTGTATCAATTTACATTCCCAACAACAGTGCAGGAGGGTTCCCTTTTCTCCACACCCTCTCCAGCATTTGTTGTTTGTAGATTTTCTGATGATGCCCATTCCAACTGGTGTGAGGTGATACCTCATTGTAGTTTTGATTTGCATTTCTCTAAGAATTAGTGATGTTGAGCAGCTTTTCATGTGCTTCTTAGCCATCTGTATATCTTCTGTGGAAAAATGTCTATTTAGGTCTTCTGCCCATTTTTTTATTGGGTTGTTTGTTTTTTTAATATTGAGCTGCATGACCTGTTTATATATTTTGGAGATTAATCCTTTGTCCGTTGATTCATTTGCAAATATTTTCTGCCATTCTGAGGGTTGTCCTTTCATCTTGTTTGTAGTTTCCTTTGCTTTGCAAAAGCTTTCAAGTTTCATTAGGCCCCATTTGTTTATTTTTGCTTTTATTTCCATTACTCTAGGAGGTGAATCAAAAAAGATCTTGCTGTGATTTACATCAGAGTGTTCTTCCTATGTTTTCCTCTAAGAGTTTTATAGTGTCCAGTCTTACATTTAACTCTCTAATCCATTTTGAGTTTATTTTTGTGTATGGTGTTAGGGAGTGTTCTAATTTCATTCTTTTACATGTAGCTGTCCAGTTTTCCCAGCACCACTTCTTGAAGAGGCTGTCTTTTCTCCATTGTGTATCCTTGCCTCCTTTGTTGTAGATTAGTTGACCGTAGGTGTGGGTTTATCTCTGGGATTTCCATCCTGTTCCATTGATCTATATTTCTGTTTTTGTGCCAGTACGATATTGTCTCGATTACTGTAGCTTTGTAGTATATTCTGAAGTCAGGGAGTCTGATTCCTCCAGCTCCATTTGTTTCCCTCAAGACTGCTTTGGCTATTCGGGGTCTTTTGTGTCTCCATACAAATTTTAAGATTTTTTTTGTTTTAGTTCTGTAAAAAATGCCACTGGTAATTTGATAGGGATTGCATTGAATCTGTAGATTGCTTTGGGTGGTATAGTCATTTTCACAATATCCATTCTTCCAGTCCAGGAACATGGTATATCTCTCCATCTGTTGGTATCATCTTTAATTTCTTTCATCAGTGTCCTATAGTTTTCTGCATACAGTTCTTTTTTCTCCCTAGGTAGGTTTATTCCTAGGTATTTTATTCTTTATGTTGCAATGGTAAATGGGAGTGTTTCCTTAATTTCTGTTTCAGATTTTTCATCATTAGTGTATAGGAATGCAAGAGATTTCTGTGCATTAATTTTGTATCCTGCAACTTCACCAAATTCATTGATTACCTCTAGTAGTTTCCTGGTGGCATCTTTAGGATTCTCTATATATAGTATCATGTCATCTGCAAACAGTGACCGTTTTACTTCTTCTTTTCCAATTTGTATTCCTTTTATTTCTTTTTCTTCTCTGATTGCCATGGCTAGGACTTCCAAAACTATGTTGAATAATAGTGGTGAGAGTGGACATCCTTGTCTTGTTCCTGATCTTAGAGGTAATGCTTTCAGTTTTTCACCATTGAGAATGATGTTTGCTGTGGGTTTGTCATATATGGCCTTTATTATGTTGAGGTAGGTTCCCTCTATGCCCACTTTCTGGAGAGTTTTTCTCATAAATGGGTGTTGAATTTTGTCAAAAGCTTTTTCTGCATCTATTGAGATGATCATATGGTTTTTATTCTTCAGTTTTTTAATATGGTATATCACATTGATTGATTTGTATATATTGAAGAATCCTTACTCCCTGGAAAAAATCCCACTTGATCATGGTGTATGATCCTTTCAATGTGCTGTTGGATTCTGTTTGCTAGTATTTTGTTGAGGATTTTTGCTTCTATATTCATCAGGGATATTGGTCTGTAATTTTCTTTTTTTGTAGTATCTTTGTCTGGCTTTGGTATCAGGGTAATTGTGGCCTCATAGAATGAGTTTGGGAGTGTTCCTTCCTCTGAAATTTTTTGGAAGAGTTTGAGAAGGATGGGTGTTAGCTCTTCTCTGAATGTTTGATAGAATTCACCTGTGAAGCCATCTGGTCCTGAACTTCTGTTTGTTGGAAGATTTTTAATCACAGTTCCAATTTCACTACTTGTGATTGGTCTGTTCGTATTTTCTATTTCTTCCTGGTTCAGTCTTGGAAGGTTATACCTTTCTAAGAATTTGTCCATTTCTTCCAGGTTGTCTATTTTATTGGCATAGAGTTGCTTGTAGTAGTCTCTTGTGATGCTTTGTATTTCTGCGGTGTCCATTGTAACTTCTCCTTTTTCATTTCTAATTTTATTAGTTTGAGTCCTCTCCCTCTTTTTCTTGATGAGTCTGGCTAAAGGTTTATCAATTTTGTTTATCTTCTCAAAGAACCAGCTTTTAGTTTTAGCTTTTAGTTTTATTGATCTTTGCTATTGTTTTTTTATTTCTACTTCATGATTTCTTTCCTTATACTAACTTTGGGTTTTGTTTGTTCTCTTTCTCTAGTTCCTTTAGGTGTAAAGTTAGATTGTTTATTTGAGATTTTTCTTGTTTCTTGAGGTAAGCTTGTATTGCTATAAACGTCCCTCTTAGAACTGTTTTTGCTGCATCCCATAGGTTTTGGATCGTCGTGTTTTTGTTGTAATTTGTCTCTAGGTTTTTTTTTTTATTTCCTCTTTGGTTTCTTCAGTGATTTCTTGGTTATTTAGTAAGGTATTGTTTAGCCTCCATGTGTTTCTTTTTTTTACGTTTTTTTCCCTGTAATTGATTTCTAATCTCATAGCATTGTGGTCGGAAAAGATGATTGATATGATTTCAGTTTTCTTAAATTTACTGAGGCTTGATTTGTGACCCAAGATGTGATCTATCTTGGAGAATGTTCCATGTGCACTTGAGAAGAAAGTGTAATCTGCTGTTTTTGGATGGAATGTCCTATAAGTATCAATTAAATCTATCTGGTCTATTGTGTCATTTAAAGCTTATGTTTCCTTATTAATTTTCATTTTGGATGATCTGTCCATTGGTGTAATTGAGCTGTTAAAGTTCCCCACTACTATTGTGTTACTGTCGATTTCCTCTTTTAGAGCTGTTAGCAGTTGCCTTATGTATTGAAGTGCTCCTATGTTGGGTGCATATATATTTATAATTGTTATATCTTCTTCTTGGATTGATCTCTTGATCATTATGTAGTGTCCTTCCTTGTCTCTTGTAACATTCTTTATTTTAAAGTCTATTTTATCTGGTATGAGTAGTGCTACTCCAGCTTTCTTTTGATTTCCATTTGCATGGAATATCTTTTCCCATCCCTTCACTTTCAGTCTGTATGTGTCCCTAGGTCTGAAGCGGGCCTGTTGTAGACAGCATATATATGGGTCTTGTTTTCGTATCCATTCAGTGAGCCTGTATCTTTTGGTTGGAGCATTAAATCCATTCACGTTTAAGGTAATTATCAATATGTATGTTCCTATTACCATTTTGTTAATTGTTATGGGTTTGTTTTTGTAGGTCCTTTTCTTCTCTGTGTTTCCCACTTAGAGAAGTTCCTAGCATTTCTTGTAGAGCTTGTTTGGTCATAGTGAATTCTCTTAGCCTTTGTGTGTCTGTAAAGCTTTTGATTTCTCCATCGAATCTGAATGAGATCCTTGCCCTGTAGAGTAATCTTGGTTGTAGGTTCTTCCCTTTCATTACTTTAAATATATCATGCCACTCCCTTCTGGCTTGTAGAGTTAGTTTCTGCTGAGAAATCAGCTGTTAACCTTATGGGAGTTCCGTTGTATGTTATTTGTCATTTTTCCCATGGTACTTTCAATAATTTTTCTTTGTGTTTAATTTTTGTCAATTTGATTACTATGTGTCTCGGCGTGTTTCTCCTTGGGTCTAGCCTGTCTGGGACTCTGTGCTTCCTGGACTTGGGTGGCTATTTCCCTTCCCATGTTAGGGAAGTTTTCGGCTATAATCTCTTCAAATATTTTCTCGGGTGCTTTCTCTCTCTCTTCTCCTCCTGGGACCCCTATCATGTGAATGTTATTGCGTTTAATGTTGTCCCAGAGGTCTTCAGGTCTTCAGGTCTCCCAGGCTGTCTTCATTTTTTTTCATTCTTTTTTCTTTATTCTGTTCCGCAGCAGTGAATTCCACCATTCTGTCTTCCAGGTCACTTCTCCATTCTTCTGCCTCAGTTATTCTGCTATTGATTCCTTCTAATGTAGTTTTCATTTCAGTTACTATATTGGTCATTTCTGTTTGTTCTTTAATTCTTCTAGATGTTTCTCCTTTAATTCTTCTGGGGCTTTGTGAAACATTTCTTGCATCTTCTCAATCTTTGCCTCCATTCTTTTTTCGAGGTCCTGGATCATCTTCACTATCACTATTCTGAATTCTTTTTCTGGAAGGTTGCTTATCTCCACTTCATTTAGTTGTTTCTCTGGGGTTTTATCTTGTTCCTTCGTCTGGTACAAAGTCCTCTGCCTTTTCATTTTGTCTATGTTTCTGTGAATGTGGTTTTCCTTCCACAGGTTGCAGAAGTGTAGTTCTTCTTGCTTCTGCTGTCTGCCCTCTGGTGGATGAGGCTGTCTAAGAGGCTTGTGCAAGCTTCCTAATGGGAGGGACTGTTGGTGGGTAGAGCTGACTGTTGCTCTGGTGGGCAGAGCTCAGTAAAACTTTAATCCGTTTGTCTGCTGATGCATGGGGCTGGGTTCCCTCCCTGTTGGTTGTTTGGCCTGAGGTGACCCAACACTGGAGCCTACCTGGCTCTTTGGTGGGGCTAATGGCAGATTCTGGGAGGGCTCGCACTAAGGAGTACTTCCCAGAACTTCTGCTGCCAGTGTCCTTGTCCCCATGGTGAGCCACAGCCACCTCCTGCCTCTGCAGGAGACCCTCCAACACTAGCAGGTAGGTCTGGTTCAGTTTCCTATGGTGTCACTGCTCCTTCCCCTGGGTCTCGATGCTCACTCTACTTTGTGTGTGCCCTCCAAGAGTCGAGTCTCTGTTTCCCCCAGTCCTTTCAAAGTCCTACAATCAAATCCCACTAGCCTTCAAAGTCTGATTCTCTAGGAATTCCTCCTCCCGTTGCCAGATCCCCAGGTTGGGAAGCCTGACGTGGGGCTCAGAACCTTCACTCCAGTGGGTGGACTTCTGTGGTATAAGTATTCTCCAGTTTGTGAGTCACCCACCCAGCAGTTATGGGATTTGATTTTATTGTGATTGCGCCCCTCCTACCATCTCGTTGTGGCTTCTCCTTTGTCTTTGGATGGGGGGTATCTTTTTTGGTGAGTTCCATTGTCTTCCTGTCGATGACTGTTCAACAGTTAGTTGTGATTCTGGTGCTCTCGCAAGAGGGAGTGAGTGCACGTCCTTCTACTCCACCATCTTGAACCAATCTCCCATATCAGTTATTTTTGAGCAATGCATCTTTAATCATGTTATCCCCCTGTTTCAAATACACACACACACACACACGCACACACACACACACACACACACACATCCTCACCCTCCCAGAGCTTACAGATCCAAAATTCCCCTTAGTAGAGTACACAGGATCCTTCTAGATTGTACCCTAATCTGTTTTTCCCACTGCCCTGAACATGGTTCCAGCCATGCCTTTGACCGAGATATTCCTATACCAGGAACGTCCCTCCTCCCACGTGACTGCCTGATAAAATCCTATTCTTCCTTCAAGCTCCAACTCCCATGTCATTTGTTTGTGAAGTCCTCCCAGGCCACCCCTCCCCTCCATAGTCAATCACTTCTTTCTCTGGGATCCTATAGCACCTGACACATACTAACGGTCCCTGACTTACGATGGTTCAATTTACAATTTTTTAACTTTATTATGGTGTGAAGGTGATACACAATCAGTAGAAACCATACTTCAAATTTTGAATTTTGATCTTTTCCCAGGCTAGCAACATGCGGTGCAATAGTCTCTTGTGATGCTGGTCAGTGGCAGCAAGCCACAGCTCCCAGTCAGCCATGCGATCACAAGAGTAAACAACTGACACACTTATAACCATTCTGTACACCCATTCTGTTTTTCAGTACAGTATTCAATAAATTACATGAGATATTTAACACTTTATTATAAAATATACTTTGCGTTAGATGGTTTTGCCGAACTGTAGGTTAATGTAAGTGTTCTGAGCATGGTTAAGGTAGGCAAGGCTAAGCTATGTTCAATAGGTGTATTAAATGCATTTTTGACCTAACGTATTTTCAACTTACAATGGATTTATCAGGATGTAACCCCATCGTAAGTTGAGGAAGATCTGTAGTTATCTGAGACCTTATCATATTGCATTGTAATTCATTTACTCAGCTGTTTCCTCCAACTAAACTAAATGCAAGGGCAAAAACTGTATCTTTTTCAAAAAGACATCAAAACCTGTGATGCTTCTCTCCATCCGCAATTCCTACCACAGTGCCTGGAAACAAGTAGGTACTCATATATAATGATGATAATAATAATAGCAAACACTCATAGGGTGATTACTACGTGCCTGGCACTGTTCTAAGTGCTTTAGATGCATTCGCACATCTGTAGTGTCAACAATTCTATTATAGCCCCATTTCACAGGTGGCTTGCCCAAGTTGGCAGAATGAATAAGTGGCAGATCCAGGATTCAGACCCAGGCAGGCTGGCTCTGGAGTCTAAGCTCTTCCCCACTGCACTGTACAGCCTCCCAGTGTTTGGGTTGTTCACTGCTGTTCTTCAGACTCTCTTTCCAGCAGGGCAGTCTTCTCCTCCCACTCCACCGTTTCCCTACCTATTATTTAGTTGGAGCCTGGGAGCTGCTTCCCCTTACACCAGGAAGTAAGGGGACTTCTCTACTAAAACCAGAGGCTACAGCAGGAAGAGAGCTAGAGAAACACCTGCCCACCCCCTCCATCCTTCCCCTTTTTCCTACTACCCCACTGCTCAAGCACCAGATGGCTGTTTTCTTCTGCCATAGGAAGAAGCCAAAGGGTTTTCCTCTTTCCTCCCAGTCTCATTTTTCTACCCTACTTAGCTGCCATCTCCTCCCTGCCCAACATTTTGTAGTCTAGAAACTAGGCTTAGCTAACTCCTGTGAACTCTAGTTCACACACAGGCTCAAATTGAGTGTGTGCCCTGTAATGCCCCCAACTGGCCTATCTCATTTTGCTCTGCCCGATATTTTGGTTATTTTAGTTTTGGTTTTGAGGCCGAGTGGAATTTTTGGTTTTGATTCCCTCGTGAGGAAGAGATCCCTGCCGTTCTACTATGAGCTAGTGCTAGAGTGGAGCCCTCACCGCCACCTCCCAGACTGAGATAGCACATACAAACAGAAGGTGGCAGGCAAGGTAACAATGGCACAGTTGTGTTTATTCTCCCACTTTGCATTCCTTCAGCATTTAGGAACTTGATTTTGTGCTTTTTTTTTTAGATTTTGAGAATTCTTAGAAGGGAAAAGGTGATAATAGGGTAAAAGCATGGTTCCTGGAGCCAGATATACCCATCACTTACTGTGTGACCTGAGGAAGTTATTTAATCTCTCTGTGCCTCAATTTCCTCATTTGTAAAATGGAGCTAATATAGTACCTACTTCATAGGGTGTTTGTAAGGATATAATGAACCAACCCATGTGAAACACTTAGAACTATACCTGGTACATAGTAAGGGCTCAGTAAACATCAGCTAATATTATTTTTAAATACAGTATGGTAGCAGAGAAGAATATAACAAATGCACATATTCCCACCATTCAGAAATGAAATTGGTTAAGATTTTATCTTAGCTGTATGTCTTTTCTTAAAAATATTTACAGATAAGTTGAATATTCTGTGACCCTCATCCCAGTCCTATTGTACTTCCAACTCCCCAAAGGCATCTATCATCATGAATTTGATGTGTATCTTCCCAGTCCATTTTCACAGTAATCAGAAATAAGATATGGTATCAGGGGAAGGGAGGGGTTGGTAAGTGGTACGTTTGGGTTTTTTTACACAAAAGGTACCATAACGTGCATATCATTTTGCAACCTGCTTTTTTCATTCAATGTTTTTTTGAGATCTATTCACATAGATCTAGTTTAGTCCACTTAACTGCTCTATTGTATCTCGTCGTATGGCTCTTCTGTTTTATTTATCCATTCACATCTGAATGGACATTTTGGATCAGTCCTGATTTTTTGCCACTGAATTCAGCCAATTGCAGTGACCATTCTTATACTTGTCTCCTTGGGCACATGGGCAAGTTTCTGTAGAGCACAGAACTGCAAATGGAATTGCTGGGTCATAGGATCTATCTATCTTCAATTTTTCTAGACACTGCAGACTGGCAGAGGCAATAGGATACAGTGAGTAAGAGTATGACCTGGGGTCCAATGGATCTAGGCTCGGATCCCAGCTGTATTACTTCCTAAGCTGTGTGACTCTGGATAGTTCTTTGTGCCTCAGTTTCCCTATTTGTAAAATGAGAGTAGTACATACCTCATAAGGTTGTTGTGTGCATTAAATTTAAGGTGCTTTAGTGACTAAAACATGGCAAGCTATTATTCTTTTTTACTATTTTTTATCACATATTTTCCCCTCAAATATAAGAATAGACCTTTTATAAAGTACAGATATGGGGCTTCCTTGGTGGTGCAGTGGTTAAGAATCTGCCTGCCAATGCAGGAGACATGGGTTTGAGCCCTGGCCCGGGAAGATCCCACATACTGAGGAGTAACTAAGCCCATGTGCCACAACTACTGAGCCTGCGCTCTAGAGCTCACGTGCCACAACTACTGAACCCACGTGTCACAACTACTGAAGCCTGGGTGCCTAGAGCCCGTGCTCCACAACAAGAGAAGCCACTGCAGTGAGAAGCCCGTGCTCCACAACGAAGAGTAGCCCCCACTGACCGCAACCAGAGAAAGCCCACACACAGCAACGAAGACTGCACCACAACTACTGAGCCTGTGCTCTAGAGCTCGCGTGCCACAACTACTGAGCCCGTGTGCCACAACTACTGAAGCACACACATCTAGAGCCCGTGCTCCACAATAAGAGAAGCCACTGCAATGAGAAGCCCGTGCACCACAATGGAGAGTAGTCCCCTCATGCCGCAACCAGAGAAAGCCCGCACACAGCAACGAAGACCCAACGCAGCCAAAAATAAAAATAAAAATAAATAAAATTTTAAAAAAATAATTAAAAATAAAAATAAAGTACAGATAGGTGAATAGAAAAAAATACTAGAGGACATTCATTAAAATAACTGGCATTAGAAATGAGTGATTTTTTCCTGTGTGCTTTTTTATGTCTTCCAAGTTTTCTACAAATGAAAAGTAGTACCTTTGAGATTAGAAAACAAAATCACAGTAAATGCAATTTTTAATGAAAAAGAATATAAAGGAATTGAATTTTTTTTTAAAAAAAGAAGAAGGGACTTACGTGGTGGTCCAGTGGTTAAGACTCCGTGCTCCCAATGTAGGGGGCCCGGGTTTGATCCCTGGTCAGAGAACTAGATCCCGCATACTGGCAACTAAAAAGATCCCACATCCCGCAACTAACGAAGCTGCATGCTGCAATGAAGATTCCCACGTGCCACAGCTAAGACCTGGCGCAGCCAAAGAAATAAATAAATGTTTTTTTAATTAAAAAATTTTTTTAAAAAGAAGAATTTCTCTTCTGGTGAGCAGGGCACTGCAAGAATAGTGAAAGAATTCTCAAGGAGTAGTTTTGTAACGATTTAGAAACAATCTAAATGCTTATCAATAGAGGCTTGGTCATTGTGAAATGAACTCCAAGATAATGATTAAATAAAAAGGACACATTCAGGCTAATGTATAAAGTATGTTACCATACTGTGTCAAAATTATATTTTTATGCTGACATATTCAGTCTATCTCTTGAAAGAGTTACAAAAATGCTGGTAAGGTAACTGGGTGTCTAGGGCATGACAAAGACTTATTCTTTTACTAACTACTGTTTCCTACCTTTGGAATTTTATACTGTATGCATCTATTACTTACTCAGATTTTTTTAAATAAAAAATTTTAAGTAGCTTATGCTAGAATTTAATGGGCTTTTCACAATTGTCAATATCTCCTCAACTGCCTTTAATCTAGCTTCCAAAGTTAGGGGAAGAGGTTAGATCAGGGCCCTGACTTGCCCTGGCATCTGGCTTGAGAGCATGTACTCATAACAGCTATGCTGCCGCCCCACCCCCAATGCAAAAATGATTCCATTATCCAGGCACCAAAGGATGGAAAGTGGTTCTTGGAGAGCATAACAGCCTGAGTAGAGGAGTGGGTGCCTGTGTGTGTCTCTCTATGTGCAACTACAAACAGCTATGTGAAAAATGTAAGGTGGAGAATGGTAGAAGATGTAGCTAGAGGCCAGGCTATGAAGCCAGTGTTTTATGAGTCATGCTAAGGAGCTTAGACCCTCCTATCATAGATGTGGTATCACTAAAGGGTTTTCAGTAAGGGAGTAGTAAAAAGATCCAATTTTTGAGAGTTTACATGGGCTGCTGTACAAAGGATGACTTTGAGAGATAGGAAGAACAGCTGAGAAGCTAAAAGATGATGAAGGCCTGAATTAAAAGTGTGAGCTAATGGTGCTTTGTGACCACCTAGAGGGGTGGGAGGGAGATGCAAGAGGGAGGAGATATGGGGATATATATGTATGTATAGCTGATTCACTTTGTTATAAAGCAGAAACTAACACACCATTGTAAAGCAATTATGCTCCAATAAAGATGTTAAAAAAAAGAAGTGTGAGCTAGGATTTGAACCCTGGCCTGCCTGGCTCCAAAGATCAACTGTTATTTCTCCATGTGACACACTGCCTGAAGAAATGAACAATTGAGTTCCTTTGTACCAGCTTTCCCCACACTAACACCAGAAGTATTGGCAGCAGATATACGTCTTCATTTACCTTGAAACAATAAGGAAAAGGCCACCTCTTAAGAAATTCTGTAGATTCAGAAATTTAAAAGCAATTCCTTTTAAAGGAGGAAACCTTGAAATACATGCTGTCACCTTTCTGGTTTGGCTATTTTCATTAAGTACTCTTGCTAACAACATCTTGGGGAAACAGGAAGTTTGCATCCTTCCTCGTTCTTTAAATATTTTGCTTTACTATTAGTATAAATTGCCCAGTATAACTTATACTTCAGATATTGAAACTTCTAAAGAAGAGTATCATCTGTAAATTCCCAGTTTCCAAAACAATTGGAATATGAATAACACTAACATTGCAATTAACATATTTTAATCTTTGATGATTCAAAAGGCAATTCATGAATCCAGGGTGTGTCATGGTCAATGTTAAGAACATCATTATTGGGAATTCCCTGGCAGTCCAGCAGTTAGGACTCCGAGCTCTCACTGATGAGAGCCCAGGTTTGATCCCTGGTCGGGGAACTAAAATCCCACAAGCCGCATGGCATGGCCAAAAAATAAATAAATAAAAAGAACATTTTTATCATGAGCTCCTAATAGAAAGGGCAGGGTTTACTCATGCTCTATCTATCCTCAGTGCCTAGTACATAGCAGACTTTCAGTGGATGAATGGATGGATAGGTGGGTGGATGGATGGATGGTAGAGAACTGTGGCAGTAGAGTAGATAGACTCTTCTGATACTTTAGCTTTCCTAGTGCCATCTTGCATGTCTTGCTTTTGCTTATTTCTCCTATAAGTAGAATACAGAATAGCAAGGCTAAGAAGATTGGTCTATAGGAGCTTGGGGGCAGAAGATGGAAGAAATCATTTAATGAGCCTTAATTTTGTTAAAAAACAGCTTTATCGAGGTATAATTCTCATACCACAAAATTCACCCAATTAAAGTGTGAAACTCAGTGGTATTTAGTATATTCACAAAGTTGTGCAATCATTGCCACTATCTAATTCCAGAACATTTTTGTCCCCCCTAAAAGAAATCCCATACCCACTAGCAGTCAATCTGCATTGCTCTCCTCACAACCCTAGCAACAATTAATCTACTTTCTGTCTCTATAGATTTGCCTATTCTGGACATTTCCTATGAATGGAATTCTACAATATGTGTTCTTTTTTCACTGGCTTCTTTCACTTAGCATAGTTTTCAAGGGTCATCACATTGCAGCGTGTATCAGTACTTCCTTTCTTTTTTTTTTTCTTACCATATAGGAGCTTTCTGAACCAGTAATTTGTGGTTTAGGTTATCACAGCATTTCCTGCATTTTGGACAACTAAAGGAATTCATCTGAAACTGAAGAGAAGCCAGCATGAATACAAGCCAGAATGAATGAGATTACGGCCGTCCTCATCTTTGGCAGTGGCACAATTACGTTGAGCCAAAGATCTGTCTTAACGGGATGGCAGGCCAAAGTTATGTGTTGTGACCTCCCGTTGGCACTGGTCTAGTCTGGGAAGGTCTCATGGGTGCTGGTATAACGGGATGAGGCAAGTGCCTCATAGCTTGTGTTTCTGGCTTGGGCAGAGCTTGGGTGCAATTCCTCACCTTCAGACATCTGAGAAAAGTATGTCGGGGATCTCCTGGTTCCATTTGTTCTGTTTGCCAGTGGGCAGAGTACACTGCACTGTGCAGACAGGTTAGACAGTTTATTGTAGGCTGATGAAAGCAGATTAAAAAACCATCAGCTTGGTGGGAAACTAGCTCAGAATCCAATCCAAATGTCACATGAAATATTTACACAGCCAGGAGATAAACCAAGGGAAACAGTGTGCCCTTTGTGTGTGCCTCTGAGTGTGCAGGCACACACAGAGCTGCTGACCATTTGTCAGCTTCCAAGATTTATTCTGCTGCTTCTGGCAAGGGACAGCCTAATGATTTAATAGTTTGTCAACACCTACACAGAGAAACAAGGACTGGCACTTCCTCTTTTCTTATTTTCTTTGCTTTAAATGGGAATTCCTATTCTAAGTCACTGGAACCTGGAAATCAGACTGTCAGGTTTCTCTTGAGTTGAGTGCACAGTTCCTGAATCTGAACATGATGAATGTTATAACTTTCCTGTTATACAAACACAGGGTTGCTACCCTTTCAGAAGAACCCATTGAGTTCATGTCCTAAAGCCTGAGTGTTTGCTTCAGACCGTTGCCGTGAGCCAATTTCAAATGGAGTGAAACTGTTTTGTTTCTGTCCCATGAACCTCTTGAGTTGAATGCCTGCTTGAGCAATCCAGTGCCTAGTTGCCACATTTACGTTTGAGACGGAGAAGTTATTTAGAGGATTTAGTGTGGAAGACTGGATTTCTTGTATTATTCTCCAGGCATCCTTTGGCAGTTGTAAGTTCCCTGAAAGCAGGAACAATATCCTCTTCAGCTCAGCAAATCCCACAGTGCCAAGTATAGCGTCTGACACACAGTCACCTTACGTGACTGATTTTCAGACAATTCAACCATGATCTATTGAATAGAATGACAACTGGACCAGAGAGTTACATTTTCTATTAGAATCATACCTTGGGGACACTGGGTTTTTAATCCCAAAGAAAGGTAGTATAGTGAATTAGAACTTTACTTCTCAAACTTCAGTATGCATGTGAATTACCTAGGTCTTGTTAAATGCAAATTCTGATTCAGTAAGTCCAGGGTGGAGCCTGAGATTGTGCCTTTCTTGCAAGCTCCCAGGTGATACAATGCTGCCTATCCAGGGATCACACTTTTGAGTAGCAAGGATCTAGAGCTATGTTGTCCAATATGGTAACCACTAGCACGTGGAACATGGCTAGTACAAATTGAGATGTGCTGTAAGTGTAAAATGCACATCAGGTTTCAAAGACTTAGTAAGAAAAAATGTAAAATATCTCACTAATAATTTTATATTGACTATATATTGAAGTAATATTTTGAATATATTGAGTTAAATAACATATGTTCCTAAAATTAGTTTCACCTGTTTCTTTTTACTTTTTAATGTGGCTACTCAAAAATTTTTAAATTATATATATTATATATGTGGCTCACATTATATTTCTACTAACCAGCATTAGTCTAGAGCAGAGGTCAGAAAACTTTCAGTAAAGGGCCAGATGGTAAATATTTTAGGCCTTTTAAGCCCTATGTTCTCTCTGTCCCACTATTCAACTCTACTGTTGTAAGCACAAAAGCAGCCTTAGAGAATACATAAATGAATGAGCATGGTTGAGTTCCAATAAAACTTTATTTACTAAAACAGGTAGAGGTAGTAGCCTTGGAAACTGACTGCCCACAATCATGGTGAAAACCATCAGCCTAGCAGCCACCAGAGGGGGCTGAACAGTGTTGGAGCTCCTTCAAAGCCTCATTCCCAGAGAATTATTATTTGACCTGTCTGGTGGTTCCCTGGAAGACCCCACTTGCAAGACTGTCTTTATTAGACCTGACTCAAGGGCTCATTCAGTGTGCAAAACTTTTCCTCTGGGGCATTTGTCAAAAACAATTAGAGGCAAATGATTGACTTCACAGCTGCCTGAGGCAGTGGATAACAGTTGGGGCAAACAGTAGGCTAACCAAAACACTCAAAAGGAAAAGCTAGGGAATGAGATGTCTATAGGGTCTTTGAAAAGCTTCAACATATTCCTGGGAATCTAGAGGGACACATGCATGCCCAGGGCTATGTGCATGCCCAGAGCTATGTGCGTGCTCAGAAGAGACCTGAGAAAGGCCTAAGCTCTCACCTCTGGCTGACCTTCAAGCTGTGCACAAGTGAAATGTAAAGAGTTATCAACTGCCTGGCTGAACGTTGATGATGTGCCCCCACCATGCACACAGAACCTCTTGGCAAAGACTGGGAAACTTACAAGTTCCAGGCATTTAAGGACACCCCTGTCCAACCATTAGCTGATCACTAAGCTAACCAAGTAGAGGGAACTCCCTGGTGGTCCAGTGGCTAAGACTCTGCACTTCCACTGGAAGGGGCACAGGTTGGATCCCTGGTCAGGGAACTAAGATCCTGCATGCCGCACAGTGTGGCAAAAAAAAAGTTAACCACATAGAGACTACAGTAGCCACACTTGACAAGAATACAGACTTTACAAAATTATTTCAGAAAAGTCACTAAACAAACACTACCAGCATTAACAATAAACCCTGGGGAGGGAGAGAATCTGATTTCCAGAGTTAACTCATTATATATATTTTTTTAATTTTATTTTATATTGGAGTAGAGTTGAGTAACAGTGTTGTGTTAGTTTCAGATGTACAGCAAAGTGATTCAGTTATACATATACATGTATCTATTCTTTTTCAAATTCTTTTCCTACCATTATGTAATTTTAAATGTCCACTTTTCGACAAAAATTATAAGACATGCAAAGAAATGAGAAAGTATGGTCAATATACGGGAAAACATTAATCAATATAAACTGTCCCTGAGGACATCTAGGCATTGGACTTACTCAACAAGGACTTAAAATCAGCTATTTTAAATATGCACAAGGAATTAAAGAAAATTATGAGAACAGTTTCTCACCAAATAAAGAATATCAATAAAGAGGCAAAAGTTATAAAATAAAATAAAATAGCAAACACAAATTCTGGAGTCTAAAAGTAAAATAATTGAAATGAAAAATTCACTAGAGGAGCTCAACCGCAAATTTGAGTAGGCAGAAGAAAGAAGTAAACTTGAAAATAGGTCAATTGATATCATCCAGTCTAAGGAGCAGAAAGGAAAAATAATGAAGAAAAATGAACAGAACTTCAGAGACCTGTGTGACAATATCACACAGGTGTACCACCTGTGTGTACCAACATACATATAATGGGAGTCCCAGAAGGAGAGAAGAGAGAGAAAGGAACAAAAAGAGTATTTGAAGAAATAATGGCCCAAAACTTACCAAATTTGATAAAGACATTGATCTACACATCCAAGAAGCTCAACAAACTCAAAGGAGGATAAAACAAAAAGATCCACACTGCAACACATCATAAACTGCCAAAAGACAAAGACAAAGAGAGAACTTGAAGGCAGCAAGAGAAAACTCATCACATACAAGGAATCCTCAATAATATTAACTGACTTTTGATCAGAAACCAGAAACCAGATATTCAAAGTGCTGAAAGAAAACAAAGTCAACCAAGAATTCTAAAACTGGCAAAACTATTCATCAGAAATGAAGGGGAGGGACTTCCCTGGTGGCTCAGTGGTTAAGAATCTGCCTGCCAATGCAGGGGACACGGGTTCAATCCCTGGTCTGGGAAGATCCCACATGCCCTGGAGCAACTAAGCCTGTGCGTCACAACTACTGAGCCTGTGCTCTAGAGCCCGCGAGCCACAACTACCGAGCCCACATGCCACAACTACTGAAGCCTGCATGCCTAGAGCCCATGCCTCACAACAAGAGAAGCCACCACAGTGAGAAGCATGCACACTGCAACAAAGAGTAGCCCCTGCTCACTGCAGCTAGAGAAAGCCTGCATGCAGCAGTGAAGACACAATGCAGCCAAAAATAAATAAATGAAATAAATAAATTTATTTTTAAAAAATGAAGGGGAAATTGAGACACAGATAAACACTGACAGAATTTAATGCTATAAGAAATACTAAAGGGAATCCTTAAGGCTGAAATGAAAGGACACTGGACAATAATTTGAATCTATATAAAGAAATTAAGACCACTAGTAAGAGTCACTACATAGGTACATATAAAAGTACAAGCCTATTTTTCTTTGTAACTTGTTTTCTCCTACATGATTTAAAACACACCTGCATAAAGTAATAATTATAAATCTTCTTTGGTAAATGTGCCATATATAAAGATGTAATTTGTATGACAATAAAAGCATAAAGGAGGGGTGCAGGAATGGAGCTATATATCAGTAATAGCAAAGTATTTGCATAATGTTGAAGTTAAGTTGGTATTAATCCAAACTAGATTGTTAAAAGTTAAGATGTTAATTGTAATCTCCAGGTCAACCACTAAGACAAAAACTACACGCATATATACACACATATATATTTATATGTAATACATTTAAATATATTTAAAGTAACAAGGGAATTTAAATGGTACACTAGAAGTTATCTATTTAGTTTTTAAAAGATGGTAATGGAGGAATAGAAGAACAAAAAAGTATAAGATGTAGAAAGCAAATAGCAATGTGGCATATGTAAACCATACTTCATCAGTAATTACATTAAATGTTAATCAATTAAACACTCCCATTAAGTCAGAAATTTGCAAAATAAATTAACAAAACATACTCCAACTATATGTTGTCCATAAAGAGAAATACTTTAAATTCAAGATTGCAAAAGATATATCATGCACACAGTAACCAAAAGAGAGCTGGGTGGCCATACTAATATTAAACAAAATAGACTATAAAACAAAAACTATTACTAGAGACAATGAAGGACATTTATGATGATAAAAGTGTCAGGCATCAGGAAAATATAACAATTATAAATATATATGCACCTAACAACAGAGGCCCAAAGTACGTGAAATAAAAACTACAGAATTGAAGGGAGAAATAAACAATTCAACAGTAATAGTTGGAGACATCAATAGCCCACTTTCAATAATGGGTGAAACAACTAGACAGAAGATCAGCAAGGAAATCAAAGACTTGAACAACACTATAAACCAGCTAGACCTGACAGACGTCTGTAGAACATGCCTCCCAACAACAGCAGAATGCACATTAAGTGCACATAGAACATTTTCCAGAATAGAATGTATGTTATACTATAAAACAAGTCTCAATAAATTTAAAAGGATTGAAATCATACAAAGTACTTTGGAATGAAATTAGATGGAAAGGAATGAAATTAGAGAGCAATAAATGAAGGAAAATTGGGAAGTTCACAAATATGTGTAAATTAAATAACCCACTCCTAAATGACCAAAGGGTTAAAGAAGATATCACAAAGAATGTTAGAAAAGACTTTGAGATGGATGAAAGCCAAATCAAAACATGCCAAAACTTATTACATGTAGTGAAAGCAGTGCTTAGAGGGAAATTTTTAGCTTGCAAATGCCTATATTTAAAAAGAAGAAAGATCACAAATCAATAACCTAATGTTCCACCTTAAGAAACTAGAAAAGAAGAGCAAACTAAGCCCAAAACAATCAGAAGGAAAGAAACAATAAAAATTAGAGGAAAATAAGTGAAAAAGAGAATAGGAAAGCAATAGAGAAAAATCAATGAAACCAAAAGCTGATTTTTTTTTATAGATTTGATAGGAAAGATCATGGATCAGAACGGCCTCAGACTTCTTTTTTTTAATGTATTTATTTATTGCTGCTTTGGGTCTTCGTTGCAGTGCACAGGCTTCTCATTGCGGTGGCTTCTCGTGTTGCTGAGCACGGGCTCAAGGCGCGTGGGCTTCAGTAGCTGTGGCACACGGGCTCAGTAGTTGTGGCTCACGGGCTTAGTTGCTCCGTGGCACGTGGGATCTTCCCGGGCCAGGGATCGAGCCTGTATCCCCTGGATTGGCAGGCGGATTCTTAACCACTGCACCACCAGGAAAGCTCCAAAAGCTGATTCTTTGAAAAGATCGACAAAATTGACAAACCTTTAGGTAGACTGACAAAGGGGGAAAAAAAAGGAGAAAAGATTCAAATTACTAAAAGCAGAAATGAGAGTGGGAACATTTCTACCAACCTTACAGAAATAAAAAGGAGCATAGGGCTTCCCTGGTGGCGCAGTGGTTGGGAGTCCACCTGCCAATGCAGGGGACATGGGTTCGATCCCTGGTCCAGGAGGATCCCACATGCCGCGGAGCAACTAGGCTCGTGGGCCACAACTACTGGAGCCCGTGTGGCTGGAGCCCGTGCTCCACAATGGGAGAGGCCATCGCAGTGGGAGCCCTGCGTACCACAATGAAGAGTGGCCCCTGCTCTCTGACACTAGAGAAAGACCGCAAGCAGTGGTGGGGACCCAGTGCAGCCAAAAATAAGTAAATATTTTTTTAAAAAAGGAGCATAAGAGAATACTATGAACAACTGTATGTCAACAAATTGCATAACCTAGATGTAATGGACATATTCCTAGAAAGACACACACTACAAAAACTAACTCAAGAAAAAATAGAAAATCTGACTAGACCTATGACAAGTAAAAGAGATTTAATTAATATTTTTTTAATCCCACAAAGGAAACCCCAGGTACATATGGGGTTTTACTGGTTAATTCTACCAAACATTTAAAGACTTAACACTAATCCTTTCATTTTAAAAAATGGAAGAGGAGGTAACACTTCCCAATGCATTCTATGAGTCAGTATTACCCTGATACCAAAACTAGACAAAAACATCACAAGAAAACTACAGACCAGCATCTCTTATGAATATGGGCACAAAAGTCCTCAACAAAATACTAGCAAACCAAATCCAGCAACACGTAAAAAGGACCATACACCATGACCAAATAGGATTTATCTCATGAATGCAAAGTTGTTGTAACATCTGAAAATCAATTAATGAAATAAACCATATCAATAAAATAAAAACAAAAACATGATCATCTCAATAGACACAGTAAAATTATTTGACAGAATTCTATACCCTTTCATAGTAAATAACACTCAACAAATTAGGAAAAGAAGGGAACTTCAACTTGATAAAGGGGGGGATCTATGAAAACTCTACATCTAATATCATACTTAATGGTAAAAGACTGAAAGCTTTTCTCCTAAGATCAGGAGCAAGACAAGGATGTGCACTCTTGCCAATTCTATTCAACATTGTGCTGGAAGCTCTAGCCAGGGCAATTGGAGAAAAAGAAATAAAAGGCATGCAGATAAGAAAATAAAGTAAAGCTGCCACTATTTTCAGATGACATGATTTTGTATATAGAACTCCTAAGGTATCCATACAAAAATATTATTAGACTTAAAAAATGAGTTCACATGGCCAAAATCCAGAACATCAAATGCTGGCAAGGAGTGGAACAACAGGAATTCTCATTCATTGCTGGTGGGAATGCAAAATGGTACAGCCACTTTGGAAGACAGTTTGGTGGTTTCTTACAAAATTAAACATTCTCTTACCACAGGATCCAGCAATTGCACTCCTTGGTATTTACCCAAAGGAGTCAAAAACTTACGTCAACATTAAAACCTGCACACGGATGTTGAGAGCAGGTTTACTCATTATTGCCAAAACTTGGAAGCAACCAAGATGTCCTTAAGTAGGTGAATGGATAAACAAACTGTGGTACATCCAGACAATGGAATATTATTCAGCACTAAAACAAAATGAGCTATCAAACCATGAAAAACTTGGAGGAACCTTAAACACATATTACTAAGTGAAAGAAGGAGTCTGAAAAGGCTACATACCATATGATTCTAACTATATGACATTCTGGAAAAGGAAAATTTATGAAGACAATAAAAAGATCAGGGGTCGAGGATGGATAGAGAGATGAATAGGTAGAGCATAGAGGATATTTAGGTCATTGAAAATACTCTGTGTGATACTATAATGATATGTCATTATACATTTGTCCAAACCTATGGAATGTCCATAGGGTAAACTATGGACATTGGGTGATAGTAATGTGTCAGTGTAGGTTCATCAATTGTAACAAATGTACCACTCTAGTGGTGAATGACATTAATGAGGGAAGCTATGCATGTGTGAAAACAGGGGGTATATGGGAAATCTCTGTATCTCCTCAATTTTGCCGTGAGCCTAAAACTGCTCTAAAAAAATAAGTCTTTTCAAAAAATGAGTTCAGCAAGTTTGCTGGATACAAGATCGATATACAAAAATCAACTGTATTTTAATACATTAGCAATGAGCAATCCAAAAATGTAATTAAGAAAAAAATCCTATTGCAATAGCATCAAAAAGAGTGAAATGCTTATAAATAAATTTAAAAGAAGGAGTGCAAGAGTTGTACACTGAAAACTACTGGAAATTGTTGCAAGAAAGTAAAGACCTATACGTATGGAAATACATCTCATGTTTATGGATTGGAAGATTTACTATTCTTAAAATGGCAATGTTCCCAACATTGATTTACCAATTCAACATAATTCCTATCAAAATCCCAGCTAGTTTTTCCTTTTTTTAAGAAACTGACAAACTGATCCTAATATTCATATGGAAGTGCAAGGGACCCAGAATATCCAAAACAATCTTGAAAAAGAACCAAGTTGGAGAACTCACACTTCCTGATTTTAAATTTTACTATAGAGCTACAATAGTCAAGACAGTGGTACTGGCATACAGAGACCTATATAGATCAATGGAATAGAAATGAAAGTCCAGAAATACACCTATATATCTGTGGCCAATTGATTTTTGACATGAATGTCAATACTACTGAATGGGAAAAGAATGATCTTTTCAACAAATGCTACTAGGACAACTGGATATCCACATGTGAAAGATCATGAAGTTGGGCCCTTTTCTCACACCATATACCAAAATTAACTCAAAATGGATCAAAGACCTAAATGTAAGAGCTAAAACTATAATACCCTTAGAAGAATACTTGTACGCATAATTTCATAGCAACATTATTCATAATAGCCAAAAAAGTAGAAACAACCCAAATGTTCATCAGCTGATGACCGGATAAACAAAATCTGGTATATATATACAATGGAATATTATTCAGCCATAAAATGGAATAAAGTACTGATACATGCTACAACATGGATGAACCTTGAAAACATGCTAAGTGAAAAAAGCCAGATACTAAAGACTACATAGTATATGATTCTACTTATGTTAACTATCCAGAATAGGCAAATCCATAGAGACAGAAAGGAAATTAGTGGTTGCTAGGGTGCTGAAGGGTGGGGAAATTAATACTTAATGGGTATTCAGTTTTCTCTGGACTGATGAAAGTGTTCTGGAATAGACAGTGGTGATGGTTGCACAGCCTTGTAAATGCATACTACTTGTGAATATCTGAATTGTGTACTCTAAAAGGGTGAATTATATCCGCAAGGGAAAAAAAATAGACAGAGGGACAAATTTGATCCATGGGCCATAGTTTGTCAAGTCCTGGTCTAGAGCAGCGATTTTTAGAGTCACACAGACTAGATATAGAATCCTAATTTTCAATTTATGAGCTCTGTGACCTAGAACAAGTTACTTAACAGCTTTAACCCTCACTTATCTTTATATAATGGTGATATGTACAGTAACTCTGAGGCACAGATAGTATAGATAACCTGCCCAAAATCACACAGCTAGGAAGTGATAGAGACAAAATTAAAACCCAGGTGATCTGGTCCAGAGTCCATGCAATAAATGTTGAGTGTGAACATGATTATAATCATCATCGAGGGCTTCCCTGGTGGTGCAGTGGTTGGGAATCCACCTGCCAATGCAGGGGACATGGGTTTGAGCCCTGGTCCGGGAGGATCCTACATGCCACGGAGCTACTAAGCCTGCGAGCCACAACTACTGAGCCCACGAGCCACAACTACTGAAGCCCGCGTGCTCCTAGAGCTGGTGCTCCGCAACAGGAGAAGCCACCATAATGAGAAGCCCGTGCACTGCAACAAAGAGTAGCCCCTGCTCGTTGCAACTAGAGAAAGCCTGTGCACAGCAACGAAGACCCAACACAGCCAAAAATAAAATGAATAAATAAAAATAAATAAATTTTAATATATATATATATATATAGTTATAAAAAAATCATCATTGAGTTTAATACATATCCAAGTATACTGATCCCATTTCTCCCTTTGGTATCTGAGCACATATTAGCACCTCTGCTTCCCTAGCATTTGATTTAGGGTGAGGATGCTTCCCAAGCCTCCAATGTTCTGCTAGGGAGCATGTTCATTCTTTCATCCGTCCATTCATTCGTGTGTTCATTAAACATGCATAGTATCTGGCCTACTGTGTTCTAGGCCCTGTGCCATATAAATATAAAAAGAGGTCATGGACATATATCCACTACCAAACGTAAAATAGATAGTTAGTGGGAAGCAGCCACATAGCACAGGGAGATCAGCTCGGTGGTTTGTGACCACCTAGAGTGGTGGGATAGGGTGGGTGGGAGGGAAATGCAAGAGGGAGGAGATATGGGGATATATGTATATGTGTAGCTTATTCACTTTGTTATACAGCAGAAACTAACACACCACTGTAAAGCAATTATACTCCAATAAAGATGTTTTAAAAAAAAAGACAGATTCTCTGTCCTCAAGGAGCACAAAGTCTAGACGGGAAGAGAATCATAATCCAGGTGGTAAGGGCTGTAGTAGAGATTCGTTAAAGGGTGCTGTGGAAGTGGAGAAGACCAAGGGCAGAGTGTGGAGGTGGGAGGAAGGAAGGACCTGTGAGAGCTTCCTGGGGAAGTGGTACCTAGAGAGGAATGTGGGGTAATCAGGAGTAGGAGGGGACAATTAAGTCAAGAATGAGGTTAAAGTGTATACACAGGCCGAGAGGCCCAGGAGCCCTTGGCAAAACCCCCAGGCACAGGGTCCAACATGACCAAAAGCCAGGCTGCAGGGGGGACCTGGAAAAGCTCATAAGGGCCTAAGTGCCATGCAAGTTTGGTCTTGAGCAACTACTCAGCATTCCCTCTCCACCTTACGCGACATTATTTTCTTTGCCACACGTATCACCATCTGATGTACATCCTTGCTGTTTATTTACTGTGTCTCTTCCCACTGGGATGTGAGCTCCCTGAGGACTGAGACTTGGTTTTGTTCACGTTTGTTCTCTGCTCCATCTCCTTTGCCTACCACAGGCGCATGTGTATTGCCTGGCTACCGTAGGCACGCAATAAATATTCTCAAGGGAATGAGTGAAATAAAATGAAGAAACTCATGTCCTGAGGGCTCTAGGTAAGATAGAGAGCATTACGATACAGACTCAACATCTAGGAGCTTACAGACTAGAGGGGGCCTAACAGGTGGTGGACATGAGCCCCTATTACACTCTGTCTCCTCTCTTCCTACACTTCCTGCCTTCTCTCCCAGAACTTTCAGACTACCCCCTGACCATTCAAATTTCCTCTTCCCTCACACACATTTCTCCACCCCAGCCAGGACTTTGCACTCCCTGACGGTGGCCCATGCCCCAAACTGCCCACCCTCCTGGCTCTGCCCATCCCAAATCCCAGTCCTGAGATCTGTCTGCATCTACTAGGTGTTGTTAGCATGATCAAACTAATTTTCACTAATGTACGCATCACTGTCAGAGCAGTCTAGGGTATATGAATTTTTTAACTTTTTGTTATGGAAACTTTCAAATATATACACAGCAGAGACAAGAGTATGATGAACCCGCATGTACCCGTCACCCAGCTTCAACAATTACCGACATTCTGCCCTTCTTATTTCTTCTGTTCCTCATTTTTTTCTTGAAGTAGTTGAAAGCAAATCCCAGGGACCATACCATTCCACAGTTGCTGGACTATAAATATTTCAGTAAGTTTCTCCAACAGATAAGGACCTTTTCTTAAATAACCACAATACCATGATCAAAGCTGGCAAATTAATAATTCCTTAATACCATCTAATACCAGTCACTGTTAAGTTTTACCCAGTTGTCTCAAAAATATCTTTCTGCATGGACTTGTTCAAACCAGGATCCAAACATGGTTTACACATTAGGCATATACTATTTAGGCTTAAGGCCACTTGGTAGAATTTCAAGCCTCATGGGAAATCACCTCAAAGCACCTCTGAACATTCCAGATTCTCTAACCCTAGGAACTTCAGTGTGGCCTCTCCCTAGCTGGAGAAAGGAGCTAGCCATCCAACCCTTCATCAGATCTTTTTTCGGTTTCCCAGTAAGGGATGGAGGGATTGTTGCCTCAGGGTGGGATGGGGAGGGGAGAACCAGAGAAATGCCTCGCAACTGGATTTCTGCTCTGCCTCCTATCCAGACCCCCCAGTCTCCACCCCCATCCTGGCAGACCTCAGAAATATTTGGTTCAGCCGTGTAAAAGTAATCGTAATTGCAGTCATTCCTGAGAGCTGCTTACCATTATGCCTAATTACAGTACAGCACAATAATCATTATGTTTATCATTAAAGATGTGTCAGATTGACTTTGCCATGAGTTTGATTTGATTTCAATACAAAACTGCTTCAGTATACACAGCCTTCAGAGCTTATTGCTTCTGGTCCCTATCAGGGAGCAGGGGACCAGTTGTTGGCAAGCCAGCCGCTGAGCATCCCTTCCCGTCCTGTCCTGTCCCTCCCATCCCATCCCATCCCATCCTGTCCCGTCCAGTCCCGTCCACTTCCGTGTGCTCTGACTGCTGCAGCTTAGGCCGGAGGTGCCAGCCCGCCTGCCCTTCCTCTCTTCCTCTCCACGGGCTGCACATCTGGGCTCAAGGCAGAATGATTCACTTACAAACAGAAATACCGAAAACAACAGAACTCTGCAGGCTCTGCCAGCATCAACTGCTGATTCCCCCGTCCACAGGGATCTCAGTCAAGCTTCTTATTGACTCAATCCGTGCAACATCTTCATTATTCTGCCCACTGGGGGGAATGGAGAATGTGAGATGAGCCGATGTGTCCAAAGTCATCGAGTTCATCATTAGCAGAACCAGAAGGAGAACCGGAGGCTGTGGCTGCTGAGCCGGAGCTTCTGTGGGAGCCGAGGCTGGGTCAGGCTCTGTCCATTAGGCCTTCCTCTCTGGTAATAGATGCATTTTCAGTTTTCAGATGTACAAGATGATGCTGTCTGTGCTGCTGGGCAACTTCTTGAGAAGCAGGCACCTGAGAGTTGAGTGGGGGGGAGGGCAGCACTTTTCCAGCTCACGTTTACAAGTTGTGGGAACCAAGCTAATAGCCAGGACCATACCTTGCCTCATAGGTACATTGTCAGGCTGCCTCCGCTGGCAGGTTTCTTGCTGCTTGCCAGCACCGAGGCAGTCACTAATCAGGTAAACCAGTGTGGAAGAAGCATGTCTACCATATCAAATCATTGCCAAATGAGCCTTCCTTTTGGGTCCTCTGCAGACCTGATAAATGTGGCCGGCTCACGTATGCTCAGATGCTCATTCATTCAGCTGGCCTTGAGTGAGGCCCATCTTTGTTCCTGCTCTGTGCTAGGTAAAGCTACCATCTGGTCTTTGCTTCTGAGAGCTACACTCCTGGCCGAATGGGGAAGAAGGGTGTGTAAACAAATGTGTCAGAGTGGGCCTTAGGGCTGTAAAAGACCTTGTGACGGCACAGGGAGCAAGGATCTCGCTTTTGGGGAGTCGGCAAAGACTTCAAAGAGGTTACATTGGAGCTGGGTCTTGAAAGATGAGTAAGAAGGGAGGGCCGGGCATTCTCTGCACAAGGAATGGTGAGTGGAAAGGCAGGGAAGTGTGACAGAGCATGAAGAAACCCAGGATCCTTTTGCAGATGTAAGCTATATAACTTTCCATTATGGTATCTCAAGGGCTTAATAATTTAAAGTTAGACTTCCGGGTAAACTATCACTCCAGCTTACTGATTTTCCATGGCCTTTGCTTCCCCACCCCACCACCACCCCCGCCTCTGCTTCTGTGCCAGCCTTTTGGCCTTTCTGCAGTCCTCTGCACTTAGCTCAAAAGCTGTGGTGAAACATGCCATTTCAATTTGTTCATTCTAAATTTTGCACCAATCACATTGGCCCACTGAATGGCTTAGCTATATGTTCTAGATTTCTCGGAGCAGCAAAAGGAGGCTGTTTTTCCCTAGAGTCAATCCCAAGGAAGCAGAGCCTGCCTGCCATGGGGAGGGATGGCACAAAATCTCTGGAGACACCTGGACTCCATGTGCTAGGCCTCTGCTGCCCCATGTCTATTCTCAACCAAATGGCCTGTTTGCTTAGCTGCTGACTGCTGTCTTCATTAAAGGGACATTAAAACACTTGGTTTGAGTGTAGCAAGGTAATGAATAGTTCTTGTGTGGACTCTTAAGTAAACTATTAGGGGACTTGCCCCAGTACACCTTTACTAATCTGCTGATGAGCATTAGCCACTTCTAGAGCATTGAAAGGGCCCACGAGTTAGAGTTTTTGTAATGAAAGTGACCCCCCTGCCACCATTTCTGTAGCCTCTAGAGCTTTTCACATTTCTTCCATTGATCCTCATAAACAACCCTTTAAAGTTGGGAGGGTGGAGATCTGTGTCCCTATTTTACCAACTGGGAGATTGAACCTTGTGGGGTTAAATGATCCCAAGTTGTTCCAACGTTATTGGAACCGTCATGATCACGGTGCTGGGAGCTTTCCTACTACCACGAGCTACCTGCTGCTGAGCCATCCTCCCCCCATGGCTGGGGGGAGGCGGGGGGGATGGAATGTGGGCAGAGGCAGCGCTCCCACATTTACAGGACAGCTAGCTGCCATCATGCATGCAGTCTACACACTCCCTGCACCGTTCGCTGCACACTCGCCTTAAGAAGGACCTCCAAATGTTTCCCGTGTTAGTCCCACGCTAGTACAGTAAAGAGCGATAAAGAGCAACCTCAGGAAGCAAATACCCCTCCAAGATGTAAGTCATTTACTCCCTTTTTACCAGCAGGATCAGGTTCAACCTGCATAAATCTATTTTGGCGTATTTTAATTGCTTGTAAACTGTTTCCTGGATATGCCACCGACCATGAATAATTAGAATGATTTCAATCACTGGGTTTTTGAAAGTGAACGGGAGGGCAGACAAGAAGGGGCTGCTCAGAAGGGAGAGTCATTAGTTAAAGCCTGAGTGGGAGCATTGTCTCCTCCATCTCTTGTTTTTTTCATGATGTGACTAAAGCCGCCTGTTTTTTAGCTACTCTGGCTGCCCTTCATATTTTTATGCATCTCTCATGTTAAGTAATGCTAGCTGCTGACAATGACCAGACCCAAGTGGCCAGTGTCAGAGTCATTCATTCACTCTTCCAAGATGGATGGAGCACCTGCTATATGCCAGGCCCGGACAAAATCTCAAGGATAAGAAAAAGAATAATGCCCAGTTCCCAACCTTGAGGAGACCATGGCCTGGTGGGGGAGATGGGCACATAGAGAAACAATTACACTATGGTGTGATAAGTACTAGAATAGAGAGGTTGACAGCAAGCTGTGGGAAAGCAGAGGAGGAACTTTCTCCATCGGGGGCGGTTGGGGCCAGTGCAGCCGAGAAGCAACATTTAGCAGGGGTGCAAGGGAAGCAGAAGACTTGACCAGATAAGGAGGAGTAGGAGAGACACTCCAGTGCAGTGTGGCTACAGTGTGGAGGCCAGAGCCTGGCCCGTGGTGTGAGATAAGACTGGAGGAGTCAGTTGCGCCAGACTGTGAAGGCCTTTGTATGTCCTGCCTGAGAGTTTGGACTGGGTCCTACAGTCCGTGGGGAGCCAACCACGGTTTTTAAGCAGGGGGAATGACATGATCAGATCTGAATTTCGGACGGAAAACTCAGGGAGGGAGGGGAGACAGGGAAATCGGTTAGAGGCTGACTCAGAGAGCACAGCTTTGCTTTATCTTCCCTCTGGACTCCAGGAGCTCTTGCCTGCATGTCTATTATGGCACTTACCGCAGAGCGTTAGAGCTGCTTGTTTGCACAGCTGCCTCGCCATCCACTCCTTGGGGGCAGGGGCTGAGTCTCAGTCATCTCTTCGCACCCAGAGCCTGGTACACAGGAGTCCTTGGGAGACATTGGTATCAAGCGAATGAGGGAACAAATGAATCAATAGGATATAAGCAAGTTCAACTCTGATTTGCTCCCAATTAACCACTGTGATGGATATATCAGACAGAAATCCTACTCTGATAGAATATCAAGTCCATCCATGACTTTTCCTCTGCCTCTGCCAAGCCCATCAACCTATCATTGTCCATCACAAAGGAACGATGTGCTATTCAGAGAAGACAAGAAAGTTGCTTACAGAGCTGTGCTGGTGCTACTTATGACCCTGTACTCTGTTCTTTCTCATAAATTAATTTTTGATGACTTGTTTAGAACGTATCTTCATTGTCTTCATTCTGCTCCTTCTGCCTTTCTTACCTTCTCTCCCTTCCTATTTAAATCTCGTTCGTCCTTCGAGACCAGTTCAGTTGCTTCCCATCACGCATCACCCAGCCCCACACTCAGAATTCCCACTTGAGTTCCCATAGCTCCAGAGAAATGACTCACCTGTAGTGTTCATCTCATCATAGTTCTTCCTGCACCTCTCTGCCTTCTCTACTAGACTGCAGGCTCCTCAAGGCCAGGGATTGTCTGCTTCATCATTGTCTCCCTAGCATCTCCCCACCCTGCATCCTGCCTCAGAAGATAACCAGTGAGTGTTTTCAAATAATACCCCAAGCATATTGCATGCTGTCTGGCTGTCCCCTTAGAGATAGTGCCAGTCTTGGGAGTACCCTATGCCTCTCCCTATCTTCTTGCACCCAGTGAGATATGTTTTTCTTCATCTGACAACTGGCAAGAAGAAAAATCATTGTTCGTCAAACAATGGGAATATCTCCCAGAGATAGAAATCCCCTAATCTCTATCCCCTAATCCCATATCATTTGGGGTATTTTGAAAGCACAAAATCCAGTGCCTCTAAACAAAACATAAGCACACTGATCCATTCAGGGTCATAAATTCAAATCTTTGCTGAGTAGCTTATTGTATGATGGGTCTCACCTATGGTGCTGAGTGAACAAAAAGAGAAGATGAACATTCTCTTTGAAGGAGTTATACTGAATTAGCTCAACTTAGAACACAGTAAGCATCAGGTACCAAGAATTCAAGTTTTCCAGGTAGAAATGTCCGGCAGACAATTATTAATTCAAGTCAGAGGCCAGGGATAAACACTGAACCCAAAAATTTAGGATCTCTGCATGGAAGTGATTTAAACCACAGCAGAGAGTGTAAACTCTTGCAGAGAGAGAGAAAAGAGCTGAGAGGACAACCTGAGGGCACCTACGTTTAAGAGATAGGTAAAGGAAAATGATCCAGGGAAGGAGACTGACAAGGAACAGAGAGAGGAGTGGTGATGAGAGAGAAGACAGTGCCAAAGATGAGGCAGTAGTTGATGACAGGTGCTGCAGAGAGATCAAATAGGGTGAGCGATCACTGAAAAGAAGACATTAGGTTGGGTAATTAGGGGGTCGCTCTTGGTCTCCTAAGGCAGGAATAGCAAATATAGGGCACATATGACTACATCCCTCCAGCCCCCACCCTGCCTACCATGTATTCCCATGAATTACTTGACAAACTGATTTGGGCACATTTTCCTGCTGAACCTAGACACAGCCTCAGAATCCTTCTCAACATAGTACCCCCAAGCAGCTACTACCAATCAATCAGAGTTGCCAACAAGCTAAAATCTCTTTGCCATTCTTCTAGAAAACAGTTCAGTGGAGGTGTGGGGAAGAATTCAGACAGCAGCATGTTGAAGTGTCTGAGAAATGAAGAGGTCAAGGCGCTGAAGAAAAAAGAGATCTTAAGAAGTTTAGCAGTGAAGGAACAGAGAGGGCAGTTGCTTGAAGTAGTGTAAGGATCGGGCCAAGGCAGCACTTACAATCCTCTAGTAGAATCCATTTCTTTTTTTTTTTTTTAAGGCCGCACCCCGCGGCATGCAGGATCTTAGCTCCCCGACCAGGGATCAAACCTGCGCCCCCTGCAGTGGAAGCGCAGAATCTTAACCGCTGGACCACAGGGAAGTCCCAGAATCCATTTTCTTAAGGTCATCTTAGTACTTGTCCAGCAGCAAGCCAGGTAAAGCAATATCCCTGTACTCTTCCTTCTTCTATCCCCACCCTTGGCTAAAGGAAAAATTGATGTAAAAAAGCTTTGTGTGTAGGCTTGTTTCCAAAATATTCATTTGATCAACAGAGACATATGGTATAACCAGAGTTGGCCCTGCACATATTTATGAAGGAGGAATTCTCTCTAATAGTGGAAATTTGAGGATCAGCCGTAATGTGGGGAAGGTATTAGTCTTGGCCAGGGCCCTTCCCCCAAACCCCTTGAAACCACACCCTGAAGGAAAGCCTTGGCCTGCAGGGAGTCCCCCTAGTGAAGTGGCAGCCACCCTGCCCTTGTCTCCTCTGCCACCTCCTCTGTGCCTCCCCTTCCTTGCCAATTTACCCCATACACACGTTTTTATCTCCTCTCCTTTCTGTCACCTCTGTCCCCCTGCCTCTTTCCTGCCACTTCCAAGTTCTCATTCCCTCCTCCTCTCTTCCATTTTTCTCTCTCTCTCTCTCTCTTTTTTTTTTGCAATTTGCTTATTTTTTTTGGCTGTGCGGCATGTGGGATCTTAGTTCCCTGACCAGGGATCGAACCTACATCCCCTGCATTGGAAGCGTGGAGTCCACTGACCACCAGAGAAGTCCTCTTCCATTTTTCTTAGTCTCATTCATTTGGATCCTTCTCTTCTTGTTCTCTCTACCCTCTTTCTGGCTTCAGAGTTTTGGAATACAGGGTAAGCTCTTCACAAGTTCACCCTCATTCACTCTGAATGGACATTAGTAAAGAAATTCAGTTTTGCTACTATCCATTATATGTAGAACTCCTGTTTCTTTGTACAGTTGATAAAGCACAATAAATAATAATAATAATATCTATCATTTAATAATAACATTTACTGAGCACTTACTATGCTCCAGGCACTGTTCTATGTGCTTTACATGAATTAACTTACTGTCACAACTCTACAAGTACCTTCTCTTATTATCCCCATTTTACAAAGAAAACCAGGGCACAGAACAGTTAAGTAACTTGCCTAAGGTCACACAGCTAGTAAATGGTGGAGCAAGGATTTAGGGCTCATCCCCTATGACTCCAGAAATCTCATTCTTTAACCACTATGCTTTTTGCTTCCTGTTGTGATGGAAAGCCCACTGGACTGAAAGTCCTAAGCCATGGGTTCAAGTTCACATCTGTTACTTTAGCACTGTGATTTTCTACAAGCCACCTCACTTGTCCAGTGACCCACACGTGTGAGGACAGTTTACTGTACTCTAGCCAGTACCACACAGTTAAGCTTAGATTTATTCCTCTGCCCTTCCTGTAATTATCTTTCTCATTTAGATCTTCATCTCCTCAAGAGCAGTCACCAGAACTTATTCTTTGTTTGTACTCAGCTTCCCCTCAAGAACCTAGAATAATGTTCAGCACCTAATAGAACATGTGCGTGTACACACACACACACACACACACACACACACTACTGTGGGTTAACTAACATAGGAACCTTACTGAATACACAGTACACTAAAGGGCTATATATGTGTGTGTGTTCATGAAGCCTCTAAGTACTTTAGCTAATGAGATAAGACTAGTTAATACTGGGCATATTCTTCATTTAAATATAATCGGTGCTCAAATGAGCTAAGAGTTCCCAGGTTTACCTGATTATTTTGCTTAATAAAATTTTTTATACCAATAGTTAAAATACCATTAAAACTTCTGGATAATGAAACTATTTCCATGCCTTATTTATTCATTCACTTATTCATTCAAACAGTTCTTGGCACTGGTGTATGCCTCACCATGAAGCACTTCTTAAGTAGGGACCCTGTTCAAGTTGTGAGATGAGCTCCACAGGTGGGATACAGATACAGTCTAGACGGGGCTCTGGGTTTCCATCCTCGTGTCCACTCCACATGTAACATCTTGTCTCCAGTAGCCCACATCTCCCCGACCTCTCAGTCATGCTCTGGACAATCCTAATTCCCCGTTCCCCTGCCTACAAGCAATCGCCTTTGATGTGCTGCTTCCTGCCAGTTCAGTCCAACGACTAACGGCGTTATTATTTTTGTTTGTTTGTGTTGTAAAGCCATGGCAATAAAATTTACTCCCAATAATACCACTGCAATTTTGTGTCCTTAAAATGTACCATAAGTGATATATGTAATAACTGAATTTCCTGTAAATAGAAATGTTTTTCTGGGGAAAAGAGGGCTTTTTTGTTTCCATCATGGTTGGGCCCAGGTTCTTTGATGGAGTAATTGGTGACATAAGAAAGGTTGAGAAGCATCTTACAAGACCATGTTATGGTTCAAAGTGCTGATGCTCTGTCACTCTTGTTGTGATGAGTTCTGTTCCCAGGGTGAGTCAAGACAAGAAATGCTCTTCCTGGCCAGGGCCCACATCACAATCACCAGCACGACCTCCCTAGCTGATGACAGAGCAAAGCCTCAGGGGTCTGTAAGAGGGATTGGCATCAACCTTGGGCTTACCCTGATAGGATCAAGTCTAACTTCTAGGAAGGGGTAAACCTTGAGTTAGCAATAAAAATTTTGAGAGCTTTTTGGAGTATTATAAAAAGGGGTCTGGCTTTTTATACTGACTAGGAGGGAGGGATGTTAGTTTAGCCGCAGGAGTCTATTGCCAGTGTGGCAAGTGTATTCCTTTAGGCATCTTTCTCATGCTGAATGTCATCCCTAAGGCTCTAAGAGATTTTACTTTACCATTCTGTTTCTTCTTCTCTGGTTGCTCTTTTTCTGCCTAGTTACTGGCTCTTTTTATCTCCCTACTACATTAGTCCTCAGCCATGACCTCACTTCCACACACCATCATCACATCTCCAGCTGCCTGCTAGACGGAGTGACCCACATATCCTACTGTCATCTCAAACCCACGAAACCCAAGCCCATCCCCTTCCCTGAGCCAGACTAGCTCTTCCTACTACTTTATCCCAGCTCTATCACTGGCACTGATTCTCCTACTTACCCCGACTCAAAACCTAGGAGTCAACTTTGACCTCCCCTGCTCTCTTTCCTCCACAGCCAACCACTTACCAAAGTCCTCGGAAGTCTACCTTCACAATGTCTCTTTCCCATCCTCTCCATCCCCACAGCAATCACTCTTGTTCAAGCCCTTGCTATCTCCCCCTTGAACTATGGCAGTGGCCTCCACACTGGTCATCCAGCCTTTGTATACTGTTCCCAGGTGTCCTAAGGCACAGCTCCAGTCCTGATATGCCTGTCACATCAAGTCCTGTCTCCTCAACCTGGGGTTCAAGGCTTCCCTTGCTCTCCTTCTAGAACTTTAGCCAACTTCCCAGACTTGTCCTGCCTCCACTAACTACCCTCCAACCCCACCCCATCCCTGCCTATTTGCAATCGCCCATCCTTCAAGACCCTGATTCTCCCTACTGGATGTGCATGTCTTCAGAATTTCATTCCTTCAACAAACATGAATTGAGTACCTATTATTTTCCAAGCCCTATGCTAGGAGCTGTAGGTAATAGAAATATGAATACAACAGTATTCTTCCCTTGTGGCACTCTGGCTAAGGAGCTAGAAAGACAGATATAAACAACTCAAAATCCCTATCAGGCTGCCTCTGACTCCCATCCTGTGGGCTCTTCCCCTCAGCCTATAAATATACTTTTAAGACCCTCCCATCTTAAAATACCACCCTACTCCAGTCCCACCCCTGTACCAAACTCTTAAAAAAAGGAGAGTGTATGTGTGTATTCTTACCGTCATTCTTTTTTTTTTAATTTTTATTTATTTATATATTTTTGGCCACACCACATGGCATGTGAGATCCTAGTTCCCTCACCAGGGATCGAACCCACACCCCCTGCATTGGAAGGGCGGAGTCTTAACCACTGGACCACCAGGGAAGTCCCCATCATTCTTACCTCTACTTCTTCCCATCACCTCTTCAGCCCCCTCCAGTCAGGCCTTGTCCACACCCTCCACTGACTTTGCTGCAGCAAAGATCTTCCCATGGACAAATCGGAAGACCACCCTCCTTTTACTTTAGCTGTCTGCAACATCTCAAATCATCACCAGAACTGTTTCATCTCCCTCTGTCCACCTCTGAAGTGTTGGCTGTTCCCCACGATTCTTTCCTCACCTCTCTTCTCTTCTCTTACTCTATAGGAAGCCTCCCATGCTGGCCAAGGCAATTCCTTGGCAATTCTCATCCAATTCCTTTATGTCATTGATAACTCCCAAATCTATAACACATATTCTGTATCTTAGGCCCAACCTCTCACCTGAATTACAGACCACTGTATCATCACGATTCTGACCCTAAACATGCTCCCCGTTGAACCCCCCTCACACATATACACCCCACCACAAACCCTTGTCCTCTGCTTGTATTCCTCACCCTGTCACTGTACCTCCTACACCGTGGGAAATCCTTGACTCTCTCTTCTGCCTTACTTCCCACATCCAACTCACTGTTTAGTCCTATTGATGCTATCTTTTAAGTTTTTCACTCTCGGTTCCTCCCACAACTGTTCTGGCTCAGGCCCTGTTACCACTCAACATGGCTCTAGCACCAACCTTGTCACTGGTCTCCCTATTTGCATTCCTCCCCTCAGATTCCATTCCATTCTCTACACTGTAGCCATTGAGTCCTCTCAAGTGCCCAGCTGACCTGTTCATCCCCTCATTTCCAAGCTCCCCCAAGTTTCCATTCACTTATGCCACAAATAGTTACTTGCCACCTCCTAGGGACAAGCACTGTTTTGGGAACTGGCACTGACATTGGGGAGCAAAAGAATGTTCGGCCCTCGTGGACCTTCTAGTCTGGGATCAGGCCAAATGCCTTGGTGTGGGGAACACGCAGCACCTACCGTGAAACTCATGCTGCCTCCCCAGCCTCGTGTCCTGATCCTCCTTATGCCCTACCCTCGAGCAACATCAAATTGTGCTAAATATGCTGTTCCATTCCACAGTCCCTGCTCTTGCCCAGGCTCTCTTGGGAATGCCTCCCACCCACCAGGCCCCCTTTGCAGACCCCGCCCTACACAGTCAGTTCCTCTGGGGTAGTTTAGAGGCTCCTATGGGTAGTGCTGATCTCCAGAATGACCTGGGTTCAAATCTCACACCACACGTGCTAGCTGTGTGACCTCTGTCAAGTTATCTGACTATTCTGTGCTTCAGATTCTCATCTTAAAATGGTAGTAATTCTAGAACCTCCACATGAGTTGGTTGTGAGAATTGTCAGTCCCTAAAAAGTGTGCAGACACTTTAAGTGCCTGACACATAAGAAGCCTTAATCAATATTAACTGTTAACTGTTATTGACATAGAAAACAAACTTATGGTCACCAAAGGGGGAAGAGGGGGATAAATTAGGAGTTTGGAATTAACATATACACACTACTGTATATAAAATAGATAACCAACAAGGACCTACTGTATAGCTCAGGGAACTATACTCAATATCTTGTAATAATCTATAAGGGAAAAGAATCTGAAAAAGAATATATATATACATATATACGTATAACTGAATCAGTTTGCTGTACATCAGAAACTAACACGACATTGTAAATCAACTATACTTCAATTTTTAAAAAGAGAAAAAACATTAACTGTTATTACTTGTGACTTTAGTATTATTGTTATACCTCTCATCATACTGTTCTCATCATACTGACCCCTCCTACTAAGCATATCTTACAATCTTTGCACCCCAGTGACTAACCTAATCAGGTTAGGTACTTAATAAAGTATCTATTAAGTACCTACTGACACCTAGTCAGTAGGTACTTAATAAATGTTGAAAGGAAGGATAAAAGGATTGGCTGTGCCGGGTTTGTGGTTTGGTTTCCTGTGACCACATAGGATTAGGAAGGCATAACAACAACCTTAAGGCTTCTTCTGAATATCTTCTTGACCAAATATCTAAGCGTATGCTGTTTGCATTGCATGAGCAAGAGCTGGAGGGGAGTGAGCAAGAAAGGCACATTGAGCTGGCCTGAACCGAGCAAGACTGAGCTATTTTCCTTTCTTTATTCATTGACTCTTGGGTCGAGAAGGGACCTGCTCCCCTCAAGTGCTATTCCCTTCCACTCCCATCCTTCAGCCCCACCTCATCCTTTCCATTTGCCCCATTCCTGCTACCATGTTCCCCTCAAACACGCATAAATGGAAACCCAGAAAGCAAAAGGAGCACTGAGGAAAAAGGGGAAGGGGTGGAGAAGGGTTAGCACCTCCCTTCTTCCTTTGCTGAGATCAAAGCCAGCCGTTTGCACTTGCCAGCCCCCTGGGCTCTTTCATACCCTGCTCCACCTGTCTGGGAATGGCATCGCCGCTTGCCTGTTTCCTTTCCTCTTCAACACTGGAGGGCAATTTCAGGGTGGGGCTTTGAGCTATTTCTACTGCCGGCCAAATCCCTCCACCCCAACATCTTTGTCTTATTGATCAGATTTCCTTTCCACCTTGCCAGTAAGTAACAAGTGGCTGAGCACAGGGCAGGAAACTATGAGAGAAGTCAGTTTCTCCACCGGCTCTAGGCGGAGCTCATGGTTTAAACAAGCGGGAAGCCACTGGGACTGCTGGGCTTTGTCTGGCAGGAGGAACAGGCTCTTCTTTCTGCATCGTGGGGGGCCCCCAGTGCTTGGCCCAACATCCCCCAGGGTCTGGGTGAGGCACTGGTTAGGCAATAGCTTCTTGCCTCAGAAGAAGGGAATTCACATGTACTGACATCCTACCCTGCGCTGGGCCCTGTGGTCGGCCCTTTAATGTATATTATCTCTGTGATTCCTAACAACCCAGCCAGGTCAGGATTTATCATTCCTCTGGTAGCAAGGACTGAAAGAGATTACGAAGCTCGCCTGAGGCACACAGCTCTATTGGGTATGAAAATCCAGCTCTGCCTAACTCCGAGGCTGGGGCTCTTGCCGCCTCATCATGCTTCCTCATGCTTCCTCAAGAGCCGAAAAACTGTTCATGCCATAAATTGGCTCTTTGCATTATTCCACAGAATTAACTGAACGGCCAGCTAAATCTTTTGTGAATTAATGTAATTCAACATAATTTTAAAGTAAAGGTTGAAGGAAATTCAACTCTACAGGCTCCACAAAGAGAATGCGACAGAAGTTTCTGCCTTTGCAGAGTTCATGGTCCCGTAGAAAGGAGTTAACGAGTGCAAAACTAAAAGCATAATATAACACAGAAACAGAAATACCACGAGAGAGCCAGAGAGGGGAAGAGGGCACCGCACCACCTTTGCCTTAGATACAGCCTCTGCCTTCCCGGTGCCTGTCACTTCCCTCAGCCCCAAGCAGAGCCTCCCAAGGCTAGGACCAGTCAGCTGCCATGTGGAACTGGATCACAAAACAAGGACTTTCTTAAATCATCTGGGTCCCCTAGCCTAAGAATAGTGCGAATAAGCAGGACCTGGGAATAATATTTGATTAGCAAAGGTGGGAAGATGTTTAGGAGCCCACGCTTACCTGCAGCCAGCCTGCTTCAGCAAAGAATGGGTTATTTATGGGTTAGTTAAAGCCAGGTGCTCATGCAGCCAGGACAGGAGCCTTGATCCCAGTCAAGCTGAGCTCTCACGTGGCAGTCAGTTCTGGCCCCAGCTGACCGTCTTGCAACCATGTGCTCTTGGCCCAAGAGGGGGCTAAAGCCAGAGAACGCGGCTGAGCGTGCGGCAGGCCCTCACAATGAGGACACGTTGTTCCAGACGCTCAGCCCGAAACAGATAGCTCACAACATGCCTTGCTGACAGAGGATCAGCAGTGTTATCTTCGTAGATGGAGACAGAACATTCCCTCCTCCTAGACCTCAGCGAGGCCCCCTGACTCTGATTTTTATAGCACTTTGATGCCACGGGTTTGGGTCCCCCAGAGTGGCTTCTTCCTTGCAGCTGCCTTTCTTCTATTGCTCTCTCTAAACCTGTCTTTCCATACCCGTGAAATGAGTGTACTACTTGACACCTTCTGGAGGAGGAGAGGCCGTCCAAGGAGAGAGGGCCACACCTGTTTGAAGCCTTCTCTTCCAGAGTCAAGCCCACGAGGTTCTCGGGCTTGGACTGAGGGGCCCTCCTTGGCTAAAAATACAAACCTCTCAGGTTTCTTTGATCAGAATGGGAGAGTTAGTTTCTGGATGTGTCCCCCAGGTAACCCCTCTTGTCCATTCCATATATGGATGTGGTAAAGATGATCTCTAATCTACAGAATTCGGGGCTTCAGGCATCAGAGAGTAATAACCCCAGCAGGAAGGAACTAGACCCCTCTTGCCTTTTTAGTTCAGTCCAAAAAAAAAAAAAGCATTATAAGCATTGGCACAGTCTTGGTCATTTTTCTTTTAATTAGATGTGTGGAGTCTTCTGTCATGGATGTGCAAAAGCCATCTCCCCATCAAATTACTCCCATAGATTCCACAAAGATGCTGTTAGAATCCCTAGAGATTGTTCCACAACCTCTCCCATGGTACCAGATGTACATCCAGACTCTTAATAAGGATAATTTGGTGGCAATGGCAATCACCCTGGATTATTTTCTTAGAGGCTCTTTGAATGACATCAAATTCATGACACACAGCAAGATCCCTTTTGCTCATGCCCTCTGTACCATTTTTTTCCATGGAATTTGAATTTCCCTGGCTTACTTACCACCTAACAATATCACTATTGAAAGCACATAATGTTAAGGACCATATGCTCTCTCTCCAGAGAGTGTGCACAAATACTATTTCTGTTAAAAACTAAACAGAAATAGTAGCTTTGCATATTTCCCATTCAAAGGCTTATCCCAATTGAATGATTCCCTTTGTCATGGGGTGTTTTTCCCCAAGCGGGCCCTAATAGAGGAGCTGAATCAGATATTGTGACTTACCAAAGGTCACAAGGAATCATCTAGTGAACTAGAAATAGAATCCAAAGACCTTTATTTTGATTCCCTGAATTTAAAAACAAATAAACTCTACTACGGAGAAAGAAAAACTAGAGAAACCAGGCTCATTTGACATTCCCGGGTCAGGGAATTCAAGACAACCAAAACTAACAGGCAGCTGCCTTGGTCTGTGAGGACTAAGGAGGTGACTAAGGCACAGGTGCTGCCTGCCTTCAAGGAGTTGATAATCCAGTGCAGGGAGATCAGGTCGCTGTTGAAAAATCTCTACACACTGCAGAACGTGCTTGGGAACACCCAGAGGACCCCAGAGGAGGGTTTGTCCATCTTCACAGCCCCCGCAGCAGCAGGCACAGTGACCTGTACGTGACATGCCGGCAAGCACTGTCGATTTGTTGAACAAGGGCCATAAGAGATGTACCAACAGAACACTCTGGGGGTTGGTGGAGAATGAGGGACAGCTTTGTGAAGGAGGCGACATTTGAGCTGTGCCTAGAAGGATGGGGAGGTTTTTCACAGGCAGCAGGGGTTGGGGGAGGGCCTTTGCAGACCCCAGGAAAGAGCAATGGCAAAGATCCTCGGGGGGAGGCAGGGGGTGGGGGAACGAAGCCCAGTCTCATTTGGGAGAGCCCGGAGCAGACAAGTGTGGCTAGAGAGCAGGGAGATAGAGAGGCTGGAGAGAAAAGTTGAGACATGAGCAGAGAGGACCTTGAACACCAAGCCAAAGAATTTCACAGTGGACTGTCATGGGAGGTTTGAAAATGGGGAACGGTTTCCTGCTGCATCCTCCTGCCCTGCCCACCTGGGCCTCCCTTACCTTGTCAGTAGCGGTGGATTTCTCTTGATTGTTCTGTTTGTATGTGGTTTGGTTTGGAGGTTTTCTGTGGTTTAGTTTGTTTTTTGGCCTTTCACTTTTCCTTACAGTTTTTCACAGCATATGGTCCTGATTATGTGCTGGAAATCACGCCAAGCTGCCGGCCAGACCGCAATGAGCCCCACCGAGTCCAGCAAATCCTCAACTACATCAAAGGTGAGCACCACCCCTCGAGTCCTGCCCTCCTCATTCCACCCAGCTTGTGGTGACCCATCAGTGGGGGCTTCCCCCAATACCATTTGTCATTTGGTGGCTAATCTTTGCACCGACTTGGAAGGGAAACCTCTTCTTGGCCTGAGAGCTTGTTGGAATTCCGCACTGGTCACTCTGGTTGGGATTGTCATTTGGCCAGCTAATGTCACCTTCAGGGGAACAAAAGGTTCAACTTTAGGCACCTCCAGTGGAAAGCCAGTTCTAAAGTGTGCCCTGGAACTCTCCCTTTGAAAAGGGCAACAGTAAAATCCTCTCTAAGATGAGGGAAAATCAAGTCAATTCAGACTTGGGGTTGGGGGTAGGGGTGAAGGGTGCTCACAGACATTCTGTTCCAATGCGTTTCCTTGGTTCACTAGAGCCTCGAGTGACTGTGAGCCCACAGTGAGTAGTCAGTGATTCTGAAGCCCTGGGAGTGGGTTCCCCAGTCTCACTTAGAGCACTGGAGATGTGGCTGCTGCCCTACTCTTCCCTTCCCTGAGGCTGGCCTCCAATTATTCTGGCCTCTGGACAGAGGGAAAATGGCAGTCATCGGGTTATCACCCTCTTGATCACACTGTCCACTAGCTGTTTGGGGACACTATTGGTAGACCCCCCCTCCCAACCCCAGCTGCTGCTTCTCAACTCAACTCACTTCATCTACCATTTTTTAAAAGTCATTTTGGCACCCACATTCCTGTTTAATTGAATGTGTGTACGTGTGCATATTTTTTTGGATCCTAATTATTTGCAAAGTTAAGAGGCCAAAGGTATCACATTGCCTATCCTGGAGAGTGAAATTCCCATGTTTATTCATCTAACAACCAAGACAGCACCAGTTCTCCTAACTTTGACTCCCTCGTTGGAATAGAATCTAGCATGAAAGGGAGGCCTATTCTGTGTCAGAGTTAGTCTGAGGGAACACGTTGTATCCTGGGCATCTTTGCCGATGGTGATATTAAGGCCCCGTCCTCTAGTGCAGCCAAGTCTGTGACAACAGCTGAGTCCATACGCAGGGACTCCACGTCCCAGGCTCCTTTGACCAGAGAAAAGTTTCTAAGCTCAAGAGTCATAGACTCATAAGGTTGTGCTCATAGCAATGCTTTTTGCCCCTCTCAGGTGTCCCACATCCCTCAGCCTTTCCCTGACCCTGTAGTTTCAAGCCACCTCCCTCTGGCCTCTCAATGGCTACCAGCCTCAGAAGTCCTCACTTCCTAACCAAATCCTCCTCCCTCCTCCAACCTTTTTAAGGCCTTTAAAATCCTTCTTTTCCTGGCCCTTCTTCAGCCCTTCTCACTGCACTGCAGCCCCGATTAACACTCGTGCTCCCACCCTAGTTTCCTACTGCCCTTCTCAGATCCTGGACCAACTTCTCTTACCCCTTTTCCTTCTACCTTGCCATTTTCCCCTCATCCAGTCTCTAAATCCTGGTAGAGCACAGACAAAGCAATAGAAACAGAGAAACTAAACAAGGCTCTGCAGCTACTTGCTCAAACCTAGGTATGTGCAGATATCTGTATGCCCTCATGCTTTCCTGCGCACATACCCAAGCACTTATCTCCAGAGACTGGTGGCATCTTGCTATTGAGGAAATGGAAATGACAAGCGAGAGAAGACGTAAGGAAGGTAATTCAAAGGGAAGAGAACTAGGAAAGGTTAAGAAACCCAAAAGAAGAATAAATTTTGAAAAGACTTGAAATAAAGGATTAGTTTGAGGGTTGGTTAAAAAATAGTAATAATAATAATAGAAAGTCTTAGAGGATATGTAAGTTACATGGAAGTCAAGATTTTTTAAAAGATCCTAATAGGTTAAAGCAATATTCTGGCTGCAACGCCATGAAATTAAACTGGGAGGAAATATATGGACTAGGAATTGGGTCCTCAAAAGCAACTGGACACACACAAGATGGGAAACATGGCTTTGCAGCATTTTGTCTGCAAGAGAGTTAGGGAGTTTCGTCAGTGTGAGTCACCAGGGCAAGGTGGCCTCCAGAGATGCTAATGCAGTATCGACCTCACTTTAAAAGAACTGGAGACAAATAGAAGCATATGCTCCAGGAGGTCAGTTAGGATGGGGAGAGGACTGGAGCCCAGGCTCCAAGAGATCTTGTTGGAGGAGCTGGGCTTTTGGAGAAAAGAAGACCCAAGGGGATGTGGTTCTATATCTCTGAGAGGCTGTCACAGAGCAGAGGGCATAGACAGAGTCTATGTGGTCACAGGGCACAGATCTAGGATCCATGTGTAGATATTATTAAAAGGCAGATTTTCATTCAAGAGGAAGAAGAATTTTCTAACGATTAGAGCTGTCCAAAGTGGAACAGACTGCCCAGAAAGGAATGAGGTCTCTATTGCTGGAGACATACAAACAGAGACAAGACAGTCACTTGACTGTCATATCGTAGACAGCCTCCTGCATTTGGAGGAGGGTGATTATACTAGGTTATTGTCAATGTTCCTTCCAATCCTAAGATTCTAGGATGCTGTACATTAAAATGAGAAAATAGAAAAACAATAAAAAGAAGATGATGAGAGTGCAGGGGTTGGTAGATGAGTCACAGTTGGGGGGGCACGGGGGAGGTAATGCTGTGTATAGGAAAGAATTGATGAGGAGAAGAAAAGAAACTAGATGGCTGAGAGTGGGTGGGGAGCCAGGACAGCAAGTAGAAGGGCTATAGAATACTAGGAATCTTCAGATTTTTCCATTTAACCATCCCTTTCATATTGATAAAGTCTTGTGTTCTAGCCATGCAAATGAGCAGAGCACATAAGTCCAGAAGCGAAAAGAAATTCAGTTGAACCTAGAAGAAATGAGGCTAGAAAGAAGTCCAAATGTTGCTAAAAATGGCCAGGCTAACCTGCTATACTGAGACCGTGCCCCTCCAGCCTGGTGACGCATGCTGCCATCAGATAGTGTGTTGCCATGACAATGGTCAGTGTGGAAAGGCTGCTGAATTTTCTGCATTCTGAAAGATTTTCCTGAACCTGCCTACAAGACTATCATTTGTTCTTGCATATAAAACCTCTGTGAGGCTGGCCATTTCTCTCAGTGCCTCCCTCCCCCCACTCATTCCCACCCCCCATTAAACACAAAGGTAGTGGGGCAGAGGCAAGGATTATTTGGGGGAGGTGGATGGCAATGAGGGAGTGGATGGATTAAGCTCCACTCTATGGGAAGGAGGTTCACCAGCATATCTGGTTGAATTTGTTTAACCTTTGAGCTTGGGCTTTCTCTCTTTCTCACATCCCTTAGAAGCACAAAAGGTGGGATTTTTAACCTATTGGAGATGAAACCTGAGGAGGTTCATCGTATAGAGATGCATTCCATATGCCACAGGATGACTGGAGGCACAGGCAGATTTGGACCTCACCTTATTCCATCTTTACTGCCCATTAGACTTTCTAAGAGAGAAAAATGACAAAAATAAAACTATGGAGAGTCCATTCAAGCTGTTAGCTTTATACAGAGAAAAGCTATGTGTTGCTCCCACAAATCGTTCTTCTCGTGCCAATGAATCTTGAAGATATGTGTCACTGTTCACAAGGAAGTGTGGGTTACAGAGTGGATCGCTCAGCCTAGCTCATGACCACTACTGTAAAATCACCCTCACACCATCTTCATGTGCTCAGACTTGTTTGTCTTTCCTCTCTGGTTGACGTACTCCAGAGGAGTTGGCTCACAGTGAACCTTCCAGAGTTGGAACAGTGCTGATGTGATCAATCCCCAGAGGCAGCTAGCTCCCTGAGCCTGCCTAGCTCTGCATGGGGAAACAGGGGTAGAGGTTTTCTAATCCCTGGTACTGATGACATTTGAATCAAGTAAAAGTCCCTAGGGGGCCAAAAGCTTCATGTTGCAGCCCAGGCCCGACCTGGTGGGGGAGGGGGAGGGGAAGGTGAGTTGTATATATGTGAGTATGTGTTGCAGTTGTAACTGGAGGTTTCTACGCTTGGCTCTGTGTTCCCAGATTCTACCCCAAGTTTGCCTAAGTTAGAAAAGTAAACAAATGGGACCAGGAGGAAAGAAGCAGGAGGAGAGGAGGAGGTGGGGGGAGGACACAAGAGGAAAGAGCAGGCCTTGTGCCCATCTGCCCTTTCTGACCCTTAATGAAGGAGGCTTAGTATGGCAGCCTCTGTGGTGCTGGGTTGGGGAGATGGGCCAGCAAACTGATATGGGTGTGGGGAGAGACACCACAGGAGAAATAACAAGAGTAATAGCTACTATTTATCTTACAGATGAGGAATTCAGAGAGTCTCAGAGAGGATAAATGACTTGGCCAAGGTCACCTTTATTCAGTCATTCAGCAAGGAATTACTAAGCACCTACTCTATGCCACACACTGTGCTAATAGGTGTTGGAGCAGACATTTGAACCCGGGTCTGTCTGAATTGAGACTTTGGAGTCAGGCTGTTTGGCCTTTCCAGTGCCCCTCCTCTCTTTGCAGTGTTGCCCTATCAAGGCTACTCATCATCTGCTTTTCCCAATCACCCCTGGTAAACCCCTCCCACCTTGTACTACACACCCAGCTCCTTCCTTGTGGCTGATCCAAAGCACCTGAAATCTGATGTCTCTCTGGAAATGGGAGGAAATCAGCCATGGACAACATTTGAAATTCTGGTCCCTGACCTAGGTCTTTTAGCCATGCCCCTCTCACCCCACCATACTGTAATTGAAACTTCCACTCCATTTTGAGATGAGTAGAGAAGTAAAAGAGAAGGACAGAAGGTGGAAGAAGCCAGACCACGTGACTCCTGCTGCCTGAAGTGTGCTGTGGTCACCAGGCCCAGTGTATTTACAGTTCCACAGCCCCAAGCTGAGACCCTTTGCACATCTACCGGTAATATTCTTTGGAGAACCACTGTGCTGAATGTAAGCAGCACCTCCTCTAGCAGCCTGAAGTCTGGGATTGACATTCTTCTAGGGACTAGCAATTGGGGCATCAGGTCTGGGCATGTCCAAGGCCTGCTGGAGCCCCCAGCTTGAAGCAGTGCTCCTGCCCTGTGGGACTCTACACCATGGAAACTCGGCTTACTTCCACACCTTCTCTTGCTTCCTGAGAAGCCATGAGGGTAAATTGAAAGTCAGGGTTGGTCCCAAGACAGACTGACCATTTGCTTTAGGGCTTCTTGGAAGGACTTTGGAGCAGGATTGTGGAGGCTACTCTGAGCCAATTTGCATGACTTCAGGTGAGGATCTCTGTGATGTCCATCCCTTATCTCCCTTTGCCATCCCCTATCCTTTCTTCAGCCCTCTTCAGCCCCCTGTGGTCTCTTCCAGGAGCCTCGCTTGCTTCACTAAAGTGTGTAAGAATTGGAAAGGTTGGTTATTGTTGTTGTTACTGTCATTGTTAAGCAAAAAAGTTGTAAATATATCATGCTGAAAATTTTAGAAATTCTAAAATTAAAATGAAGGCTGCTCCCCAAAGTTCTAGTAACTTTGACGGCGGCTTTTAACAAAGGATGAAAACCCTTGGCAGGTTACTTTTGAAGACTTGAAATACCTACCTAAATCCAGGATGTGGGAACTCCCATTATTGAAAGCCTACTGTGGGTCACCATGCTGGATTCTTTACATTTCATCCTCACTATTACCTCATGAGGTAGGAAACTGGTGCCCGCAGAGCTAATGTAACATGCCCACAGTCACGTAACAAGTAAGTGGTGACATCAGGATTTGAATCTAGGCCTGGTGCCCCTCCTCTTCTTGGCACTATTGCTCAGTCAAGTCTACTCATCATCCCTGTCCACTCTTTCCAGTCGCCCCTAGTAAACCCTTCCCACCTTGCAATGTCTCCCAAAGTGAGGTTCTGAATGAGGTCAATTTTAAGAAGTATCATTGTGTCTCCACTTTAAAGCCCAGCTAAATCAATCAATGAATATTTTTTGGAACTTCCCGTGTGCTTGGTGTCATGGGAGATATAAGAGAAGTTTAAGACATGTACCCTGCTTCTAAAAAACAGCTGAGAAGTCTAGGTGAGGAGACAAAACTAACCCCCTTAGACAGATCAGGACATAATAAGGGCTGGTGCAAGGTAGAAGAAGAAGAGAAGTGAGAAGAGAAGGAGAGTGCTTTCAGAAGGCTGGGATGTTTTGAATAGATAGAATAGGGAAGTGCTCATATGCAACGGAAACTTGGATAGGTGGGAGCCCGGGGCAGTTGGCAGGTTTCCTTGAATTTCAGGCTGAATTGTCCATATCAGATACAATAAATTGGGAGCCATTCTAGGTTCTGGAATTAGGACATGCCATGATGCAGTGATGTTTGGATGGATCATGGTGGTATTCCAAGGGTGAGCCTGCAAAGACCTGGACCAGAACAGTGGTGGTAGGCTACTCCCTATCCTATTCCTCCCGAATGGCTGAGAGCTGTTAAGAAGAGAGTATCAACAGCACTTAGAGGTATGTCATTTATAGGGGATCAAGGAGAAAAGAAGGAGTAAAGATGACTCTGAGGTTTCCAACCTGGATACCAACTGGGATGGGGAGCCATTGAGGCTGGGGGATAGTTTTACAGAAACATATACTTGATGTGTTCTCTTTCAATACATTGAGTTTGAGGTATGATACAATATCAGTATAACTACATGGAAGAATTTGTTGCAGCCAATTAAAAATAAAGTTTTAAAGATAATTTGATGACAAGAGAATAATGCTCATGGTAACAATCTTAAGTGAAAAAAGATATGAAATGATTTAATACCATATAGTCTCAATTTTGTAAATATACATAATGTGTGTGTGAGTGAGTGTGTGGATATGCATAGAAAAACACTAGAAGGAAATATACCAAAAGTGCTAACAGTAGTTATCTTTGATGGTAAGATTGAAATTATGGGTAATATTTTACTTGTTCTGTATTCTTTTTCTGTATTTTTCAAAATTTCTAGCATGAACGTGTATTGCTTTTATAGTCAGAAAAAAAGAAATACATGTTGGAGCTTTTTAAGACAATAATCTTTTATCAGACCTTATGTCCCAGTTTTTGGTTTACAAAATCTGGTCACTGTACCTGCACATAGCTGGAAAAATAAGGGACTGGAGATGGACTATTTTACATGTTTGAGGTACTGATTCCTTTCTTAGGTACCTCTAGTAATTCTAGGGTGCTTCCATTTGTCTTGAAAAGCATGTCATGATTTAAAGCCTCTTCAATCTAGTAGAAGGGCTGAAAATCCAGATAGCTCCCTAGGACCACCTCCCTTTCCAAAACTGTCATTCACTCCAAGGCAACTGTCTCAGTCTTTTTTCTGGGTTTTCTCTTCTGCGCCATTGATCTATGTACCTATTCCTGTCTTGATTACTGTAGTAGCTATATAATAAATCAGGTAGAGTGATTCCCCTTTCTTTTTCAAACTTGTTTTAGCTATACTAGTTTCTTTGCCTTTCCATATAACCTTTAGAATAACCTTGTCTATATCTTTAAAAAAAAAAACTTGATGTGATTTTGTTAGGAATTGTGTTTACCTATATATCAATTTAGAGAGAATTCCAATCCATGAACATGGTATGTCTCTCCATTTATTTAGATCTTCTTTGATTTCCTTCATTAGCATTTTGTCATTTCCAGCATACACATCCTTAACAGGTTTTATACCTAAGTTTTTCTTTTATTGTTTATTATGTTTTTCATTTTGGTTTCCATGTGTTCATTGCTAGTATATAGAAATACAATTTTTGTATATTGTTCTTGTATCTTGTGACCTTCCTGAACTCATTTAGTATTTCTGGCTGTTTTCTTGTAGACTCCTTAAGATTCTCTACATAGATCACCATCTGCAAATAGAGACAGTTTTATTTCTTCCTGTCTGATCTATATGCTTTTTGTTTCCTTTTCTTGCCTTATTACACTGGATTAGACTTCCAGTGTTATGTTGAATAAGAGCAGTGAGGACAGACATCCTTGCCTTGTTCCAGAACTTAGAGGGAAAACATTGTCTTTTACCATTAAGCATGATGTTAGCTATAGGTTTTGTAGATTTTCCTTAAAAGTTGAGGCAGTACCCCGCTATGTTCCTAGTTTTCTGAGAATTTATGTCATAAATGGATGCTGAATTTTATTTAATGCTGTTTTTGCATCAGTTGATGCTAATACCAGTATATATGTAATTTTTCTTTTTAGCCTTTTAATATGGTAGGTTACATTGATTGATTTTCAAATACTGAACCAGCTTTGTATACCTGGGATAAACCCCACTTGTTCATGGTGTAAAAAAAAAAAAAAAAAATATATATATATATATATACACACATATATATATATATATATATATATACACATACATATATATACATATATTTGCTAATTCTAGGAACTGTTTGCTAATTCTAAGAATTCACTGCTAAGGATTCTATTTGCTAATATTTTGTTGAGGACTTTACATCTATATTCATAAGGGATATTAGTCTGTAGTTTTCCTTTTTGTGACACCATCATTTGCTTTCAGTATCAGGGCAATACTAGCCCTATAAAAATGAGTTCAGAAGTGTTACCTCCTCTTCTGTTTTCTGCAAGAGAGAGTATAGAATTGATGTTAATTCTCATCTTTAGTAGAATTCTCCAATGAGACCATCTGGACCTGAAGGTTTTTTTTCAGGAGGTTTTTTTTTTATTTCTACTTTGATACCACTGTGGTCAGAAAACATGTTCTGTATAATTTCAAATATTTTCAATTTGTTGAGGCTTGTTTTATGACTCAGTGTATGGTCTATCTTGGCATGTGTTCTGTGAGTGCTTGAAAAGAATGTAATATATTCTGCTGTTGTTTGGTGGATTATTTGATCAATGTCACTTAGATCCTGTTGGTTGGTAGTATTGTTGAGTTATTCTATATCCTTGCTAATTTTCTGTCTAGTTGTTCTATTATCAATTTCTAAGAGAGTGATGTTGAATTCTCTAATTCTAATTGTGGATCTATCTGTTTTTCCTTATAGCTGTATCAGGTTTTGCTTCAGGTACTCTAATGCTCTGTTGTTTGGTGCATGCACATTTAGGATTGCTGTATCTTCCTGGTAGATTGACCCTTTTACCATTAGGTAATGTCCTTCTTTGTCCATGGTAATTTTTTTGTTGTTCTGAGGTCTACTTTATCTAATATCAATATAGCCACTCCTCCTTTTTTTACTAATGTTTCATGGCATATATTATTCTATCCTTTTACTCTCAACCTACTTATATTTGAAGTGAGTTTCTTGTAGACAGCATGTAATTGGATCATTTTTTTAGCCACTCTGCCAATCTTTGTCTTTTAATTGGTGTATTTAGATCATTTATATTCAATGCAATTTTGATATTAGGGATTAAATCTGCCATTTTATTTTGTGTTTTCTCTTTGTTCCCTCTATTCTTTGTTTCTCTGTTTTCTTTACCTTTACTGTTGGCAACTTATACCTTTGTTCAAATTCCATTTTGATTTATCTGCAGTAATTTTGACTGTATATGTTTGTATAGGCTTTTGAGTGGTTGCTCTGGGTATATATTATACATACGTAGCATATCACAGTCTACTGGTATTGCCATTTTACCAGTTTGAGTGAAGTGTAGAAACCTTACCTACTTTTAAGTCCCTTTCCCCTCCCCCATTTGTAATCTAATTGTGTTATTATATAATCTAGTGATATTTCCTCTATATATATTCAGAACTACATCAGAGAATGTCCTAATTTTTCCTTCAATCGTCAAACATAATTTAGAAAACTCAAGAGGAGAAGAAAAATCTATGATATTTACCCATATTTTTACCCTTCGCATAGTTCCTTCTTTCTTCCTTCAAGATTTCTTTTTTTTCTTAATTTTATGTATGTATTTATTTATTTTTGGCTGCATTGGGTCTTTGTTGCTGCACGCGGGCTTTCTCTAGTTGTGGCAAGTGGGGGCTACTCTTCGTTGCGGTGTGTGGGCTTCTCATTGCGGTGGCTTCTCTTGTTGCAGAGCATGGGCTCTAGGCTCGTGGGCTTCAGTAGTTGTGGCTCACAGGCTCAGTAGTTGTGGCTCGCAGGCTCTAGAGCACAGGCTCAGTAGTTGTGGTGCATGCGTTTAGTTGCTCCGCAGCATGTGAGATCTTCTCGGAGCAGGGATCGAACCCGTGTCCCCTGCATTGGCAGGCAGCTTCTTAACCACTGCACCACCTGGGAAGTCCCAGTATTTCTTCTTTCATCATTTCCTTTCCATGTCAAAAACTTCCTTTAGCTAGTCATTTAGGGTGGGTCTAGTAGCAACAAATTCTCTTAGTTTGCCTTCCTCTGAGAATATTTTCATTTCCCCTTCATTCCTGAAGGACATTTTCACTGGATGTAGAATTCTGGGTTGACATTTATTTTCTTTCAGCACCTGAAAAATGCTGAACCACCTCCTTCTGGTCTCCATGGTTTTTGATGAGAAAACCACTGTCATTTGAATTATGTTTCCCTTATAGGTAAGCCTTTGTTTTTGTTTTTCAGCTTTCCAGATTTTCTCTTTTACTTTAGTTTTCAGGGATTTGATTATGATAGATCTTGGTTTGGATCTTTGACTTTAGGCAGTTTGGAATTCAGTCAGCTTCTTTAATCTGCAGGGTTCTATCTTTTGCCAAATTTGGGAAATCTTTAGCCATTATTTCTTCAAATACTCTTGCAGTCCCACCTTCTTTCTCCTCTTCCTCTGGGACCTTGGTGACATGACTGTTAGATCTTTTATCATAGTCCCATGTGATCCCTGAGGTTCTGCTCATTTTTTTTTACTATTTTTTGTCTTTTGTTCAAATTAGGTAATTTCTATTGTTCTATATATTCCAGTTTACTGATTCTTCCTCTGCCCTCTCTGTTCTGCTGTTGAGCCCATCTGTTGAGTTTTTTTTATTTCACTTATTGAATTTTTCAGTTCTAAAATCTCCATTTAGTTTTTCTTTACTTCTATTTCCTTGCTGAGACATTTTTTTTCATTTGTTTCAAACATGTTTATAATTGCCTGTTGAAGTATTTTTATGATGCCTGCTTTAAACTACTTGTCGGATATTTCCAACATTGCTGTCATTCTATGTTGGCCTCTCTTGTTTGCCTTTTTGTCATTCAAGTTAAGAGTTTTCGGTTGTTGGTATGAGTGATTTTCTATTATATCCTGAACACTTTAGATATTTTTATGAAATCCTGCACCTTATTTAAATCTTGTTTCAGCAGGCTTCCTCTGACACCATGCTGGCAGGGAAGGGAAGCACCACCCCATTACCTCCAGGTGGGGGTAAAAGTCTAGGTTCCCCACTCAGCTGTCATTGACAGTCTGGGGGGAGGAGGGGCACTTCATTACTACTGGGCAGGGGTGGAAATTCAGGCTCCTCACTCGACCTCAAGGTACCACCCTGGCCAGGGATGGCAGTGGCACCTTGTTACTGCTCCCCATGTGGCCTCCACTGACACAGTGGTGGGTGGGCCTCCTTGCCATTGAGCAGGGATGAAAGCCATGGTTTTTCACTCTTCCTTTTCTGACACCACCCTCATGGGGTGGAAGGGAAGCCTGGTTACCACTAGGCTGATTTTTAATTTTTATGTTTCATTCATTCAGCAAACATGTAATTGGTATTAATATGTGCTAGGCACTGTTCTACATGATAGAGATGTAAAGAGGACAGGTGAAGGCCTTGCCCATCACGGAGCTTACATTCTAATGGGGGAGATAGACAGTGAGCAAATAAATAAATATTTAGTGGTTGGTTACTGATAAATTTGGAAAGAGTGCTATTTTAGATAGGATAGCCAGTAAAGGCCTCCCTGAGGAGGTGACATTTGGGGATAGAGTTTAATGCAGTAAGGGGAGGAGTTTTGCAAAAATTGGGATGAAGAATATTCTAGATGAAGGGGAGAGCAGGATCAAAGCTTCTTAAGCAGGAATGAATTTGGTGTATTTCATGTATGTATGTTTTAATGTGTATTAAAAAGAAATATTGGGGCTTCCCTGGTGGCGCAGTGGTTGAGAGTCCGCCTGCCGATGCAGGGGATGCGGGTTCGTGCCCTGGTCCAGGAAGATCCCACATGCCACGGAGCGGCTGGGCCCGTGAGCCATGTCCGCTGAGCCTGCGCGTCCGGAGCCTGTGCTCCGCAACGGGAGAGGCCACAACAGTGAGAGGCCCGCGTACCGCAAAAAAGAAAAAAGAAAAAGAAATATCAATATAACTGCCACATCAAACACTTTGATTTCACACACACCTTGCTTGGGATGAATTTAAGGTTTTTTTTTTAACAGTGTAAGAGAGGTTTCCACATAAGTGATATGTGAACATGGTGAAATTCTTAACAGTACTGAAGTTTAGGAAACAAACCTATCCCTGAAGTGGATAAAATTATTAGCCCCATTTAACATAGGAAAGAACTTAGGGAGGTTGATTAGCTTGTACAGGGTCACACAGCAAGTAAGGGAGGGAGCTGGGATTCCACATGGGAAACTGAAGATCATACCCAAAGTTCAGAAGAAGAAATACAGAATTTTCTTTCTGCCAGGTAGAGCTGATGGTTGTTGTATGCAACAAACCAAAAACTTTTGAAGAATATTTGGAGGCCTCTAATGTGTTTAATTAAGCTTTTTTTTCCTGTTTGTCCAAAGTTCATGCCTAAAGCAATTATATCACTTTAGTCCTCTCCAGCCTTTAGCTCTAAAATAATCAAGGGGCAAAAGGGGTGTTGGAACTTATTAGGGAAAATAAGGTAAACCACTCAGGGTTCTGGAATGACTAACTGTTGACAATTGTCTCCATCTACCCAGAGGCACTTTAACCAACTGAGATTCAGGTGCTGTCTTTAGCACTGCCGCCAAATCCAGCAGTGCTGAGGGGCAGTGTATGCCAGAGTAAGCAGGCCCAACCTCCCTGGCCTTGCTGCCAAGGGACAGCCTTTGCAAGATTCTCACCACAGAATTCCAGAGGAAACTCTGCAGACATCCCAACCCATGGACTGCTCTGCTGTACCTGGACAGGGACATCCCCAAGCTACAGTCAGGTCACCAAAGAGATCTCTGTTTGAGAAAGGAAAGCATCTTTATAGGCTCCTGGTTTACCCACATCCTTCTCCCTCTTTGAAGCTCCAAGCATATTTTGGAGGGAGATTTCATAAAGATTTCTAAATTGAGTTAGAATTTCAAGTCTATTGTGACATGCAAATTAGTCCTGCTTGCCCGTTGGCAGCAATGCAGCTGAAGTGCCTAGAGACGGGCCATAAAATGAAAACATCAAAGTGATTAAATGTGCCCAAAGAGCATAATTGAGTGCATGAATAAGAGAAAATAAAACAAATTGATTTTCTCCAGTGCCAGAAAAACAGAATAATTGAGAACAAAATAATAGACTTTGAAGTAATCAAAGTGAGGAATGCACCATAGTGACATAGAAACAGCCAGTTGTGGGAGAGATTTATTATGTTTCTGTTATCATTTTTACAACTTTAATTTCATTAGCTAATAAATACAAATCAATTGGAAAATCAGTCAACCAGAGAGGAGGTGGTCCCCAGCCAAGATTTTTATTCACATCTCTAAAACAGGCTGAGGCGGTGATCCTTTATTTTCATAGGTGCACATATCCCCCATGAGCTGGAAAACAAGTTCTGGGAGGCCTCTCCGCTTTGGAGGTGATGATGTTCTGCTCTGCCGTCACTTTCCACATATAGGTTTACCGACTCAACTTTCCAAAGGATCACTTTTATACCCCGCCAAGGTTTCCAACAGACAGAATTGCATGAGTACAGCATCTTGATTTACCAAGATGACATTTTCATGGCACTAACCGGCACCTATGGTCTTGCACTGGGTCATTCTGAATTCACGTAGTGGTGGTGGTAGTGGCAGCTACAGCAGCCACAGCACCTGCCACTCTCACAATACTGCTAAGCATCTGTGGGTCATTGCTTCTATCATCATGTTCCACCCCCACTCCGGGCGCACCACCACCACCATCACCACACACACACACACACACACACACACACACACACAGAAGTGACACGGAAATTTAACCAAGAAGGCCAAGCAAGAGTATGCCATCCCTTTGGTGTCCAGCCTGGCAGCCACAATGCTAGGGAGGAGCAGGGGAAGGAAGCCAGGCTGGGAGACTTCTTATGCTGGCAGTAGCGATAGAGCATTGGGGACACCAAGCTATGCTGAGACCAGGTGCTTGAATATCACAGAGCCAACGTGAAACCACTGCAGAACTATTTTTATGGCTCCTCCAAGGAAGGAATCCCTCCACCCCACTCCTCGGCTGTTCACGGGTGGGCTCAGTGGCGCTTCACTGCAGGATCCACAATGATGGCTGATACAGTGGTGTTTTTTCCTTTCACGGGACCTTGAGCTACCGTGGCAGCTGTTGGCACTTCCAGATGTTCATGACACACCCTACCTTCGGGGCTCCACAGTTAGAGGCTATGCCTTTGGCTCCAGTAAAGGTCTTCGGGACCATAGGGACTGTAAGCCAGGGTGTGCAGAACAAGTTGGCAGTGCTGGGACTGGCACTACTTGCTAGCTACATCAGGATGGCATGGTTCATAGATTGTGCCTGCCAGGCAAATTTGTCCTGGAGAATTTCTCTTCCAGGAAGCACCTAGAAGCTGAAAGGAATCTCTATGACCTTCTGTGGCATCCAAGGCCCAATCAGGATGTACTTTGAGGGGAACAGGGAATGTTAGCACTTCGCTCTTTCGTGTAAGAGAGCGAGAGTTTGTCTCCAGTGCAGGCCTAAAATCCCAGCTTCCATTTCCCACTGGTGTTTGGGTGGAGGAAAATGGAGCAAATGGCTTTCACAACTCTAAATCATTATACAGATGTAAGGCTGTATTATTCTTCCTACTGCTGCTATTCCCATTACCCTGGATTTCCCGGCCCAGAATTTTTGTCTGAAAAAGAAATGTGGAGAAAGCTCATGGACCAAAGAACCTGGAGCTGTGACTCCAAAGCGGCTAGGAGGCATCGCCCAGACCGGCAGATAGACTGCTCGAGGCTGAGCTCCACGAGCTGGCTGGCTGGCAGGCATGCAGCACACTCCTGTGATGTCACCTCTCCAGTTACTTGTGCCTATCCCTCCACATGGAGCCAGCAGATTTAGGCACAGGAGGGGAGAAAAAATGAATCATAGGCTATTTTAGAAATCGCTTCGATTCCGTTTGAGACTGCAGTAGTCCCTTGCAAGTTAAGACCAGAGCACCCGAAACATCAGGGTAACATCCTTTAAGTGCTGATATCCTATAAATGCCAGAAGCCTGGGGGATTAATTCACAGCCTCAGGTTCTAATTCAGGCCAGAGGCAGGAAAGTGGTAATTAGTGGTTATACTTAATTGTCATTGAAAGGCTTTCTGATAACAGGGGGGATCTATATTCCAAGAAAGACAATATAGTTGACAATTTAGAGCTAAAAACTAAAGTCAGCGATCCGTTTCAGCACATGCCCAAGGCTTCATAGAAATCCTTTGTTCTGCCATTGTTCCCAGGTAAAGAGTGAGACCCCGAAGCCCGGTGTGATGGGGCAGCAGCTGGGGAACTTGCTCTAGCCTTAGATCACGCTAGATGGGCCTCCTCCCCATCTTAAAATTGTTCAGAGGCTCCCCATGGCCTCTAGGGTAAGACCATGGTCTTCTAGGCTCTTGATAATCTGGCCTCTGACCATCTCTGCAGCTTCATAGCACACCTCCCACCCCTGTCCCTGACCCTCATCCTGTGCTCTGGCCACAAAAACTTTGCAGGTGCCTTTATACATCCTGCTCTGTTCCTGCTGCCTGGAACATTCTCTCTCCCTTTGCCCTTCAAGATGCCACCTTCTCCGTGAAGCCTTCCATGCCCTCTCTTTGTATGCCCTCAGCACTCTGTACAGACTGGTATTATATGGGCTTGTTGCTATGGACTATGATGTGTTTGTCTCCATATATGCCTTCCTTGCTAGACTGAGCGCTCCTTGAGGGCAAGAATTGTGTCTTGTTCTCCTCTGTGGCCCCAGCACCCAGCATAGGGCCTAGCCCACTGTAGACATGGGGAGGGGGTGCCACATCCAAGATTTGCAGATACTAAAGGCTCATGGCAGCAAAGCAGCCCAAGCACCAGCTGTCCAAAAGTGATCCCTTTTATAATTTTTCCCAAAATGTGCCTCATGTACCTCTGCGTGAGAGACAATTTGAGGTGACACAAAGACATTTTTCATTTAATAGTCATATTTATTTTAATGTATGTTTTAAAATCTAAGCACAACCTTATTGTTGTTATCATTATTGTTATCATTACTTAGGATAAATGAGGCCAAAATAAGTATTAAAATGTTTAAAGTAAGTTGATATAAAGAAAAAGAGTTACTATGAATACAGATGTTAAATCAATATGACAACATTCCTGAAAGGGGTACTCCTATAATGAAAGTTGGAACACTTTTCAGCAGTCCTAAATTCACATCTCTGTTCCTCTATGGTGCCACTCAGCCTCCAAGGGTTCTGGGGTCGCCCCCAACATTCCTCCAAACTGCTGTGATGCTGACAATCTTCAGAACTTATTTGCCACTTAGCCTGGTGGCATTGAGGCTCTTTTTGTAAGCATATGTCAGCTTACCTCAACCATGTTTCTAAGGGCTTTAAGAGCAATGGCCAAGCTTTAAGCCTCTGTGGCCTAAATGGGATAGTGCTTTATCAGCTGCCCTGTAGCTCTAGAGATGTTCATTCCTTCAGTGAATATTGATTGATCAATTCCTGAGCGCTGTTGAGGGGGCTAACAGTAGTGATAAGCAAGACAGACACGTCCCTGCCCGCATGGAGATTGTGAGGGGAGACAGACAAGTTAGCAAATAAGCACGCAGGATATGTTCAGTGTGCTAAGGATATTGAAGAAAATAGAGCAGGATGATGTGACAGAAAATGAGTGACTGGGGGTGGCCACTTAGACTGGGTAGTCATCAGGCCCCTCAGAGGTGACTTTTGGATTGAGACCTGAGTGATGAGAAGAGTCAGGAATGACAATATCCAGGAACAGAGCATGCCAGGTGGAAGGAATAACACGTGACAAGAAGGGGGAGCCCGAAGAGGGAAAAATGATTCGTGTGTTCCAGCAACATAAAGAAGCCCCGTGTGGCCAGGACAGAGTGAGCAAAGAAGGTGGTGGCAGACAGGAGACCAGAGACGGGGTCAGGCCCTGCAGAGCTTGGTGGCTAAGTAGTTTGGACTTTATTCCAGGTGTGATTGGAAGCCATAGAGGGTTTTGAGCAAAGGAGTAACGTGGTTTGACCTAAGTTTTAACGAAATACTCAGGCTGCTACATAGAGAAAAAGGTGTAGGCGACAAGGATGAAAGCAAGGAGACCAATGTTGAGGCTATTAGAGTTGTCCATGCAAGGGGTGACAGTGGCTTGGAGTAAAGTTATAGCAGTGAAGGTTGAAGGGAAGTGGGTGGATTTGGAAAATATTGTGGAGGTAGAATTGACAGGACTTGCTAATGGATCGATAGGGAGGTTGTAAATGAAAGAGCAAATAAGAATGACCCCAGTCAATGTCATGAAGAAAATAAAAAGCAAAAGGGAACTGTTCTATATCTGTACTGTCCAATATGGTCACCACTGGCAACGTGTGGCCATTTACATTTAAGTTATTAAAATTAAATTTAAAATTCAGTTTCTCACTTGCACTAACCACATTTCAAGTGCTCAGTAGCCACAGGTAACTAGTGGCTACCATATTGGGCAGCATAGATATAGAACATTTCCATCATCCCAGAAAGTTCTATTGGACAATGCCACTGTACATTAAAAAGACAAAAGATTACAAGAATAAAAAGACAAGCCTCAGATTGGGAGAAATTCTTGCAAAACACATATCCAGTAAAGGACTGTTAGCCAAAATATACAAAGAACTCTTAAAACTCAACAATAAGAAAACAACCCAATCAAAAAAATGGGCCAGTGATCTTAACACACACCTCACCAAAGAAGCTGTACAGGTTGCAATTAAGTGTATGAAAATATGCTCACTATCATTCACTAAGGAATTGCAAATTAAAACAATGAGTTCCACTACATACCTATGAAGAGCTAAAATCAAAACACTGACACCACCAAATGTTGACAAGGATGTTGGAGCAACAGGAACTCTCATTCACTGCTGTTGGGAATGCAAAATGGTACGGCCACTTTGGAAGACAGTTTGGCAGTTTCTTCCAAAACTAAACATAGTTTTAACATACAGTCCAGCAATTATGCTCCTTGCTATTTATTCAAATAAGATGAAAACTCATGTCCACACAAAAACCTGCACATGAATGTTTATAGCAGCTTTATTCATAATTGCCAAAACTTGGAAGCAACCAAGATGTCCTACAGCAGGTGAATGGATAAACAAACTATGGTACATCCAGACAATGGAATATTTTTCACTGCTAAAAAGAAATGAGCTATTAAGTAACAAGATGTAGAAGAACGTTAAATGTGTATTGCTAAGTGAAGGAAGCCAGTCTGAAAAGGCTACATGCTGTATGATTTTAACCATATGACATTCTGGAAAAGGCAAAACTATAGAGACAGTAAAAAGATCAGTGGCTGCCAAGACTTTGGGGAAAGGGAGGGAGGGATGAATAGGTGAAGAACAGGATTTTTAGGGCAGTGAAACTATTCCATATGATACTGTAATGGTGGATATGTAACATTATACACTTTTCAAAACTCATAGACCTGTATAACACCAAGAGTGAACCCTAATGTAAACTATGGACTGTACTTAATAATAATGTATAAACATTCATTCAACTGTAACAAATGTACATTCTAATGAAAGATGTTAATAATAGGGGAAATTGCCTCTGAGGGGAGGAGGGGGACAGGGGGGTATGAGAGCTCTCTGTACTTTCTGCTCAGTTTTTCTGTAAACCTAAAACTGCTCCAAAAATAAAGTCTATTAATTAGCAAAAATAAAGCCTATTAATTAGCAACAGGGACTTCCCTGGTGGTCCAGTGGGTAAGACTGCGGGCTCCCAATGCAGGGGGCCCAGGTTGGATCCCTGGTCGGGGAACTAGATCCCACAGGCATGCCACAACTAAAGAGTTCGCATGCTGCAACTAAGAGTTCGCATTATGCAACTAAGAGTCCACATTCTGCAACTAAAAGATCCCGCATGCCACAACTAAAAGATCCCGCATGCTGCAACTAAGACCCGGTGCAGCCAAAATAAATAAATAAATTTAAGAAAAAAATAGCAACAACAACAAAAGACTAGAGTGCTCACCAGCAGCTAGTACTGGCAAAGAATAGACACTCCATAAGTGTTGATTGAATAAGTGGATGAATAAATGAGTCAGTCAATGAATCAATAGAACCCAAGCCTCCTGGGTCCCAATTCAGTGCTCCTTCTTTTTTTTTTTTTTTAACATCTTTACTGGGGTATAATTGCTTTACAATGGTGTGTTAGTTTCTGCTTTATAACAAAGTGAATCAGTTATACATATACATATATCCCCATATCTCTTCCCTCTTGCGTCTTCCTTCCTCCCACCCTCCCTATCCCATCCCTCCAGGCGGTCACAAAGCACCGATCTGATCTCCCTGTGCTATGTAGCTGCTTCCCACTAGCCATCTACCTTACGTTTGGTAGTGTATATATGTCCATGCCTCTCTCTCGCTTTGTCACAGCTCACCCTTCCTCCTCCCCATATCCTCAAGTCTGTTCTCTAGTAGGTGTGTGTCTTTATTCCTGTCTTACCCCTAGGTCCTTCATGACATTTTTTTTCTTAAATTCCATATATATGTGTTAGCAAACGGTATTTGTCTTTCTCTTTCTGACTTACTTCACTCTGTATGACAGACTCTAGGTCCACCCACCTCACTACAAATAACTCAATTTCGTTTCTTTTTATGGCTGAGTAATATTCCATTGTATATATGTGCCACATCTTCTTTATCCATTCATCTGTTGATGGACACTTAGGTTGCTTCCATGTCCTGGCTATTGTAAATAGTGCTGCAATGAACATTGTTGTACATGTCTCTTTTTGAATTACGGTTTTCTCAGGGTATATGCCCAGAAGTGGGATTGCTGGGTCGTATGGTAGTTCTATTTTTTCGTTTTTTAAGGAACCTCCATACTGTTCTCCATAGTGGCTGTACCAATTTACATTCCCACCAACAGTGCAAGAGGGTTCCCTTTTCTCCACACCCTCTCCAGCATTTATTGTTTGTAGATTTTTTGATGATGGCCATTCTGACCGGTGTGAGGTGATACCTCATTGTAGACAACTACTTTAAATTTTTAAAGAATATCATGTGGCACGTCAATATGTGGAGCTAAACAAAACAATTTTGGAAGCAAGATGTGGTCACGGGCTCCCAGTTTGTGATCTCTGGGACAGCTCTGCTTTACACCCACGGCACCTCATTTCATTCTCAAGTATCTTGGTTTCAACAATAAATTATATCGTCACCCTATCTCTGATGTACAAGATATACAGGCCCACATGGAGATGGGAAAGTATGGATGGGGCACATGTAAGCTAAGGTGTTAAACTTCATTCATAGGTGGTCGGGAGCTGCTAAAGTTATTTCGGAGCACAGGAGGCACGTGGTCACAGCTAGAATTGTGCAGGGGACAGCTCCAGAGGTGCGAGCACCAGTTAAGAGGCTGTTGCAGTGACCTGAGTGATGAGAACTGGTAATAAGGTGGAGACAGGGGAACAGAAAGGAGAGGACATATTTGGGAGACATCTTGAGGTTAGGCTTGGCAACTCATAAGATGTGAAGGGAGCTTGAACTAAGAGATGAAGAATCAAAGATTATCCAGAGATTGTGAGCTGAAAGGTTGAAAACACCCAAACCATGATCCAAAAAATTAACTTTTGCTTTGCAAGAGTTAGAAGAATGAAAAGACAGGGAATTCCCTGGTGGTCCAGTGGTTAGGACTCTGTGCTTTCACTGCCGAGGGCCCAGGTTCAGTCCCTGGTCAGGGAACTAAGATCCTGCAAACCACATGGTTTGCAGCCAAAAAAAAAAAAAAAAAAAAGGATGAAAAGACAAGTTATATACTGAGATAGAATATTTGCAAATCATATGTGCAACAGCAGATTTTTATCTAGAATATATAAAGAACTCTCCAAACTCAACTGTAAAAAAAATTCAATTAACAAACAACATGAAGAGGATATACAGACAGCAAATAAGTGCATGAAAGGACATTCAACATTATTGACCATTAAGAAAATGCAAATTGAGACCACAATAAGAGATCCTTACACACCTATCAGAATGGCTAAAATAAAACCTAGTGACACCACTAAATGCTGACAAGAATGCTGAGAAACTAGATCTTTCATACATTGCTGGTGGGAATGCAAAATGGTATGGCCACTCTGGAAAACAGTTTGTCAGTTCGTTATAAAATTAAACATGCAACTACCATAGGACCCAGCAATTGCACTCTTGGACATTTATCCCAGAGAAATGAAAACTGTGTTTACACAAAAACTTGTACGTGAATGTTCATAGCAGCTTTTTGTGTAATAGCCAAAAACTGGAAACAGCCCAGATGTCCTTCAGTGGGTGAGTGGTTAAACAAACTGTGCCATGTCCATACCATGGAACAATACTCAGCAACAAAAAAGAAGGAACTTAATGCACCCAATAACCTGGATAGATCTTTAAGGGCAGTGTGCTGAGTGAGAGAAAAAAAAATCTCAAAATGGATTATATACTGTATGATTCCATTTAGATAACATTCTTGAAATGACAAAATTATAGACCTCGGGACCAGATTAATGGTTGTCAGGCTTACAAATAGGGGGTGGAGGGGAGTTAACAAGGTAGCGTTGAGATCTTTGTGGTGATGGAATATTTCTGTATCTTCTTGTGGTGGGGGTTACACGAACCTATACATGTGATAAAATTTCATAGAATATACTCTTACACACAAACACTCATACACACACACACACACACACGAGTGCATATAAAACTGGTGAAACCTAAATATGGTCTGTGAATTATACCGGTGTCAATTTCCTGGTTTTTATATTAAATAATAATTATGTAAGATGTTTCCACTTGGAGAAACTTGGTGAAGGGTACCAAAAAAGGAATGAACTACTGATACACTGAAAAATTTGCATGAACCTAAAAATTTGCATGAAACTCAAAGGCATTATGCTGCTTGAAAGAAGCCAGTCTTAAAAGGTCACATACTACTTGATTCCATTTATATGACATTCTGGAAAAGACAACACTTATAGTGATGGAGAATAGGTCAGTGGTTGCCAGGTGGTAAGAGGGGGAGGGGAGGATGTGACTGCAGGGGATTTTGGTGGGTAATGGGACCAGTCTGTTTCATGAATCTTTACGTGTGTTAAAAATCACAGAACTGCACATACCAGAAACAGTCAATTTCACTGTATGTCAATTTAAAATTAAAAATTAAATCAGATAGGGCTTCCCTGGTGGTGCAGTGGTTGAGAGTCCGCCTGCCGATGCAGGGGACACGGGTTCGTGCCCCGGTCCAGGAAGATCCCACATGCCGTGAAACGGCTGGGCCCGTGAGCCATGGCCGCTGAGTCTGCGCGTCTGGAGCCTGTGCTCTGCAACGGGAGAGGCCGCAGCCGTGAGAGGCCCGCGTACCGCGCAAAAAAAAAAAAAAAAAAAAAATTAAACCAGATAGGCATGTGGGTGCTGATTTGTTTTTCTTTCCTTCCTTTGTTCCATTCAGCCATTTATTCAGCCATTTATTGAGCACCTACTATGTGTGAGACACTGTGCTAGACTTTGGAGATCAACCAAGAGTAAGGCAGCCCATGTCCCTGCCCTCATAGAACATCCTTCCTGTTTTAGAGGAGAAGTGGTCAGTAGGGTTTGGAGCCCAGTATTTCTGCTTGGGGAAGTGGGACAAGGAGAAGACTGTGGAGGGACCAAGGGAGCAAACTTTTCCTTCCTAGAGCCCAGTCCTGTAGGATTTCAAGTGATTGCTTTTCCAAGATTCTTAGACCTGAGGGCTGGGGGAAATCCCCAATTCGTATTTCACAGGTACTCATGAGAGAAAATGCTAGGAGGGTTGTGCCTTGCTAAGCGGGGGTGGGGGGTGGGGGGTGGGGGTGGGGGGGAAGAAAGGTTGGGGGCAGGGGAAGATCTGATACAGTTAGTGAGATGCGAACTCTGAAAAGTGTTGCTGGAATGTGTGTGTGTGTGTGTGTGTGTGTGTGTGTGTGTGTGTGTGTGTGGCTTAAAACAATCAGGGCTGGGTTCAGCTGAGTGGTTCTTCTGCTGGTTTTGGCTGGGTTCACCCAGCACTGCAGTCAGCCAGCTGTCAAAGGCCTCACTCACATGTCTGGTGGGTGGCTGGTGGTTGCTGGCATAACTGGGCCAGATATCTCTCACCATCCAGCAGTCTAGCCTGAGCTTGTTCATATGTTGGGGGTCTCAGGGTTCCCAAGGGCAGCAAAAGAACTAGCTCCAAAATGAAAGTGCCTTTTCTTAGCAGCTTTATTGAGGTATAATTCACATATGTTACCTGAATTTGATTTTTGTTTTCTCTCCTGTTTGTAGGGAATCTGAAGCATGTGGTCTAGTTGACAAAAAGAGATCAGGTTTCCAGAGCTGAGGAGCAGTGCCTGTAATGAAGACAGCGTGTTTATGGGAGCAGTGTGTGGAATTTGTGACTGCAGGGGAAATTTGGAGGAATTTTACTTCCTGAAAATTTCCAAGGGGCACCAAGTGGCAGCTGGCCTCCTGGGGTGAGGCAGGCAGGCACCCCAGAGGCCTCAACTAGACCTAGGGGAAGACAAAGATTTCCAACACTTAAAGTGTTTATTTTTTAAAAACACACAGATGCCGTTTTTAATCTTTGAAAATTATTTTTAAGCAAGTTGGGGAGGGGGTATTTTTATTTTCTTAAAGGAGACAGATCAGAAGCTGGAGGAAATCATGGAGATTTGATTGCCAGTTTGTGGGGCGGGGGGAGCTGACAGGCAGGGTTTGGGCCTCAGGACCATCCAGGTGGAGCCTCGGGGGGTGGGGGAGGGGGGCTGGTCAGCAGACTGGGAGGCGGGGAGAAACCCACCCGTGTTGTTTTCAGGATTGCGGATCTATTTTGTTTTTTAATAAAATCTTTGAAAACCTACCTCTCTGTGCCATTGTCCTCATTGTAAAGTACCACTGACAGCACACACAGTTCTGAACATTTCCTCTCACTGAAGTATCAAGAATAACCCTGCTGCTTCCCTGTTCTGCTCTGACCGAGCCTGGGAGGCTGACTCTGAGAACTGGATCCTGCTGAGGAACTAGTGTGTCTCCACTAAGTCCTGGGGACCGTAAGCCAAGCTCTGACCTGTGCTGGGGCCTGCCCAGGGCTCACGGGAATACAGGTGCTGCAACCATGGAAAGGGTCTTGCTGGCACCCCACGGAGGAGCTGTCCCTGCCTGCGGAGCCACTCAGGGATAGGAAGAGCAGGTGGCATGTCAGAGACAAGAGGGACATCTTGATGAATCGAAGCTACTTCCCGTCAAGTGTAGACAATCAGCACACTTGATGAAAATGGGATACAGTTGTGATGCATTGGTGTTACTATAACCTCAAAGGCGAAGGAAAGATGGCAAAATGCAGATGGGGGTGTCACGAGAGAAATGAGGAAGCAGAAGGGACAGCCAAACGTCACGATTTTGGAATTCGATTCGCCAAGTATTTATGCAGCTCCTACAGCTACTGGGACTTGGATGGGAGACAAGGACACGGCCCCATCCTGGCCATCTAGGAACTCCCAGACAAGGCAAAGTAGGAGGGAAAGAACCAGATCCCAACATGCTTCGTGCTCTGTAGCCAACATGAATCCCGAGCTGTGGGAGCACTGGGGAGATAGCAATTCGCCCGGCGGGGGCGGCATCCCAGAGCGTTTCAAAGGGGATGATATTTGAGCTGGGCCTCGTAGGGTGAGTTGTATTTCTCCAGGCTACTGAGGGGGGAAGGGCATTCGGCAGAAGAGAGTGGAAAAAGCCTTGAACGTGTCCTAGGCTGGGAATAGCCAAGCTTTTATTAAACAGCATCGGGGCGCCTAGTCGGCTAGGAATACCAGTCACTTCAAATGCCCACTATCCTAATTATACACTCTCGGCTTAAGGACAGTTTTACTTATGCCAAAATGAAGGGGGGTTTAAAAAAATAGAAGAGGGAGGAGGCGCTGAATGGGGCAGGTGGGGTGTGGGGAGGCCAAGGAAGGCAAATGAGAACTCTGAATTCCCAGCCTGCAAGGGACCACCCGCCAAGATTTGTGGTCTCAAAGGCTTGCTGGGTCCGGTATCCCAATCCTTTCTAAGGGACCCACCCCCCCAAAATCATCACCCAAATTCCTGTGAAGGGCTCAGCCCTAAGAGGCAACCACCTGGTAAAGTGGTGAATACTACTGCTCCATTTTCCTTTCAAGGGGAATGGGCCTGAACCAGAAGGAGCCCTTTCTCACCAGCACTGGCCCTCATGGCTGAGCCCCAGAGTGAGCTGTTGAACCGAGGCCAGGCCTGTTCCTGAGAGACGGCATCACCTCAGTGGCCTTCAGGATTCCTTTTCATTTGATTCTTGTTGAAAACATTAGGCGAAAGAAAAAAATCCCATAGATGGAAGTAGGAATCATTTTCCATTTTTTACAATTAAAATTGAAATACCAAACAAAGGTGGTATTCCCAAAACAAGCAAGAGAGATCAAGAGTTGCTCCGGTCGGTCTAAACTCATCAAATTGTACACAGTAAATATGTGCAGCTTTTGATCTATCAGTTACACCCTCAGTAAAGCTGTAAAAAAAAAGAAAAGAAAAGAAATACACCAAGATATTAACTGAGGTGGGCTTCTGTGGAGGAAGAAGGTATAAAGATGGTTTAATTTTGGTTCTTTCTACTTTTCAATATTTTCCCAATTTTCTCTAGTAAGCAGGGTCTAGTTTTGTAATTGGAAAAATAAATACATAAACTTTTTATTAAAATAATTGATCTGCAGATAAAGTTACAGATCAAAGTAAATTCAAGACACCCACTGAGGAAGAGTTTGTGCTCAGGCCCTGGGACTGTTCTAACCACCCAGGAGGTTCTGAGCTGGCAAGGAAGACTGATCCGGCTAGAGGGTTCCTGATTTACAATTCACTCAGCTGGAGAGGGTCTTTTTAGATAAGGTGGCTTGAGGGCGGGGCAACTTTGTACCCAGTGTGAGCCTGCCTTCCCTTCAGGAAACAGACGCCTTTGTGCCCGCAAGGACCAGCCATCATAACCATGATAATAATGCAAAGCAAGCATTGGAATATGCCCCATTTTAAAAATCGCTTTTATTTGGAGTATGTCACTATCCACCCTGCTGGGTGGGTATTATCTTCTCTACTTTATAGATTAGCAAACTGAGGCCACAAACTGTGAAGTAACTTGCCCAGTTGTCAGTGGCAGAGCCAGGAAGCCAACCCACCTGGAACTACAAGTTCCCTTTTCCCCCTGCCCACACTGCATGCCGCTGAAATATTTTTAAACTGTGACTTTGGAGTAAACAACTTTCTTTTTGCTTCCAAAGTCCAAGCTGGACCAAGCCTCATGCTGCTCTCCGGCCCTCCCCACACAACGACAACAGTATGTAGTTGTGTGCTTCTCAGCAAGTTACTCGACCTTTCTGGGTCTGTTACCTTATCCCTGTAAAGTGGGGCACATACATAAAAAGAAACGAAATTGAGTTATTTGTAGTGAGGTGGATGGACCTCGAGTCTATCATACAGAGTGAAGTAAGTCAGAAAGAGGAAAACAAATACCGTATGCTAACACATATATATGGAATCTAAGAAAGAAAAAAAAAATGGTTCTGACGAACCTAGGAGCAGGACAGGAATAAAGATGCAGACGTAGAGAATGGACTTGAGGACACGGGGAGGGGGAAGGGTAAGCTGGGACGAAGTGAGAGAGTGGCATGGATTTATATACAGTACCGAATGTAAAATAGATAGCCAGTGGGAAGCAGCCGCATAGCACAGGGAGATCAGTTCGGTGCTTTGTGACCACCTAGAGGAGTGGGATAGGGAGGGTGGGAGGGAGACGCAAGAGGGGGGATTTGGGGATATATGTATAGAGATAGCTGATTCACTTTGTTATACAGCAGAAACTAACACACCATTGTAAATCAATTATACTCCAATAAAGATGTTTAAAGAAACAAAAACAAACAAACAAAACCAAAAAATATATATATATTGTACATGCCTATATTTGCATAAAACACCTTTGGAAAGATACACAAGAAACTGGGACACCTCAGTTCCCTCCAAGCAGGGGAACCGGGTGGCAGGTGGCAAGGGAGTAAGGAAGACTTGCACTGTGTTCCTTTTTGTACCTTTTGAGTTTTGAACCATGTGAATGTATTGCCTGATCAAAAAAAGTAAATAAATATATTTTTTGAAAGCCAATGGAAAAATCCCAAGCCAGTTTCCCTTTGGGGAGGTGGATCTGCCTCTGTTGCCTTCAGTGTGAGTGGTCTCAGAAAGAGGGGTATATTTCCACTTCTATATTTAAAAGACTCTTTCTAAGGCAGAAAGACTTCTTTATAAGAAAATCAACTATTGTCGTTCAACAAAAAAGGAAGAAGGAGGAAGAAGAGGAAGACAAGGAGGAGGAAGAGAAAGAAGAAAAGCAAACAGCCATCAGGCCGAGCAGGTTTTGACATCTCTAAGCCCCTGCACAGAAAGCTCCAGCAACTCCTCCTCACCTGCCTTTGCTAAGGACGAGTCTCCAAACCTTCTCAGTGCTGGGCCCCAAGCTGACCAGCAGCACATATGCACTTTGGCCTCAGACTGTCTGGGTCTGACTCCCCTCCCTGTCACTCACTAGCTTTGTGACATTGGCCAAGTAAGTTACTTTCTCTGAGCCTTAGCCTCCTCATTGATCAAATGGAGATAATCCCTGTACTTACTTCATGGGGTGGTTTTGAGGGATCAAAGAGATCATGAAAGAAAGCACATAGTAGTGTACATATTAGCTGTCAGTATTAGACACTGTTCCTGCCCTAAATGAGAGCCCAGTCTAGGCAAGGAAGCTTCCTGACATTCTCTGGCTTCAGGAATTAGGGGAATAATATACAAATTCATGTGGCTGTGCATTGGTATGTTGTTCTGGGGCAAGGAACCATAGCTATTATCAGATTCTCAACACTCAAAGGGGTTTTCATGATTCCCTGAAAGGATGAGAGCTACAAATGTAGAGGTAAAGACAGACATATATAGAGCCTTCGAAGATGGGGGCCTTCTAAGACCCTCACCTTTTAGAGTCTCTGCACAGGCTAGTACTTCCACCTGGAATGCTCAGATCTTCCCCAGACTGGCTCCTTCTAGCCGCGCCATCTAAAGTAGCCACCTTGCTCTCTTTATTCCAAAACACCATTTATTTTTATACCATTTATCATTATCTTATTTTTATTCCTACACACACACACACACACACACACACACACACAACCCCTAGGAGGGTGGGAATTTGGGCAGTTTAATTGTTGTACCCCAGTGCCTGGCATGGTACCTGGCACCTGTAATTCTCCATACATACCTATGGAATGGTGAAACTACACACTCAGACAAAGCAACGCCTCACGCTCTGGGTATTATGGGACACAGAGGCGGGACAGGCAATCTAGACTGGGGGCAGACATTCCTGGCAAAGGCACATGAAATTTAGGGAAGTGACAAGCAGTTTGGTGCTGCTGGAACACAGAATATTAGAAAGTATTCAAGCAAACCAACTATAAAAAGATATTTTTCAGACAATAGGACAAATTTGGACAGGGACTAGGTGATGTTAAGAAATTATTGATAATTTTGTTAAGTATGATAACAGCATGGTAGTTATATATTTATCTAAGCCCTCAGTTGTTAAAGATGCAAAGTGAAGTATTTACAGGTGAAATAATATATCTGGGGTTTATTTTAAAATACTCCAGAGGGGGAAAGTGTATGGGGGTGGAGATAACTGAAACGAAATTTGAAAAATGTCGATCATTGTTGAAGCTCGTTGGATGGACACATGGAGGTTGAATGTACTATTCTCTCTACTTTTGTGTGCTTTTAAATTTCCATAAGAAAAAGTTGTGATATATATTAGTGAATGACAGGAAGAACAATAGCAGGGGCCAGATCACAAAGGGCTTCCTGTGCCAGGTAGAGGAGGCTAGACTTAATCCTGCAGGTAAGGAGCCATCAAAGACTTTTTTTTTTTTTTCTTTTTGCGGTACGCGGGCCTCTCACTGTTGTGGCCTCTCCCGTTGCGAAGCACAGGCTCCGGACGCTCAGGCTCAGCGGCCATGGCTCACGGGCCCAGCCGCTCCGCGGCATGTGGGATCTTCCCGGACAGGGGCACGAACCCGTGTCCCCCGCATCGACAGGCGGACTCTCAACCACCGCGCCACCAGGGAAGCCCCATCAAAAACTTTTTAGCCAAAGAGTGGCTTGATCAGATTTGCATTTTAAAAACATCGTTGTAGCCGCTGGGACAACAGAAATGAGCCTGCTGAGGCCCAGCTCCAAAGTGGCTGACAAGCCTCTGTTTACTCCTGATGGATTGAGTCCTAGCGCCTTCCTCTCTCAACCTGACCACAGTGCCTTTCTTACTTGGTGAGGGGGGGGATGGGGGGAGGTAATGGAAAGACTTTACTTTATTTTTGGCAGTAGACGCTTGAAGTACAAACATTCAAACAATAAGATAATGGTTCCCTCATAACCCCATACTCAGCAATCACCACTGTTAGCAGTTTGGAGTTTATATCTCCAGACTTTTTTCATTTAGTCCATAAATTTTTATTGAGCACCTACTATGTACCATGCAGCATGCCAGGCACTGGGGTTATATCTGTGGACAAAACAGACAACAATCCCTGACCCCAGGGAGCTGGCATTATGCATATATGACCATTTGACTTTTTTTTTTACATGAATGAAATCATCCTTTCTGTTAACCTGACTTTTCTCACTTTGTTATATGCCATGGACAGCTTTCCATATCAATCCACAAAGAACTACCATATTATCTTTTATGACATATTTCAGACATACCAAAAAATCTGGATACCATAAAGTGGTCACATATGGATGCTCCAAAATTTGTTTAACTTGTCCCCTAATGCTGAACATTCAGAATGCTCTCATTTTTCCTTACAAATAAAAACACTGCACAACAAAAAAACTACTAGAGCTAATAAACAAATTCAGCAAAGTTGCAGGGTACAAGGTAAACGAGCAAAAATCAGTGTGTTTCTATATCCGGGAACAACCTGAAAAGGAAATTAAGAAAATTCTATTTACAATAGCATCCAAAAGAATAAAATAGTTAGAAATAAACCTAGCCAAAGAGGTGAAAGACCTGTATATCGAAAACTACAAAATGTTACTGAAAGAAAATGACACAAGTAAATGAAAGACATATGTGTTCATATTGGAAGACTTAATTTTGCTACAGTGTCACTACTACCCAGAGTTATCCACAGATTCAATGTAATCACAATGAACTTTTTGCAGAAATAGAAAAATCCATCCTGAAATTTATATGGAATCTCAAGCAACCACAAATAGCCAAAACAATCTTGAAAAAGAAGAACAAAGTCGGGGCGTCCCTGGTGGCACAGTGGTTAAGAATCGGCCTGCCAATGCAGGGGACACGGGTTCAAGCCCTGGTCCGGGAAGATCCCACATGCCGCGGAGCAACTAAGCCTGTGCACCACAACTACTGAGTCTGCGTACCACAACTAGTGAAGCCCCTGCACCTAGAGCCCGTGCTCCACAACAAGAGAAGCCACCTCAATGAGAAGCCGGTGCACCACAACGAAGAGTAGCCCCCGCTTACCACAACTAGAGAAAGCCCACGCACAGCAACAAACACCCAACACAGCCAAAGATAAAAATAAATTAATTAATTAATTTTAAAAAAGAACAGGACTCACTGTTTCTGATTTCAAAGCTTACTACAAAGCTACAGTAATCAAAACAGTACATTAATGGCACGAGTATAGACATACAGACCACTGGAACAGAATTGAAAGTAGAGAAATAAACCCACACATTTATGGCCAACTGATTTTGGACAAAGGTGCCAAATCTATTCAATGGGGAAAGAATAGTCTCTTCAACAAAGGGTACTGCAAAAAATTAAAAAAATTAAAAAATAAACCACAAAGTTGGACCTCTACCTCACACCATAAATAAAGATCAACTCCAACTGGATCATAGGGGACTTCCCTGGTCGTGCAGTGGTTGGGAATCCGCCTGCCAATTCAGGGGACATGGGTTCGATCCCTGGTCCGGGAGGATCCCACATGCCACGGAGCAACTAAGCCCATGCACCACAACTACTTAGCCTGCACTCTAGAGCCCACGAGCCACAACTGCTGAAGCCTGCATGCCTGGAGCCCGTTGCTCTGCAACAAGAGAGGCCACCGCAGTGAGAAGTTCGCGCACCACAATGAAGAGTAGCCCCCGCTCGCAGCAACTAGAGAAAGCCCATGAGCAGCTACAAAGACCCAACACAGCCATAAAAAAATTAATTTATTTTCTTTTTAAAAGTAGATCATAGACCTAAATGTAAGAGCTAAAACCATGAAACTCTTAGAAGAAAACATAGGGGTAAGTCTTCATGACCTTGGGTTTGGCAATGGATTCTTAGATATGACACCAAATGCAGAAGCAGCAAGAGGAAAAATAGATAAATTGGACTTTTTCAAAATTAAATACTTTTGCTGCTGCAAAGGACGTTATCAAGAAAGTGAGAAGACAACCCACAGAATGGGTTAAGATATTTTCAAATCATATATCTGATAAAGATCTAGTATCCAGAATGTATAAAAAACTCAGCAGCAAAAAGACACACAGCCCAGTTTAAAAATGGGCAAATAACTTGTTTAACCATTTCTCCAAAGACACAAAAATGGACAATGAGCAGATGAAAAGATGTTCAACATCATTAGTCATTAGGGAAATGCAAATCGAAACCACAATGAGTTGCCAGTTTATTCCTATTTGGATGGCTATAATAAAAATAAAACAGAAAATAAAAAGAATCTATGAAGATATGGAGAAATTGGAACCCTCATATATTGCTATGGGAATGAAAAATGGTGCAGCCACTGTGGAAAACTGTTTGGCAGTCCCTCAACCAGTTAAACATAAAATTACCATATGACCCACCAATTCTAGTCCTAGGTATATGCCCCAAAAGAATTGAAAATGGATGTTCAAATACTTGTACATGAATATTCATAGAAGCAGTCTTCATAATAGCCAAAAGGTGGAAATGACTAAAGCGTCCATCAATGGATGAATGAATGAAAAAATTGTGGCATATGCATACAGTGGAATATATTCAGCTGTAAAAAAGGAATGAAGTACAGATACATGTTACAGTACTCGAAAACATCATGCTAAGTAAAAGAAGCCAGACACCAAAAGTTGCATAGTGTATGATTCCATTTATATGAAACATCCAGGATAAGCAAAAGCATAAAGACAGAAAGCAGATTGGTTGTTGTCTGGGCCCAGGGGGAAATGGGGAGTAACTGTTTAATGGGCATGGATTTTATTTTGAGGTAATAAAAGTGTTTTGAAACTAGGCAGCGGTGATGATTGCACAACATTGTGAATATACCAAATGCCATTGAGTTATTGACTTAAAAATGGCTAATTTTATGTGATGTGAATTTTGCCTCAAAGAAAAATTATTGCAATGAAGATCGTCTCACTTACACCCTTGCACATTTGTTGTATTATTTCCTTATGATACCTTTGTTGAAATGGAACTGCTGGATCAAAGGGCGTGGACATTGGGCTTCCCTGGTGGCGCAGTGGTTGAGAATCTGCCTGCTAATGCAGGGGACACGGGTTTGAGCCCTGGTCTGGGAAGATCCCACATGCCGCGGAGCAACTAGGCCCGTGAGCCGCAACTACTGAGCCTGCGCATCTGGAGCCTGTGCTCCGCAACAAGAGAGGCCGCAATAGTGAGAGGCCCGCGCACTGCGATGAAGAGTGGCCCCCACTTGCCACAACTAGAGAAAGCCCTCGCACAGAAACGAAGACCCAACACAGCAAAAATTAATTAATTAATTAACAAACTCCTACCCCCAATATCTAAAAAAAAACAGCGTGGACATTAAAAACAAACAAAACAGATGATGGATTTTCATCCCCGGAAGTGTTCATTGTTTGAATTTTGGTTGCTGTGACTTTATTAGTGAGATTGGACAAGTTTTTATATGCTTAGCAGTAAGTTATTAACTATCTGTCTCTTCCATTACACTCAAGACCTTTCCCACCTGTTCATGTCAGCACTCCTGACTGGCACATGGTAGGACTTTAGTCGTAGTGGTGAGGAGCTGAAGGGAAAGCAGTGACTGTCAGCTCTTCCTGGTTCCCCCAGGTGCCAAGGCTAGCTCTCAACGTCCAGTGCAGTTCTAACACACATTCCCCCAGAAGTCACCTAAACGCTGTTGGGATTCACACTGTGAGTGGCATGGAGGGCATGGGTTTGTATTAGTTGGAAATGGAGATAAAGACAAAATAAGGGTGAGAATGAGGGTTAAACTGCGAGGTGGGAATAATGTTTACATGTGTCTGTGAATGGAGACAAACAGAAGAGAAACCACCAAAATCACAGCTATATACTGGGGGCAGGGGGTGTCATTTGTCAAGGCCTTCTCCAGTCTTCCCTGGCTGGCTTCTCTGCCAGGCTTGTGGCCGCTGCCAGACTGGACTTCCTCCTCTGAAGGCACCTGTCAGCTCCATGGCATGGTCCTGGGGTTACCAGCCTAGAAGGCGGGAGAGAGGGGCAAATGCCATCCTTCCAACCCTACCCACTCTGTCCCTGAGTTACTGGGCTCTCCTCTACCAGCCTTCATCTGATTTTCACTCATATTCTTTTCTCCTTTGAGGAATATTCTGCAGAATCTGTTTCATATTCCACTCCTGAGCCCATGTGGCTAATCTCTGCCCCATCTCACTTCTGACTCTCCTGCCACTTCTCTCTCCCACACCCAGAAGTTGGACTCTCCAGCTCAGCCATTCCTTCATTCAGCAGATATTTATTGATAGCCTGCTATGTGCCAGGCAGTATACTAGTCATCAGAGATACAGAAGTGAACAAAACACAAAAATCCCTACCCTTGTGGAATGTGCATGGTAGCTGGACAGACAGAACAAATATAATATGGCAAGTGGTGATGAGTCCTATGCAGAAAAATAAAGCAAGGTAAGAGTTGAGAGTGACAGGATTGCTGTTTTAGATAGGGTGCCCAGGGAAGGCCCATGTGAAGAGGTGACATTGAGCCAAGACCTGAATGCAGTGAGGTGACAAGCCATGTGGCTCCCCTGTAAAGTGTTCCAGGCAGAGGGAACGGCAAATGCAAAGTGCCTGAGACAGGAACCACCTTGTCACATGTGGAAAACATCAAGGCCAGTGCTCCGGAAGCAAAGGGGATTGGGGGGAGGAAAGAGTGCGGAGAAGTAGGAGGGCCCAGGTCCAACAGGCGCTGTAAGGACCTCGACCTTTGCCCCTGGGGGAGATGGAGCACTGTTTGAGGCTCCTGAGTAGAGAAGGACGGGATCCCTCTGGCTGCTGCGTGGAGAACAGACTGGAGGGCATGGGGGAGCAAAGAGACCAGTCAGGAAGCTGCAGCAGTGATCTAGGTAAGAGACGACAGTGGCTATATATGTATAACTGAATCACTTTGGTGTACACTTGAAATTAACACAGCACTGTAAATTAACTATACTTCAATTTTTTTTAATTAAAAATGAGAGACAGAGAGAGAGAGATGACAGTGGCTTGGACCAGAGTGGTGGCTGTGGAAGTGGTGAGAAGTGGTTTGGCTCCTGGATGTACTTTAAAGAGACAGCTGACAATCTGCTTATCAGTTGAACATAGGGTGAGAGAGAAAGACAAGGTTTGGGGCCTGAGAAACTGAGTGAACAGAGGTGCCATTTACTGAGCTTGGGAAGCTGGTGTGGGTGGGGGTGGGATGGGGGACGGGGGATCAAGTGCCTTACTGGCCTGAGTTCAGGAGAAAGGACTGGGATCTCTCCTGGAAGCTTAGGGCTCAGCTCAATTGCTTGCTGGTGGGGGTGGAGGGTGGATGGACAGAATGGAGGCAATGCACATGGTTTACTGAGTAACAAACTGTACCAGGCTCCACGTATAATCTGCCCGCGCCACCTTCAGTGAGCACATCAAGGCTGAATTTCTTAACGTGGCATCCTTACTGACCCCATCCTGTGCTGCTCTCCTAGTTCCCATTAATGCCTTTGCACATGCTGTCCCTAGCACCTGGTGAATGCTGGCCCTCTGCTCAGATGTCATCTCTTCTTATCTCCCGCTTAATTTGATCTGTCTGCTTTTCTATCTCCCCCACTGTATTGGGAAGTCCTTGAGGGCCAAATTGGCACCGTGGTCCCCTCTGAGGCCTTGGTGACCAAAACGGGGACGAGCAGGGGCTCAGCTCATGTCTGTGGCCTGAAGGAACAACTATGTAGGAATAGCAGCAGCCCTGAGCCCACCCCGATGGGTCGGGAGGCTTGACTTCCCACACAGGCATATGTGACAATGAGGAAAACAGGGCCAAGGAGGTGAAGTCAAGCTTGGAACTGGACTTGGATTGGAAGTCTGACTCCATCCCCCAAGCAGCAGGGAACAGGGGTCAGAGAAGAGTAATTACTCACATGTGTACAGCACTTGAGAGTTTATAGCCACAGACATTATCTCATTCAACCCTGGCACAGCCTCATGAGGTAGGTATTCTTACTTTTCCCACTTTACATGGAAGGAAACTGAGGCTCAACGAGCTAAAGTCACTTGCCCAAGGTCACACAGCTAGGAAGTGGCAGCCTCAGTTCTTGAACAAAGGTCAATCTGATGGCAGAGCCCCGGGCTCTGGACCTCAGACTAAGTCAGGCCTCGAGCTGGCTGGGAAGGTGACCAGTCGGGTCTGCACAGCCGTTTCCCCCTCCCTATCTGTCCCTCCTGTGTACCAAGCTGGTGGCAGTATGAATTGGCATTTACCCATCCCCTCAGACCAGGCGAGGCCAGGGCCAGACAGCCTGGGATTCAGATGCAGCAGGGATCATCCAGAGTCGAGACTCCAAAGGTATCACTTGGTAGAAGTTTGAAGAAAATGCAAAGAGGCTATGGGAACCTTCCTTCCTCTTCCCAAGGAAGGCTTCAGGGGTGAGCCCCATCAGGCTGGCTGAGAGTCTGTCCCAGCCCAAAGCCCCTTCTTTCTGGTTGGGCGCGGGGCCCAGAGAGTTCTTGGCTGGCAGCAGCTGGGCCCTTGCACCTGTGGGTCTGGCTCCCCTGCTTCACAAACACACGCCCCCACCAAGCTCGGTGCTGCTTCCAGATGGCCGGTCACTTATGCCTTCACCCCACTTTGGGCCTTTCTCTTTCTCATTTGATTTCTTTTCCTTGCCTTGTTTTCTTCCCAGGCATTCACCCTCTTGCTCTTTTGCTCTCTCCTTCTCTCTCCGCTGAATACATTTCTTTCTGCTCAGTCTGTCTGTCTCTTTTCCTCTGACTCTAACCAGGTAGCAATGCAGTGCTAGCTTCCTCCTCTGTAACAGTGTGAGGTTCAGATGAGGTCATCTTTCCAGGCCCCACTGGCTCTGACATTCAGTTTTGAGGAAAGGCAAGAACCTTGGGGTGGGGGGTAGCTAGAGAGCAAGAAAGGGAGACAGAAGCAGGCAGAACTGGATTCAAATCCCAACATCCTCATTTGCTAGCTGTGTGACCTCAGCAAGGTTGCCTCATCTCTCTGAGCCTCCTTCTGTAAAATGGGATTGATAATAATAGCGATGACTCAGTGGGGGAGAAGGGGCTGTGAATCGACCCTGCTCACGGGTGGGAAAGTCCTTTAGGAACTATAAGGGGCAGGTCCCAGCAGACATTACGTTACTTAGCAGACAGTGAGGCCCACTGGTCCCTAGCAGAGGCTCTGGGGCCTGGTTTGAATCTTCAGGCCAAAACTAACAGGGTGTAGGACACAGGCAAGCTGCCTAACATCTCTGTGCCTCAATTTTCCTATCAGAAAAATAGAGATGAGGTAACAATAGTAGTCGCCCAGCACCTCAGGTTGTTGCGGGGATTCGAGGAGAGAATAAATATGGAACACTAAGAACAGTGAGGGTCTGTCACCTAGTAAGTGCCCAGGAAACGTTACCATTGATGTTTTTCATCAGAGCTGGGAGGGATAAAACTCTCCTGAGGTGGCATTCTTTTTTTTTTTTTTTTTTTTTTTTTTTGCGGTATGCGGGCCTCTCACTGTTGTGGCCTCTCCCGTTGTGGAGCACAGGCTCCGGACGCGCAGGCTCAGCGGCCATGGCCCACGGGCCCAACCGCTCCGCGGCACGTGGGATCTTCCCGGACCGGGGCACGAACCCGCGTCCCCTGCATCGGCAGGCGGACTCTCAACCGCTGCGCCACCAGGGAAGCCCCTGTGGTGGCATTCTTAGGGGTGCTAGGCCACTGCAGGAACATCAGCCATGTGCTCATCCAGGCTCATCCCTTTGCAGGGCTTCCGAATATGTTTGTTCAGATCATACCCCACACAGGGACCCCTGAAATTCAGCCTGTGTTCCTCCTGCAAAGCCGCGTGCCCCGGGGTGAGGGTTGTGTAAATCCCAGAGGGAGCAGCACCTGTTACTAATTGGTCCTCCCAGAGGAGGTGCCTTTTTGTGATTGGCACAAGGAGCCTGGATGTGCTGGCGGAGGGCATTGTCTCAGTGTGGAGCCAGCAGAGGGACCTTGGGTCACTGGGCCTGTGGTCCTCTCCTCGTGGCTGGCAGCAGAGTCTGCACCCTGACCCCCTGAGCTACCTTAGATCCTCCATCTGTCTCCAGCTCTGATTGCTGATCTCCAAAAGGATAAGCGTCTGTGGCTGTGGGGATCCAGGGAAACCTTTCCAGTCCCCCAGGTTGTACATGTGAGATGCACCCTAACCACATTCACACAGCCATGTTTGTCTGAGCCAAACCCAGAGGCAATCAGGGAAGTCACCCAAGCTGGGAGACTTCTCCATGCCAGCAGGGCTCTGACTAGAGGAATAGTGGGGTCCATGATGGATCATGAGTGGAAGTCTGAGGTCTCAGATGCAATTGAATGTTGGGAGGCTGGGAAGGCAGGACCCCAGAGCCCAAGAGAGACAAGGGCAGGGTAGTACTCCCAGCACAGACATGAGATTGGGGGCCAAGGGGCTGCCACATCACTTCAGGGCTCAAGTGAGGGGAGCAGTTTCAGCCTGATGCTGCAGGAATCAAGGCCAGACTAAAATGGCCTCACCTTCTGAAGGATGAAGTCAGCTGTGCTGACCTAAAAGTGGCGGGTGGCAGAAAAGAGAGAGTACACAAGACCCCAAAGACTTGTGTTCTAGAAGCTGAAGTGAATCGAGGGAAGGCCTGGTATGTTGAGGCCCAGCCAAAATGTATTTAGCAAAGTAAGATGAGGCCCCTGTCACTCCGTGGCATGGGGAAATTTATGGACTGAGATCCCTTCACAGCGCCCTTTAGGGATTTGAAGCCTGTAGCACGACTGTGCTGGGCTCTAGGGTCTGCGGTGAGCAGAGGAAAGGAGCACTGCAGTGAAGCACCAGTGTCCTGCGCCTGAGGAGAAAGCCCCTCTCTGTGCTTGCGGAGAGACGCAGGGGAACGTTCCCCCCAGTTTGGCCGAAAGTCATCCTGCCAATTGCTCTTTCTGACACAACCTCACACTTTCTTTCCAGTCCTATATTCCTGGCTGTGTGCAAGCTATTTCCACTTGGATGTTCTGCCAACAGCTTAAACTAAACATGCTTAAAGCACAGTTTCTCTTCCCCCACAAAAACCTCACACCTTCCCAAGGCCTCCAGCTTCACTGCTGTCACCCAAACAGCCCAGGGCCTGGCTGGCCCAGCTGTGTCTCTTTCTCCCCGACATCAGCACCTTTCTCCCTCCCTGCCTTTGAACCTTGTGCTTTTCCCTAGATAATATTTTTCAGAGTCGTCTTTGCCATCCTCGGGCTGCAGCCCTCTCCCAACCCGCACCTCATCCCTGGAGACTCCTGCCGCATACCCTAACTGGGCTCCCCCCTCAAGGGTCTCTCCCTCAAGCTGGGCCACGAATACCTTCTGCCCCACACACATTGACCACCAACTGCAGTGGGAGAGGCCGAGCATCCGTTCTAGAAGCAAGAAGAGCATAGACACCGATAACAGAGGAGCAGGGAGCCTAGAGGGAGAGTTTGGCCTTAGGGGTGAGTCCCACTCTGTTGTGCATCTCAGCTCCGCTGCTTACTAGTTTTGCAATCTTGGGCCTGTTATTTCACCTCTCTGGGCTCAGTGCCTTTCTCTCTAAAATGGGGTGATAGTGCTGACTTCCTAGGCCTCTTGTGAAGTTAAATGCCAGGAGGGAGCACAGAGAAGGGGCATATACTGGAATGACATCCCCAAAGCCTGAAGTGGGCGGAGCCATGAAGGATGTGAGAGGCTGGGTGGCCGAAGCTGTTTGCATATATTTGAGGTTTTCCCATTATGTACAAATAACAGGAAATCAAGTAGGGAATCAATTCGACTGGCCCCAGTTGTTGGCCCTTTCCAAACTTCCCCACCCCGCTGTGTAAACAGGAAACCACGGCTACAATCTCTGAAGCTGACTGGAGTGCCCAAGGATGCCCTGTTATCTCCCTGCTCTCTTCTGTTTTCTGTTTCTCAAGGCCATTTCCCCAGGACTAATCTTGTTCCCTGTTCCCCTCTTCTTCTTCATCCTCTCTTCTTTTCAATTCTCCTCCTTTTTTTTTCTTTTAACACAGGAGCAGAAGCGAGTGCGGGTCCAAGCCCGCTGGCCTGGGGCAGAGGAATGCGACCGCTCCCTCGGCGCGGGGCAGCCAGGCCCAGGCGCTCACTCAGGCTGGCAGCGGCAGGCGAGGCGCTGGGGAGGCTCCGGCACCTTGCTCCGAGGGGCTGGAAAGCGCTACAGACGTTAGCTCATCACTCCCTGGCAGAGGCTAACCGGTCTGCTATTCTCACTAGCATCTTCCAGATGGGGAAATGGAGGCACAACCGCACTCGGTGTGGTTGCAGACTTGCAGGATCCCAAGGGGGCTTCTGGGCAGGGTCTCCAGATGAAATAAGGGGAGAGAGGCCACCCTGACTTCCCAAATGGACTTGTAGTCCTTGAGATCCTACAGGAGAAGGAAGAATACAGGAAAGAACTGTGATCCAGACTGCAGTATCTGGAGGGGGCACGAAGGAAGGATGGGAGGCGGTGGCTAGGACTGACCATCTCCTGAGCCCCTCACACATGATGGGGTCCCCAAACAGCTGCAGCTTCACTCACCAGCCCATTAGGAATGACTCACCACTCCTACTGCATTTACGATGTTTGCCCCACCCATTACCTCTGGAGTAAGAGACAGCAGGGATAAAGTCTGCATGACCAGACACCAAAGGGTCTTTCTATGATGCCGGTGGGTTATGATGTTTTCCTCCTGGTGCTTTTCTGTTATTTCCAATTTCTGTGCAGGGAACAATTATGACATTTATCGCCAGACGAAATGTTAATATTTTTAAATTGTTATAAAGAAGCAGCAACTGGGATGTGGTGGGGAGCCCTGGGCTTGGAGTGAGGAGCCCCAAGTCAAGCCTACTGTCTCACTTCCCAACTGTGTGACGGGTTGGGCAAGTGACTTCACCTCTTGAAAACCTCTGGTTTTCTACAAAATGGAGATAATCAACCCCACAGGGTTGGCATAAGATTATAAGATGATGGATGTGAAAATGCTTTTTAAAAAGTATTTATGGAACTTTTCAAACATAATCACAAGTAAACATTATAATGAAGGCCCATGTACCCCTCTTCAACAATTATCATCGCATTTTTTTCTATATCCCCATCCACTTTTCTCCCATCCCCACTGGAATATTTTAAAGCAAATCCCAGACATGCCCTTTTTTCCCATAAATACTTCAGTATTGAATTCTTTTTTACATTTTTCATAACTAAAAGATAATACATGATAGCTGTAAAAAATTTGGAAAATGAAGAAATCCTGTATAAAAGAGAAAACAGTACAGCTGAAACTAACACAACATTGTAAATCAACTATACTCCAATAAAATTTTTTTTAAAAAGAGAGAAAACAAAAATCACCCGTAACCCTACCACCCAGAGACAACCACATTTTGGAGTCGTCTATTATTTATTCTATGCACACCCACATATATATACATTTTTAACAAAAGTGGGATCCTACTGTATATGCCATTCGTAAGTATTCATTTTATTTTAACTATAAAAGTAATAAAATCATATTAAAGAAGAATCATAATCCTTTACCACTTAATATAAAAACTGTTAATATTTTAATACATTTCCTTCCCATTTTTTTTCAATTTACAGCCATACTGTTAACACCAGTGGGATTGTACTGATTACGCACTTTTCAAATTATGCACCTGTTTTAATTGTAAGAAAATAATATAATCTTATAGCAGAAAAATAAAGGAAAAGAAAAATATCATCCATAATCCCACCATTCAATTATAATCACTGTTAACATTTTGGTGTTCTGTTTGTTTTTTTCTAGGTTTTTTTTTTCCTTAAGAAACTTTTTTGGGGGGGTGGGCCACACCCCGCAGCATGTGGGATCTTAGTTCCCCAACCAGGGATCAAACCTGTGCCCCCTGCATGGGAAGTGCGGAGTCTTAACCACTGGACCACCAGGGAAGTCCCTATTTTGGTGTATATTCTTTCAATATTTTTTCTACGCACAAATAATTTTAACAATAGTAGAAGCATACTGTTTACGCAGTCCATTAACTATAAACTTATAGTAAATTATAAGAATAATATAATCATATTGCATAACAGAGAAAAGAGAAAAAAAATGCCTCACAATCCTACCACCCGCCTGACACTGTTGTTTTCCTGACCATTGCTTCATTACCCATATTCATACATGGTTGGAAACAGTGAGTACTTAATTTTCTGCTCTTTGTGCCCTTTGCAACTTGGCATCATATTTATGCAACTTTGTACCCTGTGTCTTTTTTTTAGTTAATATTTTGTTGTGAACATTTTCCCATGAATAAAAGAGTTTTTGAAATCAGGATTTAAAAACAATGTTTTTTAGTATCAAGGTACCAAGGGCCGCTCCTTCACCATGGACATTTAAATTGCTTTCCATTTTTCACTATTACAAACAATTCTGCTCCAAACATTCTTAAACAAAGACCTGTGCTTTTATGGGAGATCCCTGGTGGCCTAGTGGTTAGGACTCCAGCCTTTCACTGCTGTTGTCCGGGGTTTGATCCCTGGTCGGGGTTTGAACTGAGATCCTGCAAGCCACGTGGCAATGTGTGCTTTTTAACTTTTCTACACACTTATTGTATATGTTTCTAGAGACCACTCTGTATGCATACGGGCTGTCCTGTAAAAAGTCATGGTCTTTTTTTGCTCCGTAATTTGCTCCCATCATAAGGCTCAGACAGCCCTTGGTTCTGGAAGGTGGGATTTTGAGAACAAACCTGCATTTTCCTCTTTCTCCCCTTCCTGAGTTTATAGACCTGCTTCATCCCCTCACAGCCTGGTTTTTTAATTAATCAGTCAGCAAGTATTATTGAACCTGAAGTGTGTAAGCTGAGGCAGGACTAGGAGGCAAAAGGAAAAGAATCAGAAGGCACAGCATTTGTGGACCACTTACTACACAGCAGGCATCAACCCAAGCTTTTCCTTTGATCCTTGCAACAAGCCCACGGAGTTGCTCCCATTATAATCCCCATTTAACAGATGGGAAAACTGAGGCCTGAAGAATGAAGCCATTTGGCTTAAGATCACAGAGCTAGTAAATGGCAGAGTAGGTATTTAAACCCAGGAGAACTGACCCCTGAACCTGTACTCTTGACCACAGTTTAGATGCCCCCTTACCCTCCCAGGCAGCAAGGTGCAGGGGTGAGGGTGAGGACTCTACACTCAGCCTAACCTGGATTCAAACACCGGACCTCCTGGCTGTGTGAACTTGAACAATCTCTGGGACTCCTTTTCACCTTTGGTAAACCCTACCTCACAGGGCGTGGGAATTAAGTGAGATGATGGTTGGGAACATGCCAGGTCCAATGCTGGAGCACAGAAGGTTCTTGCTGGGTGATCATCCCTGTCCTCTCCTTGGTTTGCGAGCTCGCAGTCTAGTTGCCAAGTTAGAGATAAGAGTTCAGCGGAGAGCTCTGAGCTCTGCTGGAACTGACTGGGAAGTCAGTGATCCAGGGCATATTTGCAGAGAAATGCAAATGTCTCCTTTGCTCTCTCCCTGCCTCTGAGACTAACCTCCCCTTCCATCTGCCCCCCAAAGGAAAAGGGTGGCTTTTGTGCTCCAAAGCTGAGTGCCCGTAGCCCCTCTCTTTCCTGCTCCCAAGGAGGTGGACAGTGGAGATGACAGGAAGTTACCAGTGGGGAGACCCTTTCTGGCATGTGGGCAAAGGGAAATGTGGCGGAGGGCGCTCCTTTTTCTGCCCTTCAATGGTCCGGATGGGGGAGGGGGCTGGCTGTTGAGCAACTGCTCCGGAGACACTCCAGAAGCCGAGATGAACATATGCCTCTTTCTAACAATTGGCCTGGGAGCCATCCAATAGATGGAGGGCGGATCCGCCACCTCCCGGATCCGGAGCCTTCCGCAGAGACGCTGTCGCGGTTTCCAGACCCTCTCCCGAGCGGGGGCTGAGGGGGAGGGTAGGTCGGAGGTCCAAATTAGCAAAACACAATTCGAAAGCCCGGGGTCGCTCACGTCAGGCAAACACCAAGATGGCTTGAGGGTGTATTTCACAAGCAAACTTTGTAGGGTTTTAGGGTCCCGATAGATCCCGCCTTTTATCAGAAGGAAACTGGGCACGACCTACAATCTTTGTGCAAAGTGAGAAAGTGCAAGGATGGTGTGTGGGATGTGATTGTTACTGGGGTTTGTGTTGAGGCAGGGTGAGGGGAAGGAAGGGAGACAGGCAAGATAGCTTTGGGGGCTGGGGAATGGGTTTACCTGGCGTCCAGAGCACTGGCCCCAGCTTACTCCAGGCGTCAAGGAAGGGCCTTGATCTGTCCCTCTGTTTGCTCCTCATCTTTACGTCAGTAAGCCGGTCAGTCCATCGACAAACAGAACTTTGTTCAAAGAGCAAATGCAGGGCACTTTGGGGTACTAAAGAAAAAGAATAAGAAAGAAAGAAAAGAAGAGAAAAAGTGGGAAAGAAAGAAGAAAAGGAAAAGACCTTTAGGTCTTCAAATCCAATTAAGAAGACAGAACACATACACAGTGAAAATGACTTCATGACATTCCCTCCCCCCTTTTTTCTTAACATCAGGACTTTTAAAAAAGAGCATGTTTTATAAACACTGTAAACTGAGTAGTTATTGCTGAAAGGGGCCAAGAAAAGAGAGTTTGGTAGAAGGGTAGTCCTGGTGGCCTTCCTGTAAGAGGCGAGATGGGAGCTTGTTGGCCAGGAGGAGCATGACTGAAATGAAGCAGAAGACCCGGACCTCTTTTCCGAGGAGATTTGTAAGATAACATCCTAACCCGAGAAAGATGTGCTCCTAATGCAAAATGTTATTCTTATTACCTGGAATGATTATATAATGATAATAAAATAACCTGGCATACTGGGAACGCAGGAGTCGTCCCCGCGAGCCCCGGGGCAAGCTCTTCATACCCTGCTGCCTGCTCTTGGCCTTTCGGCTGTGCCTCGTGAGCTGCACCTGGCCCCACGATCCGTGACTTATCTCCACGTCGCAACCCGCCAGCCTCCTTCAGCCCTGGATAACCACAAGAGAGAATCCCTTGAACCCAATCCCAGCTCAGGTCTTCGAAGGAAGCCACCGCTGCGGGACGGATAGGCCCTCCAAGAAGCTCTGCCTGGAATCTGGCGACTTTAAGGGGAAAGGGACCCCCAGCCTCGGCCCTTCAACCAGGGAGATGGTGCAGCCCAAAGGGAGCAGACAGACTCCGAGAAAGCCCTGCAGAAAACCCAAATCGTGCCCCTTGGACCCCGTCCCTTGTTCGTCCTCCTCCCCCAGGTCATTTCCTGAGCCCATAGCTCTCCCCCCAACTCCCTGAAGCCCGCTCTGACCACCCTCTAGATTTAGGTCAGAAAACAGACACTAACAGCTCTCCCTCGCCTCAGCGAAATTACTAAGTGGAATTTATTGGGCAAGTCCATGCAGGGCGGTGGGGAGAGACTGTGCCCGGGGCCCGGGCCCCCGCCCGCTTTAGAAGCGCAGGCGTCGGCCGGGGGCTCGGGGCTCGGGGCGACCACGGCCTGGGCCCGCCAGCCGCACCCCGGGAGCCGTGGCCGGTCCCCGGCGCCGCCGGACCCGCGGAGCCGCTCGGACTCCGTTCCCCAGCCGGCCCTTCGCTTTCACACGATCCGCGGTGACTGCACCAGCTCGAGCGCCTTTAAAGGGCCACACACGCCAGCCGCCGCTATAAAATGTTCCCAGCGGCACAGCTGCAGAAGGGGCACCGCTGAGCTGCCGAGAAGAGGCTCGCTCCGCCCGGCTGCCCGCCCACAGCCCGCCGGAGAAGGGTCGTTCCTGGCGAGGAGGAAGAGGGCTGAGGAAGGCGCAGCACCCGCTCTGGCCCTCGGTGAGTATCCAGTTCAGATTTTGCCACCAACTCGCCCACGAGCCAGGACATGTGCTAATAATGCCCTAAGCCGGTTATAAAGACGTGGAAATTGGGAGGGGGGAGAGAAAAAGGGGGAAAAGGGTCTGTCCTTCCTGGGATTCCTAGCCGAGGCCAGCCTGCTCCCGTGTGCGTGTGCGTCAGGGCTCTCCGGGCGGCAATGGGGGCTTGAGACCCGGTTCCCCCGCGCCGGGAAGGGAGCGCGGTGGCTGCTACCGCCACCGCCACCGCCACCGCCCCGGAGTCAGGCGCCGAAGCTGCGGGCGGGCGGGCGGGCACGGGCGCGGGCCGGGGCTGCTTGGCGCGGCACGGTGAGGTGCGGCGGCGGCGCGGCGCGGTGGTGCGGGCTTTTCCCAGGCGCCCCGGGGTCGGGTGGCACTGAGCGCGACCGGCTCGCGGCGGCGGTGGCGGCGTGCGTGCCAGGGGCTGGGGGCTCCGCCGCTGCGCCCGCGGCTCACCAGGCTCCGCGCTTCCCTCTCTCCAGGGCAGGCGGCTTCGCGGAGGTAAGCCGGGCCGCCCGGTAGGGCGGTGGGCTGGGCGGCTGGGCCGGGGACTCCAGCGGAGCGGGCGCAGGGAGCGGGCGGGGGCCGGGCGGGCCGGGGGTCTTTGGGGGACTTGTTTTCTGTTTGAAAGCTGCTCTGCTGGGGGGGCGGAGGGGCCGCCGCCCGCCCGCCCGCCAGCCAGCGAACCGGCTCGCTCGCCAGCGCGCCCGCCTGCCGGCCGGCCGGGCCAAGCGCCCGCTTCTCCTGGGGAGACAGCAGCACCTTTTCTCCCCGCGCCCGCGCTTTCTCCAGCTTGGCTTCCACCGACTTTGCTAATCGCCCGGACCGCATGTGGACGCTCCGGCTCTGGGGCTGCACAAAGCTCAGGTTTCCTTCGGGGTCTGAAGGCGAGAGGGGCTTTTCGGACCGAGTTCAGCGGAATTGAGGGATGGAAGTTAGAGAATTTGGGCAACTTGCCTCTACTGCCTGGTCGACCTCTGCTCTCCCCCACACTCACGCCCCCCTCCCCCACGCGCACACACGCACACACCCCTCTGCCTATAAACGCCGGCGGCGGGGCCGGGCCGCGCACGGAGTCCCTGCCTCGCCAAGCGCCGGACTTGGAGGCAGACAGACCTGGCTGCGAATCCCGGCTCCGCCACTTTCTAGCGCTGTGACCTTGGGCAAGTTACCGAACCTCTCCGAGCCTCTCACTCTTCTCGTAGCGGAGTGATAGCACTGACCACAGGCGACTTGGCTAGGGGGTAGGCTCAGCCCGCGGCCGCGTCGGGTGCTCTGCGGGCGCTCAGTAAGTGTTGGTGAGGCGCGGGAGTGGCCGCAGCCGGCGCCGGAGTGCGCCCCCGCGAGCGGTAGCACCGCGGGGCCCCAAACTCGCCGGGGAGGCCGAGACCCCGGGCCCCTCCCCGCCTGTCTATCCTGTCTCCACGATCGGTTCCTGATACGGCACTCGCGGGATCGGACGCTCGGGGCCCTGGCGGCCTGGGTGCTCGCGGTCCACCGTGCAGGGATGCTCCCGGCCGCCCCCAGCTCCAGCGGCTCCACCTGGGATGTGGCGAGGAGGGCGGCCGAGCTGTCTGCAAACAACGGGCCTTTAGTTTTCAGGTGGCGAAACTGACTGGTCTGGTTAGAGCGCATCCAAGCCAAGCCGCAGTACTGTTTGGATTTTTAAATTTCTCCTGAGTGAGAAAATAGCAATCGAGATGGAGCCATCCGGTTGGTGCCATTTTAACTTTTGGTCCCCCAACAGGTCAAAGACGCGACCCCCCTACCTGCCTCTCCCTTCTCTCTTCTTCCTCTCCCTTTCCCACCCTCATCTAGGCGATAGGGGGCTGCCGGCCCACGGGACGGTCTGTGAAGGAGGGCGGGCTGCGGGACCGGGAACTGGTGGCCCGGGCCCGCGAGGCACCCGCAGGAGACGAGGCACTTGTTGCTCTGGGTTGCCCAGCCGTCTCTCGCAGCTGTTTCGCAGTGGTCGGCTCGAGGCTTGGAGAGAGAGCTGGGACGTTTCTGTGCTGCCACGTTTTGCCTTCGAATGGGCTGGGTGGCAGAGGGGAGACGAAATCGGGGAAGCAGGGGCAAGGATTCCGATCGAGATGCGGTTGCCTCTTCAGACGGATACAACAACACTTACTGAGCGCCTATGGAGCACAGACCCAGGCCGGGGGTCGGGGCTGGTGGAGGGGGAAGCGGCGATGGGAGGCAACAGATCTGAATGCAAACAGGGTCCTGCCTAGGGGAGCTCACAGCCTGAAGGGGGAGACGTGGTAAAATGGTCTTCCCCAGGAACTGATATCAGAACAGAGATACTTTTCTCTTGCACTCCCTCTCTCTTTTTTCCTTTTTCTTTTTTTCCTCCTCTTTCTGTTTCTTTTTGTTGTTGCTGCTGTTTGTTTGTTTTTTTCTTATGCACATTCGGGTACTTGGTAGCATAAAGAAAGAAGAAAGGCTGGATAGGAACAGGAAAGGATGGACAGCCACCCCCCTCCCGACATTTTTCTTAGGACATGAAAATTGCTTGATACTGAAGGTGCTGGGCTCTTGAAGACGACACGGATTAGATTCCTTGTCTTGTAATCACTGGCTTGAAATATTCTCTGGTTGCCTCAGAGAAGAAACAGGGCTCCAATCAAGCAGTGGTGGCAGACCCAGCAACCGATTGTTTTCTTGTGTTTTCTGCCCCCCTTCCTTTTTCTATTTTTCTTGCCTCCCTCCCCTACAAGTAAGCGGTGCAGAGATGATAAAGAGGGGTAGTAAGTGCCCACTTTCTAGAAGGGTCTGAGCAGATTCTTAATGACCACTGGGGGAGGGAGGTGTCACAGAGAATTCTAGCCTTGTTGGAAAGATTAGAGACTTTTGAAGATGCTGAAGATTCTTTGGGCCAGGAGGTATTTATAAATATGACATTCTACATCTCTAATTCATCATGAAGGCTAGAATATATGGGGCTTTAAAAAAAAGCTTCTGGGAAAATAACTTTAGAGTCTTCAGAGATTGTTTATTATTATTATTTTCTGGTTTGGGGAGATTCTTTTCCCTTCATCCCCTTATCTTATCCCTTTGGCATTTGACCTAGGGGATCATTTCTTCAGGAGCCATTTGAATCATTCTAGGTATGATGATTTGGCCAGCGGTCAGATGAGGCATGTGGGCACAGGAGTGCTGGCTCCTGCTCCCTTAGCCACTGCCACCTGATGGGAAAGCTGTTGAACCTCTGTACCTCAGTTTCCCTCCGGGAAGAATTATGCCCACCTGTCACTACAGATGAGTGTGTCTGGGCTCAGAGCAGGTGTCCTGGGAAAACCAAGTGCTGCTGCCAGGTCTGTCTTGGAGGGGGCTTGTGGTGTGGAGGAAATTGAGACATCCCTAGCTGCTCTCTGGCTACTTCAGAGCCCCCAGACTACCCTGATCATCCCAGCTTCTCTCACACGAAACCATGGCTGAGGCAGGACTTTGGAGCCCCATGACATTTGCTTTGGGGACCTATTCCTTCTCTGGGTAGCAGCCCCCAGCTTTCTAGGTCTTTCTCGCCCTGACGCCTTCCTACTTTCTCCCAGTTCTGGTGGAGACCTAAATGCCTCCAATCTGAATGCCTGTGGCCCTTTGAGACAGTGTGCTACTTACTCAAGGACATTGCTGTCCTCAGAATCAGGAAGAGTGCACCCTACTTGGGGCTCTGACATCACTGGCATGAGGAAACGGTCATATGTGTCCCCTCTTGGTGATGTGGGTAGCTGGCTGTCTGGGCAGCACCTGGCCAAATCTAGCACCTTTCCTGCCTCAGGCAAAAGTTCCAACTGGATCTCCTCCCTCTGCTCAGGTGGTCTCTGGTCTTGGGTCTAACCCGTCACCATCCTTGCCTTGTAGCTGTGTGGAGTGGCCCAGCTTTGGGCTTTGCTAGTACCTGCTTGGTCAATAAAGCCTTTGCCCTTATTACCTCTTCTCCCTCACATACAGCACAACAGCTCCAGCTGGCAGCATCACATCCCACCAATTTATCCAACTTCTGCCAAGGCTCTGAAATGCCAACTATGTCGAGGCCTGCACTTGATGTCAAGGGTGGCACCTCACCTATGAAGGAGGTAACTTTTGCCATTTTACAGTCGGAGACACTGGAGCCGGAAAGACAACCAGGCCAGGGCCGCGGCCATGTGGTAGGCCCTCCTGGCTGGGGTATCTGGTGTCCTTTAGCAGACTGGAGACAGCAGGGCTTTCTTGGGAGAGAATGAAAATAGCTTCTACTTAAACATGGTCACTTTGAACCCACTAGGGGTATTGAAAGATGGCAGAGAATGGAGCAGAGAAGCAGAATTCGAAAAAAACTGCTCCATTGTCTCAATGGATTAAAGTGAGGCTGAGAAGAGGGACAATGAGATCCCATTTGTAGAATGGCGAGCTGAAGGCAGAGTCGGGGGACGGAGACGAAAGCAGTGAACTCATTTAGGATGACGGGTGCCCAGCATGAGGACTTAGGCCTGAGCACAGTGCTCGGAGCCAAGGTGGCAGGAGGATACTTGAGCCTAACTCAAGCTAGGAAAGGAGCCTACCTTTCCAGGGGGCCTTCTTGCTACTTCCCCACCACTAGCCCCTGATGAAGCACTTTTTGGGCCTGATGAATGGTGAGGAACAAAGCCTGGAGCAGGGGTACCATACTCTGCCTTTCTCTGTCTTCTAGGATGCCAACCCAGAGATGAGCTCTCTGGCCTACTCTAACCTGGCGGTGAAAGATCGCAAAGCAGTGGCCATCCTGCACTACCCCGGGGTAACCTCGAATGGAACCAAGGCCAATGGGGCTTCTGCTAGTTCCTCGGGATCTCCATCTCCAATAAGCTCTCCTACTGCCGCCCCTCCCACTAAACCCCCACCCTTCAACCTGAACCCCGCCCCTCACCTGCTGGCCAGTATGCAGCTGCAGAAACTTAATAGCCAGTATCATGGGATGGCCGCCGCCACTCCGGGCCAACCTGGAGAGGCAGGGCCCCTGCCAAACTGGGGCTTCGGGGCTCAGGCGGGAGGGGCGGGGTCACTCTCTCCTTCTGCTGGTGCCCAGAGCTCTGCCATCATCGATTCAGACCCGGTGGATGAGGAGGTGCTGATGTCACTGGTGGTGGAACTGGGACTGGACCGAGCCAATGAGCTTCCGGAGCTGTGGCTGGGACAGAATGAGTTTGACTTCACTGCAGACTTTCCATCTGGCTGCTGATGCCAACTGTTCCTAAAGATGGAGGAATAAAGCCACCAATTCTGTTGTAAATAAAAATAAAAGTTACTTACAAGAGATGGTCCAACTGGAGGTGCTCTTCATTGAGGTCTAATGGGGTGTGGCATGGTCTGACATTCTTTTAGCAATTCTGAGACCCATGGTGTGGTTGCCTGAGACCCATGGTGGGGTTGCTGGTGGATAGCTGGGAGGGAGCTGGGCTGGATGGGAGGAATGGGGAAGACCGAGGTGGGGTCGGGGGGTGGGGAGGGGAGGCTCCTCACTGAATTCCTGCTGCCACTGCCATCACCACTGCCATTATATCTCCAGGAGTCCAAGTACCTAGCCTCACTGCCCTAAGACCCCAGGAACACTGTCCTATTCGAGGTTGATGACAGGGGCTGGTTGGGAGCATTCTTGGAAGAAAGGCTGATCCAGACCCTTCTATAGCATCCTGGCCACTTGTGCATCCAAGTCTAAAGGGTTGCCCTAGCCACGTGGCACACGCTTCACCAACTCTAAAAGGCACCCCCACCCCATCTCTAGAACCAATCCAGATGATGCAGTAAGGCCACTCCTTGCCTTTTTGCCCTTGGGCAATAAGTATGACCCAAGAAGGATCCTATGACCTGGGAGCTCAGATTTCTCTGGAAAATTGCAAAAGCTACAGACCGTTAAACTGAGATTTTAGATGCCTTCAAGTCCTTCAGACAGTTGCTCAAGCCCCACCTCCATGCCTGGGACATGTGTCCCCTAACTCTGGCCCACACTGTATGGGGACAGCCCATTTCTCTGAGCTGGCCTCCATTTTAGAGACATAGATCGGAGCTGGGCTCGACAAGGTCAACATTTGGGGATATATCTGTTGCCCTTAGATTAACTGCTGAGGAGGCAGTAGCTTTAGAAGCATGCCAAGTGACAGGACGGCAGCATTGAACTGGATCCCAGCCTTGAGGTGGAAGGGGGCAGGTGGGGGCATGGGGCTGGTGTGGAATCCAGCCCTGTCCTCATTGACACAACCGAAGAGGCTAGAGGCTCCTCTACCCACATTTCAGACTCCCAGAGACATTCTTCCTTGGACACTGTGAAAACTAATCAGCTTTTCAGGACTAGCATGGGGCCTGTCCCCTAGAAAATGCTTTCGAAGGAGCCCACCGAAAGAGGCAAGGCATTGGATTGAGCATTCCCTGAGCATCTGCTCTGGGCCAGGCACTCTGCTAAGTATCAGGAGCATAAATTAAGGTTTGTACCATTGAGGGAGTCCCCCATCTAGAAGGAGGAAGGCATCAACAAATTACAATAAAACAGTATTTCCTATAACACAGGCGGAAGGTCCTATTCGATCCCAGAAAAGGAAACAGCTCCATCTGCCTGGGAAGTCTGGGGAAAGCTTCCTGGTATTGAACTGGTTCATTTGTTTGTTTTGATATCTCACAAGTAATAAATACATGATCCAATCTCTTTGTGAAAAGTAGAAACTCTACAGATAAAGCGAAAATACCCTTTGACCAGCTCTCTCCCTCAATCCTGATCGCCTCTTGCCCTCCACTGAGGTAGCAACTGTTTATCTGTTTGTGGTGCATCCTCGCTGGCCTTGCTCTGTGCCTTTACACAAAGACTTATCTACCCACAAAAACAATTGGGTTTAAAAACAAGACCAGAGTCAGCCAAAGAAAGAATGAGTGAGGGGTAAAGCTGTTATGTAAGTGCATGTTCATGAAAGGGTCTGTACTAGCTACACAACTGGAGCTTAGCAAGCAGGGTCATAGGGCTGGGACGGGGTGTGAGAGGAGGGGACTAGAAAGAAGTTTGCAAGAGGCTGGGCTCAAAGGGCCTTCTAGGCCAAGCTGGGAGTGCGCCTTTATCCTTGGTACCACCAGCCCTGTGGCTTGTGGAGCCTCTCTGGAAATTTGCAGGAAAGCAAAGAATTAACCAACTTTGATTTTTAGAATGATCCTGCTGAAGGTGTACGGTTAGATTTGTCTAAGGCTGTGAACAGGAAGACATGGGGTCCTAAGGGATCTGGGGAGGCAGGGTGAGCGTGTAGGGTGGTAATCGTTTATTGCTGGAGAAGGGGCATGATGGGGGGGGGCGGACATCACAGAGTACAGTTGGGGGAAGGCAAGGAAGCCTCTGCCCCTGCCCCACCATTTCATGTTCAGGCCTCTCACAACAAGACCAGGCACGTTCATTAGGTCTCCAGGAAATTCCTGAGCCAACTCCAAGCCTCACCCTGGGCCAGGTCCTAGGGGCTAGGAAGCAAGGTTCCCAGATACACACAGGTAAGGAACGTTGCCTACCCACAAGGAGCTTGTAGCCTGGGAGCAGGTGAGGATGTGTAAGCAAGAGTGCCTCCTAGAGGCCAGGAGCTGTGCTGCTCCCTGGGGACAAATGTGGGGGACCCTGTTCCGGCTCTCAAGGAACTCACAGTCCAGTGGCAGAGACAGCCATGGTCTCGAAGGATACATTGTATTTCCATAAGGCAGCAATTGTGTTAGGGGACTGAGGGGAGGGCATGACCTTCAGGCACAGGGAACAACTAGAGCACAAACTAAAAGATAAATCAGGACATGGTGTAAACCAGAACCAACCGTTAGGAAGCCCATGGCTTTTTCAAGGAAGGGCAGAAAGTGCAGCAGCTTGACTTCCTTGAAGGGCAGAAGGCTGAGAGAAGGTAAGTTAGGATCAGATTTTGCAGTTGCTTCTACTTTATTCCACAAGCAAGGGGAGTATCATTCCACAAACACGGACTGAGCACCTACTATATACCAGGCATGCACAAAGCATCTGGGCATAGGCGACGAGCACATTGCCCTTGCTCTCATGAAGCTTGAAGTTTAGCAAGGAGATCAACAACAGTCAAATAATCATGCAGATCATTAAAACCATAAATCCTGAGAAGTGACAGGAACAAAAGGTATAGGTGCTACGAAAGAGTGCAATGGGGAATTTAATTTCTTTTTAAAAAAATTTTATTGAAATATAGTTGATTTACAATGTGTTAATTTCAGTTGTACAGCAAAGTGATTCAGTTACATATGTAACTTTTTCAGATTCTTTTCCGCTATAGGTTATTACAAGATACTGAGTATAGTTCCCTGTGCTATACAGTAGGTCCTTGTTGGTTACCCATTTTATACATAGTACTGTGTATATGTTAATCCCAAACTCCTAATTTATCCCTCCCACCCCTTTCCCCTTTGTTAACCCTAAGTTTGTTTTGTATGTCTGTGGGTCTGTTTCTGTTTTGTATATACATTCATTTGTATCATATTTTTTTAGATTCTACATATAAGCGATATCATACGATATTTGTCTTTCCTTGTCTGACTTACTTCACTTAGTATAATAATCTCTAGATCCATCCATGTTGCTGCAAATGGGGGACTTAATTTCAATTGCAGTATCCAAGAGGGCTTCTGAAGATTTTGAATAAAGGAGTGTTGTGGTCAGAGCTTGCATGAGGAAAATGAATCAGGCTACAGTGTGCATGAAAGATTGGAATTATGGTGATGCTAGAAAGCTGTTACAATGGTCCAGGCAAAAAATAACAAAGACAGGAAATTAGTCTATGATGAAAAAGTAGCATTTCAATGGGAAGTTGTTGTTCAATGATTAGAGAGCTTCACTTTTGATTTTTTTTTGGGGGGGGGGGCTGTGTTGGGTCTTTGTTGCTGCGCAAGGGCTTTCTCTAGTTGTGGCGAGCAGGGGCTACTCTTCATTGCAGCACATGGCCTTTTCATTGCAGTGGCTTCTCTCGTTGCGGAGCACAGGATCTAGGCGTATGGGCCCAGTAGTTGTGGCGCACGGGCTCAGTTGCTCCGTGCCATGTGGGACCTTCCGGGGCCAGGGCTCAAACCTGTGTCCCCTGCATTGGCAGGTGGATTCTTAACCACTGCACCATCAGGGAAGTCCCTAGAGGTTCACCTTTGTAAGATAAAAAAGTTCTAGAACTCTGTTGCACAACAATGTGATAACACTACTGAACTACACACTTAAAAGTGGTTAAGATGGGAATTCCCTGGCGGTCCAGTGGTTAAGACTTGGCATTTTCATTGCTGTGGGCCCAGGTTTGATCCCCAGTCGGGGAACTAAGATCCTGCAAGCTGCGCAGTGCAGCCAAAAAAAAAACCAAAAGGTTAAGATGGTCAATCCTTTATGTGTTTTTTTACCACAATTTTTAAGTTAGCATTTCAAAGTAGAGAGGAAATGAGGAACTGTTCAATAAATGCTTTGGGATGACTGGATGCACTAGCTCATACTGGACACCAAAATTATTTCCAGATGGACCAAAGATTTAAAAATAAAAAATGAGGGACTTCCCTGGTGGTCCAGTGGCTAAGACTCCACGCTCCCAATGCAGGGGGCCCGGGCTCGATCCCTGGTCAGGGAACTAGATCTCACATGCCACAGCTAAGGGTTTACATGCCAGCCACTAAAGATAATGCATGTCACAACTAAAGATTCCAGTTGCCGCAACTAAAAGATCCTTCATGCCGCAACTAAAATAATGATCTTGCATGCCACAAGGAAGACCCCACACACGGCAATGAAGATCCCGCGTGCTGCAACTAAGACCCGGCATGGCCAAATAAATAAATATATATTTTTTAAAAAATGAAACCATAAAAGTACTAGAAGAAAATATGAGGGGATTTAAAAAGAAAATCTTGATATGAGGAGACCTTTCCAAGAATGACACAAAACCCTACATCGAAAAAAAAAGTTTATGGCAAAAAAAAGAAACAAAAAAAAGTTAAAATCAAAAGGTAAGTGACAGGCTTGAGAAAATATATGCAACTCATAATGAATATGAAAACAACTCTTACAAAGCAAGACGTCAAAGACCTTCAACCCAATATAAAAATGAGCAAATAATAGCAAATAATAGCAAAGTGAAATACAGAAAAAGAAATTTAAATGACTTTAAAACTTATCAAAAGATGCTCAAATTCACTCATACTAAAAGAAATGTATTTTAAAACTACACTAGGGGACTTCTGGTTCCAGAGCAAGATGACGTAGACTCACTTTTCTCTGTTCCTCTTCTTCAAATAGAACTGTACATGCTAGAAATTATTCAACAGACAATGACGAAAAGGCTCTGAAAGCAGGAAAGCAGGCTAGAAACTTCAGGACTTGAGGAATGACAACATGGTGAGTTTCCTCAGTTGTTTTTTTAATCTTCCACATACTGGGTGCCAAAGAGGCCTGCAATGGCAAACCACCAACAGCAACCCCCCCCCACAAACACACACACACACGCACACACACACACACACACACACACACACACACACGAACTGGGAAAGGAGAAGCCCAACAGAGACCTAGTTGGGGGACCTAAGCTCTGCTCCACAACCAGAGCTCCAGGTGGTGGTCTGATCTGCTTGCAGCAGCAAAGCTTTGGACTGTCTCAGTCCCCACTCCAGAACTGGGAAACCAGCAGGAAGCCTGATTTGCGTGCAGTGGTAGCAGTAGCCCTGTATCTTCCTACCCTCCACTGAATCAGTGGCATAAGGAGACGCAGGTACAGTGGCTTCAGCAACTTCCTCTTCCCTCAGAAGATCACCCAGCAAAAACAAGCAGCTCAGGGAAGTGCCTTCTGCCACTGCAGATAGCACCAGCAAGGATGGAGCAGGAGCCCCACAGACAACAGAAGAATGAAGCAGACAAAAATAGCATTGCAAGGGCTTGGAAAACTAAACTGTCACTTGAACTACAACCCACAGAAGTAGACTAAAACATACATACTAAACCTAAACAGGTAACTGCCTACTAAAATAGAAGATTGAAATGGGATCAAGAGTCTCCTAACATAACCAAAATGTTCAGGATACAATAGAAAGTCACTCATCATAGCAAAAGACAGGAAAACCACAATTCGAATGAGAAAAGACAATCAACTGACACCAATACCAAGATGAATCAGATGTTGGCATTACCTGACAAGGATTTTAAGGCAGCCATCATAAAACTCACTGGATAGACTCAATAATGGAGTGGAAATGACAGATGGTAGAATCAGTGACCTTGAAGACAGATCAATAGAACTTAGTCAATCTGAACCCACTAAAACAGCAGTAAGCTATGATAAGTTATGTGTGTTTATGATACTACCTAGAGCAAGTACTAAGAAAACTAAACAAAGCACTATACAGATTCAGAATCATTATAAGTAAATCCAAATAGAACTCTAAACTATGTTCAAGTAACTCACAGGAATGCAAGCAAAAATAAACAAAAGATATTGTAAGTCAACTACACTTCAATTTAATAAATAAATTACTTGAATAAACAAAAGAATGAGACACGGAAAACAAAATGTCTGACTTAAGCCCTGACATACCAATAATCACTTAAATGTAAGTAGACTAAATATACCAATTAAGAGAAAGAGAAAAGTAGAGTGGAAAACCACACCATCCCACAACCCAACTATATGCTGTCTAGAAGAAACATAGCAACATATGTAGGTTGAAAGTAAAAGGATGGGGCTTCCCTGGTGGCGCAGTGGTTGAGAGTCCGCCTGCCGATGCAGGGGACGCGGGTTCGTGCCCCGGTCTGGGAAGATCCCACTATGCCGTCGAGCGGCTGGGCCCGTGAGCCATGGCCGCTGAGCCTGCACGTCCGGAGCCTGTGCTCCACAACAGGAGAGGCCACAACAGTAAGAGGCCCGCGTACTGCAAAAAAAAAAAAAAAAAGTAAAAGGATGAAAAACAAGATATATCACGCAAACATTAATTTTTTTTGGCTGCACGGCTTGTGGGATCTTAGCTCCCCACCCAGGGATTGAACCCGGACACTCGGCAGTGAGAACATGAAGTCCTAACCACTGGACTGCCAGGGAATTCCCAACATTAATTTTGTAAAAAGCAGAAGTGGCTATATTAATATCATATAAAGTAGACTTCAGGGCAAAGAAAATTACTAAGGACAAAGAGAGACACTACGTTATGTTAAATGGGTCAATCCACCAAGAAGACATAGGAATCCTAAATGTGTATGCACTGGCAACAAAGCTTCAAAATACATGAAGCAAAAACTGGGAGCTCTGCAATGCAAGAGACAGATCTGCAACTAGAGTATGTTCTCCAGCTACAGTGGACTCAATCTAGAAATCAATAACAAAGATAACAGAAAATCTCCAAACACATGGAAACTAAACAACGTACTTCTAAATAATCTATGGGTCAAAAAGGAAGTCTCAAAGGAAAATTTTAAAAGACGTATTGAGCTGAATGAAAATGAGAATATGACATATCAAGATTTGTGGAGGGACTTCCCTGGTGGTGTAGCGTTTAAGAATCCACCTGCCAATGCCGGGGACACGGGTTCAAGCCCTGGTCTGGGAAGATCCCACATGCCGCAGAGCAACTGAGGCCGTGCACCGCAACTACTGAGCCTGCATGCCACAACTACTGAAGCCCGTGTGCCTAGAGCCCATGCTCCACAACAAGAGAAGCCACCACAATGAGAAGCCCATGCACCGCAACGAAGAGTAGCCCCCACTCGCCGCAACTAGAGAAAGCCTGCGTGCAGCAACGAAGACCCAACACAGCCAAAAAATAAATAAATAAATTTATATAAAAAATAAAAATTTGTGGAGTGTAGCTAAAGCCAAGAGGGAAATTTATAACACTAAATGCTTGCATTAGAAAAAGAGGGAAGGTTTCAAACCAATAGTCTATTCTTACCTCAAGAACCAAGAAAAAGTAGAGCAAAATAAACCCAAACCAAGCAAAAGAAGGAAATAATAAAGTTAAGAGAAGAAATCAATGAAATTGAAAATGGAAAAACAATGGAGAAAATCAATGAAACAAAAAGCTAGTTCTTCAGAAAAAAAATCAATAAAATTGACAAACCTCTAGCAAGACTGACACAAATAAAAAGAGAGAAAACATAAATTACCAATATCAGGAATGAAACAGGGGCTATCACTGCTGATTCTGAAGCTATTAAAGGGATAATAAGGGAATACTACAAACAACTTCATGCTCATGAATTCAATGTAGAAGAAAAGGACTAATTCCTCAAAACCCAAAGCTACCAAAACTTGACCAAGATGAAATAGATAATCTTAATAGTCCTATAACCACTAAAGAGATTGCATTTGATTAATTAAAGAGCTCCTGGAAAAGAAATCTCTAGACCCAGATTTTTTTCACTGAACAACTTTATGAAATATTCAAAGAAGAATTAACACCAATTTTACACAATGTCTTCCAGAAAATAAGAGGAGGAAATACCTCCCAAGTACTACCATGATCCCAAAACCAGACAAGGACAACACACACAAGAAGAAAACTGCAGACCAATATCTCTCCTGAACTTAGTTGCAAAATTTCTAAACAAAAATTTAACAAATCCAATCCAATAATATATAAAAAATATAATACACCATGACCAAGTGAGACTTATTCCAGGTAAGCAAGGTTGGTTCATCATTCAAAATTCAATCAATGTAATTTACCATATCAGCAGACTAAAGAAGAAAAAACATATGACCATATCAGTTAATGCAGAAAAAGCATTTGACAAAATCCAACACCAAATCATGATTTAAAAAGAGAAAATTACCTCTCAGTACACTAGGAATAGAGTAGAATTTTCTCAACCTCATAAAGAGCATCTCATAAAAAAGCATAAAAACCCTACAGCTAGCATTATACTTAACGGAGAAAAACTAAATGATTTCTCTCTAAGATCAGGAACAAGACAAGGATATACATTCATCGTTCTTATTCAACATAACACTGGAAGTAAGGCAAGTGCAGTTAAGCAAGAAAAAGAAATAAAAAGCATACAGATAGAAAGAAGGAAAGAAAGAAAAGAGAAAGGAAGAAAGAAAGAAAGAAAGAAAAAATTTCCCTATTTGCTAATGGTATGATTGGCTATGTAGAGAATCCCAAGCAATCTACAAAAACACTCCTAGAACTAATAAGTGAGTTCAGCAAGCTCAAAAGATACAAGATCAACACAAAAAAGGCAACTGCATTTTTATATATTAGTGATGAACACATGGAAGCCGAAATTTAGAGCGTGACAGTACCATTTACAATTACTATCTACTATGTATGAAACCTGGTCAGGATCTGTATGCTGAAAATTAAAATATATTGGTGAAAGAAATCAAAGAAGATCTAAATAGGTTTACAAATTTCATGCAATTTCTATCAAAATCTCAGCAAGTTTTTTTTTTGTAGTATTTTTTCATACTTATTCCAAAATTTATAGAGAAAGGCAAAGGAACTAGAGCGGCTAAAACAATTTTGTTAAAGAAGAATAAAGTGGGGAATTTTCCGGCAGTCCAGTGGTTGGGACTCCGCCCTTTCACTGCCGAGGGCCCGGGTTTGATCCCTGGTTGGGGAGCTAGGATCCCACAAGCCGCGCGGTGCGGCCAAAAGAATAATAACAATAATAATAATTAAAGAAGAAGAAAGTGGGAAGAATCACTTTAATCGATGTTAAGACTTACTATATAGCTACAGTAATTAAGACAGTGTGATACTGGTGGAAAGAGAGACACATAGAAAGATCAATAGAACAGAATAGAGAACCCAGAAATAGACTCACACAAATATAACCAAATGATTTTTGACAAAGGTGCAAAAGCAGTTGAAAGGAGGAGGGATAGCCTTTTCAAAGAATGCTGCTGGAGAAATTGGATATCATATAAAAAAATTAACTCAAGTTGGTAACTGATTAGATTGTAAAACATACTGCACAATTTTAGGAAAAAAAACATAGAAAATAATCCTCAAAACTTAAGGTTAGGTGAAGAATTCTTACTTGACACCAAAAGCACAATCCATAAAAGGAAAAATTGATAATTTCAATCTTGCCCAAAGTAAAAACTTTTGCTCTGTGAAATCTATGTGAAGAGGATGAAAAGACAAGCTATAGACTGGGAGAATATACCTCTAAACCACTTTTGACAAATGACTAGCACCTAGACTACATAAAGCACCCTCAAAATTAGCATATGTAAAGAATCCCCCAAATTTGACAATAAAAAAACAAACAATCCAATTAGAAACTGGGCAAAAGACTTGCACAGATATTTCACTGAAGAGGATATACAGATGGCAAATAAGCACACGAAAGGATGTTCAGTATCAGCCATTAAGGAAATGTAAATTAAAACTACAGAAATATAGATCAATGGAACAGGATAGAAAGCCCAGAGATAAACCCACGCACATATGGTCACCTTATCTTTGATAAAGGAGGCAGGAATGTACAGTGGAGAAAGGACGGCCCCTTCAATAAGTGTTGCTGGGAAAACTGGACAGGTACATGTAAAAGTATGAGATTAGATCACTCCCTAACACCATACACAAAAGTAAACTCAAAATGGATTAAAGACCTAAATGTAAAGCCGGACACTATAAAACTCTTAGAGGAAAACACAGGCAGAACACTCTATGTCATAAATCACAGCAAGATCCTTTCTGACCCACCTCCTAGAATAAGGGAAATAAAAACAAAAATAAACAAGTGGAACCTAATGAAACATAAAAGCTTTTGCACAGCAAAGGAAACCATAAACAAAACGAAAAGACGACCCTCAGAATGGGAGAAGATATTTGCAAACGAATCAATGGACAAAGGATTAATCTCCAAAATATACAAGCAGCTCATGTAGCTCAATATGAAAAAACCAAACAACCCAATCCAAAAATGGGCAGAAGACCTAAACAGACATTTCTCCAAAGAAGATATACAGATTGCCAACAAACACAACAAAACAAAAACTAACAAAACAAACAAGGATGCTCAACATCACAAATCATTAGAGAAATGCAAATCAAAACTACAATGAGGTATCAACTTACACCGGTCAGAATGGCCATCATCAAAAAATCTACAAACAATAAATGCTGGAGAGGGTGTGGACAAAATGGAACCCTCTTGCACTGTTGGTGGGAATGTAAATTGATACAGCCACTATGGAGAACAGTATGGAGTTTCCTTAAAAAACTAAAAATAGAACTACCATATGACCCAGCAATCCCACTACTGGGCATATACCCTGAAAAAACTGTAATTCAAAAAAAGACATGTACCACAATATTCATTGCAGCACTATTTACAATAGCCAGGACATGGAACCTAAGTGTCCATCGACAGATGAATGGATAAAGAAGATGTGGCACGTATATACAATGGAATATTACTCAGCCATAAAAAGAGATGAAATTGAGTTATTTGTAGTGAGGTGGATGGACCTAGAGTCTGTCATACAGAGTGAAGTAAGTCAGAAAGAGAAAAATAAATACCGTATGCTAACACACATATGTGGAATCTAAAAAAGAAAAATAATGGTTCTCACGAACCTAGGAGCAGGACAGGAATAAAGACGCAGGCGTAGAGAATGGACTTGAGGGTACGGGGAGGGGGAAGGGTAAACTGGGACGAAGTGAAAGAGTGGCATAAACTTACATATACACTACCAAATGTAAAATAGATAGCCAGTGGGAAGCAGCCGCATAGCACAGGGAGATCAGCTTGGTGCTTTGTGACCACCTAGAGGGGTGGGATAGGGAGGATGGGAGGGAGACACAAGAGGGAGGGGATATGGGGATATATGTATACGTATAACTGACTCACTTTGTTATACAGCAGAAACTAACACACCATTATAAAGCAATTATACTCCAATTAAGATGTTTTAAAAAAAACTACAATGAGATATTACTACTCACCTGTCAGAATGGTTAAAATAAAAATTAGTGGGCTTCCCTGGTGGCGCAGTGGTTAAGAGTCCACCTGCCAATGCAGGGGACACGGGTTCGAGCCCTGGTCCGGGAAGACCCCACATGCCACGGAGCAGCTAAGCCCGTGCGCCACAAGTACTGAAGGCCATGCACCTAGAGCTGGTGCTCTGCAACAAGAGAAGCCACGGCAGTGAGAAGCCCGTGCACCGCAATGAAGAGTAGCCCCCACTCACCACAACTAGAGAAAGCCCGCACACAGCAACGAAGACCCAACACAGCCAAAAGTAAAATAAATAAATTTATTTTAAAAATAAAATAAAAAATAAAAATTAGTGACAACCCCAGATGCTGAAAAGGATGCAGAGAAACTGGATCACTCACACATTGTTGGTGGGAATGTTAACTGGTACAGCCACTGTGACATAGAATATGGCAGGTTTGGGGTTTTTTTAAACTAATTAATTTATTTTTGGCTGCGTTGGGTCTTCGTTGCTATGCATGGGCTTCCTCTAGTTGCAGTGAGCAGGGGCTACTCTTCGTTGCAGTGCACGGGCTTCTCATTGTGGTGGCTTTTCTTGTTGAGGAGCACAGGCTCTAGGCACCCAGGCTTCAGTAGTTGTGGCACATGGGCTCAGTAGTTGTGGCTTGCAGACTCTAGAGCACAGGCTCAGTAGTTGTGGTGCACGGGCTTAGTTACCGGACCAGGGCTCGAACTTGTGTCCCCTGCATTGGCCGGTGGATTCTTAACCACTGCGCCAACAGTGAAGTCCCAAATATGGCAGTTTTAATCAAAGTAAACATGCCCTTACCATACAACCCAGCACTTGCAGTCTTGGACATTTGTCTCAGAGATATGAAAATTTATGTCCACACAAAAACCTGTACACAAATGTTTGTAACAGCTTTATTCCTAAAAGCCCCAAACTGGAAACCACTCAGATATGCTTCCCTGGGTTAAACAAACAGTGGTACATCCATACCATGGAATACTATTCAGCAATAAAAGGGAATGAACAATTTGGATGAACATCAAGGAAATTATGCTGAATGAAATACAGCCAATATCTAAAGGATACATGCTGCATGATTCCATGTATATAACATCCATGAAATAACATAATTATAGAAATGGAAACGGAAAACAGATTCCGGGAGGCTAAACAAGAGCACAGACAAACACTGGAATTAGACTGGCTTCTAAATCCAGCTCCACCGTGAGCTAGTGGAAGTTTGGGTGAGTTACTTAATCTCTTTGAGTCTTGATTTCCACGTTCATAAAATGGTTTGGGTTTTGTTGTTGTTGTTGTTAGGCCCAAACACTTAATAAGTATTTATTTCCTAAAAAAATTAGTAGCTGTTTTGTTAAATACACACAAAAAAATCATATATAAACTATTTTTTTGGGCCGTGCAGCACTGCATGCAGGATCTTGGTTCCCTGACCAAGGATGAACCCAGGCCCCCTGCAATGGAAACGTAGAGGGTTAACCACTGGACTGCCAGGGAAGTCCCCATAAAATTGTTTTCATTCATTTATTCAGTCAGTCAACAAATACTTAGTTCCAGGTGTTGAGGAAAGCAATGAACAAGACAGACAAAAATCTTTGCCCTCATAGAGGTGACACTAGTGGGGAGAGAAAGGCAATAAACAAACATACTAATTAATACATATCAGCAGAGAGGATACTATCAGGAAAACTAAAGCAAAGTGAGGTGAAGAGAAAGCATATGGAGTGCTTAGCAGAATGCTAGAACATATTAAATATTCAATAAATATTAGTTGTTACACACTGTTATTAATAATCAGTAAAAATGCTATTTTTAAAGTTTTACATGTTAGTAAGGGTGAAGGGAAATGAATACTCTCATACACTGCTGATGGGCGTGCAATTCATACAGTCTCTTTGGAGGCCAATTTGGCAGGTCTTTAAAAATACCCATGCCCTATGACCCAGCAAACTGAACTCTGGAACCAAACTATCTGAGTTCAAATCCTGGCCCTGCTATTGACCAGCTGTGTGACCTTTGGTAAATTGTTTAACCTCTCTGTGCCTTGGTTTCCTAATCTGTAAAACGAGGATAAAAACATGGGCTTGTTGTGAGGATTAACTGAATTCACATATGTAAAGCATTTAGAAGAGAACTTAGCATACAGTAAGTGTTATATATGTATTTGTTGCATAAATTCCCCTTCTCGATATCTACCTAGGGAAACACACATGTGCGCCAAAAGCAGGTTCAGGGATGCTCATCTACAGCATTGTTTGTAGCAGTAGAAAAAAATGAAAACTACCTAAATATTCATCAATAAGGCGATGGTGAAACAAAGGAAGGTATAGTGGTACTATGGAATCCTATGAAACAGCTAAAAAAAATGAAGTAAATCACTATGTTCTAACATGGAAAGATCTGTGACAAGTGTTTTTATGTACCAAAAAGCTAAATTCAGAATGATACACATGGGATGATCCTATCTAAACATACAATACTGCATATATATATACACATATACATATACAGAAATTTATCTCCATACATAGAAAGAGACCTGGAAGGATACACTTCAAATTGATGTCATTAGAGCTGTTACCTGGTGGGGAGTGTTGGGGGGAGCCTGATTGGATATAAAAGTGGTCAAAAATGATTTTATATTTTACAAGGAGAATATATTCATCTGTGACTTATGTGATTAAAAGGAACTGTTTTACATAAGGTGGATAGCTGGTGGGAAGCAGCCTCATAGCACAGGGAGATCAACTCGGTGCTTTGTGACCACCTGGAGGGGTGGGATAGAGAGGATGGGAGGGAGAGAGACGCAAGAGGGAAGAGATATGGAGGCATATGTATATGCATAACTGATTCACTTTGTTATAGGGCAGAAACTAACACACCATTGTAAAGCAGTTATACTCCAATAAAGATGTTAAAAAAAAAAGAAAGAACTGTTTTAAAGTTTAATGAAGAAGTAACCAAAAGTAACCAAAGGGAATTATCTTTTCAACAAATAGTTCTGGAACAATTGGATATCCATAAGAATAAAATGAACCTCTATCCATATCTTGTTTCATATTAAAAAGTTAACACAGGGCTTCCCTGGTGGCGCAGTGGTTGAGAGTCCGCCTGCCGATGCAGGGGATGCGGGTTCGTGCCCCAGTCCGGGAGGATCCCACATTGCCGCGCAGCGGCTGGGCCCGTGAGCCATGGCCGTTGAGCCTGCGCGTCCGGAGCCTGTGCTCCGCAACGGGAGAGGCCACAACAGTGAGAGGTCCGCGTACCGCAAAAAAAATAAAAATAAAAATAAAAAATAAATAAAAACATTTGTGGATCAAAGAACTCCAGGCAGTGAAAAACAACCCACAGAATGGGAGAAAATATTTGCAAATCATATATCTGATAAGGAATTAGTATCCAGAATATTTAAAGAACTCCTACAACTCAACAATTTTAAAAAACAGACAACCCAATTCAGAAATAGGCAATGGACTTGAATTAGATATTTCTCCAAGAAGATATACAAATGGCTAATAAGCACATGAAAAGATGCTCAACATCACTAATCATTACGGAAATGCAAATCAAAATCACAATGAGGTATAATTTCTCATCCATTAGGGTGGCTATTATTTTTTTAATGGAAAATAACAAGTGTTGGTGAAGACGTGGAGAAATCTGGAACTCTTGTGCATTGCTGATGGGAGTGTAAATGCCATTATGGAAAACAATTTGGCAGTTCCTCAAAAACTTAAACATAGAATTACCATATGATCCAGCAATTCTGCTTCTAGGTATAGACCCAAAAGAAATGAGAGAAGCAACTCAGATACTTGTACACCAATGTTTATTGCAGCAGTATTCATAATATCCAAAAGGTGGAAACAATCCGTGTCCATCAACAGAGAATGGACAAACTGCAGTGTATACAAGCAATGGAATATTATTCAGACTTAAAAAGCAGTGAATGTGGGATAGGGAGGGTGGGAGGGAGGGAGATGCAAGAGGGAAGAGATATGGGAACATGTGTATATGTATAACTGATTCACTTTGTTATAAAGCAGAAACTAACGCACCATTGTGAAGCAATTATACTCCAATAAAGATGTAAAAAAAAAAAAAAGCAGTGAAATTCTGAAACATGCTACAATACGGATGAACCTTGAAAACTTTTTTTTTTTTTCCAGAATACTCAGACTTGTTTTATTATAGTACATGGGCTGGGAATGATGGGAGGGGGTGGATGTTGTGGGCAACCACTGCCCTGATTAGCACCAGATGCCCATCCCAATGGCCATGAATGTGCCAAAGGTGCCGCCACTCTGCATCATGGTTTTCCCGATGCCGCCCATCAGCTCCCGACCCCGCATTCTGATCCTGAGACAGGAAAAGGTGCCGAAGAGCGCCCCGGCTGCCATGCCCACGGCACAACCCATCACAAAGCCCATCTTCACGCGGTCGAAGCAGCTTGGCTGTGACTGTCCATAGGGGCCCACGGCCACCGGCATCTTGTTCGTGGCCTCAGTCGCTCAGCTCTACGTCTCGAACCTTGAAAACTTTATGCTAAGTGAAATAAGCCAGATACAAAAGGACAAATATTTTATGATTCCACTTATATAAGATACTTAGAATAGGCAGATTCACATAGAAAAAGTAGAATAGAGGTTACAAGGAGTTTAGGAGAAGGGGGGAAAGGGGAACTACTGCTTAAGGGGTACAGAGTTTCTGTTTGGAAAGATGAAAAGGTTCTGAAAATGAATAATGGTGATGATTTCACAACATGGTGAATGTATTTTTTTAAAAAACCTATTCAAGTATAGTTGATTTACAATGTTGTGTTAGTTTCTGGTGTACAGTAAAGTGATTCAGTTATATATATATATATATTCCTTTTCATATTCTTTTCCATTATAGGTTATTACAAGATTTTGAATATATTTCCCTGTGCTATACAATAGGACCTTGTTGTTTATCTATTTTATATATAGTAGTTTGTATCTGCTAATCCCAAACTCCTAATTTATCCCTCCTCCCACTTTTCCCCTTTGGTAACCATAAGTTTCTTTTTAATGTCTCTGAGTCTGTTTCTGTTTCAGAAATAAGTTCATTTGTATCATATTTTAGATTCCACATATAAGTGATATGATATGATAGTTGACTTTCTCTGTCTGACTTACTGCACTTAGTATGATAATCTCTATCTAGGTCCATCCATGTTGCTGCAAATGCTATTATTTCATACTTTTTTTTATAGGTGAGTAATATTACATTGTCTATATGTACCACATCTTCTTTATCCATTCATCTGTTGATGGACATTTAGGTTGCTTCCATGTCTTGGCTATTGTAAATAGTGCTGCTGTGAACATTGGGGTGCATGTATCTTTTCGATGTGAATGTATTTAATACCACTTAAATGTACATTTTATTTTTGTTTGTTTGTTTTTATGTTTTCACCGCGCGCTGAGCAGCATGCGGGATCTTAGTTCCCTGACCAGAGATCAAACCCATGCCCCCTGCAGTAGAAGCATGGAGTCTTAACAACTAGACCACCAGGAAAGTCCCCTAAAAGTACATTTTAAAATGGTCAAGGTGGTAAATCTTATGTATAGTTTACCCCAATAAAAAAAATAAATTAAAGACTGATCTTAACATATGTTGGTGAGGATATGGAGTAACTGAAACACTGTTAATGGGAATGTAAAATAATAAACCTCTTTGGAAAACAGTTTGGCAATTTTTTCAAAAAGTTAAACATACATCTACCATATGACCTAGCCATTCCACCTGTAGGTATTCACCAAGAGAAATAAAAACATTTGTTCATAAAAAGACTTGTATAGAAATGTTCATAGCAGCTTTATCTGTAATTGCCCCAAACTGGGAACAACCCAAATGTCTATCCAAAGGTGAATGGATAAATTAATTGTGGTATACACACATATATCCGTGTGTATATGTATATATACATAAATGTACTATATGACATATACAATGAGGTACTATTCAGCAATAAAAAGAATAAACTATTGATGCATGCAACAACATGGATGAATTTCAAAATAATTATGCTGAGTGAAAGATGCTAGACAGGGCTTCCCTGGTGGCACAGTGGTTGAGAGTCCGCCTGCCGATGCAGGGGACACGGATTCGTGCCCCGGTCTGGGAGGATCCCACATGCCGCGGAGCGGCTGGGCCCGTGAGCCATGGCCGCTGAACCTGCGCATCCAGAGCCTGTGCTCCGTAGCAGGAGAGGCCACAACAGTGAGAGGCCCGCGTACGGCAAAAAAATAAAAATAATAAATAATAATAAATAAAAAAGATGCTAGACAAAAAAAATAGAGTACAGACTAGAAGATTTCCATTTATGCAAAATTCTAGAAAATGCAAATTAATCAATAGTGACAGAAAGCAGATCAGCAGTTGCCTGGGAGTGCAGGGGGAGGAGCTGGAGTGAGGGGTTACAATGAGACGTGAGGAAACTTGGGGCTGATGGAATTTCACTATCTTAGTTGTGATGATGGTTGCATTGGGTGTATACGCACATCAAAATTTGTCAAACTGTATACTTTAAATATGTACCATTTATTGTATGTCAATTATTCCTCAATAAAGCTGTTGAAAAAAAATAAGTTTCAGAAGGAAGTAGCCAGAAGTGGTCAGGAGGGAATTGGAGCACTAATTCATTGACTGAGTCACTATGTTCTATGCATTTGATACATCATCTCTGATTCTTACAACAAACTGAGAAGTAAGTATGGTTATCCCTATTTTCCAGATAAGGCATCTGTGGTTCAGAGAGATTAAGCCATTTGCTCAAGGGCACACAGAGATAGATTTAAACTGTGCTCTTTCCATTCTGCCTCACTGTCTCCCAGCAATGTGAGAAAGTGAGGAGAAGTCTGTGCTGGTTCATCGATTGCTGACAGTAAGTTGATCAGGGGATCTGAGGCATGAAACGTTACTCTTTAAGATGGAGAGTGAAGGGCTTGGACCGCTCCACTCTTGGTGTGACTTATGAACGTGAACCACTCATACACATAACATCCCTCTGGCAATCTGGGACAGGATGCTGGGGATGTACATCTCAGTTCCCTACTCACCATGCACTACATGATTTCATTTATGAAATGCTAAAGCAGTTCTTACAAAACAACAGAGAAAACAAAGATCATTCAATAGATTACAGTGAGAAAATTGATTCAGCATTTGGGGAAAAACTAGATTTTTTTCAGTTTATCTTTTATTCTATTTATCTTTATCAACCCCAAGTTGATAAAGAATTAAATACATGTTATTAAATAGAATTGAGTATTTAGCAGATCTTTGAACTGAGGGTAACCTTCTAAGCTTTGAAATGACGAGAAGAAATTACAAGAGAAAAGATCAACAGATCTGGCTATATAAAATTTTGAAACTTTGTACATAGAAAAATATAAGCAAAAGGAAAGTAACTAATTGGTAAAAATATCTGCCTCAAATATGACAAAAGATGAATTTCTGTGCTCTATAAAGCACTCATGCAAATTGATCAGAAAAACACATCCCTCAGGGACTTCCCTGGTGGTCCAGTGGTTAAGACTCCAAGCTTCCAATGCAGGGGGCCTGGGTTCCATCCCACATGCCACATCTAAAGATCCCACATGCCGCAACTAAAGATCCCACATGCCACAACTAAGACACAGTGCAGCCAAATAAATACATAAATATTTTTTAAAAAACACGTCCCCCAAAGATTAATGGGCAGAGATACTTCACACAAGGGGTAATGGAACGAGTAAAGAAGTGTATGGCAAAATGTTTAACCTCACTAGTGATTTTTTGAAGTGCAAATTAAAATAATTACATTAGTAAAAGTTAAAAGTAAGTGATTACCAGGCTGACACGAGTATAGTAAAACTGCAAGGATGCTCTGAGGAAGGTTTTTGGCAATACACATACACCACTATCAAAGTGTTCAGACTCTTAACACAGTGCTGCCTTTCCAACAGCTACTGCCAACCACTCCCATGGACTAAGCACAGATGTACCAGTTCTCCCAAACGGGAGTCTCCAGCCCAGACCATATACCTGAGCTCAGACTTGTGTCTATAAAACATCCCCAGCTGGTGCCCCCTCCCCCTCAGTAGTTCCCAGTGAATGTACCACTGAGTCACCAAGCCAGAAACCTGGGAATCATCCTAATTACCTCCTTGTCCCTCACCCCTGCACAAACGTCATTTCCCAGTCAGATCCTGCCAATACTCCATCTGCAATGTCTTTTGAATTTCCCCCCGCCTCCTCCTCCTCCCCACAATCACAGACCTGGGTCCCACCCTTCTGTTTCTTGCTTGTGTTGTTGAAACAGCCCTGGCCCATCTCCTCCAAGCCACTCACACTTCCTTCAAACCATTCTACAAGGAGAAGTCAGAGTTATCTTTCTAAAACACAAAGCTGATCCCGTCCTCTTTAAAATCTTTCAGCGGCTCCCCATTGTCTACCTACAGGTTAAAGTCCAAATTCTTAAGCTTTAACAGCCCTTCGTGTTCCAAACTGCCTCGCCACCATCTTTCCTCTGAAGATCTTCTCCTGGCTTTCCGTCCCCTCCTCCCAGCCTGCCTCTCCCATTGTAATGTGAATTCCTTGAGAGCAGGAACTAGATCTTAATTATCTCTATTTCCCTGGCTCATAATACAGAGCTTGACACAGAGTAGGCACTCAATAAATGTTGGGTGAAGGAATGGTTTTATTCTAAGGTAATCATTCCACTGAAGGAAAAAGCCATATAAAGGAAACTGTTCTCTGTAGCAACATTCATAATAAAGAAAAGGTACAAAAAACTAAATGTTCAACAATAAAGAACTTTTATTAATTATGGGATATCCATTTAATGGAATATGATGCAGCTGTTAAAATACTCATTATGAAGATTATGTAGCAACTCAGAAAGTTTTTATAATATAATAAAAGCAGAATACAAAATAGTCTGTACGCTAGGCCTAAAATTATGTAAAAGTATGCATGCACACAAACTGATCAGAATGAGAACAGGAACAGGAACAAATGAATACAGATGATGTGTTTAGGGTGTTTGGGGATGTACTGTTTTGTGATTTTCTTAGCTCTTTCCCAATTCCCTTTATTGTTGTTAGAATGTCATTTGTCCATAAATACAAATTGACAGAGAAAAAAATATACTGAAAATGCTTTGATTCCGTCAAGTCCTTTGACAAGCTGTGGTACAAAAACAAACCAACCACTGACCTGGGAGGCAAGAGACCAGCCTCCCTACCCCATCCCCCACTCCCAGCTAACTGCGTGATCTTAAGTAAGATCTTCAGCTCTAACCAGACATTTTTCCTATCCTCTCAAGCTGGAAGTCCCATGGTCTTTCCTCACTCCCAAGTGAACCCCCATCATATCTGTTGGCTGCACCACCATCTTCCCAATGCCCTCAGACTGAATACCTCAAAATGCACCTTCTAATTGTCTCATCATCTTCTCTCTCTCTAATCCCCACCTCCAATCAATTGCCCCTTCTTGCTAATAATCATCTATAGCATGCTTTACTATGGATCTAGTTTTAGACAAAGAGGAGTCCCTGCCCTCCTAGTGAATACTGTCTGATTGAAAAGAGCCAACCATTTTTTTCTCTCTTGCTCCTCTGCAGACTGCTGGGGGATGAAGTGGAGGGCAGAGACAGAGACATGTAAAATGGAACCTCCTCGGTTAGGAGCTTGACCCATGGTGGGAGGAGGTCAGGCAGAGGCTGGATGCTCTCAGGGATAGTACAGTGAGACTTGGCACAATGAGTGGGATGTTGACTCAGTTTGTTCATTCAACAAGTATTTACCAAGTGCTGGACATAGCGCTAAGCTCTCTGTTAGGTGGCAAAGGTGAATTAGGCAGGCTCTTTCATGGAGATACTCACAGTCTAGTGGAGGACAGACGAGGAGTTTGAACTGAGGGCTCTGGGACAGAAGAATGTGGGATTCACCCTGCCTGAGGGGACCGGGGCTCACAGAGCCAGAGGGACCTGAGCTGTATGCATCTCCAAGGCTGACAAGTGGGATTAGGTGCCCAGGAAGGGGGTTGGGCTATTCATGGCAGTTCCAAGCTGAGGGATCATCGGGTCCACAGGCAGGAGGCTTGAAAGAGGCGGCTTTGTCAGAGCAGTAATACCTTGGAGTGGCTTAAGCTTTGAGGTTTGGGATAGGGTAAGGGAGCAATGGGTGTCTGGGTGCAGGAGACAGGAGGTGACGGGCAGAGGGACCTGAGGGGCTAGGCAGGAGGCCCAAGGGCAGTTTCAAAGTAGGGAAATCACAGGATCGGATCTAAGTTTTAGTTAGATAACTGGATGGTCTCTAATGTTCCCTCTCGTCCCTGAGACTTTATGGTAAGTGCTAAATGCGTTGTACAGAAATCGAGGGGCAGAGTTCAAGCAGAGATCCTACCCTCCCACCCCTTACACTCCACCCCCTCGGTAATCTGCAGAGAAGGGAGAGAAAAAAATATTGATTCTTCCCAATTTACAGTATGGGCAGGTTGACTGGCTTGAAGGAACTTGGAAGAAGAAGCAGACAAGATATATGTTTAAGAAATAGTATTAGATATTCATTTCAATGTATTCTTTTTTAAATTTTATTTATTTATTTGAAGCATAGTAGATTTACAAAATTGTGTTAGTTTCTGGAGTACAGCAAAGTGATTCAGATATATATATACATACACATATATGTATATGTGTATATATATATATATATATATATATATATATATTCCTTTTCAGATTCTTTTCCGTTACAGTTTGTTACAAGATATTGAACTTAGTTCCCTGTGCTATACAGTAGGACCTTATTCATGTCAATGTATTCTGTTGATTATATGATCATGTATATGTGGACCTTAAGTAGCCTCACTTTGCCCTCTCCTTAAAGACAGGGAGCTTGTCTAGCTCATCTTTGTTTGTCCAGCACCTCACACAGAATCAGGCGCCCCAGAGGCGCTCGGGAAACACTGGACGGGGGAGGGCGGAAAGGGAGGGAGGAACTCGCCCTTGGGAGACACCCCTTTTTCGGCAGCTGTTCCCAAGCCCCGGACCTCTGACCTCCCACCAGCAGGTGGCAAGATAGCGTCCCCGCGCGCCGCGAAAAGGCGGAGCTAGGCGGAGCTGGGCGGAGCGTCCGAAGCCCCGGCGCGCGCAGCCGTGCAACCTCTTTTCTCGGCGCTCCGGAAGTAGGTGGGCCTCTTTCCGTGCCTAGCGCAGCCATGGTAAGGCAGCTTCTTTGCGAGCTCTTGGGAGTCATCAGCCTCCATCCACCAAGGGCTGGGGCTACCAGGGGCTGCGGGGCTCCCACAGGGGGTGGTCAGGCGGAGGCGAAGGGAGGGCGATTGGTGGGGTGGGCCCAGGGGTGCTCGAGGGCTAGGGCGAACACCGGCTGTTGGCGATGGGTGGTTGGGGGATGATCGGTTCGGCTGGCGAGAAGGCCTCGGTCTCCCGGCCGGCCACACCCGATCACGCATCATGCGGCCCTGGGAGGAGCGTCTTATTTACCAGGCTGGAGCCCCGGGTGGGCCCAGAGGACAGACGTCGGGCCCGGGGAGGGTGGAGAGTTTTTCCGTCGTGTTTTTGGCACGGCCTGACTTCACGTAGTGTGGCCAGTAAGCCTCTGTATACGGCATTAAAAAGGTTTCCTTCTGCATTTTAAGGTGAAAAGTGATCTCACCTTTAGAGTTTGAGTAAGCCACTGTTTGCACGTGGTTGTGCTGAGGTCAGATTAAGTCTCGCATCTAACACTTTAAAACCTGACATATTTCGAGAAATTGTCTGTTTGATAAGTAGAAGCACAGATTCTGTTGCTGGCTGGCTGTGTGCCAGGAGGTCCAACCCCTGGCTATTTCACCAGCATAATGTCCTAGTAAAAACAGCCTCTAGAAGCATATGCACTTTTAAGTGGTAACATAAATAATTGGAAAAATTGTTTTTAAAGACAGTTAACGTTCTCTGTACAATGAGAATGCTGGTTGCAGTTTGTGAAACCTACAGTATTTTGCTGTATGCTATGTATACATTTGCTTCTCCGCCTTTAATCACGGCCCTGTGCTTTTTACATTGTCCACATTTTGCTGAAGAGGAAACAGATGCTGGTCTTTAGAGAATAGTTGTAGTTGTGTAAACTGTTCTTGAAAAGATCTGAAACTGTTTAACAGTATTAAAATCGAAAACTCCTTCAGGCTCGTGGTCCCAAGAAGCACCTGAAGCGCGTAGCAGCTCCAAAGCATTGGATGCTGGATAAACTGACTGGTGTGTTTGTAAGTATCATTATATTGTAAGCATGTTTTTTGTGTTGTAAATATCTTAAGGGATGTGTCTTTTACAGTTTTATCCAGATATGATTGATGTATTTAAGGGACACACTCTATACTGCTCCTTTATGTGTCAGGCATCCCTGATTACTGTATCCTGAGTTACTCTCTTCTTAAGGGCCCTGTGTTATCTAGCTGTGCCCCACCTCTTACCTAATAATTCTGTGCCTCATTTCTTCCACATACCACATGTATGCAGGACCTCAAATGTTCTTAACGGGCCTGGTCCTCTGAAAGGAAAATGCTGTAAAACTTTAAAGATCTGGAATAGTTTTGCACACTTTGAATACCTCTTGTTTACCCCAGTTGGGGGGGGGGGCGGGTGATAGTCTGGTGAATCTCAGGACTTGAGGGGTAGTTTGAGTGAATCCCACCAATAGTTTAAGATAACTTTTTTTTTTTTTCTGCACTGTGTCTTCGTGGCTGTGCGTGGGCTTTTTCTAGTTGCAGCGAGCGGGGACTACTCTTGGTTGCAGTGCGTGGGCCTCTCATTGTGGTGGCCTCTCTTGTTGCAGAGCGCGGGCCCAATAGTTGTGGCTCGTGGGCTCCAGAGCACAGGCCCAGCAGCTGTGGTGCACGGGCCCAGTTGCTTCACGGCACATGGGATCCTCCCAGACCAGGGCTCGAACCCATGTCCCGCTCATTGGCAGGCGGACTCTCAACCACTGCGCCACCAGGGAAGCCCTAAGATAACTTTTAAAATCATTTTACAGGCTCCTCGTCCATCTACCGGTCCTCACAAGCTGAGGGAATGTCTCCCCCTAATTATTTTCCTAAGGAACAGACTTAAATATGCCCTAACAGGAGATGAAGTAAAGAAGATCTGCATGCAGCGTTTCATTAAGATTGATGGCAAGGTCCGCACCGATATAACCTACCCTGCTGGTTTTATGGGTAAGTGGTTAATGGTGGGCACTTGGTGCTCCTTGATTTTTTTTTCCTTGATTTTTTTTTTTATCTCCCTCTCTAAAGTGGTGGGCTTTTTCAGTCTCAGAAATAAAGCATGACTTTCCCTCTCAAGAGTTTTACTTCCATATTGTAGGGCTGCAAATCATAAATCATTTCTCAAAACCAAATTTCAATTCACTTCAGATTTTACGGGTCATAAAAACAGGGTTTTGAAAATTAAAGATCAGCTAGCCATCATTGATCTTAGGAATCCTTGTTAATATTCGAAATGGGAAGCACACGGGGTTTTTTTCCCCTTATAGTGTGGTTATTGTTCAGCATGGGGTTACTGGGGTTCACTATAGTAACCTTAGTTATTACCATTTGATATCAGATGTCATCAGCATTGACAAGACTGGAGAGAATTTTCGTCTGATCTATGACACCAAGGGTCGCTTTGCTGTTCATCGTATTACACCTGAGGAGGCCAAGGTGAGTGTGGCAAGCAGGCTGGGCCTTCGTTTAGTAAAAGTACTTGATTCTAAGTTATTAAGTACATGGACCGATCCATTGTGGTGAGGTAGGTAGATTAGAATTACTCATAATCTTATACCTAGAAACAGCCAGTCAAGTTAACATCCTCAACAGAGTGCTTTTTTTTTTTTTTTTTTTTTTTTTTTGCGGTACGCGGGCCTCGCACTCTCCCGTTGCGGAGCACAGGCTCCAGACGCGCGCAGGCTCAGCGGCCATGGCTCACGGGCCCAGCTGCTCTGCGGCATGTGGGATCTTCCCGGACCGGGACATGAACCCGTGTCCCCTGCATAGGCAGGCGGACTCTCAACCACTACGCCACCAGGGAAGCCCCAACAGAGTGCTTTTTATGGCAGAAACGAATTCTAGCTGAGCAGTGACTTCTGCTTGCCTTTTTTTGAGGCAAGGAGAGTGATTCCTAGGAACGTTTGAGTATCTGAAGTATGGGTCCTTTAAGGATAAAGGGCCAGAAAACCAATATCTAGTTCAATCCTACTGGCCCTTTGTCTAGCTTTACTCTGGGGAGGGGAAAGGTATTAGTGGAGGGGACCAGTAACCCTCGGGGCACTAGTTTGAGGTAACTCAAAAAAGGTTACAGACATTGATTATTTAATCCAGTTTGTTGTGATGGTTTTATGCAAAAGTTCATGGCTTCTTGAATTATTGGCTGTAAGTGAAGGTTAATTCAATTGGATGAATCAGCTAATTTCCTTAGCTACCTTGTTACCAGCAGGCTGGAGGGCACGTCCATTGGCATCAAGGTGATTTGATTTACTTAAAGGATGTCTTGGAGTGAAATGCTTTGTGAAATTGTTGATTAGATGAACTGGTAATACAATTGCAGTTTGTGAGACAAAACTCAATTGTGATGTAGAGGGAGCCATTAAGAGGCACTTGTTAGCTGTCTGGGTGAGTTGGAGGGAAGAATTCAGATGCCCCTTGAGACTTAAACGGCCTGGGGAAGGGGAGGTGATTTGCATTGGAGCAGGGAGGAAATGGTGGTGATCATCCCTCCACCTGGGAGTTTGAGGTTGTGAGGCCTTAAGTGCTTTGAACTTTTAACCTTGGGGGTGATGCAGTACTACAGAGGAAATACATAATAAGAAGGCTAACCTAGAAGGGGGGCAGTGTGCAAGATGAATTTATGGGGGAGTGGGAAGAAAAGTCAGGGACCCCATTATTCAGCTGCAGCTCAGGAAACAGCCTGTTCTGTGTGGGGGCTGGTACCTTCAGCTGCTGGTTGCACCTTTAAGCTGGTGATTTGTGGCTTTGAAAGAACTGTACTCTGGAGCATAGTGCATGTGAGCTAGACTAATGTGGGTAACCCATGTGTTTCAGTATAAGTTATGCAAAGTGAGAAAGATCTTTGTGGGGACAAAAGGAATCCCTCATCTGGTGACCCATGATGCTCGCACCATCCGCTACCCTGATCCCCTCATCAAGGTGAATGACACCATTCAGATTGATTTGGAGACTGGCAAGATTACTGATTTCATCAAATTTGACACTGGTAAGCAGGCTGTGCTACTTAAGCATTCTCTTTAAAGGCCAGACATAAGAGCTGTTCTTTACTTTTATTTTTAAGTTAATTTAATCAAGCCCTATGACTTGCGCAGGGCCTGGGTACAGGGTTTTGTTTGGCGTTTGGGGGGCTCGAGGTGATTCTGATGTGCGCCTAGTTAGCAACAAAAGCTAGATGTCTTTTGTTGATGTAGTAACGGATTGGGAAGGAGGCAACTCTTAGTTTTAAGAAATGTTCAGAGAATCTGTAAACCCTTATGGTGTCTCATTTCAGCATGGCTTTGTGGTGGCAATGGGGGTTAGAGAGAGGAATATGTTCTGAATTGTGGGGAGGGAAGTCAGCTAAGAATGTTTTCAGTGGGGAGTTGTGAGAAGCTGTGAACAGGTAACTGCTCCAATGCCCAGGTGTATGGTATTTTTACCTCAGGGATCCAAGTGCTTAGAATATTCTGTGTGGCAGGGATGAGGTCTTGTATAACACGTTCTCAGGCCTGCTCCAGATCTCAAAAGCCTCCCCATCCATGGAAGTGGCTTGAGGGCTGGGCAGGGAAGTCTAACAAAAAAGCAGAACAAACTTAATTGAGATAACAACCCTTTGTAATGCTGTCATCACCCCCCATATCTGTTCACAACAGTAGCAGAGAATTGTGTCTTGGAGGAACAGCAGTAGTCCAGGCAAGACATGGTAAGGACCTAGTGAGGTGGGTGCAGTGGAGTTTATTACATTTATTAGCTGTACAGGAAAGATAGGGGAAATCTTAAAAGAGGGCCCCTGAGAGTTCTAGCTTGGGTAACAGATCCATGGAAGTGAATTCAACTGGGAAAAAAAGATTAACTTTGTTGCAGACCTGTCTCTCATTCACTACACAAGGCACGGTTCCTTGCTCTGAGCAGATTGTCTGTTCCTTCCTGCCTAGGTAACCTGTGCATGGTGACTGGAGGTGCTAACCTGGGAAGAATTGGTGTGATCACTAACCGGGAGAGACATCCTGGTTCTTTTGATGTAGTTCATGTGAAAGATGCCAACGGCAATAGCTTTGCCACCCGGCTCTCCAACATTTTCGTTATTGGCAAAGTAAGTCTGGGTCTCTCTGTCTTCTGCCTAGTCCAGAGAAACCTGTACAATGCAGGTACTGGCTGGGATTGCAGTGCCTGGCTCCTGCTGGCTCTGCTGAACCTAGTGTAAAGCCTCCTCTGGGATAGGGCTCACAACAGGGCTGAGGCAGATCTGTGCGTTTTCAGTGTCAGAGAATCAGCGGCGGACCAGTTCACACCTGGGTTGGTGGAAAGTGCCAGTAATGGGATGAATATGCCTTATAGTTAGGTTCTTTCATTTGTGCCTGTGTTGGGGGGGGGTGCTTTTTGGAACTAATGCTTGGCCTTGGGCACTATTTCAGTACTTCTGAGACTAATTATGAAGGGTATTGTAGTTTGCATCTACAGATACGGGCAACAAGTTTAAAGTGGGTATTTCTGATAAACCAGCATCAAAGTGTCTTAAGACTGCCTGACTGTTGCTGAGTGTTTTCACAGACAGGCTTCTCTGTTCCTCTAGATGAGAAGACAAATGTAGCATGTGCCAACCTGTTGATGGTGTGTAGCAGGTTTTGATTCTCCTTGTTTTCTCCTCCAGGGCAACAAACCATGGATCTCTCTTCCTCGTGGAAAGGGTATCCGCCTTACCATTGCTGAGGAGAGAGACAAGAGACTGGCAGCCAAACAGAGCAGTGGATAAAATGATCTCTAAGTGATGTGATTGGGAAAGTCTGTACTTAGAAATAATGCTACGTAATTAAAAGCCTTTTTAGTGTTTGTTGTGGTTTGGGTTTGGGTTTGTTCGTTTGCTTTGATTTACATTTTCCTTTCTACTTTATAACATGAAAAGTAGATTGAATTTTCAGGCAGGCTTGGGCATTCTGGGATGTGAATCTGTGTCTCCTATAGGCCGGACCTGGGTGGTGGTGGGAGGGAGAACACATCAAACTTGGCAAAGAAGGAGCAGCAAGTAACTGAAGAATGGAGAGAGCCAGGGAAGCCCATAAGGCCAAGCTCCCTTACTTGGCTGGGACCTCATTTACCCTGTTCTCTTAGCCTTTTTTAAAGAAATGATTGCCCTCTTTGGTCTTCATTACACTACGCATACACAAGCCTGGCTCATCTGTTTTTCCCACGTCTGTGTCCAGCTTTGGATACAGATCAGTATAGAGTTATGGGCTCCTGATGTTGCAAAGCAGTGCACTTGCTTGGACTTAGTCCTCTATCATTCTCCAGCTGCCACAGCATTCAGTCCTCAGTTCCATTCCTTAGGACTGCAAAACCATGTTTGCTTGCCAGTCTCAAGAAGAGGTGCCCCTGATGCAAAGGGCCAGCTGTTTAGATCTGTTCCTCATTTTAAGCCCTGGGTCTCTTACAACAGTGTCAGTTACCCTGCAGTGTGATAACAACCAGCTCTCCTTCCTGTTACCCTACAATGTGCGTCTTCCAGCTGAGAACCAAAACCGCCTTGGCCTCCTATAGCAGGGCTTTTCAATCTTCATACTATTGGGCCAGATAACTTGTGGGTGGCTGCCCTGTGTATTGTGGGATGTTGAACAGCATCTCTGGCCTCTACCCACCAGATGTTAACAGCATGCCCTTCTGTTCTTCCCTGTTGTGATAACCAGAAACTGACTTGAGCCATAGCCAGATCCCCCATGGGAGCAAAATTGCCCTGTGTTAAGAACCACTGCCCTCTAGATCTCATCATCACCTTCATTTAACATCTTATTGCAGACCACTTAATCTCCCTTGCCCCTCATGGCAGGATTTGGAGTGAAAAACCGTTGTTTTGGACGTCTTCCTCCATCTGAGGCATGATGAACCTGTGAAATCATTGCATATTTAACTGGGCATGTCTAATGGTCATCTCTGGTGCCCAGGCCTGTGGTCCAGTGGATGAGGAAGCCTGTTGAGCTGTGGCTTGGGACAGCATCTCCACTCCTGGCTGCGTCCTGGGCTTGGAGTCAAGCAGTAGAATACTAGTCTTGCCAAAGAACTGAGCAACATACAAACTAGTCAGCAAAAGTAGGATGCATGCCCAGGTGTCTCCCAAGCCCAGGTTTGACACCACAGGGCATCTCTGCCTTCCATATTGCAGACTAAAGCACAATTGGCTGGGGCCACAGGACTGCTGCTTAAGCAGGAGAAAGGGAATTTCTGCAGAACTGGGTCCAGCCAAATCCAGTGGGAGAGGGGTGTGGAAGTGCCAGACACGTTATTTCAGCCTAATTCTCTTGCCAGGAGTGGAGCTTATCCAGAAAGGTAATTACGATGAGGGGCCAGATCAGAAGTAATCTTTATGGTGCCCCTTGAGAAACAGGCAGGGAAGACTGGAAGGCTAGAGGGCAGGGGTCACTGAATGCTGGTGGATTCTTTTGCACTTTCTAGGTTTGTCCTGAGTCTCAGCAGATGATGTAAATGATTTGAATTTTAGCTAAGGAACCAAAGCAAATATGGGGGATGAAAGGCCTCCAAGTTGGTTCTTTCCACAAGTGCAGTGGTTTCCTAGATGCTGACTGGCCAGCCATCTTTTCCAAATGCGGAATTGGTGTATTTGGCTGCATTCTCTTCACATCACCAGAATTTTTTAAACATTTTAAGTTTATTTTGGTTATTTCTTAAGCTAGCATTCGGATTTTTTTTTTTTTAAGGAACTAGTCCCAATGTGGGTGAAGATTTCCATCCTCATACCAAGTTGTATCGGTGGACTTAGCGAAAGCAGCCTGTATCATTAGAATGAGCTACAGTTTCCAAATATATGGCTTGAGTCTTTGTAGGCTTAAGAAGGCTTCCAGTTTGATTCATAAAATCTTAGAGCTAGAGGGAATCTTAGAGATCATCTCAGCAGAAAGGCAGAAAAATGGTCCCAAGATAAAACTGACTGAAGCAAGCAGAACTTTATTGGGTTTGGTTTACTTCCCTTGTTCCTTTAGCAGGCTGGGCCTCATGCTCCACTCAGGGCAGCACAGCACAGATTTGAATGAGAACGAGAATACAAACAGCTAGGACTTGTGTAGAACCTTATAGTTCTACAAGAGCCCTCTTGATTCTTTGAGATCCAAATCCTGTGTTGTTTCTAAACCAGATGTTAAAAAAGGGCCATAACCACCCCTCTGCCCCCTGACTCATGCCAATCAGCTCTATACAAAGTCTTTGCCATCTCTTTTCACAGCAAATTCTGTCTTACCAGCTACTCAAGTCAAACACTTTGGACTTGTCCTTGATTCTACTTTTCTTATGTTCCACACATAATTTTATTAGAAAATTCTGTTGGTTCTACCTTCAAAATATATCCAGAGTCCACATTGGGTGATATTTAGGAATTACTGGTCATTTTTTACATGATAATCATAAAGAGTCCTTATCTTTCTGTGACACATAATGAAGGGTTTGCAGAAGAAATGACAAGCAATCTGGAATTTGCTTTAAAATAATCTAGTGGGTGAGGAATATCAAACAGGATTGACCATGTACTGATAATGTTGAAGCTGGGTGATGAGTACATGGGGTTCATTACACCAGTCACAACACTTCTGTATATGTTTCTTTTTTTCTTTTTCTTTTTTTTTTTTTTTTGACTGCATTGGATCTTCATTGCTGTGCACGGGGTTTCTCTGGTTGCGGCAAGCAGGGGCTACTCTTCATTGCGGAGCACGGGCTTCTCATTGTGGTGGCTTCTCTTGTTGCGGAGCACGGGCTTCAGTAGTTGCAGCACGTGGGCTCAGTAGTTGTGGGGCATGGGTTTAGTTGCTCTGCAGCATGTGGGATCTTCCCGGACCAGGGACTTATCTTTGGCTGTGTTGGGTCTTTGGTGCTGCGTGCGGGCTTTCTCTAGTTGCAGTGAGTGGGGGCTACTCTTTGTTGTGGTGCACGGGCTTCTCATTGCGGTGGCTTCTCTTGTAGCAGAGCACGGGCTCTAGGCGTGCAGACTTCAGTAGTTGTGGCTCACAGGCTCAGTAGTTGTGGCACACGCGTTTAGTTGCTCCACAGCATGTGGGATCTTCCCGGACCAGGGCTCAAACCCGCGTCCCCTGCATTGGCAGGCAGATTCTTAACCACTGCGCCACCAGGGCAGTCCCCTCTGTATCCCCTCTGTATATGTTTGACATTTTTCACAATAAACTTACAAAGGGACAAAAAAATGGTAAGGTGTCTGCCCTCCCCCGGCCCCCAAACAATATCAGACCACTTCTCATCACCTACATTGCTACTACCCTGGTCTGAGCCACCAACAACTCTGGCCTACATTATAGATTATAGCATTAACCCCTGACTGGCTTCCTGGCTTCCATCCTTACCTCCCTACAGTCTCAACCCAGCAGCCAGAGGAACCCTGTTTAAAGTGTGTAAGTTAGGTCACTCCTCTGCTCAGAGGCCCCAGTGGCTCCCATCTCACTGAGATTAAAATCCACCGTCATCACAAGGCCCCATGAGGCCCCCTACAATCTGGCCTCTGACTTCTTCTCCTACTACTCTCCCCCTGGATCAATCTGTGCCAGCCACTCTGGCCTCCTGCTGTTTATTTTTTGTTTGTTTCATTTTTGTTTTGTTTTGTTTAGTGTTTTGTTTCTCCTGCTGTTTCTTGAACAAGAGAGGTACTCTCCTGTCTTAGCACCTTGCATGGACTCTATACCGCTAGTTTATATTATGAACTTTCAAATATATAGGAAAAGCCAAAAGAGTAGTACAGTGATCGCCTGTATAGACACTAGCTAGATTCAATAATAGTTAACGTTTTGTCACATTTGCTTTATTTCTCTGTGTAGACATGTACACACACATACACACACACCTATTTTTCGAACCCTTCGAAAGTCAGTTGAAGACATCATGACCTTGAGTTCCTGGTGCCAAGAAATGTCAAGTGCTGGCTCTCAGGGGCTCCACTCAAGGAGTTAATTTCCACGTTACCTTGGGTAACTGGACACCCAAGAGAGATGCTGTCTTTTCAGGGAGGACTTACCCATCCTAAATCAGGGAAATCTGCTCATCTGCCCCAGGTTGTTGGGCCTGGAAAATTCCCCAAACCCAAAGATCAATCCTAAAGGCCAAAGAGAGAATGAAAAATGAAAAGGTTTGATTTGCTCAGGCAGGAGTTTGTGGGCCAATTTTTTTTCTCTACCATTTTGATTTCTGAGGATGTGGTACTGTTTGGACAATAAATAACAATAATAAAGAATATTCCCAAGAGACAACAAATAGCCCTTATTAATAATAATAACAACAACAGAAAGAAGAAACTTCTCAAGAGCCAACAGCTTTTCAGCTTATTCCAGGGACTTTCGTAGGGATATGCTCATGTGTTTTTCTTAGCTTTTCTAGCAATGGTGAACATGTATAATTAGTGGTGTGCTGGTAAATCTTAAACATCTAGCTCTCTGGAAAAAATGTGTGTGTGTGTGTGTGCTTATCTACATAGGTTTATTGTACATTTTACTGATATAAAGGATGTATAGGGCTTCCCTGGTGGCGCAGTGGTTAAGAATCCGCCTGCCAATGCAGGGGACATGGGTTCGAGCCCTGGTCCGGGAAGATCCCACATGCCGCAGAGCAACTAAGCCCGTGCGCCACAACTACCGAGCCTGTGCTCTAGAGCCTGTGAGCCACAACTACTAAGCCTGCACGCCACAACTACTGAAGCCTGCATGCCTAGAGCCCATGCTCAGCAACAAGAGAAGCCACCGCAATAAGAAGCCCGCGCACCGCAATGAAGAGTAGCCCCTGCTCACCACAACTAGAGAAATGCTGCGCGCAGCAATGAAGACCCAACGCAGCCAAAAATAAATAAATAATAAATAAATAAAAGGATGTATAACACAATTTGCAAGTAAGAAAGTAGGCAAGACTCTTTACTGTGAATTCCATATAGCCAGTTGATTCTCACAGAATGTTTTCATTGATTTTTGCCAAACTCTTGTATCCATATCAACCTATCATCATGGTTGCAATTGACAAAGAAATGTAGTTCTGACAAGTGTTGATATTTTTGTTTGCATTAACAAATAAGACAAAAGTGAAACAACCAAGACATATGTTAGAACTTCACTCATTTGTCAATGACATGAACAACTTATTTGCTGAATCAAATAATACTTTTCAAATACTGAGAGAATGTTTCCGTATTTTTTTGTACAATTTACAGTGTAATGGCTACAAGACACAGCACGTTTCTAAGTTTTATCAGCATTTTAACATTTTTCTCCATTAGTTCCTTAACTCTAGACAATCAACAAAACAGTAATCAAGTCCTGATTTGTAGTGTTTACCAATTTCCATAGCCGATTTCAAGCTACCACCATGAACAGGCAGCTGGGAAGAAGTTAGCAGTAGCACACCATTATATAGCATTCCCACCATGAGGATACAGCAGGCGCAAATAACCTCAAGATTATAGATAATAGTAAAATGTAGTAAAATAATTAGGAAGTGATGAGTTTTTAGTATTTATTTATTACCTCTATTGAATATAAGTTACTTGTCAGTTTATATATTAACATTTAGAATTTTTTCTAATTGATATTTTTTTATTGGAGTATAATTGATTTAAAATGTTGTGTTTGGGCCTCCCTGGTGGCGCAGTGGTTGAGAGTCCGCCTGCTGATGCAGGGGACGCGGGTTCGTGCCCTGGTCCGGGAAGATCCCACATGCCGCGGAGCGGCTGGGCCGGTGAGCCATGGCCACTGAGCCTGCGCGTCCAGAGCCTGTGCTCCGCAACGGGAGAGGCCCCAACGGTGAGAGGCTCGTGTACCACACACACAAAAAATAATAAATAATAAATAAATAAATAAATAAATAAATAAATAAATAAATAAATAAAATGTTGTGTTTGGGCTTCCCTGGTGGCGCAGCGGTTGAGAGTCCGCCTGCCGGTGCAGGGGACACGGGTTCGTGCCCCGGTCCGGGAAATTCCCACATGCCGCGGAGTGGCTGGGCCCATGAGCCATGGCCGCTGAGCCTGAGCATCCGGAGCCTGTGCTCCGCAACAGGAGAGGCCACAACAGTGAGAGGCCCAGGTACCGCAAAAAAAATTAAAAAATAAATAAATAAAATAAAATGTTGTGTTAGTTTCTGCTGTACAACGAAGTGAATCAGCTATATGTATACATATATCCCCTCCCTCTTGGACCTCCCTACACCGCCCCCATCCCACCCATCTAGGTCACCACAGAGCACCGAGCTGAGATCCCTGTGCTATTCAGCAGGTTCCCACTAGCTACCTATGTTACACATGGTAGTGTATACTTCTGTCAAACCTGATCTCCCAATTCATCCCACCCTCCCCTTCACCCCCTGTGTCCACATGTCTGTTTTCTATGTCTGCATCTCTATTCCTGCCCTGCAAATATGTTCATCTGTACCATTTTTCTAGATTCCACATATATGTGTTAATATGCGATATTCCTCTCTTTCTGACTTCATTCTGTATGACAGACTCTAAGTCCATCCATCCACATCTCTACAAATGACCCAATTTCCTTCCTTTTTATGGCTGAGTAATATTCCATTATATATATGTACCACATCTTCTTTATCCATTCATCAGTTGATGGACATTTAGGTTGCTTCCATGTCCTGGCTATTGTAAATAGTGCTGCAATGAACATTGGGGTACATGTGACTTTTTTTTTTAAATTTATTTTTGGCTGCATTGGGTCTTTGTTGCTGCGCATGGGCTTTCTCTAGTTGTGGCGAGCAGGGGCTACTCTTCGTTGTGGTGTGCAGGCTTCTCATTGCGTGGCTTCTCTTGTTGCGGAGCACAGGCTCTAGGTGTGCGGGCTTCAGTAGTTGTGGCTTGCGGGCTCTAGAGCGCAGGCTCAGTAGTTGTGGCACATGGGCTTAGTTGCTCCGTGGCATGTGGGATCTTCCCAGACCGGGGCTCAAACCCATGTCCCCTGCATTGGCAGGCGGATTCTTAACCACTGTGCCACCAGGGAAGTCCACATGTGACGTTTTGAATTATGGTTTTCTCAGGGTATATGCCCAATAGTGGGATTGCTGGGTCATATGGTAATTCTATTTTTAGTTTATTAAGGAACCTCCATACTGTTCTCCATAGTGGCTGTATCAATTTACATTTCCACCAGCAGTGCGAGAGGGTTCCCTTTTCTCCACACCCTCTCCAGCATTTATTGTTTGTAGATTTTTTAAATTGTGTCACTTCCTCTTCAAAGCTTTTTGTTCAAACACACTGCCTGTAGAATCAGGTCCAAATGCCTGGGCTACCCTTGCAAGCCCTCCCCAATGTGGTCCTGAGCTATTTTCTCAATAGGGGAAAACACGCTAGCTCCCGATTCCCAGGTTTCTATTCCCCGCAACTTCTTTGTTGGAGTCAGACCCACATAGTCACCTGCCACCCGGAGTCTCCTCTTGGACATCTCCTCAGCATGTCCCAAGTAGAATGCATCCTTTTCCTCTCCCTCCTGCCCCCACAGTGCTTCTATTCCTATAGTCAATGATTTTCTTTTTGGCCCTCAAATTTACCCCGTTCTTGTCTCTCTTCATATTATTTGGACACTTTTTTCTTCCAGGAACATTTTTTTTTCATTCCATTCTCCTGCACTCCCCTCCCCTATCTGTTTTTTTCTGGCGGACTCTCACCCATCCTTCCAGTCTCAGCTGAGATGTTGCTTCCTCTGGGAAACCTCTGGGAAGAGTAGGGGCCCACGGCCCACCATTTCCCTGTTCTTCTCATCATGGAATTTACCACACTGTATTATAATTGTCTATTTAATTGTCTGTCTTTTCCAGGAGACTGTGAGATCCTAAAGGCTAATCTTGCTCACTGCTGTATCCCCAGTATCTAGCCCAGTAACTGGCACATTGTGGGTGCTGAATGAATGAATGAATGAGAGGTATATCCTGCAGTTCCCCTACAAATCCTTCCCTCCATCTGTCTTGTATCCTTACTGCACACCTTGTACTTTTTCATTTTCAAAAAACAAAAGCCACTGTTTTTGCTTGTGCTTAAGGGGACAAGGTCAGAAAATGTCACCTTCTCAAATTGGAACTAATACAATCAACAATAAATAGATGAGATCAGCCATCTGCAAAATAATCCACTTTAAGGGTTGGTTTGTAAATGTGGTACCAATGAGACAAGGGTGCTTCTCAGGTCTCTATGGTGACCAGCATGTTGCCACAGGCTGGGAATCTGCCAAATATAAAGAAAGCAATAATGTCAATCAATTGTAACCTGATTGCTGGAGATAATGCTGTATAAGCAGGAGGGCCCTTGTCTACATGAGGTCTTGAAAAGAGTTGAGCCAAAGAGTGACCCATTTTCTGTGTTTGATTGTCATCAAGTGCTACATGCAGTCCTTTGCAGTTTACAAAGCACCTCTGTGTGTTACCTCAGTGAATCTCCATGATGACCCTGCCAAGTGGGCCTTATTCATCATTTTACAGATGACAAAAATAAAGTTCAGGGAGGTGAGTCAGCTTGCCCTAAATCACTCCCTACCACTAACGTCCACACCTTTACTAAGCCCTCAGGGAGTGAGAGGTTTATGAACCCAAGGACAGAAATACCTCTAGGGCAGAGACAGAAAGTTCTTGCCTGACCAGGTGGTCAACCCACCCACTTGGGTTCAGTCTGATTCTGTGCTCAGTTAACAGCTGTTGGCTTTGAAGAGGTTTGGCTCAGGGCCTTGGGAGGTGGGTAGGAGTGGTGTGGGGGAGGATTGCTGCCAGGCCAGTCTTTTGTTCACTCAGCAAACATTTACTGGACAACTACTATGAACACAACAGTGCTAAGAGATTGGAATATAGTGGTGAATGAGACCACAGAACTCCTCCCCAAACTGACGGCCTAATTCCAGGAGCCTGACAAGTAAATGTTTATAAATATGGTGTGATGGACGCTTTGAGAAGGGAAACACAGGGTGCTCTGGGGACCCATAGAAAAGCCATCTACAGTGGTCTGGGGGAGGGTCTAGGAAGGCTTCCCAGGGGAATCGATGCCTGAGCTGACAACGGAAGGGACTTAGCAACAGAAAAAGGGGCTCGAGGAACCAGAGGATGGGAAGAAAAGAACTTTCCAGGGTTAGATAAGCAACAGGGACCTACTGTATACCACAGGGAACTAAACTCGATATTACGTAATAACGTATAATGGAAAAGATTCTGAAAAAGAATATATATATATATATATTTATATATATAACTGAATCGCTGTGCTGTACACCTGAAACTTATACAATATTGTAAATCAACTATACTTCAATATAATTTTTTTTAAAAGAATAACTTTCCAGGGAGAGAGTGAAAAAGCTGGGAGGCAGGGTGTGGTGAGAGTTTGTGGCAATGAAAAGAAGGGAAAAGATGTGGTGGGGGAGGATTGTGAGAGGTGAGCCTGGAGAGAGAATCATAAAATCCAAAATCATATAATAATAACCTCATAATAATAATGTATAATACAATATAAGAAGATCCACGATGTTATTAATTGTAATTATTAATCATTAGTTGATTCAATCAATAATAGTTTATATGACTGATACTGCTAAGTTTATAATCATAAGATCTCACTTGCAGTGAATGATTAAAGCACATCTTCTCAGGGCACGGAGCTCAGTGCATTCCACACACTACCTTCTGTCAGTCTCACAACAAGCCTACCAGGTAGGTGCTGCTATTGTCCTACTTTACAAATGAGAAAACTGCAGGTCAGAGAGTTTAAGAAGTGTACTGAAAGTCACATTCGCTATTAGGTGGCTGGTCTGACATCAGGATCGAGGTTTAATGTCGACTCCAGAAGGCATAAATTATGAATTTGGGATTAACGTATACACACTACTATATATAAAATAGATAAACAACAAGGATCTACTGTATAGCACAGAGAACTATACCCGATATTTTATAATATAACCTATAAGGGAAAAGAATCTGAGAAAGAATATATAATTATATGTGTGTATATATATATATGCATATATATATATACAAATATATATATCACTGTACTGTCTACCTGAAACTAACACAATATTGTAAATCAACTGTACGTCAATTAAAAACATGTATATAGGGGCTTCCCTGGTGGCGCAGTGGTTAAGAATCCGCCTGCCGATGCAGGGGACATGGGTTCGAGCCCTGGGCCGGGAGGATCCCACATGCCGCGGAGCAACTAAGCCCGTGTGCCACAACTACTGAGCCTGCGCTCTAGAGCCTGCGTGCCACAACTACTGCAGCCTGTGCGCCTAGAGCACGTGCTCCGCAACAAGAGAAGCCACCGCCATGAGAAGCCCGCACACCACAATGAAGAGTAGCCCCCACTCTCTGCAACCAGAGAAAGCCAGTGCGCAGTAATGAAGACCCAATGCAGCCAAAAATAAATAAATAAATTTATAAAAAAGAAAACATGTATGTAGACTCCAGAGCCTATCCTGGAAAATGGCTTGCCTAATAGCACAGTGCCTCATCACACATGTATAGGAATTTGGACTTAATCTTTTAATTAATTAATTAATTTATTTATTATTTTAGGCTGCATCAGGTCTTCGTTGCTATGCGCGGGCTTTCTCTAGTTGCAACGAGTCGGGGCTCGCTGAGGTGCAGTGGCTTCTCATTGTGGTGGCTTCTTTTGTTGCAGAGTATGGGTTCTAGGTGCGTGGGTTTCAGTAATTGTGACACGTGGGCTTAGAAGTTGTGGCTTGCAGGCTCTGTACTTGTGGCACACGGGCTTAGTTGCTCCGTGGCATGTGGGATCTTCCCGGACCAGGGCTCAAATCCGTGTCCCCTGCATTGGCAGGCGATTCTTAACCACTGTGCCACCAGGGAAGTCCTGGACTTAATCTTAAGAGAAAGTCATAGAAGAGTTTTGGGCAGAGAAGAGACACCCAGATTTTGTTTTCAAAAGCTCACCCTGGCTTCGGGGTGGAAGATGGACTGGAAGGGAGGTAATAGAGGCAGAGAGGGCAGGGGAAGGCTTTGCTTTCTACTTCCTCTCTCAAATGGTGGTGGCTTGGACTGGGGAAGTGGTGGTGGTGATGGAGAAAAGGCAGTGGATTCATGAGATATGTAGGAGGTAACATTGACAGGCCCTGGTGCCTGATGGGATGTGGGGAGTGAGGGCAAGAAAACTTTGAGGATGCCTCCTGGGGCTCTGGCTTAAGCAAATGGATAAATGGAGGAGCCATTCCTCAAGAAGAGGAGCACGAGAGGAGGAAGAGGTTTCAGGGAAGAAGACACCCATGCAGTTCACACTGCAGGGAGAGCACCAAGTGGTCCAAGAGGCAGCTGGAGAGATGGTTCTACAGCCCAGAGAAGAGGTGTGGATCAGGCATCAGGAAAAAGAAGGCATCAGCCATGGAGGGATGAGGTCTTCCAGGTGCACACAGTGAGCAAGGCAAGGGCAGATGTACCCCACCCATTTGTAGGAGAACCAAGGGTAAAGGGCCTGCAGGGAACAGCGAAGAGTTGGCTTGCTCCTCTGGGAGGAGACAGCGGGCAGACCTGAGGTAGATTAGAGGCTTCAACTTCTTGAACTGAAAGGACCTTTGGAAGGTATTTAGTTCAAACCTCTCTCTCAATTATAGATGCCTCCACAAAGAGGGACATTGGGCAGCCCCATTGCCAATTTGAGCACTCATGTATTTTGTAGCAAGGATGAGGGCTGGGGGGGGGCTGGGTCTTCAGCCATGGGGAGGGCTACTGAGAGCCAATCCCACTCCCTCAACCCATCCCAGTCCCCCTTGGGATACAAGGCTCTCACCTGTGTGACAAGGGTTTGATCCAACTGTTTGAAGAGATAGTATAGCATAGTGGTTTAGCATACGGCCTTTTTTTAAAAAAATTGCTCAGTCTCTCTCTTTTTTGTTTTTTAAATTAATTAATTTATTTATTTTTGGCTGCGTTGGGTCTTCGTTGCTGCGTGCAGTCTTTTTCTAGTTGTGGCGAGCGGGGGCTACTCTTTGTTGTGGTGTGCGGGCTTCTCGTTGCGGTGACTTCTCTTATTGCGGAGCACGGGCTCTAGGTATGCAGGCTTCAGTAGTTGTGGCACGTGGGCTCAGTAGTTGTGGCTTGCAGGCTCTAGAGCACAGGCTCAGTAGTTGTGGCGCACGGGCTTAGTTGCTCCACGGCATGTGGGATCTTCCTGGACCAGAGCTTGAACCCGTGTCACCTGCACTGGCAGGCGGATTCTTAACCACTGTGCCACCAGGGAAGTCCCAGTCTCTTTTTTAAAAAATTTATTTTTATTATTTTTTAACTCTTTAATTCAAGTATAGTTGATTTACAGCATTGTGTTAGTTTCTGGTGTACAGCAAAGTGATTCAGTTATACATATATACATATTTTTTCATATTCTTTTCCATTATGGTTTATTACAGGATACTGAATATAATTCCCTGTGCTATACAGTAGGACCTTGTTGTTAAGCATATGGCCTTTATAGCAAGACTGCCTGTGTTCAAAACCTCCACCAACATTCACTAGTTGTGTGACGTTGGGCAAGTCAGTTTACCTTCTAACGCGATTCTCAGCTTTCCCATCTGTAAAAGGGGATAATAATTGTACCAACCTCATAGCGTTTGTTGTGAGGATAAAATGAACTAGAACAGGGACTTCCCTGGTGGCACAGTGGTTAAGAATCTGCCTGCCAATGCAGGGGACATGGGTTCAAGCCCTGGCCCAGGAAGATCCCACATGCCGTGGAACAACTAAGCCCATGAGCCACAACTACTGAGCCTGTGCACCACAACTACTGAAGCCCATGTGCCTAGAGCCTGTGCTCCACAACAAGAGAAGCCACCGCAATGAGAAGCCTGCTCACCACAACGAAGAGTAGCGCCCACTCACCACAGCTAGAGAAAGCCCATGCACAGTAACGAAGACCCAACACAGCCATAAATAAATAAATAAATTTATTTATTTTTTAAAAACTGAACTAGAACATTCCCTGGCAGGTAGTAAACTCTATTGAATGTTAGCTGATCCTGGCCAACAAGGATGTATCTGACCCATTACAGTTTCCAAATCCAAATTCTCCAGGGCCCAATTGCTCAATAAAAATGCTTAGGGCAGGACTTCCCTGGTGGTGCAGTGGTTAAGAATCTGCCTGCCAGTGCAAGGGACATGGGTTCGAACCCTGGTCCAGGAAGATCCCACATGCCGCAGAGCAACTAAACCCGTGTGCCACAACTACTGAGCCTGCGCTCTAGAGCCTGCAAGCCACAACTACTGAAGCCCATGTGCCTAGATCCCGTGCTCTGCAACAAGAGAAGCCACCGCAATGAGAAGCCCGCGCACCGCAATGAAGAGGGTAGCCCCCCGCTCCTCGCAACTAGAGAAAGCCCGCACACAGCAACGAAGACCCAACGCAGCCAAAAATAAATTAATTTTTTAAAATGTTTAAAAAAATGCTTAGGGCATTCGTATAGCAGGAACAACAACAAAAGTGTTTGAGGAAACAATATGATAGCTGATATTTCAAGAGACTCTATCAAAGGAGTCATCACAGGAAAAATCCGAACTTGGTTGGACTTTCCCTTTTTACATTCTGTAATAAGTTCTACTCTGAATCACCTACTGATAGCAGTAGTATTGAGTGTAGATTTGGTGGGGGGGTGGTTTACAGGTAGAATCTACATCTTTTCAGTAGTTAGAGCCTCTGGATCATAGTCTCATATAATCCCATTTGAGCCTCTCCTCAAGCCTGCGAGGGAGGTGTCATTTATATCTTTCCTTGTAGAGCTAGAAAATAAGGTTCAGAGAGGTCAAGAACCTTGGCCCAAGTTCACACAATGAATAGGGATGGGGCTGGATGGAAACCCAGGCAGTCTGTTGCCTGAGCCTCCCATGAAGTGGAGGGTTGGTGTTTGTGGTTCTGGAGGGGGGTTCCTTGGCATGGGCCTATTGGTCCCATGTAAGGGGAATTCATGTTTTCATGCAAGGAGTAAGGGAGTAAGGAGGCCCTGGTGGTAGGCCCAAGGCCAGGGTGATTCAGGCAGAAGGCAAAGATGGCTCTTTAGGAAAGCCCCCTCCTTGGGGGCCATATGTTCACAATCAGTATGTGTACCACTGGGGTGGGAGGGGCGGGCTGTCCTGGTCAGTGGCCAAGCCAGATGTTTGTCATGTGACTCCCCACAGCGCAGAGCTCGCTACCCCTCACCATGTGGGAATTTGTGTGCCATAGCTCCAACCAGCTTCATCCCTTAATTCAGAAGGTTTCAAAGATCCTCTGGGCCAAGGCTGGCCCAAGGCAGAGCCAGGGAGGAAGAAGGTTGGCCTCCCATCCTCTCACAACTCCCTGTTGGGGCCCATTTCCTCGCACATGACTTTCTCTTCCTCACACTTTCTTTTTTTTTTTTTAACATCTTTATTGGGGTATAATTGCTTTACAATGGTGTGTTAGTTTCTGCTTTATAACAAAGTGAATCAGTTATACATATACATATGTTCCCATATCTCTTCCCTCTTGCATCTCCCTCCCTCCCACCCCTCCAGGTGGTCACAAAGCACTGAGCTGATCTCCCTGTGCTATGCGGCTGCTTCCCACTAGCTATCTACCTTACGTTTGGTAGTGTATATATGTCCATGCCTCTCTCTCGCTTTGTCACAGCTCACCCTTCCCCCTCCCCATATCCTCAAGTCCGTTCTCCAGTAGGTCTGTGTCTTTATTCCTGTCTTACCCCTAGGTTCTTCATGACATTTTTTTCCTTAAATTCCATATATATGTGTTAGCATACGGTATTTGTCTTTCTCTTTCTGACTTACTTCACTCTGTATGACAGACTCTAGGTCTATCCACCTCATTACAAATAGCTCAATTTCATTTCTTTGTATGGCTGAGTAATATTCCATTGTATATATGTGCCACATCTTCTTTATCCCTTCATCCAATGATGGGCACTTAGGTTGTTTCCATCTCTGGGCTATTGTAAATAGAGCTGCAATGAACATTCCTCACACTCTTTCTATGCCCACATGCTCCCTGTCCTCCTGCAGCTTTCCCCACCATAGGACGTCTACTAAGGCCTGCCTGGCCATTGGCTCCATTTCACCCTGCCTGTTGTGAAGGATGAATCCCTTTGCCCCTCTTTTTCTCCTAACAAAGCCCCACTCATCCTTACAGTCCCATCCAATGTTGGTTGGCCCTCCTATGAAGCTTCTTCAGCTTCCCCAGAAAGGGAAGGGCAGAGGGGCAAGTGCTCAGGGAGCACATACTCTGTGCCAGCTGTAGCTCTGGGGGTTTTACATACCTCACCTCATTCAATCTTCACAGCAGCCCCATGAGGTTCTACAGGTAAAGGAACCCGGGTTTGGTGATGGAAAGCAACCTGCCCAAGGTCCCACAGCCGAGAAGGGCAGGGATCTAGCGCAATTTAACTCCCAAGTCCCTATGAACTTGAACTCTCTCCGGATTATACCGCACTGCCTGTCCCAGGACATGTTCCTCCTTGATCACCTTCAACTCCTTTCTTTTTATCCTACCACATGTCCAATCCATCAGCAAATCCCATTGGCTCTACCTTCAAAGTATATCCAGAATCTACCACTTCACCATCTCCACAGGCACCACCCTGGTCTAAGCTCCCATCATCTTTCACCTGGATTACTACAGTGGTACCCTAAGTGCTCTTTTGCCCCCCCCCACAGTGCTCCTAACTGCTTCACCCTTGCCCCTCACCACCCTCCACCTCAAAACACACACGGTCTATTTATCACACAGAAGCTAGAGGGAGCCCATTAAAACACAAGTCAAATCATGTGTCTTCAACTCAAAATCCTGCCCTGGCTCTTGTTTCACTTACAGCGTCCGTCCTTATGTTGGCCTACATGGCCTGTGTGCTCTGTTTCTGCCTCTCTCCTAACCCTCTCTCCCTTGCACACTCTGCTCTGCCTATTCTGAACTCACTCCTGCTCCTCCGGATACACCAAACATGCTCTTGTTTCAGGGCCTTTGTATATACTGTTTCTTCTGCCTGGAACATTCTTGGAAATCTGCACAGCTTGCTGCCTCACTTCTTTCAAGTCTTCATTCAAATGATACCTTCTCAGTGAGACTTTCGCCATCACCCTGTTTAAAATTTTCCACCCCGGCCCTACCAATGCTTCCTGGCTTCCTGTTCCTACTTGCCTGTTTCATTTTTCTCCCTTGTTTGCACTTATCGCCAACTGTGATGGCTCATTTTATGTGTCAACTTGACTGGACCATGGGGTGCCCAGATATTTGGCTAAACATTATCTCTGGGTGTGTCTGTGAGGGTGTTTCTGTATGAGATTAACATTTGAAACCGGTAGACCTGAGAAAAGCAGATTGCCCTCTCCAATGTGAATGGGCCTCACCCAATCCATTGAAAGCCTGAATATGATAAAAGGTTGAGGAAGAAAGAAATCCTTTCTCTCTGCGTGAGGGATATCAGTTCCCTCCTGCCTTTGGACTTGGACTGGAACTTATACTATCAGTTCTCCTGGCTCAGGCCTTTGGACTTGGACTGGAACTATCTATACCATTGGCTATCCTGGGGCTCCAGCTTGCCCACTGCACGTCTTGGACTTCTCAAGCCTCCAAAATTGCGTGAGCCAATTCCTTATAGTAAATCTCTTTATGTATATATACACATCCTATTGGTTCTGTTTCTCTGGAGAACCCAGACAAATACACCAACCAACAGTATACTTTCATTATTTGAGAAAAAAATTGTTGGTCTCCCTCCACGCCAACGTAAACTTCATGAAGGCAGGGATTTATGTCCGTTTTGTTCACTGCTGTATCCTCAGCACAATGCCTGCGTACTTAATAAATATATGTTGAATGAATAATGGCCCTTATAATTGTACCTTGTTTGTGTGTCTTGTGTATGTGCCTGGGGGGGTGTGTGTGTGTGTCTCCCAGGAGTCTGTGACGTACTCCACCACAGAATGGCCTTTGCAGCCCTAATGCCAGGCAAAGTGTCCACCACCAAAAGTGCCCAGTACATATTGAATGAAATGCCTTAATATGATCCATCCAGAATGTTGAGCTTCCAGAACTAAACAGGTGCGGACAAAGAATATTGCCTGCCATTCCAGTAAACATCAAATGTTGCCGCCATCAAGCAGTCAGCCACTGCAGCCTCCCCCCACATGCATCCCTTCAAGGTGCACCCTGAGGGGAATTCAAATGGAGAAAAACAGAAAACATTCCTTTGCTTTGGATACTGACTGGCCTTAGTTAAGATGTCATATCTAAGGAAGAATTTCCATGACCCCAGACTCTTGCATCTACTCATACGTAGAAAAAGCACTAAAATAATTGAGATAGCTGATCCTCATGACTAGCAGTAACTTTTCCCAAGATGTATGCTTGACATTATGTATTTCCCAGGTAAAAAAAAAAGAAAATCCTGTGTATCCTGGCTCCTCCCCTACCTCTTTAGGAGTGGCTCCTGAGAGCTGTGTGAGAGACTGACTCCCGGGCTACAGTCCTCAGTAAGGTCCCCCTCCCTCCCACCCCACGCCCCCAAACTTAACTGGAAACTGTTAGGTTGCGTGTTTTTCTTCAATGGGCACAGGACTGAGCCCTCCTCAGTACCCTCCTCAGTACCGAGTGCAGGAAGACTCCCTCTCTGTTTCCCCCACCCCGCCCCAAACCCCAACCTCGGCTCGGCCACCTCCGCCCGGCCTCCCTCCCTCCCTCCCTTGCCTCTTCCCTCCCTTCCCCCAGCCAAGCCCTCCGCGCCCGCCCGGGTACAGGCGATTATCTGGGGGTGGTAATTATTGCGAGTAAATTGGAAGTTGTTTTGCCCAGGGCTGTGTCTCACGCAGGTCGATTTGTATGCTTCTTGGGCACTTGTGACAATCCAGAAATGCCATAGCAACGGCCCCGGCGCCACCGGGCTCCGGGCGGCCGGCAGGGCCCGGGGTACAGCCACACTCCCAAGCTGGCCTCCCGGAGCCTCGGTTTCCCCGTTGCTACCACCGGATGTTATACTAACCCGCACGCGGGCTGTCGTGGGGCAGAAACAAGATAATGGCTGGAACAGTTTGTACAACTGTAAATCGAGGGCCGGTTATGAGAACAATGATTATTCTTCTCTGTGGGATTGTCTCCTTTCCCATTTATTTCTCCCCGCCTTTCTGCGGCTCCCCCTGCCGCCTCGCCCCCGCCCGGAGCCAGCGCCTGCCAGATTCCCCCGCCGCCGCAGGAGCGAGAGCCCTGCTGGCCCGCCTTTGTTCAGTGCAAAAATCACGGCCCCTGAACACCTTTTGGCGATGAGGCCCACAGAGACACTGCCAGCTCATCCCGCGGGGGCCAAGCCACTGATTAAATTGTATTCACTCTGCCTTTCGGTCATTCAGATGGGCTGGGACGAGGCCAGCTGGAATTAGTGACAAATTTGAAGCAGAGAATATTGACAAAGAAAGGACGTTTTACTGCCTGCAATGACACGCGATAATTCAAAAGAGGCTCCCTGAGTGTTTCCAAGGAGAGATTTAGTTAGGGAATAGATAAGACTTTTGCTAATTATTTGGATAGACGCAGACCTTAAAGTCCTTAAAATCAGTTTTGTTCCTTCCAGGGAGATGGAAAACAACCCTTCCTTCTCCAATCGCCTCCTCTGTATCTAAATCTGAGATCCTGACAAAGAGAAGGCTTTGAAAACAAGAAAGCACTGTTGAACTATTCATTCATTCCAAACATTTTTAAAGCACCTACTATGTGCCAGAACTATTTTGGGTATTGGACATCCAGATATGGAGCTAATGTTCTAGAGGAGGAACAGACAGTATGGAAGTAAGCAGAAAGGAGATAAGTTTAAATAGTAGTAAGGGCTCTAAAGGATATCAACAGGAAGGTCTTGAGGGAGAGGTGGCTGAGATTGAAATGATAAGGAGCCAGCCATACTAAGATTTTAGGGGAAGGTGTTCCTGGCAGAGGGAATAGCAAATGTAAAGACCCTCTGTGGAAATGGGCTTGGTAGTTCCCAGAAAGCCAATGTGGTTGAGGTGAAATGAACAAACAAGATGAGATTCGGACAGGCCAGGTCACTAGGGATTTGCAGGCCACAGTAAGAAGTTTGGATGGTATTTTCAGTGCATTGTGAACTCACTGAAAGGTCTTAAGCGAAGGCGTGATGTGATCTGGTTTATATTTTTAAAAAAGATTATTGGCTGCTGTTTGAAGAACGGATTAGATTTTCCTAATAAGAAAAATGGACTGGGAGACAGGAATAGGAGTACAGGGGCTGGTTAGGAAGCCATTGGTAAATGCCAGGTGGCTTAGGCTTGGGTGCTTGCAGTTGGGTGGGGAGAGGTGGAGAGCTTCAGGACGTATTCTGAAGACAGAGCCCACTGGGCTTGGTGATGGATTAGGTGAGGGACAGAGAAGAGACAACGCTTCTAGTTTCTGGGTTTGGGACTTGAGCAAGTGAGTGGATGGTGGTGTCATACATAGAGATGGGGAAGACTGGAGCAGATGAGGTTTGAGGGTTGGGAATCAATACTTCTCTTTTGGATGTTTTCAGTGTGACATTTCAGGGACGCCTTGGTATAGGACTCTGGGGCTCAAGTGAGAGGTTTGGATCTAAGAAAGACATGTGGGAGTCCTTAATATTTAGCTAAGAGTTCTGGGAATTCTTGGTGACTTGTTCAAAGCTAACAATAGGCTAGAACAGAAATGGGAGATGGGGGTGGGGATAAATGCCTCCCTCCCTGCCTCCAAAACAATACCCTTGCCCTCCACTTGAATGCCCTTGACGTGTCTCAGTGAAGACTTACTCTCAGGGGAGATGCAAAATAAAACTATCAGGTATGCCTTTTTAATAGTCAGGAAGGTGAAGATCAGAAGGTTGGAAAACACTGTTAGCAAAGATGTGGGGAAACAGCACCCTCATATGTTGTTCATGCGAATGTAAGTTTGCCCATCCCTTATGGAGGGCAATTTAGCAGGTTCTATCAAAATGAGAAAGACACATACACTCTGACCCAACAATTCCACTTTTAGGAAATTATCCTACAGATATACTCACACATATTCACAGAAATGCATGTACCAGGATATTTATTGCAGCAATGTTGGTGATAGCAAAAGATTGGAAAAAATATCCATCAACGAGACTGGTCAAATAAGTTAAAATGCACTCTTACAATGGCATGTACGCAGCCATTAAAACAAAGGAAGCTCTTGAGGTTTTTATTTACTATTTTTTAATTGCGATGAAATTCACATAACATTAACTTCACTCATTTTGAAGTGTAAAATTCAGTGTCTTTATGGTTTTTTTTTTAACATCTTTATCGGAGTATAATTGCTTTACAATGTTCTGTTAGTTTCTGCTGTATAACAAAGTGAATCAGCTATAAGTATACATATATCCCCATGTCCCCTCCCTCTTGTGTCTCCCTCCCACCCTCCCTATCCCACCCCTCTAGGTGGTCACAAAGCACCAAGCTGATCTCCCTGTGCGATGCAGCTGCTTTCCACTAGCTAGCTATTTTACATTTGGTAGTGTATATATGTCCATGCCACTCTCTCACTTTGTCCCAGCTTCCCCTTCCCCCTCCCTGTGTCCTCAAGTCCATTCTCTATGTCTGTGTCTTTATTCCTGTCCTGCCCCTTGGTTCATCAGAACCTTTTTTTTTTTTTTAGATTCCATATATATGTGTTAGCATACGGTATTTGTTTTTCTCTTTCTGACTTACTTCACTCTGTATGACAGACTATAGGTCCATCCACCTCACTACGAAGAACTCCATTTCTTTTTATGACTGAGTAATATTCCATTGTATATATGTGCCACATCTTCTTTATCTATTCATCTGTCGATGGACACTTAGGTTGCTTCCATACCCTGGCTATTGTAAATAGTGCTGCAGTGAACATTGTGATACATGCCTCTTTTTGAATTATGGTTTTCTCAGGGTGTCTTTATGTTTTTATGTGAAACACTGTCCAAGATATATTGGTAAGTGCCTACCTCACTTACCTTCAGTTCCCACCTCTGCTGGTGATAGTGGGAGGGACTTTTTCCAATGGGTATCTTTGAAAAGCCTCCATGACCCAGGATGCTGAGAGGGTTTGTTGCTAGGGAAAGGTGGCAGTAATATATTAATCAGTGGTTCTCAGACTGCTGCACATTAGTGTCACCTGGGGAGATTTTTAAAATGCCCTTGCCTAGGCCCCACCTCTAGAGATTTTTTTTTTTTCTTGGTACGCGGGCCTCTCACTGTTGTGGCCTCTCCCGTTGTGGAGCACAGGCTCTGGACATGCAGGCTCAGCGGCCATAGCTCACGGGCCCAGCCGCTCTGCGGCATGTGGGATCTTCCCAGACTGGGGCACGAACCCGTTTCCCCTGCATCAGCAGGCGGACTCTCAACCACTGTGCCACCAGGGAAGCCCAAGATTTTTGATTTAATTAGTCAGGGGTGGGGGCCTGGGCATGATTTTTTTAAATTGAGGTGTAATTAACACATGGTAAACTGCATAGGTCTTTTTTTAAAATTTATTTTAATTTATTTATTTTTAGCTGTGTTGGGTCTTCTTTCCTACGTGCGGGCTTTCTCTAGTTGCGGCGAGCGGGGTCTACTCTTCGTTGCGGTGCGCCAGCTTCTCATTGGGGTGGCTTCTCTTGATGTGGAGCACGGGCTGTAGGCGCAAGGGTTTCAGTAGTTGCAGCATGCAGCCTCAGTAGTTGTGGCACACGGGCTCTAGGGCACGTGGGCTTCAGTAGTTGTGACGTGTGGGCTCAGTAGTTGTGGCTTGCAGGTTCTAGAGTGCAGGCTCAGTAGTTGTGGCGCATGGGCTTAGTTGCTCTGTGGCATGTGGGATCTTCCCGGATCAGAGATCGAACCCATGTCCCCTGCATTGGCAGGCGGATTCTTAACCATTGCACCACCAGGGAAGTCCCCAATCATTTTATTGTTGATTTGTAGGAACTCTGTATATATTCTGGATACTAGTCCTTTGTCAGATACATGTATTGCAAATAATATCACTGTTTAAAAGATCCCCAGTGATTCTAACATGAATCTAGGGTTGAGAACTCCTGGTACACTAAAGATCAGCCCCAGAGGCTCCCTACTTTTATGGGTCTACAAATCTGCCCCCTGGCAACTATGCCTGAGGACTGGTTCTTCAATCTATGTGAACGTCCAGGTCTGTGAAGATTTTAGGAGTGAGGGGTGCCTTGTCAGTCTTCTTCCTGTGGATCTGTCTGGCTTCTTGGACAGGTCTATTCATCTGAATTGTTTTCTTATCCTCTGATATGAGACCTTGGGTAAGTGTTTTCTTGTCTCCACCCTAAAATTTTCCGCATGTGAAACTTGACCTTATTGCTTGACCCCTTCTTATCACCTTGAGATGGTGTGTGTCAAAGGGACAAAGATAAGTTTTCTCCTGAATGGAGCAAGCTATATCCCAGGCACAGAAGGAGTGTGAATTTATGTATCTCCTCTCAGCCATCATCCTCAGTCTGCCTACCTGCTCACTGATAGGGAGACTTACTTTCTAGTAGCCTTGGCAACCATTCACCAAGGGGCTGAGAGTTGATAGCCTGGTCCTGGTCTCTTTGAATCTGCTGTGTACTTGCTTCATGACCTTACATAATGCAATTAACCTCCCTGAGTTTTTATATCTGTGGCTGGTCAAGGAGAACTGTCATTTCTTGCTTGTTGTAGGGGAAATGGCTGGCATAAAGTAGGTGCTCACAAAGCCATTAGTTCCCTCAGAAGGGGAGCTGGGAAAGCTTGGCTCTAGGAGCAGTGCAGCTGGACTGTGAGAGGAGCCCTCTGCTTGGGGATTTGCCATGCCCTCAACATGCCCTGGTGTCATGTATCTGCCCCTTCCCTCTACACCTTCAGAGGCCTAGACTGGCCAATGTCCCTCCTGCTGTGTTGTCCTCAGCCCTGCCCTTCTTGGCTAATTTGAACAAAGCATCCCACGAGGGCCCCTAGGCTCTTTAAGCTCAGAGCAGATGGCTGGGAAGCCAGTTCTTTGGGACATACAGTTCCTGACTCAGATCTGGGCAGGGGGCCAAGGCCTTCGAAGGGCTGGAGAAAAACGTAACCCTCATCGCCCACACGAGAGCTTGTAGTTTTTACTGTCTGTCTCTTTTAGTGCCAAAGAGGCAAGAAAAAGGATCACAGAGGTTACGATTAGGTCCCCCCCCCAACCCCGCCTGACACCTCCAGGAATCTCTTCTTGCGCTTCCAGGGTGGAGCCTTGATTCCATCTTTTGGGAGAGGCGCCCATCCATGTAGGGAGGCTTTCTCTGCTGCTTCAGGGCGGGGTGAGGAAGCTGAAAAGGAACTCACAGGGAGCTCCCAGAAATGCCCTTGACCTGGGGAACAAGTGGGTACAGGACATCCAGAGAATCTACCAACCTGGCTAGAGCCCATCCATCTCACAGCCAAGCATGCATGACTTTGTCCCTGCCCAAGATTTGGGAAAGGAATAGAAAAGGAAAATCTTGTTCCTGGGTGTAACTCAGATTCCTTTACGCTATTTCCAGGCCCCTCTTGAAGCAGGTTCAAGAGGGAAACAGGGCAATGCTGGCAAGAGGAGTGGTTGGGATGGGCATGCTTGGACCTCCCCTCTTCCCTGGTTCCTGGTCCCTATTATTGTTTTGGATATATCAATCCCACCCACAGCCTCATTTGAGCTCACTAACATGGTACCCATTGCTCTCCTTTAGGATTGGTGAATTGACAATTCATCCATCCATCCCTCTAACAAATATTTACTTATCAGCTACTACGTGTAGGTACTTGCTAAGCTCTGTGAAGCTGTAACTGTGCAAAAGACAGATCTGTCCTTCACACAGCTCATGTGAACATGGGGAGCCAGAGAGGTAATCAGGCAGCCACATTCCAAGGACTAAATCTAAAGATAAAGGCAAGGTGTGTCACATTGCATCACAGAGGACCACTGTTGAGAAGGTCTCTGGAAGGAGAGAGACCTGAGAGCCAAGGAGTGGATTAGGGGATAGTGAGACAAAAAGGAAAGTCCAGACAGAGGAAACAGCACGTGAGAGGGCCTAGAGGCAAGATTTGAGTAAGTGGAGGTGGTTCAGTTTGAGACGATCACGGTGTGTGTGTGTGTGTGTGTGTGTGTGTAGGGGCTGTGAAGAAGTGAGACATAAGGCGGGAGAAGCAGTCAGGCGCCAGATCAGGGAGGCTTTGTAAGCCATGGTGAGAAGGCAGGATTTGATTTTGAGGGCAAAGAGGTGGCTTTGAAGGGTTTAGACTGGCCCATGACATGATCAGATTGGTGTTTTTGCAAGATCACTCTGGTTTCTGGGTGCAGAGACAATGAGCAACAGGCACAAATATAAAAGCTGGAAGAAAGTCAGGAGGCTATTGCAGTGAGCCAGGTTAGAGATAATGGTGGCATAGACCAGAATGGTGGCAGTGGAGATTGGCAGTGGCAGTTGGATTTGAGATATATTTTGGAGGTAGAGGCAACAGGACTTATTGGTAGATTGGAAAGAGGCCTCCCCGTTTCTGACTTGAACAATTGGGGGATTGGTAGTGCTGTTCATGGAGACAGGGAATATTGAGGGAACAGGTGTAGGGGAAGGTAGGAAATGAAGTCAGTGTCCTTTTGAGTTCGAGCTTCCAGGAAGACATGTCCTGTAGCCATCTGGCCATATAGGTCTGAAACTCAGGAGAGAGGATGAGGTTACAGACAGAATTGTGATGTGTTGGGAGTGGATGAGGTAGCCCAAAGAGAGTGGAGGATGCAGCACTGTCCTTCCTGTCAAAGGATTCCCTCCCCTTTGGTGCCTGCTTCAGCCCAAACCCTAGGTGACAGTTTAGAAAGCACTCATCAGACTTTGCAATATAGTGCAAAGACCCTGTGGATAATCCTAACTCCTGGCTCCCTCTTTCCTCTCAGTTCCTGTCATTTCCACAGCATCTCAGGCTGACTTGACTAGTTTCCAATAAGAATTTATCCAGCCCCGGGGCTTCCTTGGTGGCACAGTGGTTAAGAATCCACCTGCCAATGCAGGAGGCATGGGTTCAAGCCCTGGTCTGGGAAGATCCCACATGCCGCGGAGCAACTAAGCCTGTGTGCCACAACTACTGAGCCCGTGTGCCACAACTACTGAAGCCTGCGCGCCTAGAGCCTGTGCTCCACAGCAAGAGAAGCCACTGCAGTGAGAAGCCCGCGCACCGCAATGAAGAGTAGACCCCGCTTGCCACAGCTAGAGAATGCCCGCGTGCAGCAACGAAGACCCAGTGCAGCCAAAAATGCAATATATAAAGTTAATTTAAAAAAAGAAAATAATTTATCCAGCCCTGGGGCCAGGCCAGCTGCCGTTCTTAGGAAATTTGGTTTCCGTCTCCCCCTGCTGGCGGAGCTGGAGATGACTCACCTCCTCCAAGCACCTTCCCTCCTGCTTCCCCTGAAACAGACGCCTCTCACCCACAAAAGAGGGAATTAAGACCTCAGTCTCAGTCCCCTTCTCCACCCGCCAACCAAACCTCCACCCACTTTAGAACCCTAGCTAGAAATAGGGGAGGAAAGCCTAATTAGGTATCTGGGAATCACAAATTAAATTCTTTCTGTTTCCAAATCACTTTCCTATTTTTTATGCCCCCAACCCACTCTTGATCTCCTTGCCCATGAAGACTTCATTTGGTTATTTTTACCTATCTCTAAAAATACCCTCTCCCATTCTCAGTCCCCAAGAGCAGCATTTTGCTGACACCAAGTTGGCTTCCCTCCTCCTCATATGCAGGGAAGCCGAGGTCTGTGCTGGAAAGAGCACTTGGCTGGGAGTCAAGGAACTTAGCTTTGAATCCCATTTCTGCCACTGATTCAGGGTGTAACCTCAGACAAGCCACTCCCTTCTTTCCCAGTGGCAGTTCCCTCACCTGTGACATTGCACTGACTCCAGAAAACTGTTCCAACTTTAGCGTTCTAGACTTTGTTCCAATCACCCTATCCTTTTCAATTCTTCCCATGCATCAAGCTTTCTCCTGTCACAGGGTTTTTAGTAATGCTCTTCCCTCTTCCTGAAATGCTCTTGCCTTCCCTTTTTATTATTATTTTTGTTTAATTAACTCCTCTTTATCCTTCAGCTCTCAGCTCAAATACTACTTTCTCAGAGAACCCTTTCCCAGCCCTTCCAGACTGGGTCAGGTACCTCATCAGATGCTCTCAGAACTCCCTGGAGTTTTCCTGCCTACAAACCTCATCATGGTTTGTAATTTTCCATATACTTGCGTGATCATTGTTTCAAGTGTACCCACCCCCCAGCCCCCAATCAAAATTTAAACTCCTTGATAGCAAGAATCTGTCTGTTTTGCTCACCACTGTTCCCCAGCACCCATATCCTTGCCTGGCCATCTTGTAAAGGCGTAACACATATTTATTAAATAAATGAATAATAGAAGAATGAATCCTTCTTTTCACCTATCAGCTGCTTTCTATATCTAACTAGCATTGTATTTAAGAGCAGAGTCAAAAGACAGGCTGCTTGTGTTTGGAACTCAGCTTTACTACTCACAAGCTGTGTAAACTTGTGTAACTTATTCAGTCTTTCTTGTGCCTCAGTTTCCTTATCTATAAAGGGATTTTAATAATGGTATACACTACCTAACAAGGTTGTTGTGAGGATTAAAAGAGTTAATATATGTAAAGCGCATACAACAAGGCCTGGCACTCAAGTGCTCTATTAGTAATAGCTATTGTTCTTTTTTATTTTTTTAAATTTATTTATTTAATTAATTTATTTTTTGGCTGCGTTGGGTCTTAGTTGCTGTGTGCAGGCTTTCTCTAGTTGCGGCGAGTGGGGGCTAATCTTCGTTGCAGTGCGTGGGCTTCTCATTGCGGTGGCTTCATGTTGCAGAGCACAGGCTTCAGTAGTTGTGGCACGTGGGTCCAGTAGTTGTGGTGCACGGGCTTAGTTGCTCTGCAGCATGTGGGATCTTCCCAGACAAGGGCTCAAATCCGTGTCCCCTGCATTGGCAGGCAGATTCTTAACCACTGTGCCACCAAGGAAGTCCCAGTAGTAGCTATTGTTCGCATTCTGCCTCATCCATCTCTCCATTTACCTATTCTGAACTCTCCCACAAGGCCTCATTATCTTATTTCCGGTCTGTGAGTGTGGGTGACTCAGTGTAATCTGCAGATTAGAAAGCAAAGGTTTTTTTTAAATTTTTATTATGGAAATTTTCAAACACGCAGAGAAGTAGAGAGAAGAGGATAATGAACCTCTGTAACAAGCTTCAACAATTATCAACATTTTGCCAATCCATGTTTATCTGTCTCTCATTTTTCTCTCTACTGGAGTATTTTAATGTAAATCCCAGGTGTCATATCATTTTATCTGAGAATACTCCATTATGTATTTCTAGCAGATAAGGGCTTTAAAACATGCAACAATACCACCATCACACTTTAAAAATTAACAATAATTAGGGAAGGTTTAAAAAACTCCATTGCCTTGAGAGAAGCAGTGAGAATTCAAGCCCTTGCTTTGGGGGTAGATGTGAAATGAGGAATAGCCAAGAGAGTTAATAGAAGTAAAGTGCTTTGAACAGGGCCTGACACATAAATGGAATATAGTAGTAACTCATTTTTTTTTTAATTAATGCTTATGGAGTACTTATTTGTTTGAAAAGGAATACAAAAGAAAGAAGAGAAATAAGCATATATTTTTCATTCCCTGGTCTCTAAAGCAATTCAGTACACTTAATTTATTTAATCACTTCCCTGATGAATCATAGGAGGATGGCGGTCTGAACACACTATACTGATTTGTAACTGCAGTAACTGGGGATATTGGCTACACAAGCATATCTCTGAAAAAGATAGCTCCAGGAGATTTGAGATGGGACCCTTGGCACTGGATTTGTTTTTTTTTTTTTGAATTTTATTTAATTTATTTTCTTATACAGCAGGTTCTTATTAGTTATCTATTTTATACATATTACTGTATATATATGTCAATCCCAATCTCCCAATTCATCCCACCACCAGCCCCCCTGCCACTTTCCCCACTTGGTGTCCATATGTTTGTTCTCTACATCTGTGTCTCTATTTCTGCCCAGCAAACTGGTTCATCTGTACCATATTTCTAGGTTCCACATGTATGCGTTAATATATGATATTTGTTTTTCTCTTTCTGACTTACTTAACTCTGTATGACAGTCTCTAGATCCATCCACGTACTACAAATGATCCAATTTCGTTCCTTTTTATGGCCGAGTAATATTCCATTGTATATATGTACCACATCTTTTTTTTTAAAGAATTAATTTTATTTATTTATTTATTATTTTTGATTGCGTTGGGTCTTGGTCGCTGCAGATGGGCTTTCTGTAGTTGTGGCGAGCAGGGGCTACTCTTCGTTGCAGTGTGAGGGCTTCTCATTGCAGTGGCTTCTCTTGTTGCGGAGCACAGGCTTTAGGCACACGGGCTTCAGTAGTTGTGGCACACAGGCTCAGCAGTTGTGGCTCACGGGCTCTAGAGCGCTAGCTCAGTAGTTGTGGCACACGGGCTTAGTTGCTCCATGGCATGTGGAATCTTCGCAGACCAAGGTTCGAACCCATGTCCCCTTCATTGGCAGGCCGATTCTTAACCACTGTGCCACCAGGGAAGTCCCTACCACATCTTCTTTATCCATTCGTCTGTTGATGGGCATTTAGGTTGCTTCCATGACCTGGCTATTGTAAATAGTGCTGCAGTGAACATTGGGGTGCATGTGTCCTTTTTTTTTTTTTTTGCAGTACGCGGGCCCCTCACAGCTGTGGCCTCTCCCATTGTGGAACACAGCCTCCGGACGCGCAGGCTCAGCTGCCATGGCTCACGGGCCCAGCCGCTCCACGGCATGTGGGATCTTCCCGGACCGGGGCACGAACCCGTGTCCCCTGCATCGGCAGGCAGACTCTCAACCACTGTGCCACCAGGGAAGCCCCGCATGTGTCTTTTTGAGTTATGGTTTTCTCTGGGTATATGCCCAGTAGTGGGACTGCTGGGTCGTATGGTAGTTCTATTTTTAGTTTTTTAAGGAACCTCCATACTGTTCTCCATAGTGGCTGTATCAATTTACATTCCCACGAACAGTGCAAGAGGGTTCCCTTTTCTCTACACCCTCTCCAGCATTTGTTGTTTGTAGATTTTCTGATGATGCTCATTCTAACTGGTGTCAGGTGATACCTCATTGTAGTTTTGATTTGCATTTCTCTAAGAATTAGTGATGTTGAGCAGCTTTTCATATGCATCTTGGCCATCTGTATGTCTTCTTTGGAGAAATGTCTATTTAGGTCTTCTGCCCATTTTTTTTTTTTTTTTTTTTTTTTTTTTTTTTTTTTTTTTTGCGGTACACGGACCTCTCACTGCTGTTGCCTCTCCCGTTGTGGAGCACAGGCTCCGGACGCGCAGGCTCAGTGGCCATGGCTCACAGGCCTAGCCGCTCCGCAGCATGCGGGATCTTCCTGGACTGGGGCACGAACCCATGTCCCCTGCATCGGCAGGCGGACTCTCAACCACTGCGCCACCAGGGAAGCCCCCATTCTGCCCATTTTTTGATTGGGTTGTTTGTTTTTTTTTAATATTGAGCTGCATGAGCTGTTTATATATTTTGGAGATTAATCCTTTGTCCATTGATTCATTTGCAAAAATTTTCTTCCATTCTGAGGGTTGTCTTTTCATCTTTTTTGTAGTTTCCTTTGCTTTGCAAAAGCTTTTAAGTTTCATTAGGTCTCATTTGTTTATTTTTGTTTTTATTTCCATTACTCTAGGAGGTGGATCAAAAAAGATTTTGCTGTGATTTATGTCAAAGAGTGTTCTTCCTATGTTTTCCTCTAAGAGTTTTATAGTGTCTGGTCTTACATTTATGTCTCTAATCCATTTTGAGTTTATTTTTGTGTATGGTGTTAGGGAGTGTTCTAATTTCATTCTTTTACATGTACCTGTCCAGTGTTCCCAGCACCACTTATTGAAGAGACTGTTTTTTCTCCACTGGTTTGTCATAGATTAGTTGACCATGTGTGCGTGGGTTTATCTCTGGGCTTTCTATCCTGTTCCATTGATCTATATCTCTGCTTTTGTGCCAGTACCATATTGTCTTTTTTTTTTAATTAATTAATTAATTTTATTTATTTATTTTTGGCTGTGTTGGGTCTTCTTCGTTGCTGCACGTGGGCTTTCTCTAGTTGCAGCGAATGGGGGCTACTCTTCATTGTGGTGCGCAGTCTTCTCATTGTGATGGCTTCTCTTGTTGCAGAGCATGGGCTCTAGGCACGTGGGCTTCTGTAGTTGTGGCTCACGGGCTCAGTAGTTGTGGCTCGCAGGCTCTAGAGCACAGGCTCAGTAGTTGCGGCGCACGCGTTTAGTTGCTCCACAGCATGCAGGATCTTCCCGGATCAGGGCTCAAACCCGTGTCCCCTGCATTGGCCGGCAGATTCTTAACCACTGCGCCACCAGGGAAGCCCTACCATATTGTCTTTTTTTTTTTTTAAATAAATTTATTTATTTATTTGTTCATTTTTGGCTGTGTTGGGTCTTCGTTTCTGTGCGAGGGGCTTTCTCTAGTTGTGGCAAGCAGGGGCCACTCTTCATCACGGTGCGTGGGCCTCTCACTATCGCGGCCTCTCTTGTTGCGGAGCACAGGCTCCAGATGCGCAGGCTCAGTAGTTGTGGCTCACGGGCCTAGTTGCTCCGCGGCATGTGGGATCCTCCCAGACCAGGACACGAACACGTGTCCCCTGCATTGGCAGGCAGATTCTCAACCACTGCGCCACCAGGGAAGCCCCCATATTATATTGATTACTGTAGCTTTGTAGTATAGTCTGAAGTCAGGGAGTCTGATTCCTCCAGCTCCGTTTTGTTCCCTCAAGGCTGCTTTGGCTATTCGGGGTCTTTTGTGTCTCCATATAAATTTTAAGATTTTTTTTGTTCTAGTTCTGTAAAAAATGCCACTGGTAATTTGATAGGGATTGCATTGAATATGTAGATTGCTTTGGGTAGTATAGTCTTTTTCACAGTATTGATTCTTCCAATGCAAGAACATGGTATATCTCTCCATCTGTTTGTGTTATCTTTGATTTCTTTCATCAGTGTCTTATAGTTTTCTGAGTACAGGTCTTTTACCTCCTTAGGTAGGTTTATTCCTAGGTATTTTATCCTTTTTGTTGCAATCGTGAATGGGATTGTTTCCTTAATTTCTCTTTCTGATCTTTCGTTGTTAGTGTATAGGAATGCCAGAGATTTCTGTGCATTAATTTTGTATCCTGAAACTTTACCAAATTCATTGTTTAGCTCTAGTAGTTTTCTGGTGGCATCTTTAGGATTCTCTATGTATAGTGTCATGTCATCTGCAAACAGTGACAGTTTTACTTCTTCTTTTCCAATTTGTATTCCTTTTATTTTTTTCTTCTCTGATTGCCATGGCTAAGACTTCCAAAACTATGTTGAATAATAGTGGCGAGAGTGGACATCCTTGTCTTGTTCCTGATCTTAGAGGAATTGCTTTCAGTTTTTCACCATAGAGAATGATGTTTGCTGTGGGTTTGTCGTATATGGCCTTTATTATGTTGAGGTAGGATCCCTCTATGCCCACTTTCCGGAGAGTTTTTATCATAAATAGGTGTTGAATTTTATCAAAAGCTTTTTCTGCATCTATTGAGATGATCATATGGTTTTTATTCTTCAGTATGAGTGGTAACTCTTATTTTGATCTTCTTTTCATTCTCTCTGTTTATCCACTCTAAATCCTCCCCAACCTCTCTGAATGTGTGTGACCATTTACAGAGGAGGACTAGGAGTCATGGGTGGCAAGTTTCCTAGGTCATTGGCACCCTGTGGTGGGAGCTGGCACTCCAGAAGGCACTGAGAAGGGCCCAAAGGAAGCAGCTACTGCAGGACTGAGGGGGAGGGAAGGAGAGCTGGAGGACTTTGTGTTTAAAGAGGGGGAGTCCTGTGGCTGTGTGAAAATGGCACTGAGAAAAATCCAGTAGCCTAAGGGCAGGTAAGCAGGAGGGCTGGTCCTTTTATCTAATGATCAGGGTGTTTGGAGATCACTGTCCCAGGGAAACAGACAGGGAGCAGCATGGCTCCTGAGGGCCTTCCTTTTAGCTTTTCTCCAAAGCCAACATAGGGGCAGTTGCCTAAGGCAGCAATCAGGGTTCTGCTTTGCTTCATCCTGGGTTCTCAACAATTCCAAGGGTATGAGTGATGATGGCAGACACTGAGCCAAAGCACAACTAGAGATGGCCTTCCTCAGACTCAAGATAAAGATTTTTGTGCTCGTATCTCTCTCTTCAATGGAATTCTCTCCACCAGCCCTTCTTCTCACCACCCTCATCCTTTGGGTACCCAGGGCACCTATACACTTGACTCCCCACCCCCCATCCCCAATTCAAACTTGCCTCCAGGAGAAGAAGTGATTCAAACACTTCAGCAGGGTAAACAAGCTCCTTCACAAACTGGCTTCCAACTAACCCTGAAACCTCATTTCCCACCACTCCCCTCTTCTTTGCAGCAATAGGCAGTGTGACACTGTGAATGAGCACAGATTTGTGTTCACATAGACTAGGTATGGAATTCTGGCCCTACCATTTCCCAGCTTTGGAACCTTAGGCCAAGTCAATTTATTTCTCTGAGCCTCAATTTTCACATCTGAAAAATGGGGATAGTAGTGGTATACTAAAAGCCCTCTTAACAGAGGGCCTAAAGTCACATGAACATATGACTTAAAGTCATATAAACCAGGAAAGTAGACCACCTTCTTTAAGTTCCCTTTTTAACTCTGGTTGCTGGTAGCTTGTTAGCTCCGTATTCCTTACCAGGACCTCCTGTTTTAAGATAACTCACGCAAGTGGTTACTATGGTGCCTGGCCAGGGCGGGTGGTTTCAGTCGGTGTTTCCCTTAACACTAACGTTCTATGAAATTTACAAAAAGCTTAAAATCTTCTGGATATGTGATAGGCGTATGACTGGGTCAATAGGTGAGTTTTCAAATACTGAATGTTAATTAGTGCCTCGAGGAATCTTAATGTCCATGTTCTTGCCAGCATGTGAAAAAGGACAATTTTTGTTGGCTCACAAACCTATTTAGCATTGCCCAAGGAAGCCACTTAAACTCAGTCACCACGTTACCTGAAGCCCCGAGCTCTGCCTTTGAAAATATGACTGCATCTCAGTTGGAGCTTCTGAAGAAATGGTGGTGACCATACACAACAGCACTACTTATTTCTCAAATGAGACTTTTGGCTTGGTTCTTGAAGACTCTTCTTTACTGTGAGTTTAAATCACGAGGACTATGCCTCCTAGTGTGTATGAATTCAAAACACGCTCGGTACCAGACGTTGGCGATCAGGGAAGGGAGGATATTTGGGGATCTAGGCTGTGGAGGAGGTTTCTAAGGGCCACTAAAACGACCGAGATCATATCAGGCGGCCTACTCCACTCACAAGGATATCACACGCACACAAGAATTCGCCGCAGCGTGGTTTGGACTAGATTGAAAATGCAAGAGACGACAAGAGGACACAACCCAGCCCCCGCCACGGGCTCAGCTACCTCCTCTACACCCCGCCAAGCGCGCGTAGGCGCATGCGCGCGACCTTCGTGGGCGGGGCTCAGGCGGCGGCGCCGGAGCTCGTGCAGTGGATTGGCCGGCCGCTACACTGTCCGTTGGCCCTGCCCCGCCTCCACGCGCAAGGCTCATGCGCAGGGCGGGAACGAGGGAAGTTCAATCCGCGGTCGAGATACACGGAGCCCGATCTGAGGGTCATGGAGGCGTCCCGAGGGTTTGCGGAAGCTGGGGCCTTAAGCCCAGAGCAGGCTGCCCGTTACCTGAGGTACATTTGGGTCGCTGGGCGGGTCTAGTTCACAGGCCCTGGCCGGGAGTGGGTGTGGGTGTGGGGTCCCTTGGACCCTCCCGGGGGCCCAAACTGTTGAGGTGGAGCCTTATGAGACGCGCGGCCGTGTTCTCGGAGGAGGCGTGGTTTCTAAAGCCTGGGGAGCCCCCGATGCCCTGGGTCATGTAACTCCGGTATGAACTCCTTAAGAGCCAGAACTTCAATCGATCCAGGCTTCCTCGGGTCTGCAGCTTTCAAAATCACCATTTTTTTTAACATCTTTATTGGAGTATAATTGCTTTACAATGGAGTGTTACTTTCTGCTTTATAACAAAGTGAATCAGCTATACATATACATATATCCCCATATCTCCTCCCTCTTGCGTCTGCCTCCCACCCTCCCTATCCCACCCCTCTAGGTGGACACAGAGCACCGAGCTAATCTCCCTGTGCTATGCGGCTGCTTCCCACTAGCTATCTGTTTTACATTTGGTAGTGTATATATATCCATGCCACTCTCTCACTTTGTCACAGCTTACCCTTCCCCCTCCCCATGTCCTCAGGTCCATTCTCTACATCTGGGTCTTTATTCCAGCCCTCCCCCTAGGTTCTTCAGAATCTTTTTTTTTTTTAAGATTCCATATATATGTTAGCATACGGAATTTGTTTTTCTTTTTCTGACTTACTTCACTCTGTATGACAGACTCTAGGACCATCCACCTCACTACAAATAACTCAATTTCGTTTCTTTTTATGGCTGAGTGATATTCCATTGTATATATGTGCCACATCTTTATTCATTCATCTGTGGATGGACACTTAGGTTGCTTCCATGTCCTGGCTATTGTAAATAGAGCTGCAATGAACATTTTGGTACATGACTCTTTTTGAATTATGGTTTTCTCAGGGTATATGCCCAGTAGTGGGATTGCTGAGTCGTATGGTAGTTCTATTTTTAGTTTTTTAAGGAACCTCCATACTGTTCTCCATAGTGGCTGTATCACAAAACTACCATTTTGAAATCCATTTTCTTTTAATAAAGATTGGTAATGCCTTATGATATTATTCTTACTAAATTTAAATATTTTCTATTATTCTATTTTATGTTTATAATTTAATGTATACATTTTCAGTCAGGGTTCAACACTCATCTTTCTGTTTGGAACTAGCTTTTTAAAATTATTTAAATATATATTAATATATCAAAGATTTAAAATTCTTGTTATATATGGTAAAATATTTTCCTTTTGTAGTTTTTCAATGATTTTTGTGTATGCTGTGCTTTAATATACAAAAATAAACATTAATTTTAAGATACCCCCCTACAAAAGCCTTTCTTGGGTTTTTCCAGTCTACCAAGCCCCAGGCCTAGGGGATACAGAGAGGAGTAAAACACTGTTCCTGCCCCCAAACTGCTTATAATCTAGTGGTGGAAAGGGATAGGTAGACCATAATTGCTATATTGTTTGATAAGTGCTGTAAGAGGTACACTGTGCAAGGCATACTACAGGAGGGAATGGCCAACTACAAGGATCAGTGAGCTAAGGGAAGGGCTCACAAGAGGAGACATTGGTGTTGAGAAACTAATCATTCACCAGATGGCTAAGGGTGGAGAACATGGTGATGTGGGAATGAGCATTTAAAATTTTCTTTAAATTATTATAAAATCAACATAAAATTTACCATCTTAACCATTATTTTTTTTAAATTTATTTTTTCTGGAAGTGTTTTTATTTACAATGTTGTGTTAGTTTCTGGTATATAGCAAAGTGATTCATTTATACTTATATATAGTCTTTAAAATTAAAAAAAATCTTTTTAAATTGAAGTATAGTTGATTTACAGTATCGTGTTAGTTTCAGGTATACTTTTTCATATTCTTTTTCATTATGGTTTATTACAGGATATTGAATATAGTTCCCTGTGCTATACAGTAGGACCTTGTTGTTTATCCATTCTATATATAATAGTTCGCATCTGCTAATCGCAAACTCCAAAAATGCGGAATGCTTCACGAATTTGCGTGTCATCCTTGCACAGAGGCCATGCTAATCTTCTCTGTATTGTTCCAATTTTAGTATAAGTGCTGCCAAAGTGAGCACCCATTTTAACTCTTCTTAAGTGTACAGTTCAGTGGTATTAAATACATTAACATTGTTGTTCAACCATTACCATCATCCATCTCCAGAACTCTTTTCATCTTGCAAAACTAAAACTCTATACCTATTAGACAAGAATTCCTCATTCTTCTCTCCCCCAGCCCCTGGCAACCACCATTCTACTTTCTCTGTCAATTTGACTTCTCTAGGGACCTTATATATAAGTACAATCATACAGTATTTGTCTTTTTGTGACTGGTTTATTTTTTATTTTTTTAATTTTTAAAATAAATTTATTTTTATTTTTGGCTGTGTTGGGTCTTTTTTGCTGTGTGCAGGCTTTCTCTAGTTGTGGCGAGCAGGGGCTACTCTTTCGTTGCGGTGATCTGTCTTCTCATTGTTGTGCCTTCTCTTTGTTGCAGAGCACTGGCTATAGGTGCGTGGGCTTCAGTAGTTGTGGCATGTGGGTCCAGTAGTTGTGGCTCATGGGCTCTAGAGCGCAGGCTCAGTAGTTGTGGCGCACAGGCTTAGTTTCTCCAAGGCATGTGGGATCTTCCCGGGCCAGGGATCGAACCCATATCCCCTGCATTGGCAGGCGGATTCTTAACCACTGCGCCACCAGGGAAGCCCACGACTGGTTTATTTTATGTAGCAAAATGTCCTCAAGATTTATCCATGTTGTGCCATGTGACAGGATTTCCTTGCTTTTTAAGACTGAATAATGTTCCATTGTATGCATAAGGTCACATTTTGTTTATTCATTTATCTGTTGATGGATATTTGGGTTGCTTCCATCTCTTGACTATTGTGAATAGTGCTGCTGTGAATGTGGGTGTACAGATATCTCTTTGAGCTCCTGCTTTCAATTCTTTTGGGTATATATCCAGAAGTGGGATTGCTGGATCATATGGTAATTCTACTTTTAATTTTTTGAGGAACTGCCATACTGTCTTCTATGGCAGCAGCACCATTTTACACTCCCACCAACAGTGCCCAAGGGTTCCAATGTCTTCACATTCTCTTCAACACTTATTCTGTTGTTGTTGTTACTAGCCATCCTAACGATATTGAAATGGTATTTCATTGGGGTTTTGATTTGCACTTCTCTAATGGTTAGTGATGTTGAGCATCTTTTCATGTGCTTATTGACCATTTGTATATTTTCTTTGGAGAAATATCTATTCTAGTCCTTTGCCCATTTTTTAATTGGGTTGCTTGTTTCGTTGTTGTTGAGTTGTAATTCCTTATATACTCTGGATATTAACTTCTTACCAGATGTATGATTTGCAAATATTTTCTCCCATTCTGTAAGTTGCCTTTTCACTCTGTTGATTGTGTCCTTTGATGCACAGAAGTTTTAAATTTTGTTGTAGTACAAAGAAATCAATCGGAGCAGTGGAATAGTTCCATCTCCCTTTCCAAAAAAAAGAATGTTTTAAGGCTGTTAGAAGACAAAAGGTCTTACAGAGGAGTGAAACACATCTTTGGACTGAGTTACATGACTTCCTTAAAGAAGACTTGGGGAAAACAGAGGGAGGAAGTGTGTGGGGGGTAGAGTGCTGGCTTCAGAGTTGGGCCATTTGGGGTTCAAATTATGACTCTGGCACTTGTTAGCTGGGAGGCCTCAAGTAAGTCCCCTGACTTCTGAGCCTCAATTTTCTCATCTGGAAAATGGGGATAAGGCTTAAGACCTTTAGTCCCCCACCCCGTCCTTTCCCTGAGCAAGCAGCTTGTGCTTATTCCCCAGTGTTGCCTAATAGATACGCAGGAGACAGAGCTTTGGAGGAGTAGCTTTATTACTTTGCCAGGCAAAGGGGGACACAGCAGCCTCCTGCCTCGAAAACTATGTGTCCCCATCGCCCCCCCCCAGGAGGATTTGATGAGTTTTATAACAATGCTTCCCAAGGTGGGGTTGCTGACAAGATTAGGGTGTGTGTAGGGTCTCAGGTGGTTGTCTCCTAATCTTGATGAGCTTCTCTGGTCCTTTTAATCTTGCTTCAGGTGGTTTCTTGGCTGTTCCCCCCCCCATTGATTAGCAAATGTTTGAATCTGCCCTTTGGAATTCAGGGGAGGTCATGGCCGCTGGAGTCTTGCCTACAAGAAACAGGGGACAAAAAGGCGTCCGCGTCCAGGAGCCGCACGGGCCCTGCTTAGTTTCACGTCCCGCTTTTCTTTGATACTCCTCAGTCTTGAGGAGAACAGATATTGGATGAGAAAAGGGAACGATCGTTTTGGATAAAGATGTTAATTATAAACTCGGCAGGGGACTCAGTTTTAACCCCCACTTTGGTTTTATGTTTCCCCAGATCTTTTAGGGAACGCGTCAACAACCGCTCTGACTACTTCTGCTGAGATGGGGCATAGTCCTGCCTAAATTTTGGGGAATAGATACCAAATTAGAAATATTTGAGTTCCAAGTCCTGGATCTGAGTCTTATATGATTAAGATCTCAATCCCTTGTTCTGCCATTTTGATACAACAGACCAGGTTAGAGGCAAGAGGAGTGACAACTAGAACTTTAGTAGACAGAATAGATCTAATTTCCTTAGGAATTCAGGAGAATATGTCTGAAGCCAGTTGTTTCCAAACCATTCCCTGTAAGGGAGGAAACCCACCAAGGCAATCCCGAAGACCTGGAAGTAGGAAACTGACCACATATCTAGCAGTTAGAATTACTGAAAGAGTCAGCATATGAATCTATAGTTTTGTAGGTAAAAGGTATGAGAAAGGATAAGAAAACAGAACTTTCATTCTGGTTGTTGGAACAAATACTTAAGGTTTCCCAAAGGGTGAGACATCGATTTCCTGCAGGTCTGTTCCTCTGCTGTGGGCAGGCTGGGGGCAGGCTGGGTTCATCGGTTTCAGATAATCTTTTTACTCTAGTGTGATGTATTCATGGTTTAACTCCATCCAGTTTTAAGGAGGTGTGAAAAGTAAGGAGGACATCTTGTATGGCCCCTTCCATTTTTCCTCCAGCTGTCACTCGGGTCCTTGTTTTTTCCAAACCTTCAGCAGCACCTGGTCTCCCGCTTTGAAGGGATGTAAGGGAACTTCCAGGCAAGGGGGAGACCTGTGGAACATAAACTTATGCATAGCAGTTAACAATTGACCAACCTGTTTTACATACTGTTTAACTTCTTTCTTCCTACATTAGAAATGTTTCTCTTTCTTTTTACTCTTAGGAGCTAAGAATGGTCTCCTGTATATAATTTCATAAAGGCTCAATCCTAGCCAGCTTCTAGGGGCCACCAATATACAGAGGAGAGCAATTGGCAAGACCTTGTCCTATTTTAGATGGGTTTCCTGTGATTCATCTTCTTAGCTTTTCCTGTAGATTGGGGTCTCCATGCTGAGTGAAGTTTCCATTTTATACCTAAAGCTTTATTTGCTGTTTGTGTTATTTCTGCGACAAAAGCAGATCCATTGCTACTCTGAATAGTAGAGGAAAGGCAGTACCTAGAAATAATGTCCTTAAGAAGTGTTTTTGTCACTTCCAGATGCTTTTCCTATTCTGGCTGGAAAGGCCTCTACTCCACCTTGAACCAGGTGTAATCCTCTTAAATCTTTAACCAAAATCTCGTTGAAGAGGGTGGGGGAATTTTTAAATTCTTGTGGCATCCCAGAGTCTGATATAGCTCAGAAAATTCAAGTTTGCAACAATACAGGAATAAATGCATCTGGAATCACATCCACAGTGGTCACCTAGTTTTACCATAGTTACTCCATTTTGACTTTCAAATGCATTCCCCTCCTCAGCGTTAAAGGAGATGTACAATGCATGTCTGAAAGGCCACAAAATAGGCTGCTTTTTAAAGTTAAACCATGCATAGGCCAGAGTGACTTCCTCATACTTCAATCAGTGCAGATTTTTTTTCTTTCATTTCCCCTTTTGATTGCAAGTCTTTCAATAGAAGACGTTGATGATCAAAATATCTATCCCTCAGTGCCAGGGTGATTCAACTCTTCGCCCCAGGTATAGATCATGTCCTTAGGTGCTAGGCCTTCTTTATATTTGCCTAGTTAATCCTCATTGGGGAAACCTGATCAGCGTAAAACTGAACAAGCTCAGAGGTATGTTAAGGAGAAAACGCTTTATAGGCCATACATTTTATCATTTATGCCCAATTGTCACATAAGCATTGTACATGTGCTTTTAGCAGTAGACCTAAAGCAAACAGTGATACATCATGAATAATTACAGTCTGATAACTTTACTAGGTAATTTTTCTTTTCTCCTAAACATCAGGGCAAAAGTGTGACTAACACAATAACTTCCATAAATACAGACTTTAATTAACAGATCTAGAATTTTATATCTATTGAAACATAATCTTTTTCCCTAAAATTACCCTCATCTCCATTGAACACAGACAAACCAAGACATTTGCTTTCAAAGTAAGTCTGTAATATTAAGTAACCAGTGATATTCCAGACCAAAGAAAAGAAAAAACAAAAAAACATTATAACCATATTCACTAGTTCACTCAGTAACCAATCCTTTTGTTAACATTTTATGAAGCCATCAGATTCTCCATTAAGATTTTTTTTTTCTTATCCAGCTCAGCAGTATGATGTGAAATTTATCAGAGATCTGTATTTGTCAAAAGGGGTCCTTCACATAAATCTTGATGATGAAGCACTTTGCAAAAGCAGAGTACAATAATAACTGTCTATAAATGACAGAAAGACTTTTAAAAAAAAGGGCATAGTTAAACATCTGATTGCAATGTAATCGGTAAAGAAACTTGGTTACAATAACCGGGATTACATTTAATTTAACTGATTACATTTGATTTAACATAACAAATAATCCTAGTTAAATCTTTCTCTCTGAGATGACTCAGGGGCCCTCTGAAGCATCTCAAAGTTAGCTGGAGGTCAAAAGAACTTTTAGAAACTGCCAAACAATACTTATTTACTTAACCAAAGTGAAAAGATTTCAGCGCAAATACAGATCACTTAAAGGCAAAGGAACTCACAAGCTGTTATCAAAAGCAGTATTCCAAGAAAATGTTGAAGGGAGAAACCAAATCTGGTCTTGCCTTAGCCCACTCCCAACAAAATCCATTTATCCAATTAGATTTAATCCAATCTTAGAAAATTCTGATCTTGCACAACTGTAAAAACATGTGCTTTCTTATGGAGAGTATCTCAGGGTGGCACCAAATACCTTTAGTTTCTCTCTCTGCCAAGGTAAGCCAATATTCACTAACTAATGTTTCAGTATCTTATTTTATTTGTAAACGGCCTACTTATTCAATAAACTTCCATCATTTAACTTAACTCTAAATTTTTAAGCTACAAAGCAGCTGAAGAGATTATTCTTAAGTACACATTCCTAAAACAATTATTTCTAAAGAGTTTACCCAAAAGCTCTTATCTCACTTGCATTATTTAACATTGATGACTCTTAAGACATGTCTATATTAATCAAACCAACAAGCTTAAGCCACCTTCAATAGCAGATATCAATTCAGTACTGAATATTTCCCAGATCATGTGGTCCTAAAATTTATCTTGGCCAATTTTCTAGACATTTAGATTTAGTTTGTAAGAGCTTACTTTCTAGTCAATTAAACAGAGCTCATTTACAAGTTAACTTTTACATAAAGACCGAACCAGAGATCTCAGTTTTCCCCCTTCCACAAAAAATGCCTTCTTTCTCTGCCTTTTTCTTCAGTCTCAGGAACTAGAGATGGTCTAGATAAGTGTTCCGGAGGGCCCTGGGGGAGAGAAATAACAATTCCTTTTCATGGGGGCAAGGCTGAAGATCTCCTAATTTTGTAAAAATACCCTGGGGGGGCCGTTACAAGATGGAATAGAACTCTGGTCATCCATAAAAATGAAACAGGAGGGAAGGGGGCAGGGAACAACCTTTGAAAGAATGACATAGTCCAAGGGCATGACATAAACTGATTAGAACCAAATGGGTCCAAGATGGCAGGACAAGTGGACTTCCGCTAGACCTTAAGCCTCAGTATACGCTCATTGTAACACATCAGTAAGCTAAATGACACACCCACAGGCGCCATGACAGTTCCAAGGCCAACCATAAGGATCAAAAAGTGGGCTGTGGGGCTTCCCTGGTGGCGCAGTGGTTGAGAGTCTGCCTGCCGATGCAGGGGATGTGGGTTCGTGCCCTGGTCCGGGAGGATCCCTCATGCCGCGGAGTGGCTGATCCCGTGAGCCATGGCCGCTGAGCCTGCGCGTCAGGCTCCGCAACGGGAGAGGCCGCAACAGTGAGAGGCCTGCGTACCGCAAAAAAACCAAAAAACAAAAGTGGGCTGTGGCCCAATTCCTGGAAATCCCCACCATTTCCCCAAAAAGCTGGAATATTCCTCCCACTCATTAGCCTATGAAATTACCCACCCCTATAAAAACTGACAACCCCATACCCTGGTGCCTTTCTCACCTTCTGAGGTGGCCCACACTCTGTGGAGTGTGTTTCTCTCTAAATAAATCCACTTCTTACCTATCATTTTGTCACTCACTGAATTCTTTCTGCGATGGGACATCAGGAACCTGAGCTTCTAATCAGCCTGGTGCTTTGTGACCACCTAGAGGGGTGGGATAGGGAGGATGGGAGGGAGACACAAGAGGGAGGAGATATGGGGATATATGCATATGTATAGCTGATTCACTTTGTTATACAGCAGAAACTAACACACCATTGTAAAGCAATTATACTCCAATAAAGATGTTAAAAGAATAAAATAAAGTAAAGTAAATCCATTACTTCTAAAAAAAAAAAAAAAGAGAACCTGAGCTTCATTAAGTCCTGAAGCCAGGTATGTGATCTCAGTTGGAAGACCGTGGGTTTTGACCAGGTTCGAGTCCCGGCCTTGTGGGTTCGACTCCCAATCTGAGTTTTGGCTGGGTTTGAGTCCCAGCCATGTGAGTTTGAGTCCCAATCTGAGTTTTGGCTGGGTTTGAGTCCCGGCCGCGTGTTTTCAAGTCCCAGTCTGGGTTTTGGCTGGGTTTGAGTCCCGGCACGTGGGTTCAAGTCCCAATCTGAGGTGCACGGTTTCAACAAGGCTAGTCCAAAAGGGAAAATCCCAACCAACAATTCTGCCACAGGCAAAGCCCGACGCGATAGGGTACACTGGTGTTGTCACATGTGAGCCCTGTTATTCGTCTCAACCAGTCAATGCAAGTACTGAGACACATACATACAGACAACAGACATGGTCCCACAAACAAAAGATCAGACAAGATGTACCCCATTTCCACTCCCAGACAGAGGACTCAAAATGGCTCGCAATGATCTGGTAGAATTTTCCCACCCTACACAAGCGAGAGTGGCTCACCCCAAAACAATACACACAAAAACACAAATGACAGATAGGCTATGGCCACACAGACAGAAACTCAGAGGAGGTATAGTTTAAAAATTCCACTTCCACTCCTGGACAAAGGCTTCCAAACAGATTGGCTCAGTTCTTGAAAGAGAACAAACCCAGAGTTGGCTCTCAGGGGGCCCAGAGTGGCTCAATTGCTGCAAGGGAGTGAGGCCAAAGTGGCTAGCCCAGATGGAGTGGAGAGAATTTCCAGCCTTTCCATTCCTGTGACAAAACAATTCTAGCTGAAGAATAGTATAATAATTTAGGCCACCATACAAAGGCCACCTCTCCTCACTTTTAAGAATATACATTGGCTAAACAGAATTAAAATAGATTCATAGCTATAGGTTGACAAATCTGCCAAAATCTTCCTTAGGGGACTGTCAGATGGAGAGGAAGAGGAAGCGCTTCCCATATTGAGTCGAATTAAACAGCTCTGTGCACAAAACTGAAAGCAAAACCAGAATTCTCGCCAGCCAAACGGAAGCCACACACACACACACAAAACAAACAGCCCGAGGTTCAAACTGGGTTCTAAGTCCCACTAAGCTGGTGGCCTTGGTCCAAGTTGCGCCTTACAAATGGGATCTTCCTAATGGAAAATCCCCAAACGGGAACCAGAGTTCCCCCAAACGGACCAGGTCGAGCGGCCTCGGTGTGCATGCTGGGGGACTTAGCAAAAATGCTGGCAGAGGTGTTGTGACATACCTAATCCTACTTTTCTCCTTCTCCAAAATGCTTTCTCAGAGCAGGAAGTCCGGGCTGATGTGGATAGAAGAGGGGGTGTCCTCAAGGCAAAGGTGGCCTTGGCAGTTGCTAGGGCAACCTCTCTCCCGTTCTCCACCTCCATCTTGGAGTTCCGACTACTGAGATGGCAGTCCGGGTATTATCGGGGCACAGCCCTATGGCAGGGCATCCCTAGTGATCTGGCCTCAGAGAAGTCCTCCAAACCTCTGCTCTCCCGAAGGAGGCTGGCGTGCAGAGAAACCTCCGAGCGTCTGATCAAGCCGAGGGTCCCCACGGGGCTGCCGGCCCACGAGTCAGATACCAGGCGAGCCCCCCAAATTTTGTTGCCGAAAACCCGGCCTCTGTTCAGTACCGAATAGAAATGTGGAGGCAGAGCTTTGGAGGAGTAGAAAGGGAGTAGCTTTATTACCTTGCCAGGCAAAGGGGGCCACAGCGGGCAGCGGGCTCCTGCCTCAAAAAACTATGTGCCCACCACCCCCCCCGAGGATTTGATGAGGAGTTTTTTTTTTAATTAACTTATTTTTATTTATTTTATTTTTGGCTGCATTGGGTCTTTGTTGCTGCACGTGGACTTTTCTCTGGTTGTGGTGAGCGGGGGCTACTCTTCGTTGTGGTACACAGGCTTCTCATTGCAGTGGCCTCTCTAGTTGAGGAGCATGGGCTCTAGGCGTGCGGGCTTCAGTAGTAGTGGCACACGGGCTCAGTAGTTGTGGCTCCCGGGCTCTAGAGCGTAGGCTCGGTAGTTGTGGCACATGGGCTTAGCTGCGCCGCGGCATGTGGGATCTTCCCAGCCCAGGGTTCGAACCTGTGTCCCCTGCATTGGCAGGTGGATTCCTAACCACTGTACCACCAGGGAAGCCCTGATGAGGAGTTTTATAACAATACTTCCCAAGGTGGGGTTGCTGACAAGATTAGGGTGTGTGTAGGGTCTCAGGTGGTCCTCCTAATCTTGATGAGCTTCTCTGGTCCTTTTAATCTTGCCTCAGGTGGTTTCTTGGCTGTTTCCCCCCATTGATTAGCAACTGTTTGAACCTGCCCTTTGGAACTCAGGGAAGGTCATGGTGGCTGGAGCCTTGCCTACAAGAAACAGGGGACAAAAAGGCCTCTGTGTCCAGGAGCCCCACAGGGCCCTGCTTGGTTTCACCAACACTGCCTCTCATGCTGGTACCTGTCTCACTCACTCCACATGCTCTCTTATGAGCATACTCAAATGGTCTCTTTCCCACCCGCCTAACAAGCACCCCCTTCTCTCGCAATCATCTTCTACTCTCACAATCCCCACCTTTCTCACATTTCTCTGTCTCTCCTGACATTCCATCTCTCATGAGCCCTCAACTCCCCCAATCCCTATTTTATTTCTCCTAATCTGTCTCAATCTCTCTCATCCTCTTCCAAATCCCCCCAAACCAAAACCGCCTCGCACAAAGCATCGCCTTCTCTACATTCTCTCCCTTCTCTCTTGCTCATAATTCTACTCCTTGGCACAATCCTGCTCTCACAGTTTCTCTGTCTCTCTTTCTTCCTCCCTCTTTCCTCTCACTTTTTTGTCCCTCTCCTTCCCTGTTTCTTTGCCTCTCCTGTCCAAAAGATGAAAGTGAACTGAGACTTGCTGTCATACACTCTCTGCACGTTTTCCTTTTGCCACACCTTCACCTTCTGTCGCATACAGTGACTCTGTCACACACTCTGTGTCAGTCATGCTCTCCCTTGGTGATGCCCGCCCACCAGCTCCTCTCTTGCCTACCGCCCCCTTGTGCTCTCTGTACCCCCTGCTTGCTTCCACTCTGTGTTGTCCCTCTCCCCCTGTTGCCCCCTTTCTCTTCTTCTGGCATTCCCTCCCTCCCTCTCTCCCTCCCCTGCCTCTGTCTCTTTCTGTTGTCCATTATCTCTTTCTCTGTGTCACCCACCTCTGTCACCTGCTCTCCCTCTCTGGCACTCATAGTTCTCTCTTTCTCTCTCATTCTCTCCTTCTCTCCCATTATCTCTCTGTCCCCTACCCCCCCCCCTGTCACCCACCTGTTCACACTCTCAACTACCTGCTCACACTGTCGTCCATTCGTTCTCACCCCACTTACTCTTTGTCTCTCTGTCAGCCTCCCCACTCTGTACCTCTGTACCCCCTTTCTTGTCACCCACCATCTGTCACCTACACTCTACCTCTATTACCCATTCTCTTTCTGTTACCCACTCTTTCCCTGTTACCCACTTTCTTTCTCTGTTACCCACTCCTTTATTCAGTCACCCATCCTCTTTCTTTCTCTGTCACTGTAATCATTCTGGGTCCAATCAGGAGGTAGAAACCATGCAGTATATTAAAACAGGAATTTTAAAGTAAGAGTTATTAAATTGATAAATGAGTAACTATAAGAAATAAGGAAACTCCATATGGTGCCCTAGGGCTAAGGGAGAGTACCCAAGGAAGGACAAACTTGGAAGGAGGCCCTCTCCCCAAGGCTGAGGTTCAGACCTCCTTGGAGAAGGTATAGTTCAGCCCACTGGGTAGCAGAGAAGTGTGCTGGCTTGCCCAGGCTGGAGCTGGTCTGCACTCCCTGGGCTCATAGGAAGCAACCTTCTGGAGTGCAGGTGGGGAGCAGGCTAGCAGCAACCAATGGTGTAGGAGTGCAGAAGGAGTGGGACCTGGGGCACAGGCAGCTGCTGGGGAGGCTGGTTCCGATGTAGAGAGGGCTGCAAGAAGGTTATCGCCAGGCCAGGTGGAGACTTCAAGATCGTTGAAAGACTGCGTGTTCTGGGTGGGTGGCTGTGTGTCACTTGGTTGACCCCCTGTGCAGCGGCAGCTGGCAACTTCAGGAGAGCCCCCTCCTCCTGCAGTGTCCCTCAGGCGTCCTCTACTGAGAAAGCTTAACATCATGCTGGCTGTAGAGGAGAGATGCTTAAAGGAATTCTATCATTATCACAGAGCAGGTACTGAGGGATGAATTTGGAACTGAGAGGCAATAAATGATGACTGGCAGAGTTATCTGACCTCTACTTATCTGTCATCCAACCTCTCTCCCATGTCACTCACTGTGTCACCCTCTCTGTTACTCACTTGCTTGTACTCTATGTTGTCAACTCTCTCTTGCTATCACCCATCTGCTTTCTATTCTCTATGTCACCCACTTTCTTCTATCATTCTACTCCAACTGCTTTTGTCAAGGTCGACTTTCATAAATCTAATGGTCAGTTCATAATCTTCCTCTTCCTTGACTCACCAGTAGTACTTGACAGAATTGATCACTTCTCCACAAAATGCTAGACTCATTTGGCCACCAGGACCCCTCACTCTCCTGACTTTCTTCCTACCTCGCTTGTTGCTGCTTCTTAGATTCTGCTGATTTCTTCTCATATCCCCAATTGCTTTTGCTTTTTCTTCTAATGTACTTTATTTAAAAAAATTTTTTGAAAGTTTAGTTTTATTTATTTATTTATTTTAAAATTTATTTATTTTTGGCTGCGTTGGGTCTTCGTTGCCATGTGTGGGCTTTCTTTAGTTGCGGCAAGCGGGGGCTACTTATTGTTGTGGTGAGCAGGTTTCTCATTGTGGTGCCTTCTCATGTTGCAGAGCACGGGCTCTAGGTGCTCGGGCTTCAGTAGTTGTGGTGCGTGGGCTCAGTAGTTATGGCACACAGGCTTAGTTGCTCCGCAGCATGTGGGATCTTCCTGGACTAGGGCTCGAAACTGTGTCCCCCGCACTGGCAGGCTGATTCTTTTTTTTTTTTTTTTAAGGCACTGCTTAAACATTTTTTTAAAAAATTTTATTTATTTATTTATTTTTGGCTATGTTGGGTCTTTGTTGCTGCTCATGGGCTTTCACTAGTTGTGGCGAGCGGAGGCTACTCTTCGTTGTGGTGCATGGGCTTCTCATTGTGGTGCCTTCTCTTGTTGTGGAGCACGGGCACTAGGTGCGCAGGCTTTAGTAGTTGTGGCTTGTAGGCTCAGTAGTTGTGGCTTATGGGCTCTAGAGCGCAGGCTCAGTAGTTGTGGTGCACGGGCTTAGTTGCTCTGTGGCATGTGGGATCTTCCCAGACCAGGGCTTGAACCTGTGTCCCCTGCATTGGCAGGTGGATTCTTAACCATGGTGCCACCAGGGAAGTCCCTTTTTATTTTTTAAAAAATATTTTATTTATTTATTTGGCTGTGCCAGGTCTTAGTTGCAGTGTGTGGGATCGCGGGAACTTCGTTGCGGCGTGTGGGATCTTTAGTTGCGGCATGCAGGTCTTAGTTGCGTCATGTGGGATCTAGTTCCCTGACCAGAGATCGAACCCGGGCCCCCTGCATTGGGAGCTCGGAGTCTTAACCACTGGACCACCAGAGAAGTCCCTAATGTACTTTATTTTTATTTATTTATTTTTTAGATTTAATTTAATTAATTAATTTATTTGTTTTTGGTTTTTTTTTGGTTTTGGGGTCTTTTTTGGCTGCGTTGGGTCTTTGCTGCTGCGCGCGAGCTCTCCCCAGTTGCGGCAAGTGGGGGCCACTCCTCATTGAGGTGCGCAGACCTCTCCTTGCGGTGGCCTCTCGTTGTGGAGCACGGGCCCCAGGTGTGTGGGCTTCAGTAGTTGGGGCATGCGGGCTCAGTAGCTGTGGCTCACAGTCGCCAGAGTGCAGGCTCAGCAGCTGTGGCGCATGGGCCCAGTTGCTCTGTGGCATGTGAGATTCTCCCAGACCAGGGATCGAACCTGTGTCCCCTGCATTGGCAGGTGGATTCCCAACCACTGCGCCACCAGGGAAGTCCTCTATTTTAATTTTTAATTAATTAATTTATTTATTTATTTTTGGCTGTGTTGGGTCTTCGTTTCCGTGCAAGGGCTTTCTCTAGTTGTGGCGAGCGGGGGCCGCTCTTCATCGTGGTGCGCGGACCTCTCGCTGTCGCGGCCTCTCTTGTTGTGGAGCACAAGCTCCAGGCGCGCAGGCTCAGTAGTTGTGGCTCACGGGCCTAGTTGCTTCGCGGCATGTGGGATCTTCCCAGACCAGGGCTTGAACCTGTGTCCCCTGCATTGGCAGGCAGATTCTCAACCGCTGTGCCACCAGGGAAGCCCCTATTTTAATTTTTTAAAAAATATTTTTTTATTTTTGGCTGCGTTGGGTCTTAGTTGCAGCACGTGGGCTCTCTAGTTGTGGTGCACGGGCTCAGTAGTTGTGGTGTGCGGGCTTAGTTGCCCCATGGCATGTGGGATCTTAGTTCCCTGACCAGGGATCGAACCCATGTCCTCTGCATTGGAAGGTGGATTCTTAACCACTCGACCAGCAGGGAAGTCCCTACTGTACTTTAAAGTAAATTCTCAGGCATCATAGTATTTCATCCTTAAATATTTCAGTGCGCGTCTCTGAAAAAGAACATATTCTTAGAAAACCACTGTACCATATCACGCTTAACAAAATAAATTAATTCTTTGATATCAGCTAATACACAGTTCATATTTGCATTTTTCAAATGGTCTTAAGTCTTTTAATAATTGATTTGTTTGAATCAGGATCCAAAGAAGTTCCACAAGCTGCATTTGGTTATATTTCATAAGTCTCTCTTTTTTATTTTAAGGTAACACTTTATTTTTTAAAAAGTTTTTATTGGCTTATAGTTGATTTACAATGTTGCGTTAGTTTCAGGTGTACAGCAAAGTGAATCAGTTATACATATATCCACTCTCTTTTGTTTTTTACAAATTATTTATTCATTTATTTGGCTGCTCCAGGTCTTAGTTGTGGCACTTGGGATCTTCATTGTGGCATGTGGGATCTTTAGTTGCAGAGTGCAGGATCTAGTTCCCTGACCAAGCATTGAACCGGGCCCCCTGCACTGGGAGTGTGGAATCTATTTTTTTTAATTAATTAATTTATTTGGCTGCATCAGGTCTTAGTTACTGCATGCGGGACCTTCATTGTGGCATGTGGGATCTTTCGTTGCAGCATGCAGGCTCGCTAGTTGTGGCACATGAGCTCTAGAGCACGTGGGCTCAGTAGTTGCAGTGTGCAGGCTTAGTTGCCCTGCGGTATGTGGGATCTTACTTCCCTGACCAGGGATTGAACCCACGTCCCCTGCATTGGAAGGCGGATTCTTAACCACTCAACCACCAGGGAAGTCCCAGGAGCACGGAGTCTCCCTGGAGACTTCCCTGGACCATCAGGGAAGTCCCTCCACTCTTTTTTTTTTTTTTTTTTTGCGGTACGCGGTCCTCTCACTGTTGTGGCCTCTCCCATTGTGGAGCACAGGCTCCGGACGTGCAGGCTCAGCGGCCATGGCTCATGGGCCCAGCCACTCTGCGGCATGTGGGATCTTCCCGGACCGGGGCACGAACCCATGTCCCCTGCATCGGCAGGCAGACTCTCAACCACTGTGCCACAAGGGAAGCCCCCTCCACTCTTTTCTAGATTCTTTTCTTAAGCATCTTTTAATCTAGAAAAATCCCTCCCCACTTTTATTTCTATGCCAATGATTTGGATTAGTCTGTAGTGTCATTAGTTTGTTCTTCTATCTCCTGTAATTTAAATTTAAAGGCCTGATAAATGAATGGATAAAGAAAATGTGACACACACACAGACACACACAGACAGGAATATTATTCAGCCATAAAAAAGAGTGAATTTTTGCCATTTGTGACAACATAGATGGACCTTGGAGGCATTATGCTAAGTGAAATAAATCAGACAGAGAAAGACGAATACTGTATGATCTCACTTATATGTGGGGTCTAAAACAAAAACAAAACCAAGTTCATAGATAACAGAGAACAGATTGGTGGTTCCTGGATTTGAGGGGTGGGCAAAATGGATGCAGGGGGTCAAAAGGTACAAACTTCCAGTTATAAAATAAATAAACCCTGGGATGTAATGTACAGTGTGGTGACTATAGTTAATAATACTGTATTGCATATTTGAGAGTTGCTAAGAGAATAAATCTTAAAAATTCTCATCACAAGAAAAAAATCCGTAATTATGTATGGTGACAGATGGTAACTAGACTTATTGTGGTGATCATTTCACAGTATATACAAATATCAAGTCATTATGTTGTACACCTGAAACTAATATAATGCTGTATGTCGATTATACCTCAATAAAATTTTTTTTAAAAAACTATTCTAGAGCCAAACCAAAAAGATTTAAGGTTCAATATTTTTGACATGAATACTTCATAGGTGAGGTCATGTACTTCCTATTGCATCATATCAGGAAGCATATAATGTCTGATTTTCCTACTTTTAGTAATTTTATGATTGATCAATGGGTTCAGGTAGTCATAGGCTGATTACTCCTTTGCAAAGTTGCATTTTCCCCCTTGTGATGAATAAATAATATGTCGGGGATACTTTAGCATCCTGTGGATACCCAGTTCCCCAGCAACCTTGCATCCATTGATAATCATTGCCCAAATCAGTTATTTCATTAGGGATTACAAGTGATGGTTTTCTAATTTCGCCATTGTTTCTGTATTCATTAGCTGGAATTCATCTGTTAATGTTGGAGTGTTGGAATGCCATGTCTTTTTTTAATTATACTCCTTCCTTTGGTGATCGTACTCAGGTTTTTGGTTTTAAATCCCATCTTTATGTTGAGAATTTTCACATTTTTGTCTTTTGTTCTGACCTCTTCTGAACTCCAGACTCCTGTATCTGGCTGCTTACTTGACATCTCTGCTTGATAATAGACATATCAAACTTAACTCATCCAAAAGCAAAGGGCAAAAACCAGGGGTTCTCAATAGGTACAGAAAAAGCATTTGACTAAATCTAGCATCCTGTAATAATAAAAACACTCAACAAGCTAGGAATACAACATAACTTCCACAACGTGATCAAGGGTGTCTACAAAAACCTACAGCTAACATTATACTTAATGGTGAAAGACTGAAAGCTTTCCCCCCTTATATCAAGAACAAGATAAGGATGTCTGCTCTCGCCAGTTCTTTTTTTTTTTAATTGAAGTATAGTAAAATTACAATATTGTGTTAGTTTCAGGTGTATAGCATAGTGATTCAATATTTTTGCAGATTATACTCCATTATAGGTTATCACAAGATAATGGGTATAATTCCCTTTGCTATACAGTTTATATCCTTGTTGCTTATCTATTTTATATATAGTAGTTTACATCTGTTAATCCCATACCCCTAATTTGTCCCTCCCCAGTTCCCTCTCCCCTTTGGTAAACACAAATTTGTTTTCTGTATCTGTTTGTTTCTGTTTTGCATATATACTGATTTGTATTATTTTTTTAGATTCCACATATAAGTGATATCATACAGTATTTGTCTTTCTCTGTCTTATTTCACTAAGCATAATATTCTCTATGTCCATCCACATTGCTGCAAATGGCAGTATTTCATGCTTTTCTATGGTTAATAGTCCGGTGTGTATGTGTGTGTGTATACACACACACGAATATATGTGTGTGTGTATATATATATATATATATACACACCCCCACACATACACGCATACATACACACATATATCTTCTTTCTTTTTTTTTTTTTTTTTGGCGGTACGCGGGCCTCTCACTGTTGTGGCCTCTCCCGTTGCGGAGCGCAGGCTCCGGATGCGCAGGCTCAGGGGCCATGGCTCACGGGCCCAGCCGCTCTGCGGCATGTGGGATCTTCCCGGACCGGGGCACGAACCCGTGTCCCATGCATTGGCAGGCGGACTCTCAACCACTGCTCCACCAGGGAAGACCATACCATATCTTCTTGATCCAATAGTCTGTTGATGGGCAGTTGGGTTACTTCCGTGTCTTGGCTATTGTAAATAGTGCTGCTATGAGCACTGGGTTGCGTGTATCTTATTTTTTTTTAATTTTTAAATGTTATTTTATTTATTTTTTTATACAGCAGGTTCTTATTAGTCATCAATTTTATACACATCACTGTATACATGTCAATCTCAATAGCCCAATTCATCACACCCCCACCCCCACCCCCCTGCAGCTTTCCCCCCCTTGGTGTCCGTACGTTTGTTCTCTACATCTGTGTCTCAATTTTTGCCTGCAAACGGGTTCATCAGTACCATTTTTCTAGGTTCCACATATATGCATTAATATACGATATTTGTTTTTCTCTTTCTAACTTACTTAACTCTGTATGACGGTCTCTAGATCCATCCACGTCTCAACAAATGACCCAATTTCGTTCCTTTTTATGGCCGAGTAATATTGCATTGTATACATGTACCACATCTTCTTTATCCATTCGTCTGTCGATGGGAATTTAGGTTGCTTCCATGACCTGGCTATTGTAAATAGTGCCGCAATGAACATTGGGGTGCATGTGTCTTTTTTAATTATGGTTTTCTCTGGGTATATGCCCAGTAGTGGGATTGCTGGGTCATATGGTAATTCTATTTTTAGTTTTTTAAGGAACCTCCATACTGTTCTCCATAGTGGCTGTATCAATTTACATTCCCACCAACAGTGCAAGAGGGTTCCCTTTTCTCCACACCCTCTCCAGCATTTGTTGTTTGTAGATTTTCTGATGATTCCCATTCTGACTGGTGTGAGGTGATACCTTATTGTAGTTTTGATTTACATTTCTCTAATAATTAGTGATGCTGAGCAGCTTTTCATGTGCTTCTTGGCCATCTGTATGTCTTCTTTGGAGAAATGTCTATTTAGGTCTTCTGCCCATTTCTTGATTGGGTTGTTTGTTTTTTTAATATTGAGCTGTATGAGCTGTTTATATATTTTGGAGATTAATCCTTTGTCCATTGATTCGTTTGCAAATACTTTCTCCCATCCTGAGGGTTGTCTTTTCGTCTTCTTTATGGTTTCCTTTCCTGTGCAAAATCTTTTAAGTTTCATTAGGTCCCATTTGTTTATTTTTGTTTTTATTTCCATTATTCTAGGAGGTGGATCAAAAAAGGTCTTGCTGTGATTTATGTCAAAGAGTGTTCTTCCTATGTTTTCCTCTAAGAGTTTTATAGTGTCTGGTCTTACATTTAGGTCTCTAGTCCATTTTGAGTTTATTTTTGTGTGTGGTGTTAGGGAGTGTTCTAATTTCATTCTTTTACATGTAGCTGTCCAGTTTTCCCAGCACCACTTATTGAAGAGGCTGTCTTTTCTCCATTGTATATCCTTGCCTCCTTTATCATAGATTAGTTGACCATAGGTGCGTGGGTTTATCTCTGGGCTTTCTATCTTGTTCCATTGATCTGTGTTTCTGTCTTTGTGCCACTACCATATTGTCTTGATTACTGTAGCTTTGTAGTATAGTCTGAAGTCAGGGAGTCTGATTCCTCCAGCTCCGTTTTTCTTTCTCAAGATTGCTTTGGGTATTTGGTGTCTTTTGTGTCTCCATACAAATTTTAAGATTTTTTTGTTCTAGTTCTGTAAAAAATGCCATTGGTAATTTGATAAGGATTGCATGGAATCTGTAGATTGCTTTGGGTAGTATAGTCATTTTCACAATATTGATTCTTCCAATCCAAGAACATGGTATATCTCTCCATCTGTTGGTATCATCTTTAATTTCTTTCATCAGTGTCTTATAGTTTTCTGCATACAGGTCTTTTGTCTCCCTAGGTAGGTTTATTCCTAGGTATTTTATTCTTTTTGTTGCAGTGGTAAATGGGAGTGTTTCCTTAATTTCTGTTTCAGATTTTTCATCATTAGTGTATAGGAATGCAAGAGATTTCTGTGCATTAGTTTTGTATCCTGCAACTTTACCAAATTCATTGATTACCTCTAGTAGTTTTCTGGTGGCATCTTTAGGATTCTCTATGTATAGTATCATGTCATCTGCAAACAGTGACCGTTTTACTTCTTCTTTTCCAATTTGTATTCCTTTTATTTCTTTTTCTTCTCTGATTGCCATGGCTGGGACTTCCAAAACTATGTTGAATAATAGTGGTGAGAGTGGTCATCCTTGTCTTGTTCCTGATTGTAGAGGAAATACTTTCAGTTTTTCACCATTGAGAATGATGTTTGCTGTGGGTTTGTCGTATATGGCCTTTATTATGTTGAGGTAGGTTCCCTCTATGCCCACTTTCTGGAGAGTTTTTATCATAAATGGGTGTTGAATTTTGTCAGAAGCTTTTTCTGCATCTATTGAGATGATCATATGGTTTTTATTCTTCAATTTGTTAATATGGTGTATCACACTGATTGATTTGCATATATTGAAGAATCCTTGCATCTGTGGGATAAATCCCACTTGCTCATGGTATATGATCCTTTTAATGTGTTGTTGGATTCTGTTTGCTAGTATTTTGTTGAGGATTTTTGCATCTATATTCATGAGTGATTTTGGTCTGTAATTTTCTTTTTTTGTAGTATCTTTGTCTGGTTTTGGTATCAGGGTGATGGTGGCCTCATAGAATGAGTTTGGGAGTGTTCCTTCCTCTGCAGTTGTTTGGAAGAGATTGAGAAGGATGGGTTTTAGCTCTTCTCTAAATGTTTGATAGAATTCACCTGTGAAGCCATCTGGTCCTGGACTTTTGTTTGTTGGAAGAATTTTAATCGCAGTTTCAATCTCATTACTTGTGATTGGTCTGTTAATATTTTCTATTTCTTCCTGGTTCAGTCTTGGAAGGTTGTACCTTTCTAAGAATTTGTCCATTTCTTCCAGGTTTTCCAATTTTTTGGCTTAGAGTTGCTTGTAGTAGTCTCTTAGGATGTAGTCTCTTGTATTTCTGTGGTGTCTGTTGTAACTTCTCCTTTTTCATTTCTAATTTTATTGATTTGAGTCCTCTCCCTCTTTTTCTTGATGAGTCTGGCTAATGGTTTATCAATTTTGTTTATCCTCTCAAAGAACCAGCTTTTAGTTTTATTGATCTTTGCTACTGATTTCTTTGTTTCTATTTCATTTATTTCTGCTCTGATGTTTATGATTTCCTTCCTTCTGCTAACTTTGGGTTTTGTTTGTTCTTCTTTCTCTAGTTCCTTTAGGTGTAAGCTTAGATTGTTTATTTGAGATTTTTCTTGTTTCTTGAGGTAGGCTTGTATAGCTATAAACTTCCCTCTTAGAACTGCTTTTGCTGCATCCCATAAGTTTTGTATTGTCGTGTTTTTGTTGTCATTTGTCTCTAGGTATTTTTTTTGATTTCTTCTTTGATTTCTTCAGTGATCTCTTGGTTATTTAGTAACGTATTGTTTAGCCCCCATGTGTTTGTGTTTTTTATATTTTTTTCCCTGTAATTCATTTCTAATCTCATAGCTTTGTGGTCAGAAAAGATGCTTGATATGATTTCAGTTTTCTTAGATTTACTGAGGCTTGATTTGTGACCCAAGATGTGATCTATCATGGAGAATGTTCCGTGCACACTTGAGAAGAAAATGTAATCTGTTTTTGGATGGAATGTCCTATAGATAATCTATCTGGTCTGTTGTGTCATTTAAAGCTTCTGTTTCCTTATTTATTTTCATTTTGGGCGATCTGTCCATTGGTGTAATTGAGCTGTTAAAGTTCCCCAGTACTATTATGTTACTGTCGATTTCCTCTTTTTTTTTTTTTTTTTTTTTTTTGGCGGTATGCGGGCCTCTCACTGCTGTGGCCTCTCCCGTTGTGGAGCACAGGCTCCGGACGCGCAGGCTCAGCGGCCATGGCTCACGGGCCCAGCCGCTCCGCGGCATGTGGGATCTTCCCAGACCGGGGCACGAACCCGTGTCCCCTGCGTCGGCAGGCGGACTTTCAACCACTGCGCCACCAGGGAAGCCCCTCTTTTTTTTTTTTTTTGCGGTACGTGGGCCTCTCACTGCTGTGGCCTCTCCCGTTGCGGAGCACAGGCTCTGGACGCGCAGGCTAAGCGGCCATGGCTCACGGGCCCAGCCGCTCTGCGGCATGTGGGATCCTCCTGGACCGGGGCACGAACCTGTGTCCCCTGCATCAGCAGGCGGACTCTCAACCACTGCGCCACCAGGGAAGCCCCGATTTCCTCTTTTATAGCTGTTAGCAGTTGCCTTATGTACTGAGGTTCTCCTATGTTGGGTGCATATATATTTATAATTGTTATATCTTTTTCTTGGATTGATCTCTTGATCATTATGTAGTGTCCTTCCTTGTCTCTTGTAACATTCTTTATTTTAAAGTCTATTTTATCTGATATGAGTATTGATACTCCGGCTTTCTTTTGATTTCCGTTTGCATGGAATATCTTTTTCCATCCCCTCCCTTTCAGTCTGTATGTGTCCCTAGGTCTGAAGTGGGTCTCTTGTAGACAGCATATATATGGGTCTTGTTTTTGTATCCATTCAGTGAGCCTGTGTCTTTTGTTTGGAGCATTTAATCCATTTAAAGTAATTATCGATATGTATGTTCCTATGACCATTTTCTTAATTGTTTTGGGTTTGCTTTTTTAGGTCCTTTTCTTGTCTTGTGTTTCCCACTTAGAGAAGTTCCTTTAGCATTTGTTGTAGAGCTGGTTTGGTGGTGCTGAATTCTCTTAGCTTTTGCTTGTCTGTAAAGCTTTTGATTTCTCCATCAAATATGAATGAGATCCTTGCCGGGTAGAGTAACCTTGGTTGTAGGTTCTTCCCTTTCATCACTTTAAGTATATCATGCCACTCCCTTCTGGCTTGTAGAGTTTCTGCTGAGAAAGCAGCTGTTAACCTTATGGGAGTTCCCTTGTATGTTATTTGTGGTTTTTCCCTTGTTGCTTTCAATAATTTTTCTTTGTCTTTAATTTTTGCCAATTTGATTACTGTGTGTCTTGGCGTGTTTCTCCTTGGGTTTATCCTGTATGGGACTCGCTGTGCTTCTTGGACTTGGGTGGCTATTTCCCTTCCCATGTGAGGGAAGTTTTCAACTGTAATCTCTTCAAATATTTTCTCTGGTCCTTTCTCTCTTCTCCTTCTGGGACCACTATAATGCGAATGTTGTTGTGTTTAATGTTGTCCCAGAGGTCTCTTAGGCTGTCTTCATTTCTTTTCATTCTTTTTTCTTTATTCTGTTCCGCAGCAGTGAATTCCACCATTCTGTCTTCCAGGTCACTTATCCGTTCTTCTGCCTCCGTTATTCTGCTATTGATTCCTTCTAGTGTAGTTTTCATTTCAGTTAGTGTATTGTTCATCTCTGTTTGTTTGTTCTTTAATTTTTCAAGGTCTTTATTAAACATTTCTTGCATCTTCTTGATCTTTGCCTCCATTTTTTTTCCAAGGTCCTGGATCATCTTCACTATCATTATTCTGAATTCTTTTTCTGGAAGGTTGCCTATCTCCACTTCATTTAGTTGTGTTTCCGGGGTTTTATCTTGTTCCTTCATCTGGTACAAAGTCCTCTGCCTTTTCATTTTGTCTGTCTTTCTGTGAACGTGGTTTTCGTTCCATAGGCTGCAGGATTGTAGTTTTTCTTGCTTCTGCTGTCTGCCCTCTGGTGGACAAGGCTATCTAAGAGGCTTTTGCAAGTTTCCTGATGGGAGGGACTGTTGGTGGGTAGAGCTGACTGTTGCTCTGGTGGGCAGATCTCTGTAAAACTTTAATCCGCTTGACTGTTGATGGGTGGGGCTGGGTTCCCTCCCTGTTGGTTGGTTGGCCTGAGGCAACCCAACACTTGAGCCTACCTGGGCTCTTTGGTGGGGCTAATGGCAGACTCTGGGAGGGCTCACGCCAAGGAGTACTTCCAGGAACTTTTGCTGCCAGTGTCCTTGTTCCCACGGTCAGCCTCAGCCACCCCTCGCCTCTGCAGGAGACCCTCCAAAACTAGCAGGTACGTCTGGTTCAGTCTCCCCTGGGGTCACTGCTCCTTCCCCTGGGTCCTGATGCGCACACTACTTTGTGTGTGCCCTCCAGGAGTGGAGTCTCTGTTTCCCCCAGTCCTGTCAAAGTTCTGCAGTCAAATCCCGCTAGCCTTCAAAGTCTGATTCTCTAGGAATTCCTCCTCCCGTTGCCGGACCCCCAGGTTGGGAAGCCTGATGTGGGGCTCAGAACCTTCACTCCAGTGGGTGGACTTCTGTGGTGTAAGTGTTCTCCAGTCTGTAAGTCACCCACCCAACAGTTATGGGATTTGATTTTACTGTGATTGCGCCCCTCCTACCGTCTCATTGTGGCTTCTCCTTTGTCTTTGGATGTGGGGTATCTTTTTTGGTGAGTTCCAGTGTCTTCCTGGTGATGATTGTCCAGCAGCTAGTTGTGATTCTGGTGTTCTCACAAGATGGAGTGAGAGCACATCCTTCTACTCCGCCATCTTGGTTCAGGGCCCTTGCGTGTATCTTTTGGAATTAGTGTTTTCGTTTTTTCCAGATACCCAGGAGTGGAATTGCTGGATCATATGGTATTTCTATTTTTAGTTTTGTAAGGAGCCTCCATACTGTTTTCACAGTGGCTGCACCAATTTACATCCCCAGCAACAGTGTACAAGGGTTCCCTTTTCTCCACATTCTCTACAACATTTTTTATTTGTAGACTTTTTGAAGATAGCCATTCTAACAGGTGTGATGTGATACCTCATTGTGGTTTTGCATTTCTCTAATAATTAGTGATGTTGAGCATCTTTTCATATGCCTGTTAGCCATCTCTTTGTCTTCTTTGGAAAAATATCTATTCAGGTCTTCTGCCCATTTTTTGATTGGGTGCTCTCACCACTTCTATTCAACATTATAATTTGTTTTGATTCAACACTATAATAGAGGTTCAAGACAGGGCAATTAGGCAAGAAGAAGAAATAAAAGGTATGCAGATTGGAAAGAATGAAGTCAAACGATCTGTATTTGCAGATGACATGATCTTTTTTAAAATTTTTTTTGACATGATCTTTTATATAGAAAACCCTAATGAATCTACAAAAAAAAAAAACTGTAGAGCTAATAAATGAGTTCAGTAAATGCCGCGGACCAGCTGGAGAAAGAGGATCTCACTGCCCAGGGTCAGAAGGGAAGGGGTAAGGATAGCACTGACGAATGGGGTCAGAAGGACCAAGACAACTGATGGTTGCAAGGCAAATTTTATTGTGCTACAGTTGTAGATTATATAGACCAGAAAAGGGAAGGTTGCCAGACGGTGGTTTACATTATCTAATGACTGTCTCGGCTCAAGGTTAACTTCGCTGGGAGAAAACCCATAAACCCAGAATCATCAAAAATAACCTGCATGTGCAGGGGGGAGACAGCTTTGCTTATCTCATTTTACATTCTTTCTGATCTCTGTCCCATGGAATGGAACAAGGAGGGTAACAAGTAGGGACAGTCCCTTCGAGCAGCGGCGGCATGCCTGGCACGTCTGCAGCCTGCTCTCATGGCTGACTGCTTCCCACAAGTAAAGTTTTAGGATGCAAAGATTAATATTCAAAATTCAGTTGTATTTATCTACACAGCAATGAAAGAAATTAAGAAAACAATTCCATTTACAATAGTATCACAAAGAATAAAATGTTTAGGAATAAATTTAATCAAGGAAGTGTAAGAGTTGTATACTGAAAACTACATTGTTGAAAGAGGTTCAAGAAAGCCTAATTAAATGGAACGATAGCTAGTGTTCATGGGTTGGAAGAGTTAATATTGTTAAGATGGCAGTACTCCCCAAAGTGACAGACAAATTCGAATGCAATATCAAGCAAAATCCTAGCTGGTTTTTTTTTCCCAGAAACCGACAAGCTAGTATAAAAGCCTTGTGTAAATGCAGAGGACCCAGAATATCCAAAACAATCTTGAAAAATAACAAGTTGGAGGACTCACTGTACCTGATATCAAAGCTTACTACAAAACTACAGTAGTCAGGACACTGTGGTACTTATATAAGTATATAGGTATAGGCATAGAGATCAATGGAATTGAACTGAGAGTCCAGATTCTTCTTTCCTGTAACATAAAGCACCCATACTTAAGGCATTTGCTAGGTGTAGGTGATTATGGTTGCTATTGTGTTTTGTTGTCTTGGTTTTTTGTCTGCTCAGCAAGCTTTCACATCCACCTCCTTCTGGTGGTAGAGCTTATCCTTTGGCCACTAGGGTGGGCAAGTAACATTCTTTAACATTTTGTTCTGAAAATAAGACATATATAGGAAAATGTATAAAATGTAAATATTCAATTTAATGAATTATTATTGTAACCACTACCTAGGTCATGGTTTGTTTTTAGATTATATTCTTGTCTTAATGGAAAGTCTTATCTACTTCCCCACTGAGGTGGCCTGAAGGTGAACTGAAGGCAGACTTGAGGGTTCAGGACTTTTTTCCAAACAACCCTAGGTTTATTCAGATTCTGGATTAATTGCTTGCTTGAAGCCCCTGAGTTTTGCACTCCAGTGCATTGGTTAACCAGATAACCTTGGGCTGGAAGATTGGGGGCTGGAGGCACCAAAGTTCATTTCTACCATAAAAGAACTTTAAAAAAATCTATTTATTTATTTATTTGGCTGCGCCAGGTCTTAGTTGCGGCTTGCCGGCTCCTTAGTTGCAGCACGTGGTCTCCTTAGTTGCGGCAGGCAGGCTCCTTAGTTGTGGCATGCAAACTCTTAGTTGTAGCCTGCATGTAGGATCTAGTTCCCTGACCAGGGATCAAACCCAGGCCCCCTGCATTGGGAGTGTGGAGTCTTATCCACTGAGCCACCAGGGAAGTCCCCATAAAAGAACTTAATATTGTTCCTGGAGAATTTTTCATTTTTAGTTAGACTTTATCTCAAAGGGCCAGTCAGGATGTTAGCCACCAAATACTCCCCCAAATAATGAAACTAGTTTTCCTGATGAGGAGCATTAGCTGGTATGATCCATCTGGATGCCAAAGCACATCCTCTGTGCCAGAATAAAAGATAATTTTGGTTTTGGCATAATTATTAATTAGCTGCTTTTTCTGGAGTAATTAGAAGCAGGTTCAGCTGCTTTCTAAGGGCATGTAAGATGATACTATCTTCCTATTTATTCTGGTAGGAGAGTATTTGCCCAATTCAACCAAAATTTTCAGGTCTTAAATTACAAAGGAGGTGGACTAGATCCATGTCTGCCTTTACTCACTTTAAAATAGGCCTTGCTCTTCCTGCCTGTTTATATTCTCTTTGTGACAGGATACAAAGGACCTGAAAGAGCACTGGGAACCTTGGAGCTCTTTTGGGCCATATGGTTTGGTCCAGATAGTTCTTGTCTGGAATCCCAAGCCAGTGACACAGATAATAAATGCTACAGAAACCCTTACACTGTTTTAAGTGATAGGAGAAACAGAGTACTTATATGGACAGTGTTAAGACCCAAATCAGACCTTGTGGTAGGGTTCTATCCCGAGAGCCCTAGGCTTACCATTTTTGGGGTGGGGGCAGGCGAAAGCATTTGGAGAAGGGATACAACCAAAGTTGATGGTACTTTTTCTTTCTGAGATAAACCAGAAGTCATGAACTGGTAGCCCATGAGCCATGTTCACAGATAAGTTTTATTTGTCCTGCCCAGTGCTTTTAAAATGTATGCACTAGTTACCATTTAAAACTCAGGGAATTCATGTAAAAATCAGAATTTCCAACTGTTTTTCAACCATCAGAAGATATTGGCAACTCTGGGTTCTTACTTCTGTGCTTCAATTACGATCTGGAGATGAATAGCAGCGTGCCCCCTTTACATGGGGCACTGCCCCAGTGTTGCTTTTCATACAGCAGCTTCACTTGTTTCTTTTACTTGCCTTATCCCTGTAAGTCTTTGCTTTATGACCTCTATACTTTGGGTGTATTTGGCAAGGACCAAACCTGAAGAGTTAAAATAGAATTCTGTAAGATTTGAGGCCCCCTGCTCTTCATCCCTGAGTTCCCCTCTTGAATGCTCTAATAGCCCTCTATACTTTTCCTTCATAGCTACAGTTTGTAGCTAGTTATTTATGTGATTCTTTGGTAAATGTCAGTCTCCTGTACTATGAGCTGCACAAAGGCAGAGACCTGTTTTGCTCTTAGGTATATCTCCAGCATTTAGCACAATGCTTGACATGTGGTAAATGCTTAATACATATTTGATGAACAACTGAATGTTTCTTAGCTTATTTTGGTTGGTCAAATGTCCTCCAACCACAGTGGTTACAGTTTCACCAGTGGAGGACCTATAAACATTGGGTGATTATCACAGGAGAATATTCTGAGCGAGAGCTTACTGGGGCATTACTGGGGATTGGTGCCTTCATGCTACCTGTGATTAGAGCTAATTCAGGACCAATTATGTCTCAGGATTTAAGCTTCTGCTGGGCCTTATGGCTAAGCTCAAGTTCCTCCATTAAGATCTGCTAATGTATGGTTAGTGGAAGAAGGTTTCAGAGAGTTGCAAACTCCTGGAAGGACAAAAGACTGCCCATTGTATATGAAAGATGCTTGCTTTCTCTTAACTTTCCGAGTATCTATCCCGATCTCACCATTCCATGCCTTCAGGGAACATTTACCAAATGCCTCCTGTGGACCAGCCCACAATGCTGGTTGCTAAGGATGCAATGATGAAGAAGATACATGTCCTTATAGTCTAGTGTGGAAGAAAGCAAACAGAAAATTTCATATGATAGATATAAATACAGAGGATGTGTCCCTAATCCAGGCTTTGTGTGTGTGTGTGTGGGGGGGGAGAGAGAGAGAGAGAGAGAGAGGGAGAGAGGGAGAGAGGGAGAGGGAGGGAGGGGAGGGGGGAGTTGTCACTTCCTTGGTGACACAGTGGTTAAGAATCCACCTGCCAATACAGGGGACACGGGTTCGAGCCCTGGTCCAGGAAGATCCCACATGCCACGGATCAACTAAGCCTGTGTGCCACAACTACTGAGCCTGCACTCTAGAGCCCGCGTGCCACAACTACTGAGCCCATGTGCCACACTACTGAAGCCCGCGCGCCTAGAGCCCGTGCTCCGCAACAAGAGAAGCCACCACAATGAGAAGCCCGTGCACCGCAAAGAAGAGTAGCCCCCGCTCACGGCAACTAGAGAAAGCCTGCGCATAGCAACGAAGACCCAACACAGCCAAAAATAAATAAATAAAATAAATAAATTTACTTTAAAAAGTATATTATTAAAGGATGAGCGGGAATTAACTAAGCAGTGGGGAAGAAGCTGATGTACGTGGCATACTAGATAGTTTTATGTGTAAAGGTTCAGAAGCAAGAGGAAGCATGGCTGGCCCCTTCAGAGCAGTGTAGGAGTTTAGTATTGCTGGAACACAGTGGAGGTTGGGGGAGTGAAAGCAGATCTTTGGACCTTGATGGTAGGCCAGTGAAAAATATAATATGCAGGCAAGGTGGAATGGTGGATAGAGCAGTAGCTTTGGATTTTTCAGGCTTCAGTTAAAATTCTAGCTCTGCCACTTGCTTTGCTAGCTGGTTAACTTCAGACAATTCATTTGACCATGCCATGCTGAGTCTCAGTTTCCTCATATTATAAAATGGGGATATCTGGGCCTGGGTCAGTTGTTCTGTTCCTTTTCTTAGCCAAATTATTATATCTCCTTCAGATTGCTTTACTTCCCACCTACCCACATCCATCTCCTTAAACAAATGGCAGTTCCTCAAAAAGTTAAACACAGAATTTCCATATGAGCCAGCAATTCCACTCTTAGGTATATACCCAATAGAATTGAAAACAGGGACCCAAACAGATACTTGTACACCAGTGTTCGTTGCAGCAGTATTTATAAGAGCCAAAAGGTGGAAACAGCCCAAGTGTCCACCAACAGATGAATGGATAAACAAAATGTTTTTCCATGCAGTGGAGTATTCAGACTTAAAAAGGAGTAAAATTGTGATACATGCTACAATATGGATGAACCCTGAAAACATTATGCTAGGTGAAATAAGCCAGCCACAAAAGGACAAATATTGTATGATTCCACTTGTATAAGATACCTAGAATAGGCAACATAGAGACAGAAAGTATAGAGGTTACCAGGGGCTGGGGGCAGGGAGGGATGGAGAGTTATTGCTTAATCGGTACAGAGTTTATGTTTGGGGTGATGTAAAAGTTTTAGAAATAGATAGTGGTGATGGTTTTACATTATGAATGTAATTAATGCCATTGAAGTACAATTAAAATGGTTAAAATGGCAAATTTTATCTTACATAGATTTTACCACAATAAAAAAATTCCCCAGAAATTTATTCTCTCATAGTTCCTGAGTCCAGAAGTCTGAAATCAAGGTGTCAGCAGGGTTAGTTTCTTTTTGGAGGCTGTGAGAGAGAATCTGTTCCATGCCTCTCTTAGCTTCTGGTGGTGCTGGCGATCCTTGGAGTTCCTTGGCATGTAGATGCATTACTCCAGTCTCTGCCTCTGTCTTCTCATGGCATTCTCCACTCTGTCTGTCTCTCTGTGTGCAAATATACCTCTTATAAGGACACCATGTTGGATTAGGGCCCACCCTTATCCAGTATGACTTCATCTTAACTTGATTACATCTGCAAAATACTCTATTTTCCCAAATAAGGTCACATTCACATGTTCCAGGTCAACATGAAATTTGGGGGGATACTATTCAACCCAGTAGGAAGCCACTGCTGTGAATAAAATCTTCTGGGGTAAAGTACATAGAGTCAGAAGGGCAGAAGGGCAATGACAACAAAAAGATCCTTGGAAATATCAATGTTTATATGGGGACAGGCAGAGGGGGAGGAATCCAAGATGCAGACTGAGAAGGAATGGTTAGAGAGGTAGGAAGAAATCCAGGAGAGAGTGTTGTGTGCCACTGTACCCAAGGAGGAGGGAAAAGTTAACGAGGGGGATGATGGTTAGTGGGTTTTTTTGGCCACGCATTACTGGCATGCAGGATGTTACTTCCCCGACCAGGGATCAAACCCTCACCCCCTGCAGTGGAAGCGTGGAGTCTAAACCACTGGACCACCAGGGAAGTCCCATGGTGGTCAGTGGTTTTATTTATTTTTTATTTTAAAAAACATTTATTTATTTATTATTTGGCTGTGCCAGGTCTTAGTTGCAGCACGCGGGATCTTCGTTGCGGCGTGCGGATCTTTAGTTGCGGCATGTGGGATCTAGTTCCCTGACCAGGGATTGAACCCGGGCCCCCTGTATTCGGAGCTCGGAATCTTAGCCACTGGACCACCAGGGAAGTCCCTCAGTGCTTTTAACTGCAGCAGAAAGGTCAAGAAAGACCAAGAAGTGGCCACTGAGTTTGGCAATATGGAGGTCATTGGTGCCTTTGGTGAAAACAGTTGCATTAGGGTGCTTGGGTAAGAAGCCAAGTTGCAGTGTGTTGAGTTATGACTCCCAGTTATGTGTGCCTTTGAACTGAGAGGCAGCAGTCTATGGGCAAAGCAGGCCCCGTTTTTTTTGACCCACCACCCAGATTCTATTATTAACATTTCACTATATTTGTTTTTATCACATATCTACTGTACCAATCCATCTCATTTTTTGGATGCATTTCAAAGTAAGTTGCAGACATCAGGATATTTCCTCCTGCTTCAGCATACTTACCATTAACTAGATTTCAATATTTTAGGTTTTTTTTCTTTTGAAGTAAAGTTTACATACCAAGAAATGGACACACCTTAAGTGTACATTTATTGAGTTTTGACAAATGCATACACCTGTGTAACCCAAACCCCTGTCAAGGTATAGAACATTATCATCACCCCAGAAAGTTCCCTTATGCCCCTTCCCAGGCAATCCCCACTCCCACCTTCTACCTCCAGAGGCAACCACTGCTCTGATGTTTTCTACCACAGATTAGTTTTGCCTATTACAGAACTTCACGTAAGTAAAAAAAATCAAACTGCTTCTACTTTTATACCTGGCTTCTTTGGCTCAGAATAATGTTTTTGAAATTCATACATGTATGAACTTATGCATGCTTTCATACATATGGTAGTTCATTCTTTTCTGTTATCGAGTAGTATTCTATTATTTGAATATACCACAGATCGATAATTCAAGCTGATGGACAGTTGGGCTGTTTCCATTTTTTGGCTATTAAGAGTAAAGCAAGGGGACTTCCCTGGCAGTCCAGTGGTTAAGACTTCGCCTTCCAAGGTACGGGGTGTGGGTTCAGTCCCTGGTCGGGGAGCTAAGATCCCACATGCCTTGGGGCCAAAAAAACCAAAACATGAAGCAGAAGCAATATTTTAACAAATGCAATAAAGACTTTAAAAATGGTCCACATCAAAAAAAATTTAAAAAAAAAAGAGGGCTTCCCTGGTGGCGCAGTGGTTAAGAATCTGCCTGCCAATGCAGGGGACATGGGTTCGATCCTTGGTCTGGGAAGATCCCACGTGCTGTGGAGCAACTAAGCCCGTGGGCCACAACTACTGAGCCTGTGCTCTAGAGCCCATGAGCCACAACTACTGGGCCCACGTGGCACAACTACTGAAGCCCGTGGTCCTAGAGCCCATATGCTGCAAGAAGAGAAGCCACTGCAGTGAGAAGCCCATGCACTGCAATGAAGAGTTGACGGCAACGAAGACCCAATGCAGCCAAAAATAAATAAATTAAAAAAAAATTTTTTTTTAAAGAATAAAGCAGTGTAGGGGGGTTTTGTTTGTTTGTTTGTCTGTGGTACGCGGGCCTCTCACCGTTGTGGCCCTGCCCTGGCCATGACCCCCCCCCCCCCCCCCCGTGGAGCACAGGCTCCGGACGCGCAGGCTCAGCGGCCATGGCTTACGGGCCCAGCCGCTCCGCGGCATGTGGGATCTTCCCAGACTGGGGCAGGAACCCGTGTCCCCTGCATCGGCAGGTGGACTCTCAACCACTGCGCCACCAGGGAAGCTCTGTTCATTTGTTTTTTATTCTTAGATGTCCATCTCACAAATGGGGCTAAGCAGGGGAAAGCTAACTATTAAATAGTTAGTAATACTTGCTATTTGACTGAAATGTGGACCATATTCTCTTCTAATTTATCCCAGAGGTTGCTATTTAATAATAAGTTTGTATTTATAAGTTATTATTATAAATTATTTTCCACTTTGGTTAAAATGATCACCCCTGGAAGTAAGGCCAAAAGGTGGCCATCTTCCCAGTCTAGTTCTGTGATGCAGGGGTGTGTGTGTGTGTGTGTGTGTGTGTGTGTGTGTGTGTGTGTGTGTTTTGGTTGCGTTGGGTCTTCATTGCTGCACGCGGGCTTTCTCTAGTTGTGGTGAGCGGGGGCTACTCTTCGTTGCGGTGCACGGGCTTCTCATTGCGGTGGCTTCTCTTGTGGAACATGGGCCTAGGCGTGTGGGCTTCAGTAGTTGCAGCACGCAGGCTCAGTAGTTGCAGCATGCAGGCTCTAGAGCGCAGGCTCAGTAGTTGTAGTGCACAGGCTTAGTTGCTCTGTGGCATGTGGGATCTTCCTGGACCAGGGCTCGAACCCGTGTCCCCTGCATTGGCAGGCAGATTCTTTTTTTTTTTTTTTTTTGCGGTATGTGGGCCTCTCACTGTTGTGGCCTCTCCCGTTGCGGAGCACAGGCTCCGGACGCGCAGGCTCAGCAGCCATGGCTCACGGGCCCAGCCGCTCCGCGGCATGTGGGATCTTCCCGGACCGGGGCATGAACCCGCGTCCCCTGCATCGGCAGGTGGACTCTCAACCACTGCGCCACCAGGGAAGCCCGGCAGGCAGATCCTTAACCACTCTACCACCAGGGAAGTCCTAGTGATCCAGGTTTTGATGGACCAGTTTCCAATACTGGCATTCAGGTCATCTGCAGTGTTTTTTTTTTAATATTTATTTATTTATTTGTTTGTTTGTGCCAGGTCTTAGTTGTGGCAGGTGGGCTCCTTAGTTGTGGCTCGTGGGCTCCTTAGTTGCGGCTAGCCGGCTCCTTAGTTGCAGCATGTGGGCTCCTTAGTTGAGGTAGGTGGGCTCATTAGTTTTGGCTCGCAGGCTCCTTAGCTGTGACTCACTGGCTCCTTAGTCACGGCACGCAGGCTCCTTAGTTGTGGCATGCAAACTCTTAGTTGCGGCATGCATGTGGGATGTAGTTCCCTGACCAGGGAACGAACCCGAGCCCCCTGCATTGGAAGTGTGGAGTCTTAACCACTGCACTACCAGGGAAGTCCCCATCTGCAGTTTTTATGTCAGCCACACATGTTTTATTGATTTTGATTGAGAATCAAAAGACTTAACCAATTGTGTATGATGTATCCACATGCGTCTTGAGAAGGGGACTGGATACATAGAGATGTGTCAGTGAGCTCCTTATGAGGGGGCTGGATCAGGATAGGGGAACTGAGTTCTTTTTAAAAAATTTTTATTGGGCTTCCCTGGTGGCGCAGTGGTTGAGAGTCCGCCTGCCGATGCAGGGGATACTGGTTCGTGCCCCGGTCCGGTAATATCCTACATGCCGCGGAGCAGCTGGGCTCGTGAGCCATGGCCTCTGAGCCTGTGCGTCTGGAGCCTGTGCTCTGCAATGGGAGAGGTCACAACAGTGAGAGGCCCGCGTACCACACACACACACAAAATTATTGAAATATAGTTGATTTACAATGTTGTGTTAGTTTCAGGTGTACAGCAAGATGATTCAGATATATATATCTGAATTAGATTCTTTTCCATTATAGGTTATGGGAACTGAGTTCTTGTGGGAAGGACAGCGATAACTCTACTCACATGGACTGAGATTAGCAAGACCAGGCTCCTATACCACTACCAGAGGCCCTGTGGCTGGTGGTCAGGTTAGAAAAGAGCAACTTCTGGTTGCTTTGCAAGTGAAGCTGATAAAGTTTTATTGGGTTGGGGTCTTTGCATTTAGTTCCCTGTCTTGTCACATTCCAGAAGAACATCATAGGGAATGTTCCAAAGGGCCCTCCAGATTAGGGAAAACCTAGTGCCTGGCTCTGCAGTTTAAGCTTGTGTCTTTTCAGCTGCTGATTTGCAAACACTGCTTTGTTTAGCAGGGCTTAGCTTTCTGGCATATAGGTATAGCATGGCTAATTGGTTTCTCCTGGTAGGAAAACTTTGCAGCATCTAAGCCTGGCATTCCCTCTGTGGAGAGGAAATGCTTCGCAAGGTATCAGGCAAGGAATGGAAAGGTGGAAGATGGGATGGGATTGTTGAGATGTTAGTTGGCTGTGGTTGAAGATTTTTGCATCCGGGGAAACAGAAAGTACTTTTGGGCAGAGATGGTTTTAAATGGCCACTTGGGCAGGATTTCTTAAGGCAAAGATCTTTAGGATGGGTTAGGACCCAGGGAATTAGCCGCTGGGCAGTTCTGCCAATGCAAGGGTAGCTTTGCAGGTACAGGACTTGTAGCCTATGTTTAATGGTTGTGTCTTTTTCCTCCAGGAGTTGTTTGTATACAGTCTTTCCATATGTCCTTTAAAGCGTTCCTTAAAGGGAACCATATTCTAGGCATGTAATTTAGGGTACAATCATTAAAATGTAAAGGTTTTTGTTTTGTTGTCCCTTGCTATGGAATTAAAACTCTCTTTTGGGTTGACAGCTTTGCATCTGAATAGTTCTTTAACATGTAAGCATCTTTTTAAAACTATTAAATTTTGGAAAAAGTATTTGAGCCCATGAAGTATTAGCTGAGTTCTCCAGATCATTAGGGATCCTATGCATTATAGATGGACACATGATTGCAGTGGTAGTAAAAATGACATGTTTTCCTTCCAAGCCCAGGATTGAAGGGTAAGTGGCTAAATCAAACTGTATTACAGAAAGCATTGTAGTCTTGTAAATAACGAGATATCCAGAGCAGTGCTATAAAAAGCAGATTTCATTTTTTTCCTCCGATTCCATTATAGGGAAAGAATACCATCCTAGGTCCAACTTTGTTGTTGGAGAAGACAGGGTGGAGGGGAAGAGCTGAGATGCAGTATTAGATCTGCTAACTAGAGTGTTCCAGGGACTGGGAAGGTAGTTTGGCTGACAGCAGGGGGGTTTGACCCAGCCAGAAAGTGGTGGTGTCCAACGAATACTGAAAATTCCAGTTGTGGTTCAGGCAGAAGGTTGACAAATGTGGGAGTTCCAGAGGATGGGTAGAAAGAACTCAGTAGTATGATTCTTGGGCTGGTGGTAAGAAGTCTAGGCAGGCAGTTGCCATTTTAGAGGTTGGTGCATGATTATGGGGACTCTGGCCAAAAACTAGGGTTCAGGGGCAGCACTTTTCTCTCTGGGGAGGAGGCCTGGCTGGAGTTAGAAGCCCAGGCCTCATAGGGGTTCAGGATACTGGGTAGATGACCGGTTTGGGAACTTGGAGACAATCTAACAGTAATAAAAAATGACATAGACCAAGGCAGAAGACCAGTTATCCAGGTGAAGACACCCTGGGGGTGGGAAGGGCCAGGACGAAAGGGAGAACACTGAATGGGTTCAGGGTCTGGCTCTCAGGTAGAGGAGCCTAGTGGTCACCACTATGGCATCACGTTCAAGATCGAGTAACGGGGAATGTAGCTTAATTCTAAAGCCCACCAGAGTAGGGGAGGTGGGCAGCTAACCTGCCAGGGTAGGAATGGCAGAGTTTTGTAGCCAGTGGGCTCTTTTCTTCGTTTCTTCATCTTTTCATTCACCTGACTTTTTTTTTTTTTTTTTTGCTGTACGTGGGCCTCTCACTATTGTGGTGTCTACTGTTGCGGAGCACAGGCTCCAGACGTGCAGGCTCTGCGGCCATGGCTCACGGGCCTAGCCGCTCCGTGGCATGTGGGATCTTCCCGGACCGGGGCACGAACCCATGTCCCCTGCATTGGCAGGCGGACTCTCAACCACTGCACCACCAGGGAAGCCCTCAGTCACCTGACTTTAATGAGTGTCTGCTCTAAGACCTGATCCCTACCCCTGTTATCAAGGAGTTCACAGGCAGGTACACAAGCAGGCAGATACACAAATGGATAATTTTTTTAAACAAACTTTTAATTTTAGAGTAGTTTTAGATTTACAGGAATATCACAAAAATAGTACAGAGAGTTCCCATATACCCCACACCTAGTTTCCCCTATTGTTAACATCTTACATTCGTTTGGTACATTAATTACAGTTAATAAACCAATACTGATACATTATTATTAACTAAATCCATACTTTATTTGGATTTCCTTAGTTTTTACCTAATGTCCTTTTTCTGTTCCAGCATCCTATCTAAGACACCACATTACATTTAGTCATCTGTCTCTTTAGGTTCTTCTTGCCTGTGACAGTTTCTTAGACTTGCCGTGTTTTTGATGACCTTGACCGTTTTAAAGAGTACTGATCAGGCAGTTTGTAGACTGTTCCCCCAGCTGGGATTTGTCAATGTATTTTCTCATGATTAGACTGGGGTTTTTGGTTTGGGGCAGGGTTGGGGGGAAGACTACAGAGGTAAAGTACCCTTCTCATTAAATCGTACCAAGGGTACGTACTACCCACATGACTTACCACTGTTGATGTTGACTGTAATCACCTGGCTGGGGTACTGTTTGCCAGGTTTCTTCAGTTTATTTTATTTTTTTTGGTTTTTGGTGGGTTTTTTTTTTTTTGGCTGCACTGCATGGCTTGTGGGATCGAACCATGCCCCCTGCAGTGGAAGCTGGAATCCTAACCACTGGACCACCAGGGAATTCCCAGTTTCTTCACTTTAAAGTTACTCTTTCCCCCACTGCACCTTTCCATACTGTACTCTTTGTAAGGATGTTACTACATGCACTCCACAGCTAAGGAGCAGGAATTATGCTCCATCTTCTTGAGGGTGGAGTATCTACATAAATTATTTGAAATTCTTCTGTATGGGAGATTTGTCTTATCTCCTATATGTATTTATTCACTCATTTATATTAGTATGGACTCATGGATATTTATTTTATACTTTGGGTTATAATCCAGTACTACTTTATTTTGTTGCTCAAATTCTTCGAGCTATGACCATTGGGAGCTCTTTCATTTGGCTCCTGTGTCTCTTTGACATACTCCCATCATTGTGGTGTGTTGTTTGTTTTTTTTGTTTGTTTTGAGCACTTCCTTACTTTCTGACAGTACAAGATGCTCCAGGCTCATCTTATAAATTTTTTTTTGAATTTTATTTTACTTTTTATACAGCAGGTTCTTATTAGTTATCTATTTTATACATATTAGTGTATATATGTCAATCCTAATCTCCCAATTCATCCCACCACCACCACACCCTGCCCCTGCCACTTCCCCCCACTTTGGTGTCCATACGTTTGTTCTCTACATCTGTCTCTCTTTCTGCCCTGCAAACCGGTTCATCTGTACCATTTTTCTAGGTTCCACATATATGCGTTAATATACAATATTTGTTTTTCTCTTTCTGGCTTACTTCACTCTGTATGACAGTCTCTAGATCCATCCACGTCTCTACAAATGACCCAGTTTCGTTCTTTTTTATGGCTGAGTAATATTCCACTGTATATATGTACCACATCTTCTTTATCCATTCATCTGTCAGTGGGCATTTAAGTTGCTTCCATGAGCTGGCTATTGTAAATAGTGCTGCAGTGAGCATTGGGGTGCATGTGTCTTTTTGAATTATAGTTTTCTCTGGGTATATGCCCAGTAGTGGGATTGCTGGGTCATATGGTAATTCTATTTTTAGCTTTTTAAGGAACCTCCATACTGTTCTCCATAGTGGCTGTATCAATTTACATTCCCACCAACAGTGCAAGAGGGTTCCCTTTTCTCCACACCCTCTCCAGCATTTGTTGTTTGTAGATTTTCTGATGATGCCCATTCCAACTGGTGTGAGGTGATACCTCATTGTAGTTTTGATTTGCATTTCTCTAATAATTAGTGATGTTGAGCAGCTTTTCATGTGCATCTTGGCCATCTGTATGTCTTCTTTGGAGAAATGTCTATTTAGGTCTTCTGCCCAGTTTTTGATTGGGTTGTTTGTTTTTTTAATATTGAGCTGCGTGAGCTGTTTATATATTTTGGAGATTAATCCTTTGTCCATTGATTCATTTGCAAATATTTTCTCCCATTCTGAGCGTTGTCTTTTCATCTTTTTGTATGTAGTTTCCTTTGCTTTGCAAAAGCCTTTAAGTTTCATTAGGTCCCATTTGTTTATTTTTGTTTTCATTTCCATTACTCTAGGAGGTGGATCAAAAAAGATTTTGCTGTGATTTATGTCAAAGAGTGTTCTTCCTGTGTTTTCCTCTAAGAGTTTTATAGTGTCTGGTCTTACATTTAGGTCTCTAATCCATTTTGAGTTTATTTTTGTGTATGGTGTTAGGGAGTGTTCTAATTTCATTAGTTTACGTGTAGCTGTCCAGTTTTCCCAGCACGACTTATTGAAGAGGCTACCTTTTCTCCACTGTATATTCTTGCCTCCTTTATCAAAGATATCAAAGATACAATAGCCAGGAGATGGATACAACCTACGTGTCCATCATCGGATGAATGGATAAAGAAGATGTGGCACATGTATATAATGGAATATTAGCCATAAAAAGAAACGAAATTGAGTTATTTGTAGTGAGGTGGATGGACCTAGAGTCTGTCATACAGAGTGAAGTAAGTCAGAAAGAGAAAGACAAATACCATATGCTAACACATATATATGGAATCTAAGAAAAAAAAATGTCATGAAGAACCCAGGCTAAGACAGGAATAAAAACACAGACCTACTAGAGAATGGAATTGAGGATATGGGCGGGGGAAGGGTAAGCTGTGACAAAGTGAGAGAGTGGCATGGACATATATACACTACCAAATGTAAAATAGATAACTAGTGGGAAGCAGCCGCATAGCACGGGGAGATCAGCTCGGTGCTTTGTGACCACCTAGAGGGGTGGGATAGGGAGGGTGGGAGGGAGGGAGATGTGAGGGGGAAGGGATATGGGAACATATGTGTGTATGTGACTGATTCACTTTGTTATGAAGCAGAAACTAGCACACCATTGTAAAGCAATTATACTCCAATAAAGATATAAAAAAAAACCCAATGCAGCCATAAATAAATCAATAAATAAATCAATAAATAGATTAATTTAAAAAAAAGAATGAGTTCATTGAGGTAAGCTTGGTGAAAGGAGAGGAGTGTACTCCAGAAAAGATGGGGTGAGCTTACGCTTTAGAGGTCATAACACTGTATAACGGGCATAAGGGGTTAAAATAAAATGTTTGAGGCAGGAGGTGGCAGAAGTTAAGGCAGGGAGGTCAGCAGTTCCTGGCTGTATCAGTCAGGGCTTGGAATGCCAAGCTAAGGAGCTTAAACTTCATTCTGTAGGCCATAGGAAGCCACTGAAGATTTTTTTTTTTTTTTGGCTGCTTTGGGTCTTGCTGTGTATGGGCTTTCTCTAGTTGTGGCGAGCGGTGGCTACTTTTCGTTGTGGTGCTCGGGCTTCTCATAGTGGTGGCTTCTCTTGTTGCGGAGCACAGGCCCTAGAGCACACAGGCTTCAGCAGTTGCGGTGCGTAGGCTCAGTAGTTGTGGCTCGTGGGTTGTAGAGCGCAGGCTCAGTAGTTGTGGCGCACGGGGTTAGTTGCTCTGTGGCATGTGGGATCTTCCCGGACCAGGGATCGAATCCGTGTCCCCTGCATTGGCAGGCAGATTCTTAACCACTGCGCCACCAGGGAAGTCCCAAGATTTTTTTTGTTGTTGTTAACAGCTTTGTTGAGGTATCATTCTCATACCATACATTTCACTGATTTATAATATACAATTTAATAATTTTTAGTATATTCACAGAGTTGTGCACCCATCACCACAGTTAGTTTTAGAACATTTTTATCACCCTGAAAGAAATTCCTTACCCTGTAGCCATCATACGTACCACCCCCAAGTCCATGAATCCCCCAGCACCCCCAGCCCCTGGCAACTACTAATCTACTTCTTCTGTGAATTTGTGTGTTCTGGACATTTCATATAAATGGAATCATAAAATGTGTGGCCTTTCGTGACTGGCTTTTTCTTTTGGATGTATAGTTGATATACAATATGTAAATTACAGATGTATGATATAGTGATTCACAATTTTCAAAGGTTATACTCCATTTATAGTTATTATAAAATATTGGCTATATTCCCTGTGTTGTACAATATATCATTGTAGCTTATTTTATACCTAATAGTTTGTACCTTTTAATCCCCTACCCCTATATTGTCCCTCCCCCATCCCTCTCCCCACTGGTAACCACTAGTGTGTTCTGCATCTGTGAGTGACTGGCTTATTATTTCATGCAGCTAAATGTTTCCACGACTGATTCATGCTGTAGCGTGAATCAGTATTTCATTCCTTTTTATGGCTGCATAATATTCCATTGTGTGGATATACCACATTTTAATCTATTCATCAGTTGATGGACATTTGTGTTATTTCCCCTTTTGGCTTTGTGAATAATATAATACTGCTATGAACATTCATGTACAAGATTTTCTGTGATCAAATGTTTTCATTTCTCTTGAGTATGTACCTGGGAGTAGAATTCCTAAATCACATGGTAACTCTATGTGTAACTTTTTGAGGAACCGACAGACTAATTTCCAAAGCAGCTGCACCATTTTACCTTCCTACCAATAGTGTTATAGAGTTCCAGTTTTTCCACATTGCTCTCAACACTTGGTATTTTCTCTCTGTTTGATTCTAGCCATCCTAATGGGCATGAAGTGGTATCATTGTGATTTTGGTTTGCATTTCCCCTGATGACTAATGATGTTGAGCATCTTTTCATATGGTTATTGGCTATTTGTATATCTTCTTTGGAGAAATGTCTAGTCAGATCCTTTGACCACCTTAATTGGGTTATTTGTCTCTTTTTTTTTTTTGGCCATGCTGCGCAGCTTGTGGGATCCTAGTTCCCTGACCAGGGATCGAACTCGGGGCCACAGCACTGAAAGCACTGAGTCCTGGCCACTGGACCACCAGAGAAGTCCCTATTTGTCTTTTAATTATTGAGTTCTTAGAGTTCTTTATATATTCTAGGTACAAATCCTTTATCCAGGTACAAGATTTGCAAGTATTTTCTCTCATTCCTTGGGTTGTCTTTTCACTTTCTTCATGGTATCCTTTGAAGCACAAAAGCTTTTAGCTGTTTTTTAAAAAATATTTATTTATTTATTTGGCTGTACCAGGTCTTAGTTGTGGCATGCAGGCTCTTCAGTTGTGGCATGCATGTGGGATCTAGTTCCCCGACCAGGGATCAACCCGGGTCCCCTGCATTGGGAGCGTGGAGTCCTATCCACTGGACCACCAGGGAAGTCCCCAAGTTTTTAGCTTTTATGAAGCCTAATTTATTTTTCCCTTTGGTTGCTTGTGTGTTTGGCATCATATCTAAGAAACCATTGCCAAATCCAAGGTCATGGAGATTTATACTTATATTTTCTTCTAAGAGTTTTATAGTTTTAGCGCTTATATTTAGGTCTTTGATTCATTTTGAATTAATTTTTGTGTATGGTGTGAGGTTGGGGACTACTTTCATTCTTTTGCACATGGGTATTTAGTTGAAAAGACTATCCTTTTCTCAGTGAATTGTTATGGCATCCTTTCAAAATCTTATCAACTGTAAACCACTGAAGAATTTTAAGCAGAAGAGTGACGATTTCTTTTATGTTTTAAGACAATATCACTGGCTGCTATGTAGAGAATGTATTGGAGGGGCCAAGAGTGGATGTAGGGAGACCAGTGAGTAGGAAGTTGCAGTTATCCAATCCAGAGATGATGGTGACTTGGACCACAGTAGTAGTAGAGATGGGAGAGAAAGACACAGGTTATATTTGTTTTTGTTTGTTTGTTTTTTAACATCTTTATTGGAGTATAATTGCTTTACACTGGTGTGTTAGTTTCTGCTGTATAACAAAGTGAATCAGCTATACATATACATACATCCCCATATCTACTCCCTCTTGCATCTCCCTCCCACCCCTCTAGGTGGACACAAAGTACCGAGCTGATCTCCCTTTGCGATGCAGCTGCTTCCCACTAGCTATCTGTTTTACATTTGGTAGTATATATATGTCCATGCCACTCTCTCACTTCGTCCCAGCTTACCCTTCCCCCTCCCCGTGTCCTCAAGTCCATTCTCTCTGTTTGCATCTTTATTCCTGTCCTGCCCCTAGGTTCTTCAGAACCATTTTTTTTTCTTTTTTAGATTCCATATATATGTGTTAGCATATGGTATTTATTTTTCTCTGACTTACTTCACTCTGTATGACAGTCTCTAGGTCCATCCACCTTGCTACACGTAACTCAATCTCATTTCTTTTTATGGCTGAGTAATATTCCATTGTATATATGTGCCACATCTTTTTTTTTTTTTTTTTTTTTTTTGCGGTACGCGGGCCTCTCACTGTTGTGGCCTCTCCCGTTGCGGAGCACAGGCTCCGGACGCGCAGGCTCAGCAGCCATGGCTCACGGGCCTAGCCGCTCCTCGGCATGTGGGATCTTCCTGGACCGGGGCACGAACCTGTGTCCCCTGCATCGGCAGGTGGACTCTCAACTACGGTGCCACCAGGGAAGCCCTGCCACATCTTTATCCATTCATCTGTCAATGGACACTTAGTTTGCTTCCATGTCCTGGCTATTGTAAATAGAGCTGCAGTGAACATTGTGGTACATGACTCTTTTTGAATTATGGCTTTCTCAGGGTATATGCCCAGTAGCGGGATTGCTGGGTCATATGGTAGTTCTATTTTTAGTTTTTTAAGGAACCTCCATACTGTTCTCCATGGTGGCTGTATCAATTTACATTCCCACCAACAGTACAAGAGGCTTCCCTTTTCTCCACACCCTCTCCAGCATTTATTGTTTGTAGATTTTTTGATGATGGCCATTCTGACTGGTGTGAGGTAATACCTCACTGTAGTTTTGATTTGCATTTCTCTAATGACTAGTGATGTTGAGCATCCTTTCATGTGTTTGTTGGCAATCTGTATATCTTCTTTGGAGAAATGTCTATTTAGGTCTTTGGCCCATTTTTGGATTGGGTTGCTTGTTTTTTTGATATTGAGCTGCATGAGCTGCTTGTATATTTTGGAGATTAATCCTTTGTCAGTTGCTTCATTTGCAAATATTTTCTCCCATTCTGAGGGCTGTCTTTTCATCTTGTTTTTAGTTTCCTTTGCTGTGCAAAAGCTTTTAAGTTTCATCAGGTCCCATTTATTTTTGTTTTTATTTCCATTTCTCTAGGAAGTGGGTCAGAAAGGATCTTGCTGTGATTTATGTTATGGAGTGTTCTGCCTATGTTTTCCTCTAAGAGTTTTATAGTGTCTGGCCTTATAGTTAAGTCTTTAATCTATTTTATTTTTGTGTACAGTGTTAGGGAGTGTTCTAATTTCATTCTTTTACATGTAGTTGTCCAGTTTTCCCAGCACCACTTACTGAAGAGACTGTCTTTTCTCCATTGTATATTCTTGCCTCCTTTATCAAAGATAAGGTGACCATATGTGTGTGGGTTTATCTCTGAGCTTTCTATCCTGTTCCATTGATCTATATTTCTGTTTTGACACAGGTTATATTTGGAAAATAAAGTTAGTAGGGCTTGGGGGACTGTTGGCTAAGGGGTGAGGTGGTTAAAAAGAGGGAGAAGTCAAGGATGACTCATATCTGGTTTGGAGATCAAGGATGATCTTTCTATTTCTAGCTTATATGGCTAAGTGGATGGTAGTGTCATTTATTACCACACAAATGGGGAAGCATGTTTATTTATTTATGCATTCATGCATGCTGCACCAGGTCCCAGTTGTGGCACACAGGATCTTAGTTGTGGCATGCAGCCTTCTTGGTTGCAGCATGCAGACTCTTAGTTGTGGTATCCATGTGGGATCTAGTTCCCCAACCAGGGATCGAACCCGGACCCCCTGCATTGGGAGCACAAAGTCTTAGCCACTGGACCACCAGGGAAGTCCCGAGAAGCACGTTTTAAGAGGGGAAATAATAAGTTTAATTTGGGATTAATTGAATTGGAGGTGCATGTGAAACTTTCAAGTGGAGATGTCCAGAAGGTAATTGGAATATGGGTCTAGACTAGAGCTTGAGGGCAAGCCCTGGGTTGGAGAAAGTGCTTTAGGAGTTATGAGCACATAGGTGGGAGTGGAACCTCTGGGAGACGATGAGGAAAGAGTAAAAGGAGTGAGAAGAGGGCCCAGGACTGAGCCCTTGCGGAGGAAGAATAGGAGCCTAAGAAGGACACAGAGAAGAAAGGGCCAGCGATGGGGGAGGAAACCAGGTGGAATCTACAGGAATCTGGTGGAAGGAGGGAATTGTAAGGAGAGAGTAATCAATAGTGTGAATAGAGGTCCAGAAAAATAAGGTCCGAGAAGTGCCCATGTATCTTCCTGTTTCGATGCTCCCACAATATAGGTTGGTTGGTTTGTTACTGTATGTGCAATAACCTTTCCACATACATTTCCTACAACTAATGCGTGAAGTTGTTACTGGCAGTGTCTGGTGGATATTTGTGTCTTCTTAAGTGGTGCCAGCTTTCATTGGCATCTTCTGTGCTCATCTTTCCCATCCTGAATTGAGGATATTGAAAGCTCAACTGTGGCTTGGATTCCAAAATGGACTCTAAAGTGTTCTTAGACTAAATGTTCAATCCGTTTCCTTTCTTTCTAATCTTCTACCTATCAATCTCTCTCTATATATATCTTTTTTTAAACTTTTTTTTTTTTTTTTACAGATACGTGAAAGAGGCCAAAGCAGCAACTAAGAATGGAGATCTGGAAGAAGCACTTAAACTTTTCAATTTGGCAAAGGACATTTTTCCCAATGAAAAGGTGATGAGCAGAATCCAAAAACTACAGGAAGCCTTGGAGGAGTTGGCAGAACATGGAGATGATGAATTCACGGATGTGTGCAACTCTGGCCTGCTGCTCTATCGAGAACTGCACAACCAACTATTTGAGTACCAGAAGGAAGGTGTAGCTTTCCTCTATAGCCTGTATAGGGATGGAAGGAGAGGTGGTATTCTGGCAGATGATATGGGATTAGGAAAGACTGTTCAAATCATCGCTTTCCTTTCTGGTATGTTTGATGCTTCACTTGTGAACCATGTGCTACTGATCATGCCAACCAGTCTCATCAGCACGTGGCTAAAAGAATTTGTCAAGTGGACCCCAGGAATGAGAGTCAAAACCTTTCACGGTCCTAGCAAGGATGAACGTACCAGAAACCTCAGTCGGATTCAGCAAAGGAATGGTGTCATTATCACCACATACCAAATGTTAATCAATAATTGGCAGCAACTTTCCAGCTTGAATGGCCAAGAGTTTGTGTGGGACTATGTCATCCTTGATGAAGCACATAAAATAAAAACCTCATCTACCAAGTCAGCAATATGTGCTCGTGCAATTCCTGCCAGTAATCGCATCCTCCTCACAGGAACCCCGATCCAGAATAATTTACAAGAACTGTGGTCCCTGTTTGATTTTGCTTGTCAAGGGTCCCTGCTAGGAACATTAAAAACTTTTAAAATGGAGTACGAAAATCCTATTACTAGAGCAAGAGAGAAGGATGCTACCCCAGGGGAAAAAGCCTTGGGATTTAAAATATCTGAAAACTTAATGGCAATCATAAAGCCCTATTTTCTTAGGAGGACTAAAGAAGAGGTACAGAAGAAAAAGTCAAGCAACCCAGAGGTCCAGCTTAGTGAAAAGAGTCCAGATGTTGGTGTCATATGTGAAATGCCTTCCCTTTCCAGAAAAAATGATTTAATTATTTGGATACGTCTTGTACCTTTACAGGAAGAAATATACAGGAAATTTGTGTCTCTAGATCATATCAAGGAGTTGTTAATGGAGACACGCTCACCTTTGGCTGAGCTAGGTGTCTTAAAGAAGCTCTGTGATCATCCTAGGCTGCTATCTGCACGGGCTTGTGGTTTGCTGAATCTAGGAGCTGTCAAATTCTCTGTTCAAGATGAAATTGAAGGGGAAGATTCCTCAGATGTGGACCATATTGATCAAATAAGTGATGATGCACTGATGGAAGAATCTGGAAAAATGATATTTCTAATGGACCTGCTTAACAGACTGCGAGACGAAGGGCATCAAACTCTGGTGTTTTGCCAGTCAAGACGAATTCTAAACATCATCGAACGCCTGTTAAAGAATAGGCACTTTAAGATATTGAGAATCGATGGAACAGTTACTCATCTTGTGGAACGAGAAAAAAGAATTAGCTTATTCCAGAAAAATAAAGATTACTCTGTTTTTCTGCTTACCACTCAAGTAGGTGGTGTTGGCTTAACACTAACCGCAGCAAGTAGAGTGGTCATCTTTGACCCTAGCTGGAATCCTGCAACTGATGCTCAAGCTGTGGATAGAGTTTACCGAATTGGACAAAAAGAAAATGTTGTAGTTTATAGGCTAATCACTTGTGGAACTGTAGAGGAAAAAATATACAGAAGACAGGTTTTCAAGGACTCATTAATAAGACAAACTACTGGTGATAAGAAGAACCCTTTCCGATATTTTAGTAAACAAGAATTGAGAGAGCTCTTTACAATTGAGGATTTTCAGAACTCTGCAACCCAGATGCAGCTTCAGTCTTTGCATGCTGCTCAGAGGAGATCTGATAAGAAACTAGATGAACATATTGACTTCCTGCACTCTTTGAGGATAGCTGGAATCTCAGACCATGATTTGATGTACACACATGACCTATCTGTTAAAGAAGAGCTTGATGTGATCGAAGACTCTCACTATATTCAGCAAAGGGTTCAGAAAGCTCAATTCCTTGTTGAATCCGAGTCTCAAAATACAGAGTTCTTAATGGAAAGACAAAAAGCTGGAAATGAGGGGATATGGCTGAGAGAACCTGTATTTCTTTCTCAAACAAAGAAGAAATGCCATGAATTAAATAAACCACAGCCTCGGCCTTCACCTCTTCTACCAACTTACCACACCCAGGAAGAAGAAATCAGTCACCAAATGGCAAGTGTAATCATTGAGGATCTGCCCGAAGAGAGTGAAAAACAAGATCTCGCCAGGAGAAAGATGAACGTTACCATCCCACAAGATGGTAGGCACCCGTGTGCAAGTACATTTGATGCTGATTTTGTAGCTACTTTACCCAAGGGGTGTGAAGATGTAGAAGAAATTTGGACTGACTCTGTATCAGGAATGGCTCTCCAAAAAGAGGCATCGCAAGAGGGGCCTATGCGGGAGGCACAGCAAGAAAGCCCTCAGGGAAGTTTCAATTTTTTACCTAGCAAGTCAGTCAGAGCTGATCTTGGGCCAAATCTAGATCAACTAGAGGAGGATGAGATTTTACATCACTGCAATCCCTGGCCTGCTAATCCCGAAATAAAGGAATATCAAAGGCCAGAATCAAATGTATCTGTTATTAAGATAGCTGATGATGACTTAGCAGCAGCCCACAGTGCACTACAGGATGCTCAAGTGAATGAGGCCAAGTTGGAAGAGGAACCTTTAGCATCTTCAGCACAGTATGCATGTGACTTCAATCTTTTCTTGGAAGATTCTGCAGACAATGGACAAAATTTTTCCAGTCAGTCTTTGGAGCATGTGGAGAAAGAAAATAGCTTGTGTGGCTCTGCAGCTAATTCCAGAGCAGAGTCTGTGCATAGCAAAGCATGTCTCAGTGTGGATCTTTCTGAGAAAGATGATGAGCCAGAAGAAGTAGTAGTTAATGTGAAAGTCAGAAGAAAAGCTAGATGTATCGATTCAGACGATGAAGTTGAACATGATACTTTTATTACAGATACTTCAGGCACAAACCCATTCAACACATCTCCCTTCCCGTTTTTATCTGTAAAACAATTTGATGCCTCAACTCCCAAAAATGACATCAGTCCACCTGGAAGGTTCTTTTCACCTAAAATATCTGATAGTTTAAATAAGTCTATAAACTCTAGAAGATCCCTGGCTTCTAGGAGGTCTCTTATTAATGTGGTTTTAGACCATGTGGAGGATATGGAGGAAAGACTTGACAATAGCAGTGAAGCAAAGGTTGCTGAAGATTACCTGGAGGAAGGAGCGGAGGAAAGCAGTGGTGAAGCCCCAGAGCATACAGAAGAAGATCCTTCCAGAGAAACACTGTCTTCAGAAAATAAGTCTAGCTGGTTAAGTACACCTAAGCCTGGTGCTCTGGCTCAGGAGACCTTTCCTGGTGACCCTGAGCCTTTGTCTGGTGGACAGTTGGTTGACTCTCCCCAGGATGAGGCACTGGAGGCTGCAGACGACTATGAGACTCTTGTCTTGCGTGGAAAAGAACTGAAAGAGTGTGGAAAAATACAGGAAGCCTTAGACTGCTTAGTTAAAGCACTTGACATAAAAAGCTCAGATTCTGAAGTCATGCTCATGACTTTAAGTTTGTATAAGCAACTTAATAAAACTTGAGAATATAACCTGTTTATTGTATTTTAAAGCAAAACTGAGTATAAGGTAATTTGTTCCCATAATTGGATTCTTTGGGAGCATGAAGCATTCAGGCTTAAGGTGAGAGAAGTCAAAAAGGGAGTTTTTGTTTCCAACTTTTTTTTGTAAATTTTGCCTTTACCACCTGCTCCTGCTTTCTCCTATACATATATTCTGGTATTCTGAGCACGAGGTTAATATTTCTTTACTCAAATATTCTTGTATTTTTCTTTTAGGCATACTCTATAAACGTAATAGAACTGTGTTATTTCTAGAGAAATTTTTGTAACATTACTCTGGCCATTTTAAATTTTATTCTGAAAATGATCAATTTTGTATATCACAGTTCAGATAATATTAAAGTTACTTTTCATTTACTTTCTTTCACTGAGATGATTGATATTGGCAAATGCATATAAAAATTCGTTTAGGCAGAAGTTTGTCATTAGTATTCCAGATCTAAGACCCACTTAACATGCTATTGTAGGCTCTCGGTTCACTATAGCCGAAGACTAGGATAAGCTACCTGGTGCTGGGCTTCTTTATCACAGGTACCCTACCCTGGAGTCCCTTTGCCTACCATTTGGCCATCCTTTACTCACCACCAGCTGCATTCTGACACATGCTAGCACATTGTATCTTTGGGTTGTAGACTGAAAAGGAGTTAGTTTGGTTCCCTCCCAGAAACATAAAGTGCAGCACAGCACTCTGTGCTCTGTCACTGGAGAATTTATCAAGTACTGACTATGTATTAGGTACTCTACACAGGTTTCTTGTTTAATCCTTTGAGGTCGAGGGTAGCATTTCCATTTTTTAGTTGAGGAAATGGCTCAGTGAGGCTGTGACCTGCCCAAGATCACACAGTAAGGGGTGAAATGGATTGTTAACCGTGTGTTACCTAGTGAAAAGCCACTATAATAATTGACCTTTTTTTTTTTTAGCGCTTTAGTTTTTCATTATTTATTTATTTTGGCTGCACTGGATCTGTGTTGCTGTGCACAGGCTCTCTCTAGTTGCGGCGAGCAGTGGCTTCTCTTGTTGCAGAGCACGGGCTCTAGGCATGCGGGCTTCAGTAGTTGTGTGCACGGGCTTAGTTGCTCTGAAGCATGTGGCATCTTCCTGGACCAGGGCTGGAACCCATGTCCCCTGCATTGGCAGGCAGATTCTTAACCACTGCGCCACCAGGGAAGCCCCTAGGTTATTTATTGATAGTACAAAATTTTGCTCTTACCGAAAGAAATTATTACAGTCGCCCCTCAGTATCCAAGGGGGATTGCTTCCAGGACTCCCTGTGGATACCAAACTCCACAGATGCTCAAGTCCCTTATATAAAATGGTGTAGTATTTACATATAACCTACACACATTCTCACATGTACTTTAAAATCATCTGTAGATTACTTATAATACCTAATACAACATAAATATAAATTGCGAATAGTTTGTAGATACAGTATAAGTGTTATGTGAATAGTTAGGCCTGTGCATGGCAAACTCAAGTTTTGCTTTTTGGAAGTTTCTGGAATTTTTAAATTAATTTTTGGCTGCGTTGGGTCTTCGTTGCTGCCCGTGGGCTTTCTTTAGTTGCAGCAAGTGGGGGCTACTCTTCGTTGCGGTGCATGGGCTTCTCATTGTGGTGGCTTCTCTTGTTGCGGAGCACGGGCTCTAGGAGCATGGGCTTCAGTAGTTGTGGCTCACGGGCTGTAGAGCACAGGCTCAGTAGTTGTGGTGCACGAGCTTAGTTGCTCCGCGGCATGTGGGGTCCTCCCGGACCAGGGCTCGAACCCGTGTCCCCTGCATTGGCAGGCGGATTCTTAACCACAGCGCCACCAGGGAAGTCCAGCCCTGGAATTTTTAAAAAAATATTTTTGATCTGCAGTTGGTTGAATCTGTGAATGCAGAACTGTGGATACAGACGACTAATATTTTAGGGAGGGTGATATGATTGAATACATGTCATTATTGAAAAAAATCCCGGTGATAACACTGTATGATTCAGCAATTCATAGTCTGCATCTAACTAACTCCAGCTCACTGTTTCCCTACATGGACTGAATGGCTGTGGCGCACGGGCTTATTAGTTGCTCCGCAGCATGTGGGATCTTCCTGGACCAGGGCTCAAACCTGTGTCCCCTGCATTGGCAGGTGGATTCTTAACCACTGCACCACCACGGAAGCCCCTAGAGATGGTTTCTAAATTAACTTATGGGATATACTGAGAATCAGATAAAGCAGTTCTCAGAGGGAAGGGACTAACAGGTTAAAAGGAGTCTGCTTGACTTATCTTTTTTTTTTTATAAACGTCAAGTTTTTTTTTTGGTAGGAGTTTATTAATTAATTTTTTTTGGCTGTGTTGTGTCTTCATTTCTGTGCGAGGGCTTTCTCTAGTTGTGGCAAGCAGGGGCCACTCTTCATTGCGGTGCGCGGGCCTCTCACTATTGCAGCCTCTCTTGTTGCAGAGCACAGCCTCCAGATGCGCAGGCTCAGTAGTTGTGGCTCACAGGCCTAGTTGCTCCGCGGCATGTGGGATCCTCCCAGACCAGGGCTTGAACCCGTGTCCCCTGCATTAGCAGACAGATTCTCAACCACTGCGCCACCAGGGAAGCCCCTGCTTGACTTATCTAAAAGAACCACTGACTGAATACCTACTGCTGTGCACACCAACATTTACCCACCTGATTCTGCACCCACAAACCCATGATGACAGAGTTCATAAAATACGAGGATTATTCAACACCTTTTAAATAAATAAACAACGTATAAAACACATGTAGTCTTTCATACAATTTTATTTTCTCCCTTCAATCATTATAATATGATACCCGAATTTTGTCTTAACTGGAGGATCTGTAAACACAGGCTTATCCGGCACACTTATAGGCAAGGCGAATGCTGCTTCTTGAAATGGTCCCACCATGGACCCTCTGGTCATCCAACCCAAGTCGCCCTGAAAAACCCAAAAGATTTGTGATGTCAAGTGGCCCTGAAGAGGGCACAGTTCTACTGTAGCTTGAGAATTTCCCAACACAAATGCTAAGGTTCCTAGCTTTATTCATCTGGGTTGGAGAGAAGTAGGCTCGACAAGGAGAAACAGGGCTGAACCCTGGGCTGAACATACAAACACTCACAATGTTGCTGGGTGTCTGTTAGTTGTGCAAGTTTGGTTATGCCTAGGTTTAGACAAAGGTGACCCGTATTCAACTGTTCACAAGTTGGACATTTCTGCTTTTTTAAGATCTTTAAACTAAGATACGGCTAAAATTAATGGCGAAACAGAAATAATCCCTACTGCTGTGTGTCCTCCATGGGGACCGTGTTAAATGATGAGTGCACCATACCCCTTGCCTGGCTTTATCTTCACTATATTGTGTGGCCACTTCATTGAATTTCATTCCAGACTTTAACTTTTCCATGGCTTCCAAGATTTTTCCATGTTTTTCACACAGAATGTGTCTGACCTACAAGGAAAAAATATGTTCACGTAATACATGGAGACCCAAATGATTCCTTTCCTCACAGTACAGCAGTCATGTCAGGACTACCCCCCACTAGTGAAAAAAACATTCGCTTATGGCAACGGAAAATCCTGGAAGTCTGCCCAGTTGGGCGATGGCCACAAACCCATTTCCCATATCAAGACAATATTTCAGAACCCAGATTTAGATGGAAAATGGGCACCTGGCTGTGGGAAGCTCCCAGCCTTTACCATGTACCTCAATGGTAACAGGAGGAGGAAACATGATAATGCTTGAGAGCTTAGGTCGAGTCAAATCCCCACTCTCCTGTATGATCTTAGGCATTTTTTTTTTAGGCTGTACCTCACAGCATGCAGGATCTTAGTTCCCCAGCCAGGGATTAACCACTGAACCACCAGAGAAGTCCCTTAGGCATGTTTTTAAACCTCTAAATGTTTCCCCATTTGTGCACTGAGATAACAGTACCTGTATGTTCTCATAGGGTTGTGAAGATTGAGGTGATGCAGCTAGCACTCAATAAAGGTTAGCTATTATTTCATCAGAGTGGGGATGATATGAAAAAAACCCACCAGGAAATACTTTTCACCAAAAGAGGCCCAATGTATAAAGCCTCCCCACAATTTAACACTTTGAAAACGAATCATATGTTGAAGATTAAGAATACTCAACCCGGGGACTTCCCTGGTGGTGCAATGGTTAAGAATCCGCCTGCCAATGCAGGGGACACTGGTTTGATCCCTGGTCAGGGAACTAAGATCCCGCATGCCGTGGGGTAACTAAGCCTGTGTACCACAACTACTGAGATTGCCCGCCTCAAGAAGAGCCCGTGTGCTGCAAAAACTACAGAGCGCACGCGCTCTGGAACCCCTGCACCACAACTACAGAGCCCACGCAACCTGGAGCTTGCTCGCCACAACTAGAGAAGAGAAAAACCGCACGCCACAACTAGAGAGAAGCCCGCGAGCTGCAACGAAAGATCCCGCGTGTCGCAACTAAGCCCCAACACAGCCAAAAATAAAATAAATAACAAATAACTCTTTTTAAAAAAGAATACTCAACCCTAGAGAAGTATTCAAATGTAACCTATGTTTACATAAAGCCATGTTTTAAAAAAATCACTATATCCTTAAAAATGATTTTGTCAAGATATCTGTTTTGTAGGATTTCCCATTTCTCTGTTCTATTCAAATAGAATCCGTTATTCATTTCTTACTGTCGTGTACTAGGGTGGGGGCTAAACGTGTCTCCCTGTAGAGACAGACAAACCATGGCTGTCCTCAGGATTCAATTACTGAAACTGGGGGTGAGAGGATCCCTGACTGGAAGAGCGACACAGGAGATAGACACAGCAAAGGAAAGAATGTATCAAAAAGTAGGGCTCAGGGAGGCAAACTTCTATAGAATGTGTCCAGCACTGTCCACGGGAGACAGGGACAAACAGTCTGGACACTAGAGCGATACATGTTGGGGGACGAGGATGGCTTCTCAGACCTCATCTTGGCCTGGCTAAAACACCTTCTCAACTGCCTCCGTCTTTCCGCTTCTACACTCACAAAGCAACCTTCTGGTTCAATGATTGGGAAAGTGCACACAGCATTCATGATCATAGAAAGGGGATCCCATCCACCACTTTATAAATGAATAAACAAGTATTCTGCTTTAGACAGTTTGATGGGTTAGACATAATGAGTCTGTAGTACCTGTGGAGTTTGCAAGTGTGACCGACCAACTGGCAACTGTATGAGACTCGTGTCTTAGGAGAGACCAAGTTCCAGAGAATGTGGGAGTGATGAGCATGGAAGTAGCAGCTGACGCTATGGGAGGTGACGGATCACCCTGGGAGGCTACACAGAATGAGAAGAGGAGGAAAGCAGACTCAAGACATCCGTGGAGAATATCAATGTATAAGCAATAAGCAAAGAAAGAAGCTCAACAAGCATGATAAAAACGAAGGGCCAGACAGGTAGAGAGAAAGGTGTGTTAAAAGAAACCAAGGCAAGAGAAAGTTTCAAGGAGGAAATGGTCAACAGGGTTAAATGCTTCAGAGTGATCAGGTTAGAAGTACAATCAATTTAGCAATGATTGACTGAGGACCTTAGCAAAAGCTGTTTCAGAAGAGTAGTAAGTGCAGAAGCCAGGCTTCAGCAACTGACTGAGGAAGTAACAGGAAGCAGGCCGGTAATGTGGGTGGGGTTTCCCCAACTAACTGAGTTAGAAAAGAAGGAGAAAGGGCTCTAGTCAAAGGGAAAGGGTCACAGTCACAGATATATTTTAAAGGTCCCTGGCTATATTTTCAGAATGAAGGGAAAGATGCAGTAAAGAGGGAAAGGTTGAAGACAGAGCAAAGAAAGAGGGTGGAGATAAATGAAGGAGCAAGGCTAGGCATTCAGAGCACTGCTGGAAAAATCAGTTAGCCTTAAAGGAAGAGAGGTAAGAGAGATGAGGGAGGTGTGGGTGAAGATAACTTTGTTGGAAGGGGGCTGGGAAGCCATGAGTTCGTGACTAAAGTTCTAGTTTCCATTTTCTTGTGACAATTATGACAATATTTCAGTTATCGAGTACTTAATACTCGCTAGGCACTGTGCTAAGCGCTTTACATGTGTGATCTCATGAAATCCTCACACCAACCCCACGAGACTGGATCAGTGTTTCTCAACTCTGGCAAATGTCAGAATCACACCAAGAGCTTCTAAAAAATACATCAAGGTCCAGTCCCCACACGCCAGAGATTCTGAGGCAGCTGGTCTGGGGTGGGTCCCTAGGCACTGAGACTTTTAGAAGCTCTTCAGGTGAATCTGATGTACACAGGGGTTGAGAACCCTGGATGAAGTTGTCTGCTGACTGACTGGAGGAGGGTGGTGGATGGCTTGAGGCAAGTGGCAAAGGATCGCTGTGCAGTACTGAGGGCCCAGCTCAGGTTAGAGACCAGGAATCAGTGGCCCCAACCCCTGAGGCTGTGTGACTCTCCAGTGGGGCCCAGCAGTTCTGGGTCTGAGTGTAAAGAAAGTAGATAATTGGATTGATCCTGAGCTGTAGTCTGGCAGGTGGATGCAGTGGATGACCCAAAGAAAAAGGAGGTGGGGCTCCTTGATCCTGTGGTCAAACCCTTCCATCTAATTTCCAGCCTACAAGACATACAGGACTTGGAGAACAGACATGAGGCCTTAGAGAAGGTGAGGCGAACAGGGCAGGCTTGAGGGCCTGCCTGGAAGTCTGTGTGTGGAGAGGAACAGGACAGGATTGGGGGAGGTGGGAAGTGAGGGGAAGGAAGGAAGTTGTGGTCGGCAGGTGGGTTTCAGAATCTGGGCAGCTCTAGTGACACAGGGCAGGGGTGGGTTCAGGAGTGGGGTCTGAAGCAGAATAGCAGGATGTGGAAGGAGCCTAGATCCTAAAAGGCTGGAGGGTTTGGGGTCCCTCCCCTGCTGGGGCCTTCACAAACACTGACAACCCAGCTGTACTCTAGCAGGTGAACAGTTCAACACACTATGGCACTTCCATTCCACGGAACACTACTCAGTAATACAAAGGAACAGACTATGGATACACACAACCGGAATGAAATCTCCAGAGAACTATGCTGAGCGGAAAAAAATCCAATCCCGAAAGGTTACACACTGTATCATTTCACTCATATGGAAATCATAAAATTACAGAAATGAAGAAGAGATTAGTCACTGCTCTGGGGTCAAGGAGGGGGCAGGGGTAGGGGTGGGAGGGAAGTGGGCATCACTATAAAAGGGCAACAGGAGGAATCCCTGGGGTGATGGAAATGTTCTGGATCTTGACTGTAGCAATGACAATCTCCTGGTTGTGCTAATGTACTAGGGTTTTGTTAAGATGTTACCATTGGGGAAACGGTAAAAAGTACATTTACATGTATAAAAGGTACATCTACCTTACAACTGAATAAGAGTCTAAAATTATCTCAAAAGAAAAAGCTTAACAAAAGAGTTTAATCCTAATTGACTTTCCTAGCTAATTACATGCCACTCCTTTCCATATACCTCAGGTATAGCCACACTGAACTTATTTTTTTCCAGAAAGGACAAGATGCCTCTTTAAAGCCATATGCAGTGGAGCAGTCTCTTAGGTTAGGTGCTTGTGAAAGTCAGCACATAACAGTCAAAATTACCCTACAACAACACTTATGAAGATGGTGTACTTGAAACCAACACGTCAGCCCTCAGTAAGCCCAACACAGCCTGTCTCCCCAACCTGTGTTGTAACAATGACCGCTTCTTCAGCTGGACCCCAGGACGAAGTAGCTGGCTTGCATTCAGGCACCATGTTTTATGAAAATTATCTTTGGATACCAGAATCCCACTTTACATGGTTGGATATTCATACATGAATGGAGGTCGACTATGGAAAATCAAATTCATGTCTCCCATCTCTCTCTCTGGGTTCACTGAGTAGAAAAGTGGGCAGAATGGCCCACACTCTTTACATTTGCTCTCCTTTTCTTTGGCTGCATGTGTATGGGTGCATTTATATGATACAACTCCACTACAGCTCTTCTCATATAGCAATGAAATTTCTTTACCTAACTGCTCCCGACTAGACTGTGATAACAGGGACCATCTCTTATCTGCTTTTTTTTTAAATACCCAGAATTTAATACACTGCTTAGCACAGGGCAGATGTCACTAAATCTTTAATGAATGAATGAATCAAAGTATGGAACCCCATAAACTGACTGAAACGTGGTAACTGCCTTGTTACGTAGCACTAAGCGGTATAATTCTGTTTGCAGATTATATTTTCCCAGGGCAGACACCCCTCTGGCACTAGGTCAAGTACTTCAAGTAATTATCTGCAACCATTTCCCCTCATTTTCATGGTCAGGGCTCTGGCTTGTAGCTCACCAGCAGGGGAGCTATCTAATGAGACCCGTGCCTTTGCCTGTTCATCTCAGTTCTTCGTTTTGTCAAATATTATTTCGTCCTGAGAAATAATTCATTCACTTACTTGGGAAGACCTAACAACACATTTTAAGGAAAAATACTAGAGTATGAAGAAATTCTGGATGTCTGAGAAAACATTTGAGAAAATATTTAAAAGGAATTACTTTTCATAAATGAAAGTGATCTATTATTTTCCACTTTTGTGCTATCGTACATCAGTATTAGGTTAGCCTTAGAATGAGTTAAGCATACTGTCTTTTCCTTTTATGTGAACCAAAATAACAAATGTATATTATTTATATTTAACATGAAAAAAAGGAACAAGTAACTCACCTTTACTGCATTGCCACCACCTTTGGGACCCTGCACCTTCTTGTCAGAACTATCACTCCCAGAGGCTGCTTTTCCTTTAGAGAAGAGATGACAGGTACTCATTTAAACTGCACCTTCACCGTGTTATGTACAGAAAAGTTTAACACAATAGGAGTTGATACTTCCATCATAGCACCAAGCTTCAAAAGGGAACTCTGTAGACACTTTACTACATCAAGCTAAATTAACCTGTGACTCACCTCTTAAAACAGGGAATTTGTGCCCTACATAAACCCTTCAAGGAAAATGGATACACAAGTGAGTGTGCTAATAGTTGAATGGGAGCGCCAAAAGCCTGGCCCAGATTCTCTGGACCCAATATGAAATCCTGCCTTCTAAGGGCAAACCCCTGAGCTCTTGTGAGATTTCTAATAAGCACTGCAACTATGTATCTGAATACTCACAATTCCAGTAAGTAAAATCTCCAAGAATATATTTTAAATAAAGATCAAATTTCCCACCACCCGTATTTGGCTAAAGAACACATTGATGTCCAAACTCCTGGAGTCGACTACATTGCCTATTGATACCTTCCTAAGAAAAGATATCGATATTCAGATTAAGAACCACTGGCAGCATTCTACATTTTACTACTGTGTCATTTTGCTACTATGCCAACTTCTGTATTGATGGCAGCATACTTACTGTTAGAGGCTGATATTCCTAAGAACTATTGTTGGATTAAGTGTTCAGTTCAATAAACATTTCCTAAATAACTAAGTTCCAGGCACTGGGGATACAAAGATGAACAAGCCATGGTACCTTCCTTCAGGGAGCTCATATACTACTGGGGAAGATGGTTATGTAAAGTTATGTAAAATAGATCTTTTCAGGAGAATGAGCTATGCTCTATATAGACAGGGGGCTGTGGAAGCACAAAGGGACATTTTAGCCAGTCAGGGAAGCTTTCCTGGATGAGTAGGAGCTGACCAGGCAAAGAAAGGACAGAGGTGAGGAGACATTCCAGGGTGAGGGAACAGTGTAGTATGTGCAGGTAACTATGGGTGAAGCCAAATCTGAGGTGGGAGTGCTGTGAGATGAGCCCAGGGGAGGTGGTTGAGCATTAGGGCATGAGGGCCTGTAGGCCCCATTAAGGAACTTGGAATTTATCCTAGAAGTAATAGGGAGCCATTGAAAAATTTTATTCAGGAGACTCCATCTTACTTGTCTTAGGATCTCCAAAGCCTAGCACACAACAGTTGTTCAATAAATGCTCAACCAAACTGAAAATCCAAAATGCTGACCACCAAATGCCTAAGAAAATGTTACTGCCAAAGGAGTTTTATTACACCAAACTCTTCAAGGGGGTTGCTGTATATTCACTCTAGAACAATGATACCTTCCAATTATTCCATCCTCTCCCCCACTGGATGCTGTCATCTTCTGACTGCCACCTCACTCCCTGATTGACTGACAACTCTGGCAACTTCAGGCTTCCTTTCCACCCTCACCACTGCCATCATCTTGGATGACCTCACCATCTATGCAGAGGAATCATCCAACAGTCTAATCTCACAGTTCTGGACCTCCTTCCCAAATGCCCATGCCTTTTACTCCAGGCCACCTGTTGCCAGGGAAACACGATGGAACTGTGCCACTCAGAACTAGTAGTTCAGTCTCTGGCTACAACTCTGTTCTTCCAACTTTCTCATGCCTCATTCCCACAACACGGGCTCTTTAATTTCACAGAACCGCCCCCCCCCATTCAGTCCCTTTATCCTGCTATGTCCCCCTAGACTATCAGACTTCTCATTCCCTTCCCAGTCTGGATCCCATGCTTGATCATCTGAACTGCGTCCCCACTGGCACCCTTAATTCCCTTGTGCTGCTTTCCTTCTATTATCATTGTCCAACAAAACCTCAACCTTGGCTCAAGTCTACACCTAGCTCTTTTCAGTCCTGTATTGTGCCACTTATATGGTACTAGGTAAATCATGACTAAGCAGATCGTGTCCTCTACAAATTCATGGCCTTCAATCTTAGGCTCTCAGCCCTGAGGGAAATCCTTTTGTAAGTGTTTCATCCCCTTTCCCATCACCCCAACGGCTATTCCAAACCTTTACCACTCTCAAGACTCCTACCCAGTCCCTGCCCCGCAGTCTTAAAAACTACATCCCCATGCTTTTTAATCAAAACCTTCCAGAGAAGTCCACACTGACTGTCTCCAACTTATCACTTCCTGGTCAGTCTTCTAGTAACTGGCCACCCGCTGCCTCCACCCCGGACCCCGAGGACCGCCGGTCTGCTCCCTCCCCCACGCTCCTCACCCAACCCCATTCTCCTTGGTTGCTCTGGCTGCTCTACCTTTCCCTCGTTTCCCAGATACGCTTTTTCCTTTTGGAGGCATCTCCGAAATTCGCCGTCGAGCTCTCAACTGCTTCGGTTACCGCACAAAGCCCCTTCAGGCCCCACCGGTATGTCCTAAACATATGCCTGAAAGTAACATCGCAATTGGCCATCCTTACTGTGGCTCCGGAAGCAGGCATATCTTGGGACAGGCCCGGTCCTTTGGCTCTAGGGCCAATGGGGGCTGAAGAGTCTGACCAATAAGGAGCTTGGGCCGGGTAGAGGGGCGGAGTCAAAGGTTGGGGCCGGGGCGGGAAACCCAGCCTCTGCGCTTTTTGAACTTCTTCTACATGCCCTTATTTGCCCCCAGTCTCCCGCTTCCCTACCCACCTCCTCGATGCGTGCGTAGTGAAAGCCGCGGACCACTGCAGTCTCTCCGCGCCGGCTGTAGCCAATCCCACGGGGCCTCCAGACAAAGGCAAAGCAGGAAGAGCAGTGGCGGCCGCCTCTCCCTCCTGCGCCCTCCTACACACGGGCCTACACTCCCTTACGGGTTTTCGTTTTTAAAGTTTATTTTGCAGCCTGTAGTTGACTAGGTTCAAAAGGTACTTTTTTTTTTAACATCTTTATTGGAGTATATTTGCTTTACAATGGCGTGTTAGTTTCTGCTGTATAACAAAGTGAATCAGCTATACGTGTACATATATCCCCAAATAACTAGTGTAAAGCTCTCGGTAGAGACACGAGAAATGGCTTTAAGGAAGGTTACAGACCAAGCTATAGAATATGATTTTTTTTTAAGAAAAGGCATCTCGTGTACTATATAATATTTGCTTATAGAGGACAGGAAGACTATCCAGCAAAACGTGACCAGTGGTGCCAGTGCAGTGTATGTTTCTGCACAGTTTCCAAAATTTCTGTACTGGTACAGCGTAATATAGTTAAAAGCATGGATTCTGGACCACCTGGCTTCAAATCGCTGCTCCACCATTTGGTTACTAGCTCTGTGACCTTGAGGAAGTTAGCTCACCTCTCTTTGGCTCAGTTTCATCATCTGTAGAATGGAATTGATGATAATAATACCTTCTAATAGGGTGTGAAGAGAATTAAACAAGTTCATATTTGTAAAGCACATAAAACAACAACTAGCTTGTGGAGCGTTAGCATAAGGTGAATGAGTTTTGAATTTATGCCCTCAAACGTTTTACCCTTATCCACAACCCCTCTCCTCCCAATATAAGGTCAGGGCTTTTCCTCTACTCCATGAGATAGCTGTCCTAGCTTGCCCCTGCCAGCCAGAATGTATAGGTCCTCCGTCTCAGAGTTTAGTTTTTGGATACAGTCTTGTGGGACTTGGCATGCTTCATGCCCAGACTGGGAGATCAAGTATTTCTGAGACTGTGCCACCTCCAACTCATACATTACAAGCAGCCCCCTCATGTTGTACTGCTGTCATTTCTGAACACGTTACAGCTTAGGCACTCCTTGTTTTGGATTGGGAGTGATCAACTGTGGGGAACACATCCAGCGCTGAGGAGATCATTGCTCCCCCACTTCTGAGGTGGATCCCACCTGTGTATTGACTTTCAAAGTTCAGCTGGGAGATGGGGCGGGTTGACAATGACAGTATGGCCTCATGTTCATCAGTTCATCCACAGCCAGGAGGCCGAGGGGGCACCTTTACTTCTGGTTTTTCTTAGGGGACAGCCTTTCCTGCAACCACTGGCTATGGCAGTCTTGGAGTGGGAATGAAGCAAAGTTCAGACCCCAATGAAGAGCCAGCATTAAATGGCTGACGTACCTGGCAAATGCTTGGTGCCTGGAACGTTGTGAGAGTTCTGTGCATTCCAGCAGATAACAACAACAACAGTAATAAACAAGCCTGTGTAAGTGGCTGAATGTGCCCAAAGCAGTGCCTAAAGACCAGTAGTTCAAAGGAGAAAACGATGGGCATAGGTCCAAGGGTTTCGAGGTCAAAAGCACTTTAAGACTGATAAAATCATGTACGATCTCAAGTATGCAGTGTGCATCACAAACATCTTAAGTGTTAGCTTTGGGATGTGAGTTTATAGCTAACTTTCATTTTTTTTTTCTGTTTAAATTATATTCTGCTTATATGAATTGGCATATGTATATATATATATATTTTTTATTCAAGAAAGAAGATAATGCTATTTGTAAAACAAACAACAAAAAAGCTAGCCTCTATACAGGGTTAAGTCTGCACCAGTCTGTGGAGGCCAGCTGTGGAGGAGTCTGTGGGAGCAGAGTGACGAATGAACAGCAAGGCGGGCAGGGGGGCAGAGAGGAGAAAACTTCAGCCTCGAAACCATGGTAACGACTGCAGGAGTGTGCACAGTGAGTCAGAGCCAGGGATGGCTGCCAGTCGTATTTTCTATTAATTATCTCCTCAGACTGATTCTTCCACACATTTCTTAAATGAGGAAAATCAGGCAGGGAAGCTGGCAGCCCTCTTCCCAGGACACAAGTTCACAAACCTTGACCCAAACTCACTGTCCCGCCCCACCTGCTCCACAACCAAAGGGCTGCAGTTTCTTTCCCGTTTGAGATGCCAGCAGAGCTTATTCTGAAAGGGGGCCTTGATGCAACAAAACACAGAGCTCTAGTTGATCCCATTCAGAGGAGGTCAGTGTATGGGGAGCTCTGGGCCCCAGACTCTAGGGACAAAGGTAGAAAAAGGTCACCTTTGGAAGCTGAAACCAGGAAAATTCAGTACATGGTAGATGAGAATAGCCACCTGCAAAAGTAGCCACCCATCAAGGCACATGGATGGAGGGATATTGCTGATAGGATGGATGTGTCTCCTGAGCACAGTCAGTGGGCAGAAAACTTTCTGTCCCTCTTCATGCTGTTGTAACATGTCTGGCATGAGATAAGCTTTGAACAACTGTTTTAAAAAAAATTACTTATTTTATTATTTATTTGGTTGCACCATGTCTTAGTTGTGGGCTCCTTAGATGCGGCTCACAGGCTCTTTAGTTGCAGCTCGAGGGCTTCTTAGTTGTGGCATGCGAACTCTTAGTTGCAGCATGCATGTGGGATCTAGTTCCCTGATCAGGGATTGAACCTGGGCCCCCTGCATTAGGAGCACAGAGTCTTAACCACTGTGCCACCAGGGAAGTCCCAACAACTGTTTTTTTTGTTGTTTTAATTTATTTATTTTTGGCTGCGTTGGGTCTTCGTTGCTGGGCACAGGCTTTCTCTGGTTGCGGCGAGCGGGGGCTACTCTTCATTGCGGTGCATGGACTTCTCATTGCGGTGGCTTCTCTTGTTGTGGAGCATGGGCTCTAGGCACGTGGGCTTCAGTAGTTGTGGCACACGGGCTCAGTAGTTGTGGCACATGGGCTTAGTTGCTCCGCGGCATGTGGGATCTTCCCAGATCAGGGCTCGAACCCATGTCCTCTGCATTGGCAGGCAGATTCTTAACCAGTGCACCACCAGGGAAGTCCAACAACTGTTTTTTTAAAATAAATTTATTTATTTATTTGTTTTTATATTTGGCTGTGTTGGGTCTTTATTGCTGTGCGTGGGCTTTCTCTAGTTGAGGCGAGCGGGGGCTACTCTTCGTTCCCGTGCGCGGGTTTCTCATTGTCCTGGCTTCTCTTGTTGTGGAGCATGGGCTCTAGGCGCGCTGGCTGCAGTAGTTGTGGCTCGTGGGCTCAGTAGTTGTGGCTCGCAAGCTCTAGAGCGCAGACTCAGTAGTTGTGGCACCCGGGCTTACTTGCTCCGGGGCATGTGGAATCTTCCCGGACCAGGGCTTGAACCCATGTCCCCTGCACTGGCAGGCAGATTCCCAACCACTGCGCCACCAGGGAAGCCCAACTGTTTTTTTAAAAAGGGCGTCAGAGAAGAAGATTCCATCTAGGTTTGTCCAGCATTGTCTAAGCAAAAGAGCTGCAGTTTCTGGAGAACATTAATATTCCAGTGTCTAGTGAGGAGGATTTTTTTTGGAGGCAGTGTTCATTTGAGGCAATGGTGACACAAATGGCATATGTGGCATGAGATATCTTCATGATCTCTCTTAGTTTTCACAACAGTCTTATTGGCCGAGAATCATCAGTGCCATTTCAGAGCTGAAGACACAGGCTCAGAGAAGTTAAGTAATGTGTTCAAGTTTTCACAGCTAAGGACTGTGGCACTGTTGGGCTCAGAACTTAGGGCTGTGTGACTTCTAAGCTGGTACCCTCTGCATGATGACACTGCTCCAGGCTTTGCCATCCTGTAAATGAAATTCAAGAACATCCAGTTCCCTTTGTTCTGAGTGCCTGTTCTCCAAGTCAGCTTCCCAGGGACCTCTGTGCCCAAGAGGTGCCAGGGCCAAGTTATGGCCCCACCATGAGACAGAAATAAACTCACCTCTGGTTTATGTGTCAGTGTATTGGTTCGGAGTAATCTAGAAGGTGATTGCCTCTGCCTATAGTGCTGTACCTCCCAAGCCCAGAAGCACAGAGGCGAGGAGAAGGAACACGGTGTGGGTGGGGGCCAGTGGGCAGAGCGAGGTAGCCAAGGCAGAGGTGGGACGGTTAGGAAGAGGTCTTCTGTGCCCTTGGGAACTGGTCTCCATGTCCAGTGGATTCTGCCTCCTAAACAGCTCTTTCTCCACACCCTTCATCATTTTATAGTGAACAATGAACACTTTGCTAGGATTCAGCAGTCATCTCTTGTACTGGGTCCTGCCCTCTTCCCTGCTGCTGCAGCCTTTTGCATGTTCTCCAGACTATTGGAACAGCCTATTGGAACTATTGGAACATTGGTGTCTCAGCCACCAGTCTCACCACCCCCTCCAAACTACCCTCCCCAGCAACTGATAGAGAGCTCTCAGAAACACAGATCTGACCCTCCCCCAATGAAGACCCTTCAGTGGCTCCCCACTATTTGAGAGGCTCCTTAGCCTGGAGGGCCAAGGGCCTTTCTGCTGACATCTGCAGTCTCATCTCGTGCTGGTCCCCACTGGGCTCCAGCCATGTCAAGTTACCATCTACAGGCCCTCAAGTATACAGTGCTCTCTTAAGACTCCATGCCTTTGCCCATACTGTTCTCTCTACCTGGAATACTCCTTCCCCACTTTTGATCTAGCTAACCCTTATTTACATTTTAAGAGCAAGATCAGGTGTTACTTCTTCCTGGAAGCCTTCCCTGACCTTCTTCTCCACCTTCTTCCAGGCTGGGCTAGGCACTCCTCTGTGCTTCCAAAGCACCCTGTGCTTATGTCTGCCATTTGTATAATTTGGAGTAGTAGTCCATGACATAGATGGACCATAGTTTATTTATTCACTCATTGAAAAAATCTGGGTTGTTTTCAGTTTGAGGCTATTACAAATCAAGTGGCTATAAACATTTGTGTACAAGTTTTTGTGTGAATACAAGTTTTCATTTCTCTAGGATGATTTCCAAGAGTATAATTACTGAGTTGTATGGTAATTGCATTTTAGTTTTGTAAGAAACTGCCAGAGTGTCTGTACCATTTCACATTCCTACCAGCCATGAATGGGTGATCCAGCTTCTCTACCTACTTGCCAGCATTTTGTATCATTACAATTTTTTATTTTAGTCATTTGGATAGATGTATACTGATATCTCATTGTGGTTATTTTTAAAATTTTTTTTATTTTTGACTGTGTTGGGTCCTCACCACTGCGCACAAGATCCCTCCAGCCACGGCGAGCAGGGGCCACTCTTTGCTGCGGTGTGTGGGCCTCTCACTGCGGTGGCCTCTCTTGTTGTGGAGCACAGGCTCTAGGTGCGTGGGCTTCAGTAGTTGTGGCACATGGGCTCAGTAGTTGTGGCTCATGGGCTCTAGAGCACAGGCTCAGTAGTTGTGGCGTATGGGCTTAGTTGCTCCGGCATGTGGGATCCTCCCGGACGAGGGCTCGAACCCGTGTCCCCTGCATCAGCAGGCAGACTCCCAACCACTGTGCCACCAGGGAAGTCCCTCATTGTGGTTTTAATGTGCATTTCTCTAATGGCTAATGATGTTGAACATCTTTTCATGTGTTAATTTGATGTCTGTAATTCCTCTTCAGTGAAATAAATGTCATGTCTTTTACCCAGTTTCTGATTGGATTTTTTTTTGTTATTGAGTGTCAAGAGCTCTTTATATATTCTAAATATGAGTACTTTGTCAGATACGTGGTTTGCAAATATTTTCTCCCAGTCTCTAAGCTTGTCTTTTCATCCTCTTAAGAGGGTTTTTTGCAGGGCAAAAGTCCTTAATTTTTTTTCTTTTATGGATTTTGCTTTTTAAAAAAAAATTTATTTATTTATTTATTTATTTGGCTGTGTTGGGTCTTCGTTTCTGTGCGAGGGCTTTCTCTAGTTGTGGAGAGCAGGGGCCACTCTTCATCATGGTGTGCGGGCCTCTCACTATCATGGCCTCTCTTGTTGCGGAGCACAGGCTCCAGACGCGCAGGCTCAGTAGTTGTGGCTCACAGGCCCAGTTGCTCTGCGGCATGTGGGATCTTCCCAGACTAGGGCTTGAACCTGTGTCCCCTGCATTGGCAGGCAGATTCTTAACCACTGCGCCACCAGGGAAGCCCTGGATTTTGCTTTTATAGTGTCATGTCTAAGAACTGTTTATGAAGCTGTAGGTCTCAAAGATTTTCTCCTATATTTTCTTCTAAAAGTTTTATAGCTTTATGTTTTACACTTAAATCTGTGATACATTTGAGTTAATTTTTGTGGAAGGTGTGAGGTCTAGATTGAAGTCCTTTTTTTTCTTTTGGCATATAGATGTCCAATTACTCCAGCAACATTTGTTGAAAAAGCTGTTCTTCATTAAATTACTTTTGTACTTTTGTTAAAAATCAGTTGAGTGTACCTGTGTGAATCTGTTCTGGATTCTCTATTCTGTTCCATTGATCTATGTGTCTATCCCTCCATCAGTATCACACAATGTCATGCAGGCTTCATTACTGTTGCTACGTACTAAGTCTTAAAATTGGGTAGAGCATTTTCTCCCACTTTATTCTTCTTTTTCAAAGTTGTTTTAGCTATTCTAGTTCTTTTTACCTTTCCATGTACATTTTAGAATAATTTTGTCTGTATCTACAAAAAATGTTGCTGAGATTTTGATAGGAATGGTGTTAAACCTGTAAAACATTTTGGGGAGAATTGACATCCTTACTCTGTTGAGTCCTCTAATTCATGAACACAGTATAACTCTCCATGTAGTTAGATCTTCTTTGAGTTCTTTCATCAATGTTTTGTAGTTTCAGCACACAAGTTCTGTACATCTTTTCTTAGATTTATACCTTTGCATTTTCTTTGAGCGATTTGTGCATGATACTGTAATTTTAATTTTGACTTTCACATGTTCATCGCTGATATTTAGAATTACAGTTGAGTTTTGTATGTTGATCTTGTATCCTGTGAACTTGCTAAACTCATTTATTCATTCTAGAAGGTTGGGTATTATGTTTGGTTTTTTGTTTTGTAGATTTCTTGTGATTTTCTATAGAGACCATCATGTCATCTCCAAATAGGGATAATTTTTTTCTTCCTTTCCAATCTGTACGCCTTTTGTTTCATTTTCTTGTCTGTTGGACTTCCAGTACTATGTTGAATAAGAGTGGTAAGAGTAGACGTCCTTGCCTTGCTCCCAATCTTAGGGGAGAAAAGATTTGATATTTCACCATTAAATATGTATGTTAGTTGCAGGGTTTTTATTTATTTATTATTTATTTTGGCTGCACTGGGTCTTCATCGAGGCATGTGGGGTCTTCGTTGCGGTGCCCGCACTTCTCTAGTTGCAGCACACAGGCTCTAGAGCGCGCAGGCTCAGTAGTTGCGGTGCACAGGCTTAGTTGCGGTATGTGGGATCTTAGTTCCCTGACCAGGGATCGAACCCAGGCCCCCTGAACTGGGAACGCTGAGTCTTAACCACTGGACCACCAGGGAAGTCCCCAGCTGTAGGGTTTTTATAGATGTTCTTTACCAACTTGAGGAAGTTCCCCTCTCTTCCTAGTTTTCTAAGGGTTTTAGAAATGAATGTGTGTTTAATTTTGTCAAATGCCTTTTTTGCATAAGTTGATATAATCATGTGATTTTTTTTCTTCTTTAGCCTGTTAACATGGTGGATTACACTGATTGATTTTCAAATATTGAACCAGCCTTGCATCCTTGGAATAAACCCTACTCGATTATGCTGTATAATTCTTTTTATATATTGCTGAATTCTATTTGCTAATATTTTGTTGTGGATTTTTATATCTATGTTCATGGAGGACATTGATCTGTAGTTTAATTTTTGTACTGTCTTTGGTTATCGTATCAGGGCCTGGCCTGACAAAATGAGTTGGGAAGTGCTCCCTCCTATTTTCTGGAAGAGATTATATAGGATTGGTGTTAATTCTTCTTTAGATATTTTGGTAGATCTGTCCAGTGAAACCACCAGACCTGAATATTTCTCTTTTTAAAAATATTTATTTATTTGGCCGCGTGGGGTCTTAGTTGCGGCACGCGGGATCTTTGTTGCAGCATGTGGGATCTTTCATTGCGGTGAGCAGGCTCTTTGTTGCAGTGTGCTCTCTAGTTGTGGTGCACAGGCTCAGTAGTTGCTGCACACGGGCTTAGTTGCCCCATGGCATGTGGGATCTTAGTTCCCTGACTAGGGATTGAACTCATGTCCCCTGCATTGGAAGGCAGATTCTTAACTACTGGACCACCAGGGAAGTCCGCAGACCTGAATATTTCTTTTGGACAAGTTTTTAATTACATACGCAATTTTCTTCAGAGGAATCGGTCCATTTCATCAAAATGTCGAAATTTATCTGTGTAGAGATATCCATAGGATTTGTCCCTGTTTCTTTTCTATTATTGATAATTTGTATCTTCTCTCTTTTTTCTAGTCTTGTTAGAAGTGTGCCAATTTTATTCATCTTTTCAAAGAACAAGATTTTTGTTTCATTGATTTTCTCTATTGTCTTTCTGTTTTCAATTTCACTGATTTTTGTTCCTATTTTTATTATTTCCTTCTTTTTGTTTGCTCTCCTTCTGGGACTCCCATAATATGTCTGTTAGCCTGCTTGCTTACCTTTTTGTTGGGTCCCTGAAGTCTTTGTTCCTTTAGCTTGTGTTCAGCTAGTATTGGACATAAGTTTCCTTGAACATCAGGAACTAGAGCAAGCAAACAAACAGCTTCTCTCCCAGTATTTGTGGTTTGGCTCTGTGCTGGGTCACCCTTTCAACACTTAGCCTGATCATTTACAGCTCTGCCTTAGCCTTCACTTACTGCTTACTATGAGCTTAGAGATCAGCCAGAGGTGAAAGCTTAGGATCTTTTCAGATCTTTTCTGAGCATGCATTCTGTCCTGGGCATACATCTGGCTTTCTAAGCTCTCCAGTATACACAGGTGCTTTCAAATGCCCTAATTTCCCAAAGAAACTCTATCCTAGGCCTTAGGTGGTCTATTGTATGTCTCAACCATAATCTTTTGCCCTGGAAAGATGCAGGTTTTCAAGCAATGCCTGCTACCTTTTCACTCTGAGCAAGTTCCAAGTTCAGTCCTTCAGGTAGCCCCCAGACAGCTTAGAAGAGACAAACAAAATAATTTGCAAGCAAGGTCTTCTCTATTCCCTCTGGAACCAGGGATGAGGTCTGCACGGTGGGAACATAGGTTGACATCTTCAAGACCACTACCCAGTCAGGGAAGAAGTGAGGCGAGGGCAAAGCCATGAAGCTTTCCTACTTACCATTTTAAAGTTACCTTTTTCTTTATTCAGCATTTGCTTGGTTGCTATAAACCTTTGACTATTTTCCAGGGTTCTGACAAAGTCGGTTCTGATCATTTCTGCTTGCTTTTCAAGGTTTCTGTGGAGGGATAGGCATTTGGATTTGCCTGCTCTGCCATTTTGCTCCCATCACTCCTCCAACCCTTTTATCATTATGTAATTTCCCTCTTTGTCCTCGGTAATTTTCTTTGCTCTAAAGTTTACTTATCTGCCCTCAAGTTCATTAATCTTTTCTTCTGCAGTATTTAATTTTCTATTAATTTCATCTAGAATATTTTTCCTCTCAGTTATTTATAAGAATTTTAATCTGGGTCTTTTAAAATATCATTTCTTTCTCTTCTTATTGTGCTTATTCTTTCCTCTGTCTTCTTGAATATATGGAAGATAGTTATAATCACAGTTTTAACATCCTTGTCTACTAAATAGATCATCTGATTCTGTTTCTGTTGATTGATTTTTCTTTTTTTATGGGTTGTATTTTCTTGCATCTTTACATATGGTTTATATTAGTCCTTTTTTTTTCTGGCTGCATTGTGTCTTCGTTGCTGTGTGTGGGCTTTCTCTAGTTGTGGTGAGCAGGGGGTACTCTTTGTTGCGGTGCGTGGGCTTCTCATTGCAGTGGCTTCTCTTGTTGCAGAGCATGGGCTCTAGGCACACGGCCTTCAGTAGTTGTGGCACATGGACCCTAGAGCACACGGGCTTCAGTAGTTGCGGCACACAGGCTCAGTAGTTGTGGCGCATGGGCTCTAGGGCGCACGGGCTTCAGTAGTTGTGGCACGTGGGCTCAGTAGTTATAGTGCACAGGCTTAGTTGCTCCGTGGCACGTGGGATCTTCCCACACCAGGGATCAAACCCATGTCCCCTGCATTGGCAGGCAGATTCTTAACCACCGTACCACCAGGAAAGTCCGTATATTAGTCTTTTAAAAAAAATCACAAATTACTACAAACTTAGTGCTTTACTTTTTTTTTTAAATTTTTATTCTTTGGCTGCGCCACGCGGCATGCAGGATCTTAGTTCCCTGACCAGGGATCAAACTTGTGCCCCCTGCAGTGGAAGCACAGAGTCTTACCCACTGGACCACCAGGGAAATCCCAAACTTAGTGCTTTAAAACAACAATACCTATTTATTATCTGACAGTTATGTAGGTCAGAAGTTGGGTGGTCTTGGCTGGATTCTCTAGTTAGGGTTTCACAAACTGAAAATCAAGATGTCAGCTGATCTGGGCTCTTATCTGGAGCCTCTGGCTAAGAATCTGCTTCCAAACTTATTCAGGTGACTGAAGGTCATTTCCTTGCCCCTGTAGGGCTATGGTCCCTGTTTTCTTGCTGGCTGACAGCCTTGGGCCACTCTCTGTTTCTTGAGCTACTTGTATTCCCTGATACTTGGCCCTCTCCATCTTCAAGTTAATGATGGTGTGTGGAATCCTTCTCACATTTAGAATCTCTCTCAGGTCCTCCTCTACTACCAGCCAGAGAAAACACTGCTTTTAAGATCTCAGTGTGATTAGACTGGGCCAACGAGGATAATCTCCCTTTTGATTAACTCAAAGTCTGCTGATTAGGGACCTTAATTACATCCCCCAAATCACTTTTGCCATGAAGCTTAGCATAATCATGGGTGTATTATCATATTTATAGTTCTTGGGATTAGGGCAGGAAGTCTTGGGGAGCCATTTTGGAATTCTGCTTTACACGATGTTAATATTTGATTGGATGCCAGACATTGAATTTTATGTTGTGTGTGCTAGATTTCTCTATTCCTTTAAAGATTCTTGAGCTAGGTTCTGGGATGCAGTTAAGTTACTTGGAAACAGTTTGATTCCTTTGAGGCTTATTTTTAAGTTTTGTTAAACGGGGCCCAGAATAGGCTTCAGTCTAGATCTAATTTGACCCCACTACTGAGGCAATAGCCTTCTGAGGACTCTAATCAATTCCCCATGAGTCAGGAGTTTTGCAGCTCTTCTTGGTGGGAACATGAACTGTTTATAGTCCTATGTGAGCGCCAGCAATTTCTGCTCCTACTCCTTTCAGGCAGTTTCCTCCAGACTGATCAGTATTCATCTGAATACTTGAGGAATACCTTCTGCAGATCTCTGAGGTTCTTTCTTTCTATGTGGTTTCCTCCTCTTTGGACTACTGTCCTGTGAACTCTAGCTGCCTTGGTCTTCTTGGACTCTCAGCTCCATTTACCCAACTCAGAAAGTCCACTGGATTCTAACTGGGTTCCCCCACCCTGCACCAGAGCCTGGAAACTCTCACAAAGTAGTAGCTGGGGCAACTGTAGGGCTTACCTACTTTGTTCTCTGTCTCTCAGGGATCACTATCCTTCATTTTCTGATGTTCAGTGTCTTAAAAACCATAATCCATAGTTTCATATATTCTGTCTATTATTTTTTTAAATTTTGGACAGGAGGATAAATCTGGTCCCTGTTACTCCATCTTGTCCAGAAAGAGAAGTTCTGAACTTCATATAAATGGAACCGTATAGTAGGTATTCCTCTGCATCTGGCTTCTTTTGGTGAGTAGCAGCAGTTCGTTCTTTTTATTTATTTGTTTTAAAATTTATTTTATATTGGAGTCTAGTTGATTTACAATGTTGTGTTAGTTTCAGATGTACAGCAAAGTGATTTAGTTATACATATACATATATCTATTCTTTTTCAGATTCTTTTCCCATATAGGTTATTAAAGAGTACTGAGTAGAATTCCCTGTGCTATACAGTAGGTCCGTGTTGATTATCTATTTTATATGTAGTGTGTTTATGTTAATACCAACCTCCTAATTTGTCCCCCCCCCAACATTTCCCCTTTGGTAACCATAAGTTTGTTTTCTAAGTTTGTTGAGTCTGTTTCTGTTTTGTAAAGAAGTTCATTTGTATCATTTTTTAGATTCCACATAGAAGTGATATCATATGATATTTGTCTTTCTCTGTCTGACTTACTTCACTTAGTATGATAATCTCTCAGTCTATCGATGGTGCTGCAAGTGGCATTATTTCATTCTTTTTTATGGCTGAGTAATATTCCATTGTATATATGTACCATGTCTTCTTTATCCATTCCTCTGTCAATGGATATTTAGGTTGCTTCTGTGTCTTGGCTCTTGTAAATAGTGCTGAAATGAACATTAGGGTGCATGTATCTTTTCAAATTATGGTTTTCTCCAGATATATGCCCAGTAGTGGGATTGCTGGATCATATAGTAGCTCTATTTTTAGTTTTTTAAGGAACCTCAATACTGTTCTCCCTAGTGGCTGTACCAATTTACATTCCCACCAACAGTGTACGAGGGTTCCCTTTTCTCCACATCCTCTCCAGCATTTGCTGTTTGTAGATTTTTTCAGTGATGGCCATTCTGACTGGTGTGAAGTGATACCTTATTGTGGTTTTGAATTGCATTTGTCTAATAACTAGTGATGTTGAGCATCTTTTCATGTGCTTTTTGGCCAACTGTATGTCTTCTTTGGAGAAATGTCTATTTAGATCTTCTGCCCATTTTTTTGATTGTGTTCTTTTTAAAATTACTGGTAATATTCCATCGTATGGACATTTTCTCTTTTTTAATGGCTGCGTAGAGTTCCATCGTATGGATGTATCATAATTTATCTAACTGGTTTCCTATTGATTTGCATCTAGAGATTATTTTTGGTCTCTTGCTATGACAAACAGTGCTGCAAAGAACATCTTTTAAAAAAAATTTTATTGAAGTATAGTTAATTTACAATGTTGTGTCAAAGTGATTCATTTATACATATATATATATGTATATATATTCCTTTTCATATTCTTTTCCATTATGGTTTATTATAGGATATTGAATTTAGTTCCCTGTGCTATGCATATAATAGTTTGCATCTGCTAATCCCAAACTCCCAATCCTTCCCTCTTCCACCACCCACCCCCGCTTGGCAACCACAAGTCTGTTGTCTATATCTGTGAGTCTGTTTCTGTTTTGTAGATATGTTCATTTGTGTCATATTTTAGATTCCACATATAAGTGATATCATATGGTATTTGTCTTTCTCTTTTCTGACTTACTTCGCTTATTATGATAATCTCTAGGTCCATCCATGTTGCTGCAAATGGCATTATTTGCAATGAACATCTTGAATGTAGATTTTGCACAGATGTGAGATGTCTTTAGGATAGATTCCCGCACATGGGGCAAAGGATGTGTGTGTTTTGAACTTAGGTAGTAATTGTCAAATTTCCCTCCAAAGAGAGAAGACCAGCCAACATTCCCACTGACCATGTGTAAGGGCGCCTATTTCTCTACTAACCTTTTATTCTTAAAAGAGCTGCCTTGATTACTTAATTAGCTAATAGTTTAACAAGATCGTCCTAGAAAACATTTTCCTCTGTATTCAGGCCATAGTACTGCCTCAGGAAGGGAAGTCACCATCTAGCAAGGGTCTCCGATTACTTCAGAAATAAACCCCCTTTGGATCCCATCCAAGGCCTCTGGCCTAATACTAAATTGGTTTTATAGGGAACAGTGCCATGGCAAGGTTCCAACGTGCTAGGCTTTGCTCTGCTGAAACATTTCTTAAGCAAAGTAAATTAATTACAGGCCTTTGCGGGGTTTAGCTCCTTTGGGACTAGGATTACATCTAAAACATTTCAAGATAGTAATTGTTTTTTAGCAGAGTTAGGCATGTTACTCTTTTGTAACCTCAACAAAATGCTTTTGTCTAAAAAGAATATGAAGTTCACATGTTCTAATGGGACATTTTGGTGTCTCAAAGTTTTGCCACTTCTAACTCCATGATATGAAAGTATGCTAGGTCTGCTATAAGAGCTTAGTATGAATCAGGTGGTAGTCAATGTTAATTGACTTAAAACAATACAAAAAGTGTTGTAGGATGTATCTGTATATGGGAGTAGGTTTACAGTGAGTATAGTGAGGGTGGCACCTGTCTGGGTATGAATCCTAATTTCGTCACCTACCAGCTGTAACATCACAGGTAAGTTACTTAATATTTCTGACCTCGTCTGCAAAGCAGAGTAATACTAGTATCTTCCTCATAGGACATTAGGAGGATTACAAGAATTAATTTGAATAAAGCATTTAGAATGATGCTTAACACATGGTACACTCTCAACAAACATAAACAATTACTATGTTTGCATGAGCCAGTATTTTTTCTTTTTTGGCAAAATGTATTAATTAACATAATCAAAGCTCTGTGAGATGATGTCCTGGTAGATGGTAGGGTGTTTTACAGTGTAAGTTGCCTTCTCCTAGCAAAACCAATCATACCCTTAGGAGCTATTCCAAAAACAAAGAGAAGCAAGTCACACATACAGAGACACATTTAACAGCAACGAACAATTGTCCGCAAAAGACATTTCATGCAGGGACTCAGAAAATCACCTCTGTGGTAGAAACTCCACTGTAACCTTTTATTCCAGATATTTGCCAGTGGAGTTTATTTACCCTCATTAGATATGTGAATGGGCTATTTGGAGGGGCAGGGCTAGGGCCACAGCTGGAAGCTGGAGGGAATTGGCTTGAAGCAGGAAAGTGTAAATAAACAGATGTCAAAATTCAGGGATAGACTGAACAAGAGGGGCTAGAGGGGAAGTAGATTTTGAGTAAGGTTTACACATTTATCTCCCTTTAGACTGTGAGCAAGGTGAGGGCAGGGGCCCCATGTATGAATCATCTCTCTAGACTGAAGGTGATTCAGTAAATATTTATTGATGGCACTAAATGGAATTAAAATTAAACAGGTGTCAAGGATTCCAAAGTGAACAGGAGAGAGCTGGCAGATTCCTAGAGTGTCTGGGAACAGTGGCCCTGAATGCAGCAGAGACAGATGGATGCATGGAATTGGCAAGACACCGTTAGAAAAAAATAGGCAATAAAACATTGCAGAAAATTTGAAAAAACTATTTCTAATCATATCTCACTACTAACAATTACTGTCATTTTTGTTTATCCCCTTGTAGTGGTTGTGATACCATATGTATATTACTTTTCATTCTTAATTCAGTCAACAAATGTTTACTGAGCACACGTGCAGGCGTGTTCTGTACATGGTTGTACATGGGTGTGATCATAATTTGCACATCATTTTGTAGCCCGCCTCTCCACTTACAGTAGCATAAGCCAGCCTTTCCCTCATGTGTTTTGCTGAGCACAAGCTGCCCCATGACAAAAAGCTTCCATGATCAAGAAGGCTTGGGCACACTGCAATCTAGAGCTCTTCTCTTGACAGTTCACAGCTCAGTTTCCTTTCTTGGTTGTTGCTTCTCTACCAGGTACCTAAACACTGGACAGCCCCAGGGCTCATCCTGGGTCCTCTTCTTTGTTTACTTTTGCTCCCTAGGTGAACACATCCAGTCTCAAGGTTTTAACATCGATGTTTTAAGGACTCCCAAATTTCTCTCCAGCCCTGACCACTGCCCTGAACTGCTCATCTGTATATCCAGCTGTCCACTGGCATCACCCTTTGAATGTCTAATAGGCAACTCAGATTCAGTATATATAAAACATAACCATTCATTCCTCTGACCTTCCCAAATCTGCTCTTTCTCAAATCTTCACCATCCTAATAAATGGCACCACCATCCATACAGCTGCTGAAACCCCAAACCTAGGAGTCATTCTTTTTTCTAATAATCAATTTTTTAAAAATTGAAGTATAGTTAATTTATAATGTTGTGTTAGCTTCAGGTATACAGCAAAGTGATTTAGTTATATATATATATATAAATTATATATTTTATATATATATAAATTTTTATATAATATATATTATATTATATATATATAAATTATATATATATTATATATATATTATATATATATTATCTTCCAGATTCTTTTCCATTATAGGTTGTTATAACACATTGAATATAGTTCCCTGTGCTACAGTAGGACCTTGTTGTTTATCTATTTTATACATAGTAGTGTGTATATGTTAATTCCAAACTAGGAGTCATTCTTTTTTTTTTTTTTTTTTTTTTTTTTTTTTTTGCGGTACGCGGGCCTCTCACTGTTGTGGCCTCTCCCTATGCGGAGCACAGGCTCCGAATGCGCAGGCTCAGCGGCCATGGCTCATGGGCCCAGCCGCTCTGCGGCATGTGGGATCTTCCCGGACCGGGGCACGAACCCGTGTCCCCTGCATCGGCAGGCGGACTCTCAGCCACTGCGCCACCAGGGAAGCCCAGGAGTCATTCTTGATTCCCCCCTTTCACTTGTCATCCACTTCCAAGTCACCAGTCTGGTTGGTCCAATATTCAAAACATAACCAAAATCCTTCCACTTCTCCCCATCTCCATGGTTGCCTCCCTGGCACAAGCTGCTGTCCTCTCTGCCTGGCTTGAAGCAGTAGTCTCCTTACTGGTCTCCTTACTGGCCTTCATTCTTGCTTCACTCCACTCTGTTCTCCACAGAGCAGCCAGAACAGTTCTGAAAAAAACAAAAAGCAAATCATGTCAGCAACCCTCCTAAAACCCTCCAAGGGCTTTCCTTTGTTCTTGGAATAGAATCCCAACTCCTTAGCTTGGTCACTCTGCTTCACTCACTCTCTCCCAGTCATGTCGGCTTCTTTCTATTCCTGTAAAACAACAAACTCTCTCCCTCATCTGGGTCTTTGCTTTGCTGTTCCCCTGCCCAGAAGACTCTCCCTTCAGGCTTCTTGATGTCACCCCAGAGGAACCTTCTGTGATCAACCCATCTAGAGTAGCCCTTCCCTCTCACTTCCCATCTCCCATATCACCCTGTCAATTCCCTGTACAGCACTTGTTGCAGTCTGAAGTAATTTGGCATATTTATTTGTATTTTGCCTCTTCTGATTGGAATATAAGCTTCATGAGGTCAGGGATCTTGTGTCTCTGTTCACTGCTGTATCCCCAACACCTAAGTGTCTGATATACCCAATAACTATTTGTCAAATGAATAAATGTATAATAAAGGCTCTGAGAAGTCCAGTTACTACTAAAGAAACCTTTTAAATCTGTATTAAAAAGACTATTAGTAATGTCCTATGTGTTTTGGGAAAAAAATACTTAAAGAAATGCTAGCAGAAGTATTTGTTTTCATGTTGCAGTGTAATGGAGTGAAAATAACAGAGGTTTCATATTCAGACATATTACTCAAATCTTGGTTCTACCCCTCACTAGCTGTGTAATCTTTGGCAAGCTAATTTGCTTCTCTGAGCTTCAGTTTCTCCATATTTATTTTTTAAATATTTATTTATTTATTGCCTGTGCTGGGTCTTAGTTGCAGCAGCGGGATCTTTAGTTGTGGCATACGGGATCTAGTTCCCTGACCAGGGATCAAACCCGGGCCCCCTGCATTGGGAGTGTGGAGTCCTAACCGCTGGACCACCAGGGAAGTCCCAGTTTCTCTATATTTAAATGAAAGTAACAATAAAAGACTTTGGAGGTGGCTGCATTAAACTAGATAAAGTAATGCACTTAGTATAGTATACATGTTAAGAAGTATCACTAAATAAATGTTAGTTTCCTTCCTTCCCATTATCATAATTATGATTTTTACTTAGTGGTACTTAACAAAGTTTATTCAATGGTTTCCCTGTTGAGGGATACTTGAGTCACTTCCAGACTCGTTCATATAACATTTTCCTTCCTTTGCATAATTTTCCTAGCATAGATTCCCAGAAGTAGGATTACTGAATAAGAAGGTATGAGCATTTACAATTTCCTGATGCAATTGCCAGATTTTATTTTAAAGGGATCATGTTTATTCATAGCGTCAGCAGCCAGTAACTCCAGGCATCAATTTGGTACTCTTTCCAGCCTGACATATTGTGATTTCTTCCTCTTCCCCTCAATTTTTGCTACTATAATAGGCAAAAAAATTGCCATTCAGTTTTCAAAATTTTGTATGTCTTCTCTCATTAAGGAAGAGTAGACATTTCCCCATATGTTTGCCTCCTAATAGTATTCCCGTCTGTTTGTGCCTTCGCTCATTTTCCTCTCATGCAAGCGTATTCCTATCATGGTTGCAAAGACCCAGGCTGGTGGCTCTCAGACCTGCTCTGATGCATCCTGTGGAGCAGGGGTGAATAAGGGTTGGTGCTGTGGTCCACTTCCTTTGGAAATTTGGCAGCTTCTTCTCTCCTGGGTTGCCGCCTCCCCCGTCTCTTTCCTAGACTCCTTTTCCTGCAGCCCTTCCCTTAAATTTGGTGCAACTCAGAATTGTATCCCAGGTCTTTAAAAAATGTTCTTGTTGTAAAATATAATACACAGACATGCATACAGAAAAGTATGCATACAGAAAAGTAAAACAAATGTACAGTTTGTACACTTGTAAAAATTGTTACAAGTGAACACCAGTATGACCACTACCCAGGTCCCAAACTAGAACTCTGTCAGCACCCTAGAAGCCTCCGCTGTGTCCTCACCAATTACAATTTACTCTTCGTCTTATAAGGAGCCACTCTCTTAACTTTTATGATAGCAATTTCCTTGCTTTTTCACAAATAGTTTTATCATCTATCTGTGCATCCCTAAACAAGAGTGTAGTTTTGTTTATTTTTGCACTTTACATAAATGGAATCATACCGTATGTGTTCCTTTGTGCCTTGCTTCTTTTGCTCAACTTTATATCTGTATGCTCCATACACGTTGTTGCATGTGGCTATAGTTTAATTGTCATTGCTGTATAATATTCCACAGTTTATTCGTTCTCCTCTTGATGGACTGCTGGGTGGTTTCCAGTTTGGGCTGTTATGTGCAATGCTGCTATGTATCTTCTGTATATCTTTTGGGAAAGATAGGTACACATTTCTCTAGGATATATAGCTAGGAGTGGAATTGCTGGGTCTTGGGGGATGTGTACCTTCAACTTGAATAGATAAACTGTTTTAACTGAAGTGGTTGAATTCAGATCCCCACCAGCAGTGTATCAGAGTTTCTATTCCTACACATCTTCCTCAACACTAGTTATTGTCAGACTTAAAGATATTTTGCCATAAAATTAAAAAAAAACTATTGTATATAGAATGGGTAAACAACAAGGTTCTACTGTATAGCACAGGAAACTGTATTCAATATCCCATGATAAACCATAATGAAAAAGAATATATATGTATAACTGAGTCACTTTGCTGTACAGGAGAAATGAACACAACATTGTAAATCAACTATACTTCAATAAAATTTAAAAAAGTATTTTTCCAGTCTGGTGGATGTGAAATGGTATGTCATTGTGTGTGTGTGTGTGTGTGTGTGTGTGTGTGTGTGTGTGTGTATTTTACAGCTATATTGAGGTATAATTGATGTATACCAAACTGCACGTATTTAAAGTGACAATTAGATGAGTATACTCATCTGTGAACAGAACCACAATCAATATAATGATCATACCCATCACCTCCAGAAGTTCCCCTGCCCCTTGGTAATTCATCCTCCCTCTTCCCTCGTTCTTCATTTCTCTGATAGATGAGGTTAAGCACCTTTTCATGCTTATTGGATATTTGGAGTTCTTCTTTTATCATGAGCCCATACAAGTCCCTTGCCCATTTTTCTACTGAGTTTTGTTTTTATTACTAATTTGTAGTTCTTTGTGTATTCTGAGTACCAGCCTTTTGTTGGTTATATGTGTTACAAATATCTCTTCTTCTACTGTGGCTCACCTTTTCACTCTTTAAATAGTTTCCTAGTTTTAAAGTAGTTGAATTTTATCAATTTTCCTTTATGGTTAGTGGTTTTATTTCTTATTTAAGAAATCTTTCTCGATTCTGAGGTCATGAAGATATTTTCATTCATTATCTTCCAAAAGCTTTATATTCTTGCTGTTCATATTTAGGGTTTTGTCTACTTGGAACCGATTTTTTAGTATGGTATGAGGCTTATTTTTTATCATGTGAAAAAAATAAAATAGAATGATAGGCTTCTCAATATTTATTGAGCCCCTCTGGCAACAAGTAAAATGAAGAATAAAGATATATGAGAGATATTTAGGTGGTAGAATCTGCAAAGCTTATTGGATGTAGGAGATAAGAAAAGACATCTAGGAAGGTGCCCAGGCCCCTGGCTCATGCAAATGAGTGGATGGTGACACAATTCACTGAGGGAAGAACCACAAGGAGAGGGGCAGTAGGTGTGACTGAGACAGCCCAGGGAAAGCTTGTAAAGGAGAAGGAGGAGAAAGCCTGGGATACAGGCCTGAGGACTCCAACTTAAAATAAGAGTGGAGGGGAAGGGACTTCCCTGGTGGTCCAGTGGCTAAGACTCCATGCTCCCAATGCAGGGGGCCCGGGGTTCGATCCCTGGTCAGGGAACTAGATCCCACATGCTGCAACTAAAAAAAAAAGAGGATCCTGTATGCCACAATGAAGATCCCACGTGCCACAAGGAAGACCCGGCGCAGCCAAATAAATAAATAAATATTTTTAAAAAAAAGAGCAGAGGGAGAAGCAAAGGAAATTGTGAAGGAGCGGTCAGATAAGTGAGTGGGGAAACCAGGAGAGTGCGATGTCAAGGGGGCCAAAAGAAGCAGCTTTTTTTTGTTTTTGGCGGTACGCGGGCCTCTCACTGCTGTGGCCTCTCCCGCTATGGAGCACAGGCTCCGGACGCGCAGGCTCAGCGGCCATGGCTCACGGGCCCAGCCGCTCCACGGCATGTGGGATCTTCCCGGACCGGGGCACGAACCCGTGTCCCCTGCATCGGCAGGCAGACCCTCAACCACTGCGCCACCAGGGAAGCCCGAGAAGCTTTTTGAGAAGAAAAAAAGCTCAAGAGTACCAAGTGCTTCAGAGGTATAAGACAGGACTGAAAGCATCGCTGGATTTAAAAAAATTTTTTGGCTGCATTGGGTCTTCGTTGCTGCACGTGGGCTTTTCTCTAGTTGCAGCAAGCGGGGGCTACTCTTCGTTGCAGTGCACGGGCTTCTCATTGCGGTGGCTTCTCTTGTTGCGGAGCACGGCCTTTAGGTGCGTGGGCTTCAGCAGTTGTGGCACGTGGGCTCAGCAGTTGTGGCTTGCAGGCTCTAGAGCACAGCCTCAGTAGTTGTGGCACACGGGCTTAGTTGCTGTGCAGCATGTGGGATCTTACCGGACCAGGGCTTGAACCTGTGTCTTCTGCACTGGCAGGCGGACGCTCAACCACTGTGCCACCAGGGAAGTGCCGATTTTTTTTTTTTTTTTGACATGGAGGTCCTTAGTGGTCCTCAGGATGGCGTGTGTACGTGGTGGAGGGAACTCAGATCAGAGAGAGTTGTGAGCGGATGGCACATGAAGGACAGAGCTGGACAGTGCTGACAATTCTTTCATGATGTTAATTTCTTTTCTTGTTCAATACCTACTGGTCTTATATTTGTTATTTTGATATTGAGCACAGCCAGAGAATAGATAACTTTCCTTAGGAGAATTTGACTGAGGTATTATAATTTTAAAATATGTAAAAAAAGTGGCTTCTCATAAGTTGCAAATATTCACAAAATATTATTTTACACAGCAGTGCACAGTTGAGACTTTCACTCATGAGAGATCAAAAATCCAAATTTGTTTTCATTATCAACCCTTGAAAGAAATAAATTAGTCATAAATGTAGTTAATATTAAAGATTTTCCTATTCTAACTGATTTTTTAAAAAATCAAAGTATAGTTGATTTACGATGTTGTGTTAGTTTCAGGTGTAAGCACAGTGATTCAGTTATGCATACATACATATATAGATTCTTTTTCAGATTTGTTTCCATTATAGGTTATTACAAGGTACTGAATGCAGTTCCCTGTACTATACAGTAGGACCTTGTTGTTTTATCTATTTTACATATAGTAGTGTGTATCTGCTAATCCCAAACTCCTAATTTATCCCCTCTTCCTCTTTCCCCTTTGGTAGCCATAAGTTTGTATGTCTGAGTCTGTTTCTGTTTTGTAAATAAGTTCATTTGTATCATGATGTTAATTTTAATGAAAGGAGATGAGGCACAGGATGGTAGCTGGAAAGTGATGTGATGTCCAAGAAGAGTTATTTTCAGGATGGAGAGATGTGGCTGTTTCCATTCCAAACAGAAGGAGTTAGGAGAAAGGAATCCCAGGTCACTGTTTGACCTCCACATTGCCTTGTTATTTCCAGAGAGAGTGACCCCTCCCCTCAAAAGGCCACACCATCTCAGCTGATGGCTCTGCTTCCTATTTCACTGAGAAACTTGAAGCAGCCAAAAATGAACTTCCTCAGGCTCCTATATCCACTCCAGTCCATGCAACCGTGGCTGTGCCCAAATACTCTGCCTTCTGTCCTGTTACTATGGAAGAACTGTCCTCACGCCTATAAAAAGTCAACCAACCCTTCCTCCTGTGTTCAGGGTATTATTCACTCTCACCTTTTCTTTCTTTTTTAAAAACGTAATTGACATATTGTTGATTTACAATGTAGTGTTAGTTTCAGCTGTACAGCAAAGTGATTCAGTTATACTTATATATACGTTCTTTTTTAGATTCTTTTCCATTATAGATTATTACAAGATTTTAAAAAAATTTTATTGGAGTATGGTTGCTTTTCAATATTGTGTTAGTTTATACTGCACAGCAAAGTGAATCAGCTATACATATACATATATCCCCTCTTTTTTGGATTTCCTTCCCTTTTAGGTCACCACAGAGCATTGAGTAGAGTTCCCTGTGCTACACAGTAGGTTCTCATTAGTTATCTATTTCATACATAGTATCAATAGTGTATATATGTCAATCCCAATCTCCCAATTCATCCCACCCCCCCTCCTTTTCTCCCTTGGTATCCATACGTTTGTTCTCTACGTCTGAGTCTCTATTTCTGCTTTGTAAATAAGATCGTCTATACCAGTGATTCCACATATATGCATTAATATACGATATTGGTTTTTCTCTTTCTGACTTACTTCACTCTGTATGACAGTCTCTAGGTCGATCCACGTCTTTACAAATGACCCAATTTCGTTCTGTTTTCAGGCTGAGTAGGGCTTCCCTGGTGGCGCAGTGCTTAAGAATCCGCCTGCCCCTAGGTTCTTCATGACCTTTTTTTTTCCCTTAGATTCCATATATATGTGTTAGCATACGGTATTTGTTTTTCTCTTTCTGACTTACTTCACTCTGTATGACAGACTCTAGGTCCATCCATGAAGAACCTAGGGGTAAGACGGGAATAAAGACACAGACCTACTAGAGAATGGACTTGAGGATATGGGGAGCGGGAAGGGTAAGCTGTGACAAAGTAAGAGAGTGGCATGGACATATATACCAAATGTAAAATAGATAGCTAGTGGGAAGCAGCCGCATAGCACAGGGAGATCAGCTCGGTGGTTTGTGACCACCTAGAGGGATGGGATAGGGAGGGTGGGAGGGAGGGAGAAGCAAAAGGGAAGAGATATGGGAACATATGTATATGTACAACTGATTCACTTTGTTATAAAGCAGAAACTAACACACCATTGTAAAGCAATTATACTCCAATAAAGATGTTAAAAAAGAAAAAAAGAATCTGCCCGCCAATGCAGGGGACACGGGTTCAAACCCTGGTCCAGGAAGATCCCACATGCCTCAGAGCAACTAAGCCCGTGCGCCACAACTACTGAGCCCATGCACCACAACTACTGAAGCCCACGCACCTAGAGCCTCTACTCTGCAACAACAGAAGCCACCGCAATGAGAAGCCTGCACACTGCAATGAAGAGTAGCCCCTGCTCACCACAGCTAAAGAAAGCCCATGTGCAGCAACGAGGACCCAACGCAGCCATAAATAAATAAATTAATTAATTTTTTTTTTAAAAAAAGCCTGAGTAATATTCCATTGTATATGTGTACTACATCTTCTTTATCCATTTCTCTGTTGATGGACATTTAGATTGTTTCCATGTCCTGACTATTGTAAATAGTGCTGCAGTGAACATTTGTCTTTTTTTTTTTTAACATCTTTATTGGGGTATAATTGCTTTACAATGGTGTGTTAGTTTCTGCTTTATAACAAAGTGAATCAGTTATACATATGCATATGTTCCCATATGTCTTCCCTCTTGCGTCTCCCTCCCTCCCACCCTCCCTATCCCACCCCTCCAGGCTGTCACAAAGCACCGAGCCAATATCCCTGTGCCATGCGGCTGCTTCCCACTAGCTATCTACCTTACTACGTTTGTTAGTGTGTATATGTCCATGACTCTCTCTCGCCCTGTCACAGCTCACCCTTCCCCCTCCCCATAACCTCAAGTCCGTTCTCTAGTAGGTCTGCGTCTTTATTCCTGCCTTACCCCTAGGTTCTTCATGACATTTTTTCCCCTTAAATTCCATATATATGTGTTAGCATACGGTATTTGTCTCTCTCTTTCTGACTTACTTCACTCTGTATGACAGACTCTAGGTCTATCCACCTCATTACAAATAGCTCAATTTCGTTTCTTTTTATGGCTGAGTAATATTCCATTGTATATATGTGCCACATCTTCTTTATCCATTCATCCGATGATGGGCACTTAGGTTGTTTCCATCTCCGGGCTATTGTAAATAGAGCTGCAATGAACATTTTGGTACATGACTCTTTTTGAATTTTGGTTTTCTCAGGGTATATGCCCAGTAGTGGGATTGCTGGGTCATATGGTAGTTCTATTTGTAGTTTTTTAAGGAACCTCCATACTGTTCTCCATAGCGGCTGAACCAATTCACATTCCCACCAGCAGTGCAAGAGTGTTCCCTTTTCTCCACAACCTCTCCGGCATTTATTGTTTCTAGATTTTTTGATGATGGCCATTTTGACTGGTGTGAGATGATATCTCACTGTAGTTTTGATTTGCATTTCTCTAATGATTAATGATGTTGTTGAGCATTCTTTCATGTGTTTGTTGGCAGTCTGTATATCTTCTTTGGAGAAATGTCTATTTAGGTCTTCTGCCCATTTTTGGATTGGGTTGTTTGTTTTTTTGTTATTGAGCTGCATGAGCTGCTTGTAAATTTTGGAGATTAATCCTTTGTCGGTTGCTTCATTTGCAAATATTTTCTCCCATTCTGAGGGTTGTCTTTTGGTCTTGTTTATGGTTTCCTTTGCTGTACAAAAGCTTTTAAGCTTCATTAGGTTCCATTTGTTTATTTTTGTTTTATTTCCATTTCTCTAGGAGGTGGGTCAAAAAGGATCTTGCTGTGATTTATGTCATGGAGTGTTCTGTCTATGTTTTCCTCTAAGAGTTTAATAGTGTCTGGCCTTAAATTTAGGTCTTTAATCCATTTTGATTTTATTTTTGTGTATGGTGTTAGGGAGTGTTCTAATTTCATTCTTTTACATGTAGCTGTCCAGTTTTCCCAGCACCAATTATTGAAGAGGCTGTCTTTTCTCCACTGTATATTCTTGCCTCCTTTATCAAAGATAAGATGACCATATGTGCGTGGGTTTATCTCTGGGCTTTCTATCCTGTTCCATTGATCTATATTTCTGTTTTTGTGCCAGTACCATACTGTCTTGATTACTGTAGCTTTGTAGTATAGTCTGAAGTCAGGGAGCCTGATTCCTCCAGCTCCGTTTTTCGTTCTCAAGATTGCTTTGGCTGTTCGGGGTCTTTTGTGTTTCCATACAAATTGTGAGATTTTTTGTTCTAGTTCTGTGAAAAATGCCATTGGGAGTTTGATAGGGATTGCACTGAATCTGTAGATTGCTTTGGGTAGTAGAGTCATTTTCACAATGTTGATTCTTCCAATCCAAGAACATGGTATATCTCTCCATCTATTTGTATCATCTTTAATTTCTTTCATCAGTGTCTTATAAATGTCTGCATACAGGTCTTTTGTCTCCTTAGGTAGGTTTATTCCTAGATATTTTATTCTTTTTGTTGCAATGGTAAATGGGAGTGTTTTCTTGATTTCACTTTCAGATTTTTCATCATGAGTGTATAGGAATGCCAGAGATTTCTGTGCATTAATTTTGTATCCTGCTACTTTACCAAATTCATTGATTAGCTCTAATCGTTTTCTGGTAGCAACTTTAGGATTCTCTATGTATAGTATCATGTCATCTGCAAACAGTGACAGCTTTGCTTCTTCTTTTCCGATTTGGATTCCTTTTATTTCCTTTTCTTCTCTGATTGCTATGGCTAAAACTTCCAAAACTCTGTTGAATAATAGTGGTGAGAGTGGGTAACATTTTCTTGTTCCTGATCTTAGTGGAAATGGTTTCAGTTTTTCACCATTGAATACGATGTTGGCTGTGGGTTTGTCATATATGGCCTTTGTAATGTTGAGGTAAGTTCCCTCTATGCCTACTTTCTGGAAGGTTTTTATCATAAATGGGTGTTGAATTTTGTGAAAAGCTTTCTCTGCATCTATTGAGATGATTATATAGTTTTTCTCCTTCAATTTGTTAATATGGTGTATCACATTGATTGATTTGCATATATTTAAGAATCCTTGCATTACTGGGATAAACCCCACTTGATCATGGTGTATGATGCTTTTTTTAAAATTTTTTTTTATTTTTTTATGATCCTTTTAATGTGCTGTTGGATTCTGTTTGCTAGTGTTTTGTTGAGGGTTTTTCATCTATGTTCATCAGTGATATTGGCCTGTAGTTTTCATTCTTAGTGACATCTTTGTCTGGTTTTGGTATCAGGGTGATGGTGGCTTTGTAGAGTGAGTTTGGGAGTGTTCGTCCCTCTGCTATGTTTTGGAAGAGTTTGAGAAGGATAGGTGTTAGCTCTTCTCTAAAAGTTTGATAGAATTCGCCTGTGAAGCCATCTGGTCCTGGGGTCTTGTTTGTTGGAAGATGTTGTTTTTTAAATAAATGTATTTATTTATTTTTGGCTGCGTTGGGTCTTTGTTGCTGCACGTGGGCTTTCCTCTAGTTGCAGTGAGCAGGGGGCAACTCTTCGTTGCGGCGTGCAGTCTTATCCCAGTGGCTTCTCTTGTTGTGGAGCACTGGCTCTAGGTATGCAGGCTCAGTAGTTGTGGCGCTCAGGCTTAGTTTTTCTGCAGCATGTGGTATCTTCCTGGACCAGGGCTTGAACCCGCGACCCCTGCATTGGCAGGCAGATTCTTAACCACTGTGCCACTGGGGAAGCCCTGTTGGAAGTTTTTGGGTTTTTTTTTCCCGTACGCTGGCCTCTCACTGTTGTGGCCTCTCCCGTTGCGGAGCACAGGCTCCGGACGCGCAGGCTTAGTGGCCATGGCTCACAGGCCCAGCCGCTCTGCGGCATGTGGGATCTTCCCGGACCAGTGCACGAACTCGTGTCCCCTGCATTGGCAGGCGGACTCTCAACCACTGCGCCACCAGGGAAGCCCCCTGTTGGAAGATTTTTAATCACAGTTTCAGTGTTTGTGATTGGTCTGTTCATATTTTCTATTTCTTCCTGGTTCAGTCTCAGAAGGTTGTCCATTTTATTGGCATAGAGTTGACTGTAGTAATCTCTCATGATCCTTTGTATTTCTGCAGTGTCAGTTGTTACTTCTCCTTTTTCATTTCTAATTCTATTGATTTGAGTCTTCTCCCTTCTTTATGATTTCTTTCCTTCTGCTAACTTTTGGGGGGTTTTTTTGTTCTTCTTTCTCTAAGCGCTTTAGGTGTAAGGTACGGTTGTTCATTTTAGATGTTTCTTGTTTCTTAAGGTAGGATTGTATTGCTATAAACTTCCCTCTTAGAACTGCTTTTGCTGCATCCCATAGGTTTTGGGTCGTCATGTTTTTATTGTCATTTGTTTCTAGGTACTTTTTATTTCCTCTTTGATTTCTTCAGTGATCTCTTGGTTATTAAGTAGTGTATTGTTTAGCCTCCATGTGTTTGTATTTTTTACAGTTTTTCCTGTAATTGATATGTAGTCTCATAGCGTTGTAGTCGGAAAAGATTCTTGATACGATTTCCATTTACTTAAATTTACCAAGGCTTGATTTGTAACCCAAGATATGATCTATCCTGGAAAATGTTCCACAAGCACTTGAGAAGAAAGTGTATTCTGTTGTTTTTTGGATGGAATGTCCTATAAATATCAATTAAGTCCACCTTGTTTAATGTATCATTTAAAGCTTGTGTTTCCTTATTTATTTTCATTTTGGATGATCTGTCCATTGGTGAAAGTGGGGTGTTAAAGTCCCCTACTATGATTGTATTACTGTGAATTTCCCCTTCTATGGCTGTTAGTATTTGCCTTATGTATTGAGGTGCTCCTATGTTCGGTGCATAAATATTTACAATTATTATATCTTCTTCTTGTATTGATCCCTTGATCATTATGTAGTGTCCTTCTTTGTCTCTTCTAATAGTCTTTGCTTTAAAGTCTATTTCGTCTGATATGAGAATTGCTATTTCAGCTTTCTTTTGATTTCCATTAGCATGGAATATCTTTTTCCATCCCCTCACTTTTAGTGTGTATGCGTCCCTAGGCCTGAAATGGGTCTCTAGTAGACCACATATATACGGGTCTTGTTTTTGTATCCATTCAGTCAGTCTATGTCTTTTGGTTGGAACATTTAATCCATTTACACTTACGGTAATTATTGATATGTATGTTCCTATTAACATTTTCTTAATTGTTTTGGATTTGTTATTGTAGATCTTTTCCTTCTCTTGTGTTTCCTGCCTAGAGAAGTTCCTTTAGCATTTGTTGTAAAGCTGGTTTGGTGGTGCTGAATTCTCTTAGCTTTTGCTTGTCTGTAAAGGTTTTAACTTCTCCATCAAATCTGAATGAGATCCTTGCTGGGTAGAGTAATCTTGGTTGTAGGTTTTTCTCCTTCATCACTTTAAATATGTCCTGCCACTCCCTTCTGGCTTGGAGAGTTTCTGCTGAAAGATCAGCTGTTAACCCTATGGGGATTCCCTTGTATGCTATTTGTTGTTTTTCACTTGCTGCTTTTAATATTTTTTCTTTGTATTTAATTTTTGATAGTTTGATTAATATGTGTCTTGGCATGTTTCTCCTTTGTTTTATCCTGTATGGGACTCTCTGTGCTTCCTGGACTTGACTATTTCCTTTCCCATATTAGGGAAGTTTTCAACTATAATCTCTTCAAATATTTTCTCTATCCCTTTCTTTTTCTCTTCTTCTTCTGGGACCCCTATAATTTGAATGTTGGTGCATTTAATGTTGTTCCAGAGGTCTCTGATACTGTCCTCAATTCTTTTCATTTTTATAAAATTCTGCTCTGCAGTAGTTATTTCCACTATTTTATCTTTCAGGTCACTTATCCATTCTTCTGCCTCAGTTATTATGCTATTGATCCCTTCTAGAGAATTTTAAATTTCATTTATTGTGTTGTTCATCCCTGTTTGCTCTTTAGTTCTTCTAGGTCCTTGTTAAACGTTTCTTGTATTTTCTCCATTCTATTTCCAAGATTTTGGATCATCTTTACTATCATTATTCTGAATTCTTTTTCAGGTAGGCTGCCTATTTCCTCTTCATTTCTTAGGTCTGGTGGGTTTTTACCTTGCTCCTTCATCTGCTGTGTGTTTCTCTGTCTTCTCATTTTGCTTAACTTACTGTATTTGGGGTCTCCTTTTGTCACGCTGCAAGTTCGTAGTTCCTGTTGTTTTTGGTGTCTGCCCCCAGTGACTAAGGTTGGTTCAGTGGGTTGTGTAGGCTTCCTGATGGAGGGGACTAGTGCTTGTGTTCTAGTGGATGAGGCTGGATATTGTCTTTCTGGTGGGCAGGTCCACGTCTGGTGGTGTGTTTTGGGGTGTCTGTGGCTTTATTATGATTTTAGGCTGCCTCTCTGCTCTTGGGTGGGGTTGTGATCCTGTCTTGCTAGTTGTTTGGCATAGGGTGTCCAGCACTGTAGCTTGCTGGTCTTTAGTGGAGCTGGTCTTGACGTTGAGATGGAGATCTCTGGGAGATTTCCACCATTTGATATTACATGGAGCTGGGAGGTCTCTTGTGGACCAATATCCTGAACTTGGCTCTCCCACCTCAGCGGCACAGCCCTGACGCCTGGCTTGGGCACCAAGAGCCTGTCAACCACACGGCTCAGAATAAAAGGGAGAAAAAAAAGAAAGAAAGAAAGAAGAAGATAAAATTAAATTAAAAAGTTATTAAAATAAAAAATAATTATTAAAAAATATTTTAAGTAATAAAAGAAGAAAGAAAGAAAGAAGAGAGCAACCAAACCAAAAAACAAATCCACCAATGATAAGAAGACCTAACACCTGTACTAAAACAAGCAAACAAACAAAAATGGAGAGACAGAACCCTGGGACAAATGGTAAAAACAAAGCTATACAGGTAAAATCACACACAGAAGCATACACATACACACTCACAAAAAAAGAAAAAGGGAAAAAAAATATATATCGTTGCTCCCAAATTCTACCTCCTCAATTTGGGATGATTCGTTGTCTATTCAGGTATTCCACAGATTCAGGGTACATCAAGTTGATTGTGGAGATTTAAGCCGCTGCTCTTGAGGCTGCTGGGAGAGATTTCCCTTTCTCTTCTTTGTTCGCACAGCTCCTGGGGTTCACCTTTGGATTTGGCCCTGCCGCTTTGTGTAGGTCGCCTGAGGGCATCTGTTCTTCGCTCAGACAGGACGGGGTTAAAGGAGCAGCTGATTCGGGGGCTCTGGCTCCCTCAGGCCGGGGAGAGGGAGGGGTACCGAATGCGGGGCGTGCCTGCGGTGGCAGAGGCTGGGGTGAAGTTGCACCAGCCTGAGGCGCGCCATGTGTTCTGCTGGGGAAGCTGTCCCTGGATCACGGGACCCTGGCAGTGGCGGGCTGCACAGGCTCCCGGGAGGGGAGGTGTGGAGAGTGACCCGTGCTTGCACACTGGCTTCTTGGTGGCTGCAGTAGCAGCCTTAGCGTCTCATGCCCGTCTCTGGGGTCTGCGCTGATAGCCGCGGTTTGCGCGCGTCTCTGGAGCTCCTTTAAGCGGTGCTCTTAATCCCCTCTCCTTGCGCACCAGGAAACAAAGAGGCAAGAAAAAGTCTCTTGCCTCTTCAGCAGCTCCAGACATTTTCCCGGACTCCCTCCCGGCTACCTGTGGCGCACTAGCCCCCTTCAGGCTGTGTTCACACAGCCAACCCCAGTCCTCTCCCTGGGATCTGACCTCCGAAGCCCGAGCCTCAGCTCCCAGACCCCGCCAGTCCCAGCGGGTGAGCAGACAAGCCTCTCAGGCTGGCGAGTGCTGAGTACCGATCCTCTGTGCGGGAATGTCTCCGCTTTGCCCTCCGCACCCCTGTTGCTGCGCTCTCCTCTGTGCCTCCGAAGCTTTCCCCCTCCGCCACCTGCAGTCTCTGCCCACAAAGGGGCTTCCAAATGTGTGGAAACTTTTCCACCTTCACAGCTGCCTCGCACTGGTGCGTGTTCCGTCCGTATTCTTTTGTCTCTGTTTTTTTCTTTTCTTTTGCCCTACCCAGGTACATGAGGAGTTTCTTGCCTTTTGGGAGGTCTGAGGTCTTCTGCCAACGTTCGGTAGGTGTTCTGTAGGGGTTGTTCCACGTGTAGATGTATTTCTTATGTATTTGTGGGGAGGAAGGTTATCTCCATGTCTTACTCTTCCGCCATCTTGAAGCTCCTCCTGTAGATGTATTCTTTTTATTTATTTATTTATTTATTTATTTATGGCTGCGTTAGATTCTCGTCACTGCTTGTGGGCTTTCTCTTGTTTCGGCAAGCAGGGGCTACTCTTTGCGATGCACAGGCATCTCATTGCTGTGGCTTTTCGTTGGGGAGCACGGGCTCTAGGTGTGCGGGCTCAGTTGCTCCGTGGCATGTAGGATCTTCCCGGACCAGGGCTCGAACCCGTTTCCCCTGCATTGGCAGGCGCACTCTCAACCACTGCGCCACCAGGGAAGTCCCTGTAGATGTATTCTTGATGCATTTGTGGAGAGAGATGAACTCCACGTCCTCCTACTCCTCCGCCATCTTGGTTTTTCCCTATTACAAGATATTGAATATAGTTCCCTGTGCTATACAGTAGGTCCTTGTTGACATCTATTTTGTATATAGTAGTATGTATCTGTTAATCCCAAACTCTTAATTTATCCCTCCCCCCTTTCCCCTTTGGTAACCATAAGTTTGTTTTCTATGTCTATGAGTCTATTTCTGTTTTGTATCATATTACTTGATCTCTCAGCAGCACTCGATGCAGTTGGTCATTCCTTACTTCTTATAAAACCTTCCTTTTTGGCTTTCATGACACCACATTCTCTGGGTTTTCTCCTTCTGCTGCTCTGTCTCAATTTTCTTTGCTGATCTTCTTCTTCCATTCAGTTTCTAAGTATTCGAGGCTTCCCACAGCTCTGTCTTGATTCTCTCCGCTATCTACGTTCTCTCCCTATGTCAGCTCATTCAGTACCATGGCACCAAATATACCTATATGTTCATGGCTCCAAATTTATATCTCTTGCCCTGACTTCTCTCCTAAGCTCCAGCTTCACATAACCTGCTCTCTACTTGGTATTTCCACTTGTATAACTAATAAGGATCTCAAACTTCATGTGTTTAAAACACAAATTGTTCCCTTCAGCTCAAACATCACCTCCTGACAAATGCCTTCCCTGACCACCTTATCCAAAATAGTTCTCCCCTATTACTTTCTATCATAACATCCTATTGTATTTACTTAATAATCTAAAACCATCTCACTTGTTTGTTTACCAGTGTGTTGTCTGTTCCCTCGCACTAGAATGTAAGCTCCTTAAAGACAGCAACCTTGACTGTTTTGCTTACTATTATAGTCCCAGCTCCTAGACGAGTGCCTCTCATATAGTAGGTGCTCAGTTAATATTTGTTGACTGAATGTTCATTGAAAAGGAGATGTTGGAGATACAGGATAGAGGGGGGATAAGGAAGTGAGTGCACACAGGTGGGATTGTGGACTTGATGTTACTAAGGTAGAGGACTTCCCCTCTGATGGCTTCTAATTCCTCTGAGAAGCAGGTGGCAACATCATCTGCTGGAGAGGAAGCAGGGAGGGGAGACTAGTGGAGGGTTTTGACTCTGAGGAAAGTGGATGTTTGAAGTTGTGATGAATAGGAGAGCTGATTATGGAATGAGAGAGATCGATTTATTTTTTTGAGTAGAGCCAAAGACCCCTTTTCAGTAAGAGAACACCAGTTTGCATGACTGTGCGTGGTCTTCTCCAGCAGCCTGGGTGTGAGAACAGAGAATGTAGACAGTTGGATTGATCCGGGGGGTTGTACCTCGTGGGTGGGAGGAAGGACAATGGAACTAAGGAAGTCGAGGATGTTTGCAAGAGAGTGGTCAAAATGATAGACCTGAACTAACTGGGGAAGAAGTTAAAAGAGAGGGAAGGGCTGTAATATAAGGGAAAAGTACACTGAGCTCCATGAGAGCAGGGATGATGTTTGTCATATTCAAAGCTGTATCTCCAGTACTTAATACAGTGTCTGGTGTGTTAGATGCCTACTAAATATTGGATGAATTAATGTGTTAAGTTATTGGAGGTCTCAATGAACTTGAACAGTGTCATGGAGTAATTGAATGAGAGAGTTGGAAAGCTAGGAGGTTGTGGAAGACTAAAGTTAAGATTTTAGTGATATAGCAATTCTGGAGGATGACAAGGTTCATTTGTGACCTTGAGAGTGGGTGACTGGAGCAGGAGAGGAGGCCATAAGAGGAGAGCAGGAAAGGAGGAAGAAGCCAGGGATTTGCAATGGGTCTTCCACAGGAAGGTTGAAGTGACCCCAGATTTTGGCAAGTCTACGGGTGGAGAGGAAGACTGAATGAAGGGGAGTGACTGAGAGGTTCAGCAATCATGGTCTAGAAGGTACAGTGGGGAGTAAGTAAGGGACCCACTCCACCTCCATATGCAGAAGTATTTGGGGAGGGAAGGAATCTCTGGGGAGAGGCCTATAGGAGAAGTGGAGTTCTTAGGGGAGAGTGAGATCTCAGTTAAGGAATGCATAAGGATGCTTTATGTTGGAGCTGTAGGGGTAATTATTAATCCCTAGAATTGAGGTTCCAGTGGACACAGTTGAAAATGATGGGGGGGAGGGGGGCAGTGGAAGGTTGGGTAGGAGAGAGGAAGCTTAGAGCACAGTGAAATCAGTATTGAGAGAAGAGGGATGACCAAGGGAATTCATATCCAGGGTGGTGACTCCCAAATAACAGGAATGTGTGGCCCATTGGTCCTGGTCCCCAGGGCTGCAGACTGAACTAGTCTCAGCAGTGGCCCCACTCGCCTGTAAGCTCCATGAGGGATGGGCATGGTGTCTGTGTCCGTCACTACTCTACCCTCAGCATCTAGCACCCTGCCAGGCAGGTAGAAGGAGCTTGTTATATTTTTGCTGACTGGATGAATAAAAGAAGTGGCTGGAGGAGCACGAAATGCCTGGCCCACTGCAGGTGCTTGGTAGATGCTGGCGCCATTTTATTCCTGGTATCTTATGATGGCTCTACTTATCCATTTGCATCTGTGACATGCCCTTGGAGAAGGTTTGTTAATGGGCGTGAATGAGGCTTGTGAAACACCAAAGGCCAATTAAGGCTACTGGTATATATCCCGACATGGTGACTACAATTTGAGGAAGGTATGAACCTCATCAAACAAACTGTAATCTTTCTGAGGTAAGGAGTAGGAACCAGAAAATAAGAATTTGTAAGTGTTTAACTTGTGCTGTGCTTGGGAGAAAGACACCTGTAATGGACACAAAACTGTGTTGCCCAGATCCCCCTTCAAGGGCAGATATTGCCCCAGCTGCTAGGAGTGCTGTCAGCCGAGAACCGTCTTTAGCTGTCAACTCCTTCGGAGATTGCCTCTGCTGCAGAGAGCCACCTCACCCAGGGACTGACTGAAGCAGGGCCCATGCGGGACAACTCTGATGGGTCACGTTAGTGCCTGAGCTCTCTGTTGAGTCAGCTGAGGCTTTGTGGCACCTGCGTTGCTGCCTTTTCCTTCTTCAGCCTAAGCTTATTTCCTTCCCTTCTCTCCCACAGATGTCGATCCCTCGGACATTTCCTAATAAACATCCCGTGCACCAAACTCCATTCCCGAGTCTGCTTCCCAGGGAACCCAACCCGCAACAAGGCTCAAATGCCTTCAGGAGCCTGGCACATGATATAAATGAATGAAGCTGGTTGGGCTTCATATAACAGGGAGTGGTGGGGAACTAGGTAAAGTGGAGAGTTTGTGCCCCATCTACATTTTGAAAAATTAAAAACCAGCATTGTGTACTCCTGGCAATGTATGAGAACTCAGTTCAGTTTGCAGGCCTCCTGTTTAGGACCTGTGCTTTAAAGGTGTACTCTCTCTTTGGTTGATATACCGGCCCCTGGCTTTGACATGCCTTTTGTGAGTTTGGTCAGTGTGGGTCAATCCCTCAAAGCTCCCCCAGCTCATGGTGGGGGGGCACAAGCAGGCCCAGACCCTGCCGGGGTCAACACCAGCCCCTGAACCACAGGGTCTCACCGAGGTACTGCTTGCTGTGAGGCCCACCTTGAGCCAGTCTCCTTCTCTGATCTTGGTCTTAAGTCTTGACACCTGCTATTGTCTGAGAGTAGCCCTGGCCCCTCTCCCTCCCCTTGTAAGCTTTCTAGGTTGTTTCAGGCTCTGTGGTGTCTTTTTGAAAGATCAGCCCAGTGGTGTCAGGGGACGTGAGCTAGCACGGGGCCTGGGGAGACAAGGATACTGGCTGCAAGGGCCTCAGCCTTAGAGGCCTGAGCCAGTTGGCACCAGAGAACAAAGCTCCTTTTGGATGGAACTTGACCCTTGAATATAGCTGTCACCACCTGCATGGTGGGACCATACCCTTCTTGAGGGATGGAAGTGATCTGGGCCACATCTGGTCTGTGTTTTTTGCTCCCAGCCCTGACTCACTCTGGTCTTCCCTGCTGGGTGGCTTCATTGAGCCAGAGAACAAAGAGGGAGTGCATGCCCTGAGCACAGTTGCTATGGCAACCTCCTATCCTTAGGAGCCTGGTGACCGGTGCCTACTTCACCAGAGCTGTGCCTGTCTGAGGCCCCTTGTTGCTTCTAGGAGCAGTTGAACTAGAATCCCTGAGACAAAGTCCTCAAAGACATATTCCCTGCCCCTATAACTTAGGTTCACAGCTCGGTGGGCCAGGTTTCTGCAAGACACTGTGTCCCGCATATCTGTTTTGGGCTCTCAGGGGTTTGTGAGAATCAAAGCTCATGTTTGTGGGTCCCACACTTGTGTGGTCTGGAAAACATACTTACAAACTGGGCTTAGTGTCTGGATAAAGTCATCATTGCTACAATGAGAATCAGAGGGTGAAACAAAATGATTTTAACAGAAAAAGTTTATTTTAAGAAGACACAAACAGCTCTAGCTATATAAAGAATACAGTTCAATTGCTGGTAGCAAGCCAGTAAGGAATGCTTTTTCTTTTAAAGAAAAAAAAGAAAAAGAAAGAAAGACAAGAAAAACCCTTTGTAATATCACCCCACAGAGGGCTCCCTTCCATTTTGTGTTGGAATTCTAAAAAGACCGGGATGACAATCTCTCTTGCTGCTTCTTGATATTTTTATCCAGGGACACATTCTCATCACTTGAGGGAATTGCCTTATCTCTGCCTTCCAGTTTAGGATCTCGGTCTGCAAATTCCTGTCTCCCTTATTTTTCTTGAGTGCACCGTTGGCATTCAGTAAGCATTGAATGGTGAGCGCTAACATAACAAAAGTCCTTCTCCTGACTATGCAGAGTAGGCCTAGCCAATCCTCCTTCCTCATTTTGCTTTTGGCAAGTGTGGTACTTTTGCTGTTTTAGAGTCCAAGGTGCAAGCCTGGTTTCCTTCTTAAGGCTGGAAATCCTAAACAAAAGGCAGAAAGAAACTGTTTCATGGATGCTTTCAAATAAGGAAATCCTAAAGTTACTCGTGTCTTGAGTTTTTAAAATCTAGATTTCAGTAAGTGGGTAAATCCCTGGGCTCAAATGACAGAAAGCAAACTAAAGGTCCCAAGAAACAATGTTCTTAGATTTTAAAAAATCCTGCAGCCTGAGAGGTATGTCTTAAGTGACAGAGTTCATATGGAATTAAAGTCCTAGCTCTTTGTATGTTGGCCTGTCCAGAATTGCCCCAGAGGAGTTTCTTCAAATGGCTTCCAGGGAGAAGCCAGCACAAGCCAGTGGAAAGAAGGTTTCAAGAGACAAGAAAAGGGAAATGCCTCAGGAGCCCCACCATCCCTCCTCCTTGACCAGCCCCATCAGACCTGGAACTGGACCAGAGAATTGATGACAGAACTGGATGGTGTGTGTGTGTGTGTGTGTGTGTGTGTGTGTGTGTGTGTGATACACGAGTAAATGGGACCTTCATAGTCCAGGTGGAGAAACCACGCATACACACACAGGCACACACCTTGTCATTCAGCCGTATCCCCCAATATTTATACGAGCAAATGTGAAAATGTGAAACTGAGCTTTACACCCCCAAGTAGCATGAAAGGTAGAGATGGGAGTGAGATGAGAGAGATGTGAAGAAGCTTTAAGGAACCCTCTTAGGGGTTCAGAGAACAGGAGGTGGTGGTGTGCTGAATGACCGCTGGCTGTGGTGCTGCATGGGGCATCCCAAGGAGCTGATCCCCAAGGCTGGGGGTCTAGGAGGCAGGGGGTTAAGGCGGGGAAAAACTGTGGGCACAAAACACCTTCCATACCTCATTGATTTCATTGCTGGGGCTGAGTCTAGAACAGGTCCGAATCACATTAAAATGGACACATGGACATTTTGGGTTTTAAAACCAGCCATTGTAACCAAGAGAGCTAGTGATTCTCCTAGGAAATAATAGACTGAACTGGAATTTCATGGCCTGGGCCACCAGACTTTCCAGAGATGGCCCTGAACACATGATGGCAGTATAGGACAGAGTGGGACAGATGATCCAGGGCAGGGGTCCCCGACCACAGTTTGGGACAAACGAAATAAGAAACCTCAGATATCCATTCTTTCCTGCCAGCTCACCCCACACTCGAGGAAGCAGAGGCACATTGGATAACCAGTACAGGAGATCTAAAGAAAAGAATGAGGGTTTCTACACCGAGGTAGTTAGAGAGTGAGACACAGAGACAGAGACAGGTGAGAGAGTCCATCTATCGGAGAGTACTAGTTGGCAAATGCAGCCCCTTTCCACTCCCCTCTGCACAGGCCGGCCTGATAGCTCGGGAGATGGGAGGGCAGTGAGCCACATCACCCAGCACACAACTCAGTCATCATGTGGGTCACAGAAATGCCCGTCCCAGGGGTCAGCAAACTATGACAAGCAGGCAAAATCCAATCTGCAGCTTCGTATGGCCCAAGAGCTAAGAATAGTATTTACATTTTTGAAGTGTTGTCAAGCAAGCAAGCAAACAGTAACAAAGAAGAAGACCATGCTACAGAGACCATCTGTGGCCCACAAAGCCTAAAAGAGTTACTTTCTGGTCCTTTATAGAAAAACTTTGTCAAACCTTGGTCTAGATGATGAGGAAAATCCCACCAATCTCTGAGCGTTCCTGTAAAGGGAAACCAGGGGAGGTCCAGGAGAAGGACTGGAACAATGGGATAATTGGAAATACCACTCCATCTGACGAGCACTGCCTGCAACTCTACTAAACCAGACTAATGAGGTACACAGGAGCCATGGAAGGAAGCCTGAGAATAGCTAAAGAGAGAGTCATACTAAGGAGCATTAGGCAAAGAATGTTCTGGAAATGAAACTGCATGCAGAGCTCAGTACTGATTAGGAAATTTGGTTATCGTTTGATAAGATTGAGATAGAGTTTGAGCCCAGGGATTGTTAAAATATCAAGAAGTTTCTAGAATACAACTAAGTATCTCACGAACACCTAACAGTCTGAAACTATCTTGTAAAGTTTAAGAAGGGGAGGATAAAGTAGATTCTAGGAAAGCCTACATTGGTTTGCCCTAATTTAAATAAATGCCACTTACAAAAGTTCACACTGAAAAAAAAAAAGTAGAGGCATTAGGGGACATTGACAAGAGGATTTTTCATTTTTCAAAAGAAGTCACCAGAAGACTCCCTTCCATAGGAAACTTCTCTACTAAAAAAATGAAATTTAATCTATAAAAATTCATTTTTCAAATAACTTTTAGGGAAAGCATCCACTGTATAGAGTAGGGCACATACATTGAAATTGGAGGGAAATGAAAGTTTCTAAACTGAAAGTCAGATTTGTCTTTGGATTCATCAGCTAAAGAACTCGAACATTTTCCTTAAAGCATATATATTGCTCGCTGAAATACCTGGGAAATTCATGTGTCATAAAAGTAGAAGCCAGCTGTGGCTCTTCCATAAATGCAGTGCTTTGGATGAAAAAACACTGGGCCCAGAGGCAGGAGAACTGGGATTGAGGCTGGGCCCTGCCACTGTGTGATCTTGTGTAAGTTTGTGGTTTTTTTTGTTTTTTTTTGTTTTTGTGGTACGCGGGCCTCTCACTGCTGTGGCCTCTCCTGCTGCGGAGCACAGGCTCCGGACGCGCAGGCTCAGCGGCCATGGCTCACGGGCCCAGCCGCTCTGCTGCATGTGGGATCTTCCTGAACCGGGGCACGAACCCGCGTCCCCTGCATCGGCAGGCAGACTCCCAACCACTGTGCCACCAGGGAAGCCCTTGTGTAAGTTTTTTGACTTTCTGGGCCTCAGTTTCCTCCTCTGTAAAAGGAGAGGTTGGTCTCTTTCAGCTCTAACATTCCATGACTACAGATAAATATAGAAATAAGATCAATACAGCAATCTAGAAATAAGAAATAGTCCCCAAAGTAAGCTCTGGAGTCAGTAGAAAAAAGTAGCAATGAAATATAATAAAAAGAATAAAATTTTAACTACTAGCCAGAGGAAATATATCTCATTTAAAAATTAATGAAAAGATTTGTAATTTACAATTGATTCAGGAGAGGTAAGAACATACATGTTGCTGTTTCTTCACCATCACACATATGGAGGAGGAGATGAGTGTCAGGTGACTTGTACAATGAGCACGATGCTGCGTTTGCATGCAGAACATTTTATAAAATTGAACATTAAAAAGAGCTCAACACCACATAAGGAATACATTTTCATAAAGCTTGGAATTAGAGAGGAGTTAACTGGTTGTTCCAGTTCAGATTTTGTTTACAGATTTGTTGATATCAAATTCCACAAATATGCAAAATCTTAAAATCAAATCTATTTCTGCCAGAGCCCTCCTAGACAACAGCCACCACAGGAAAGACAGACATTTAAGGGTTGGCAATACCAAATGCATGTAACACATTTTCCTCTTTCCTATTTGTGAATTACAAAATTGTTTTTAAACCAAAAACTGGCCAGATGTGCTGGCTAAGTCAAATCAAAGGTTTTGCAGGTTGAGCAAGTAATTGATTCTGATAATTTCTTAACAGCAAATAAAAATGTATCCGAGCAACATGACAATATAAATCACATGGCCAGAGACTGATCACATAATGTAACGAGAGTAGAAAAGATGGGAAAGGCTGGAATCGTTTGGAGAGTCGTGGCTACAGTGACTCGGGGGCTTGAAGAAGTAACGTCACTGGAACACACACACACACACACACACACACACACACACACACACACACACACACATATACATACACACACACACACACACACTATAGGGATGCTGCTGCTGGTCCTGGGACCACGCTTTGAGAACCACTGGCCTAGGTTTTGGGCTTTACTGAGCAAAAGTAGATACCTATTTCACATAACCCATTACTTATGCAAATTTCTTGTTTTGTTAAACTTATTAAAAGTGCCTTAAATGTGTGCCTATAACCATTTCCTACTGTATTCCTCTACAAATATTTCAGAGTATTCAAAAATTTGTTTATTTCATATCCTTGTTAAAATCCTCATCATTTTTGCTGCCCTTTGACAAATGTAGCTCTTTTGTACCTCTTTCCTAGTCATCCGTTTAAATCCCAAATAGTTTAGTCAAGTACAGCTGAAATACACGCAAAGGCTTTGGAGGGACTGGGTGCTCTGGAATAGATCTGGTCTCATTCTCACACCAAGGGGAAGTAGTAGCACGAAACACAGATAAGCGTTGGGGGGCAGCCGAGGCTGCATGCAGTAAATTTGCGCCTCGAGGAAGTTTAATAATCTGGTACCAGAGATACCAGACAGCTGACATTGATCTGACACTGATTGGACAGTTTCACCTTTCATAGACAGGACACATTTTCACAAACTCTTTAAATCCTTGTGTTCTTTACTCAAATAATAAGTAGTATTAATTCCATTTGTGTAAAAATGTTAAGGTATAATAATTATCTGGGCCTTCTCAGTGGCTTTAGTAGCCATTTCTGAGAGTCCCTTGGTAGTAACCATACTGAACAGCACTGAGAATCAGGAGAATTTAATCGACCATCAGCAATTTACTTAGTTCCAGGAGATTAAGGTTTTTTCTATATTCGGGAGTTAGTCATCAGGGAATTTGACCTTTCCATGGTGAAAAATACACGTCTGCAACTGATTGATGCCTAAAATTCTACAAGTAGAACGTCATTCCTTTGGCTTAAGGCTTTTTCCCTGTTAAAATGCAAGTGACCCTCCAAAGAGGTATTATTAAGCCTTATAATCTCAAAGTAAAGGAATTTATCCCTTTCCTGAGAGCATGCTTTCCTTAGCAAGGAGGAGGACAAACGAGGACGCACTCAGAGTTGGTGCTAAGAAGCAAGGTCGGGGGGGAATGGAGCAGACAGAGGAGACGGAGGATCCCAATGACAGACCTCCAACTCATTCACTATTTTGCTGAAGGGCTGTCCCTGTCAGCATCCCTATTGAAATGGGTGCTAACTTGCCACTTGGAGTAGGTTACTTAGAAATCGGCCATGTTTTCTGATAATATTGAAGAGTCTTTGATGTGTAGGCATACAAAGGTTTAGAGCAATGGAAAAATAGATGGCAAGAAAACATTTGGTGCAACAGATGGGGAGTTACCCCCCGAAATCGGAAGAACCATACACGTCCATAGAAAGAAGATAAACCAATATTACTTTATAGAGTGCAAATCGCAAGGCCGGGACGAGGGTAAGGCACTAACATGGCCCTGAGAGTGGGTGCCTCCTTAAATTTTGCACCCCAGGCACCTCACTCACCCCACTCTAGTCCTGGCCCTGGCAAATCATATTAAAGTGAAGCCTGGCCATTGTGTTACAGACTTGATGATAATGGAAGGTTCTCTGGAGGAACAGAGCACTGACTGTGAACTTGTTTTTTTAATAAGTAGTTTGTTGATGAGGAAGAGGGCAGGTGGCGTGGACATATCTGCTCAGACTGATGGGTCCAGCGGGATCACAATCTGACCCACGTTGTCCGAGAGTTAAAATGGGTGTCCGGTGACGTGCTTGTTGTGAGAGCCTTGCAGACTCTCCTCTGTCTCTGAACATTCAAAGTAATGATTCCAGATCAACTGGTCGATCTGTGGTCAGTAAGCTAATGCAAGCTATTTTGCTGCCTGCGGTCTTGCGTCCTTAAAGGGTGAGCTGTCGGCTAGGGATGCAGTTCAAAGAAATAGGGACTGAGGGGCAAGTTGGGGCCATGTGGGAGGCCCAGGTGAGAGACTGAGACAGGCAAAGGACAGGAGACAGCAGCGAAGCTTCCTGTTGTGCTGAGAACGACTTGCTCCCTACCCTCAATGTTTGAACCACAAATACATAATGAACACCCACCAAGGGCAAAGTGCTCTTAGCTACCGATTAACCTCCTCCCCTGGGGACGACTGCATCTACTCCTGCCTAGGCAGAAGTCAGTCCAGTAGAGCCACCTGCTGCTATTGGTTAGAATCAGAGGAAACAAAGGGACAGAAACAACTTGAATTGGAACCTGACTTCCTGGGGCCAACTTCATTTCACCTGTATCCCTTCTGTATTCCACCTTCAAAAATTGTAATCACTCTTCACACTAGTAATAGCGGCAACAGTCACTTCTCTGAAAGGCCTCCTGGAAGGGGCTTTCAGCCTCTATTCTCCAGCCTTGGCAGAGTAGGTGCACGAGGCAGCAGACACTGTGGCTTGTGCCTGGGTGGAAGACAGAGTTGGTGCTGTGATACCCAAGGGGAGGCGAGATGTTGAGTGTGAGGACTAGGAGAGTTGTCTGGTATTATGTTAATCAGAGATTGGTAGAAATTCTACAATTTGGTTGTTTGTTTGGGACTAGGTCCACCTGTTGCAAAATATTAAATGAATATTACCAGTCCTCAGTGTTACCTCTGACCACATCATCTCTGCCCCGAATCCTCTTATGCTAATGGCAACACCACTGGGCATTGGAGGGCCATAGTGAAGATGCAGAAGACCTTCTAAAAAATTCCAGGCATACGGAGTATTGCAGGGGAAAGCAAGACTCAAGGTAATTGAAAGACGTCAAGGTGTCTGGATATTCAGCTTTAGAATCTTTCTGGAAAACCACCAGAGGTGGCAAGGTGAGGGGAGAGGCAAAACCCACTAGAAGTACCAAACAAGAAGCTTCCAGAAAAGTTAGCGGAAGTAACAAGTCCTATACTGTGTGAGTCTCATACTCTGCTTCAGAGCTCATAATGGTTCTGGAGTAGAGGGCCCCGGCAGCCTTTCACTTTTGTTAGGCCAAAGCACAAACACTCCTTCATTTCCCCACAGAGGAAAATGTTTCCATCCTTTGGGATTCTGAGTCCAGGGCAGACAAGTGTGTGGCATTCATATATAAATTAAGGCCAGGAATGAATCTTATTTTATTTCAGGCAAAACCTCTGAAATTTGGTCAGGACCCTTGAACTAAATAGTTGGTTCAATTTCAAAAGCAACTGGGCTTTCAAGAACTGTCTATTATTTGAGGTGGCTTCTGTCTAAATCAGGGGGAGGCGCTGGGCCTGACCTGTACTCAGAAGTCTAGAATTCAGAACTGTACCGACCAAGGGCCCAGGCCTAGGGGTTCTATTTGAGAGGCCCAAGTCCCCTCAGCACTCAGTGTGGTTTTCCAGCTGCTCTTCCGCTGTGTGGGCAGTTGGGCTAAAGAGCTTGCTTCTTATTGAGACCTGCCAAAATCAAGATCTGCTTGTCTCTGGGAGCAGTTTCCACATCCTCCAAGAGGTTGACCAATGAATCTGTTGGGTGGGGGGTGAAGGAGGAAGAGGTCAGGGGACTCTCTTTGTGAAGCAGGCTACAATTTCATTTGACTTTCCTTTTTCCCTCTTGGGAATGGTGGACAATTAATCCTCCATTATTAGTCAGCCAGTTTTCTTTGTTCAGTGCTATTTTTCCCCCCCAACCTCCCAGAAACCAGACATACGAAAATCAAATGAATCACGGCTCTTGCTTTGCTTAGAAAATTGAACTGACAAGGAAAGTTAGTGTCTATAAGCTTTGGCAGGGGGTGGGGAGAAGGGGTCACAATGACTGTCCTGGGACTCTGTCAGCATCCAGTATCCCATTTACCCCAGTCCTTACATTCTCCCCCAGAAGGTTAATTGAAAATTGGTCAAACAGCAGAAAGTAAATGGCAAAAAGTAGCCCTTTTTTTGGGTTATGGGCCATAGCAACTTGCAAGGCTGCCTTTCAGATTTTGGATCTATCCTTTTAGTCTATACGTTCTCGGTTTGGAAACAGAGGAAGATTCCCTTTAAACAAGACCAAACCAACCACAAACCACAATCTGAAGTGAATGGTGGTGGGCAAGTTACACTTACTTTCTCTCCTCCTTGGGACTTTGAGGATGCTATTCCTTCAGCTAAAGACTTCCTGTAATGAATACTATAAGCAAATGAAGCGAGAGTTCTTCGAATGCAGCATGAGCTGGTCACAGACACTAGCTACCGTTGTTGGCAGACATTTGAAGGATCTCAAGGCGCACGTGTGAGTTACCTTGGATAGATCTGAGTGAACAAACGGCTGCCTTGTTTGTTGGCCAAGCTTGGTTCATCCAAAGCAACCCAGTCCTGACCTTTTCTAGCAAAGGGTGGTGGGGAGGGGGGGTCTATATGTTTACTAAAACTCATCACCCTGATCTCCGTGTAGACAATCAAACTGAAAAAGGTGTGAAGTTCAGGACAGAGTCACATTCATATTTTGCACGACAAAAGCCATCCAATCAACCTCATGCCGAAACAAGTGCACACCTGCAAACCTCTTGTGGCGGAGAATTATACTGTGGCTGAAGAGGCATCAGGGTCCTTCTGTTTCTCCATGCAGGGCCATCCGGGCCTTGCTGGGAAAGTGAATAATCAGCAATGGCACCCTGTGTCCCCTGGGTTTGGCAGCCCCCAATCTGCTCTCTCACTGTGCCCCTCAGTGATAGGAGCCAGGGATGGAGCAGCCTGGTCATTGATTTAAAAGATGGCATATGTGCCCTTGCATCTGAGAATTTCTTCTGAGTGCATACCACTTGGGGGAAATAAGGAGAAAATCGGTAGTTAGTAATGGCAAGATTGTAAGTATGAGAACATAAAATGTCTGAAGATGATTAAAGTGCCTGATGATTTTAGTTCTGGATGTGGCCTCTCTCCTGTTGTCCAGAGTGTGAGTTAATGTAAAAGAAATGCAGGCTCTCTTGTTATTTCCATGGTTCCTTTTAAAAACCCTTTTTCTCTTCCCCCTTTTCTACTCAAACTTAGTAACTCAACCTTGCTTGCTGAACCCAGGGCTTAGGTACTGGGGTTATCAGGGGTTTCGTAGTCTTTTGAAAATTGTGCAATAATTCGCCGAGCCAGTGGGTTAGTGGTCTTCAGCAGTTCTGCTGCTGAGGGGCGGGACCTTGGAGTTGCCTTGCTTCCCTTCTTCTGTAGCAAGGCCTTGAAATCATCATTTCTGCCAGCATCTAGGCTGGCACTGCCGCTTGACCCTGCAGAGGCAGCCAACTCACTGATAGGAGACTCAGCCGTGTTCCTTATTGGTGAGTGGGAGGTTGGTCTGCTGCCACCAGCAAAGGCCTCACCAGGCTCCTTCCAGCCAAGCAGCTTTCTTTTGGACCTAAATGAGAGAAAGTTTACTTTGAGTGAATTTGTGCGGCAGACATTTCCTAATGCTTCATATAACTTCACGAATGCCAGTGACACAATCTGGGAACTTCTATGCAACAGCCTTGTGAGCAGTCGTACTTACCAGCTTTCTTTCTCTCCACTAAGTCCTCAGAGTCCCTTGTCTGGCCCCCTGTCCCTACATTCCTTTCAATGCCCACAGCTAGAGTCACTTGGCCTATGCCTGCAGGCTCAGTCCTGCCCAGGTTCTGGTACCAAGGAAGAATTTAAGGAGTCAAAGCTAGTAGCTCAATGACTCTGAATCAAGACAGCCCATGAGCTGATCCTGTTCTGAACTGGTGCTCCAACTCCAATAACTGGGCTCTTTCCCATTTCCTCATCATGAAGCCCGTGCTTTGTGCTTCTGTCCAATAACTGGGTCCCCGTCTGGTCCCCCTTTGCCTAAGCTCCTGCTTTGATGCTCGGCCTGGTGCCCCACTTCACTTCTTGATGAGATTTTTTGGTACAAGGAATTCTGTGAAGGGTTAAATGTCTCTGACTCTAGGCAGAGCTGTGAGAAAGCAGATGGAGCCACAATAGGCCCTGGGGTTGCTAGGAGACGAGGGGCCTCTCACTCTGCACCTGGTCCTCCCTTCCCCGCCTGCCTCTCTTCCATTTCACCCAAAGATGTCAATGAATTGGAGGTGGTGAGGCCCTGGACTGGGTTCACTACGTGGGTATCTGAACTTAGTCTCCAGTTTCCATTCTAAGCATTCTGCTTAGAGGTAGCAGTTTTTCTTCTGGTATAAGAAGGAAAGGCAATTATAATAGGAATTTAGGAAATTGGTCCAGACCTGTGGATCACAGTAAATAAATCTTCAGTTGTTCGTGAAGCCACAAACACATCATCATCATCTTCCGCAATCCATTCGGCTGTTTTATCACTGATTACACTTTTTTCTTCGGTTCTTGGTTCCATCGAGCTCCCTAGGCATAAGAACCAGAAGGAATGACTTTGACCACAATTGTTAGGACAAAGCACATTCTCATATGTATTTCATGTGATGTTCAAAGCAGCTCCAGGAGGGCAGCAGGGCAGAGACTTGCTGTCTCCATTTTGCAGGGGAACAAAATGTTCCTAAGGTTAGTGATTTGGCCAACAAACCATGGAGGGGAGTGATGAAGATCAGCCTGGGTCCCTGTTCTCTCGTGCCTTTTCCATTACAACAGGTTGCCTGAGCATTCTCTCGTTTTAAATGCATCATTTTTAAAGCTCAAGGAGCTGAGAGCAATCTAAAGCAATGACTCAACCAGTGGGTGGGAGTGGGACCTATCTGAATCTCAGAGGGAGCCTGTGGAGTTTGAGGAAGCAGATTCTAAAATTACCTGTGGCTTTGATTTGTTTGCTTGTTTTAGTTGCAATGATTTAACTTACGGTGAAAGTCCAAATCAGCTTAAGGAAGGCCATAGATTTTGATGTTTGGTGTTAAGGGTTTCAAAAAGGATGAGAAACATGGATGAACCTAGAGGACATTATGCTAAGTGAAATAAGCCAGTCACCAAAAGACAAATACTGCATGATTCCACTTATATGAGGTCCCTAGAGGAGTCAAATTCATAGAGACAGAAAGTAGAAGAGTGGTTGCCAGGGGCTGGGGGGGAGAGGGTGATGGGGAGTTATCGTTGACTGGGTACAGGCTTCAGTTTTGCAAGATGAAGAGAGTTCTGGAGATGGATGGTAGTGATAGTTGCACAACATTGTGAATGTGCTTAACACCTACTGAACTGTACACTTAAAAATGGTTAAGATGGTAAATTTTACGTTATATGTATTTTACCACAATTAAAACAAAGAGAGACAAGAAAACCCCCCAAAAGGATGAGAAACATTTTCTAGCCTGGTCTTAAGGTTCCAGGAAGAGCAAGGCTCAAACCATCCAAGAAAATGAGCCCCCTTTCCTCTAGAAAACACTAAGAGAAGCTGCTGCTGGTAACATATTCCACTGCTTGAAGCCTTCCAGCCTGCCATAGCGCTTGAAACTCAGGATGGGAGGGTACTGAGTCCCGCGCATGAAGCTAAATTCATTGTGGCTGGTGAAAAGTGCCATACGGTGATGTGGAGAGACAGTGCCTAGGGCAGGAGATGCCTGCCTGAGGAGGAAGATAAGCTCCTAAGGTCCTAGGGTGCTAAGACCTAGTTTGATTTCATTCGCTCAGCACTGGCGGTTTCAGAGTAGTCTGGCCCAGGCTGGGCCTTGGAGATCCACCCCTGGGTTGGTCCCGATCCCAAGGGCAGTGAGACGGATTTAGAGTAACTCAAACCCTCAAGAGGTGTACCCTACTGATTTGGTCACCCTGGGATCAGGATCATTATCTGGGGGCATTTGCTTCTGCCCCTGGCACTCTGTCCTCACCCTCACCTCTCCTGGGATTGAAAGGAAAAGCCAGCAGACACTTTACTAACCCAGAGGGCTTGCCTCCCTTTCACTGTCAGCCTGTGGCGTGGAGGTTGTCCTTGTACCTGCCGATGGCAGGTGGTCGCTAGTTGGTAGACACTTGGCATCTTCCTCCAGGGTGATGATGGGGCTGAGAGGCAGCCTTGGTTCAGCCGTGTAGGCCTCCATTTGAGTTGCAGGTGAGGTGAGAGGCAGGTACAGCACGCTGGGCTTTTTTGGTACAGGAGGTGGAATCTTGCCTTTCTTTTTCTCAGCTTCTTCTTGGCTCTGGAGGCTAATTCTTTCAGGTAGGGCTCTCCCCTTGGGGCCCTCATACTCCGTACTTCCCTGGGGAGGTTGCTGTGTTCCTGAGAAGAAAGCACCAGAGGAACTGGAAAAAGGCGTGAAAACAAGAGATGAGGGTGCTGTTGACTCCCCCAGGGTTCTGCCCTCAGGGAAGCTGGAGGACTTTGGTTTCCGCACCACCGTGTATATATCTTGAGGGAGTGGCCTCATATGTTGAATTGAGGTCTTGGGGGTCATAGCCAAGGTAGGCGAAGTTAGTGGGTACTCCTCGGGGACAGACGGTGGCTTGTGGACCAAGCTTGGAGGCCTTCGGGCCAGTGGGGGCTTCTCGGCTATGGGAGGTTTTGCCTTTCTCTCTGGCAAGGTGAAGACTTCAGCTCCTGACTCCTCAGCATAGTCAGGGCTCTCAATATCATCTTCCGGTTCAGACTTGCTGACTGACCTCAGGCGAACAGAACGTAAGTCAGACTGAGTAACCATGGGCATGATTGGCTGGTTGGGGCTAGTTTTCTGGGCCAGCTTGGCCCCAAAATTTGTATCCGAGTGATGCCGGCTCACCTTGGTTTTGCTTCGGATGGAGATACTCATCCCAGACAGGTCCAGGTTGGTTGAAGAGGTCAACGGTAGGTCAAACGATAGCCGTGACTTGGACATTTTCTCCACTGGTGATGTTGGGGGTAGTGATGACTTCCTCTCAGGTACCACTGGACGCACCCGGACACTGCCACTTGGAGGGGGCAAGTGGCCCAGGGTCAAGGACATGGAGACAGTGGGTGTTGGTGTCTCTGACTGGCTGGAGTATCCACTGGAGGGTGACATCAGCCCAGTGGGCCTTCCTGGGGAGGATACCTCCCTGGCCTCCACCTCGATGGAAAGCTGGGAAGGCGTTGTGGCTCTGGAGGTGGAAGGGGAGGCAAGAGACTCTGAGCTGCCCTGAACTTGGGTGCACTCAATGACTGTGGTGCCAGTGGCAGTGCTGGAGCTGGACAAGGATTGGTAGGTGTCACCAGACTTCCAGTCAGTAAGATACCAGTGGTGGGCGAATTGTGTACCTTCTGGGTCTTTGAAGGTTGGCACAGCTGGGTGACCCTGAGTATCTGGGTGGGATGAGTGATGTCCTTGGTGTTCCAAGGAGAGGCAAAGGCTCCTGGGCCTCTGGTCCTTGGGTAGCGCTGACCCACCGTCTGGCAAGAGGACTGGTTCATCTTTGACCAGTGAGACACTGCGAGTCGGTGGGGAAGGCTTCTTCTTGGCCTTCTTGAGTGAGATGCTCTTGGACCTCTGCCTTCTTTGCTGGGCCTCCTGTTGGGCGCTAAGGGAGGCAATGTTGTCGGCACTGTTACTGCCCTCAGAGCTTGTACTGGCATAAGGCAGGGCACAGGCTTCACTGGCCTTCTGCTCCTCGTCATAGTCCACATCCGTGGTGCCTGTGTCTGTGGGTACAGACAGTGACCGCTCCCGGAACCTGCTGGCCCCACCTGGGCCTGTCTCCAGCCTTGAGGTATCACCAGTCAGGAGGCCAGTCTTGGAGGGTCGTTCTGATACGTGCCTTCGTTGAGTAGAATGCTCAGAGTAGCCAGCAGACCCACTGCATCCTGCTGGGGTATCACGAGTGACAAAGAAGGTAGCAGCCTCCTTAGGAACCAGAGGTGGCAATGTGTGCAGAGAGATCCAAGAATTCCCAGAGGAAGGACTTTTTCCATTTTCATTGTCTTGACTGCTCTGAGCAGTGGCACTTGGAGTCACGTAGGTAAAAGCATCTCCCTTCCAGGAAGGGGAGAACGTTGATTCTGTTGGTCCATTGCAAGAACTGGGGACACTGTACACCATGCCCATGCTCTCCATGCCAGGGACTTTTGTGCCACCACGTGCCTGGAAAGGTTCTTCCGGATCACTAGAAGGATTTCTCAATACTGGCGAGGTGAGATTTGGTAACTGAGCTTCCTGACTGATGGCAACTCTTCCGTGAACACCTCCCGGAACTGAATGGCTGGGCTTGATGTCTGAGGTGGTAGAGCAGGCCACACTGCCTGTGGGGCTGTTGCTGTGACCTAGGGGAGGTAAACACAGAATGTTAGTGGTGCAGCCAGGGATCCCCCAGCAGCAGCTGTCACTAAAGAGACGGGAGCACCAAAGTTTTGCCAAGAAGCATTTGCCAACAGCTTGGTCAGAATTCCTTGGTTCTTCCTTTCCATAGATGAGGATACTGGGGACATTGGGTCCTTGCCCATCACCACACAGTGAGTCACAGGGTGCCCTTGAATTGTCCAGATGGCTTCCAAAGACTTTCCAGCTTTGAATATGCCTTTCAGAGCTGAAGTGGCACGTGGGACTACCATGGGTTTTTTCCAGGCTTTCACCCCAGGCTCATGAAACGACCACAGACCTCAGCGTTCACCTCCTCTGAAATGAGAGCAGAGGCTTTCGAACTGATAAAGGACAGCAGTGTGAACTTCAGCTCCAGCAGTGCATTGGGAGTATGCCACAGCTGGAAAGTTCAGAGTCTGGTTGCATTTTTGACACCTGTCACTTTTTAACTTGGCAATAGGAAAAAGTGAGAATAACCTACAGATGTGAGGAAACGATTCAGATGTTGAAAATCCCCAAAGATTTTCTCATATACACAACAATTATTATATCATGATGATGTTATATGATGATGATGATGATGATGATGATGACAACGATGACGACTACTCTTATGATAATTTATAATAACAGCCACCATTTGCTGAACACATACTATGTACCAGGCACATGGTAGGAAAATTACATACAATAACTCTGATCCTCAGGAACATTCCACCGGGTTGGAATCATCATCCCCAATTTACAGATGAAGAAGCTGAGGCTCAGAGAGGTTAGGGAACTTGGCTAAGGCCTCACAGTTAGTAAGTGGAGAGGCCAGAATTTGTATCCATATCTCTCTGGTCTGTGCTCTTTGGATGGCCTTCATTTAATGGCAGTGATGGTTTTGTGAAGATGGCACTTTTAGCGATGATTCCCCCTCTTAGGCATCTATCTGCCTAAATTCGAGATACATAGTTATATTCCACTTATAATGGGAAATATATACATAACGAATTTATTAGCCTGGCAGACCTGCTCTCCATATTTGGTTGCTGCCCTTGACAAAAGGTCCTTGGTTATCCTTAATTACTATATTGGCTTTTTTCAGGACATCCAAAGTCCCTCCCCCCCCCCAATCATTCCTGTTCCCTGTCACAGCAATACCACTTGGGTTGCAGAAATGGTGAGAGTGAGCAAGGGGAAGGGTTTGGGGGATCAGCTATGGTGGGGTCACCTTGGTCTCGCTGGGAATAGTTAGAGAATCCAATAATGGTCCGCCTCCGCCTCAGGGTGGACTTGGGGTTCACGGCTGTCTCTGTGTTAAACAACGAGTGTCGCAAACTTGCATGTTTATCAAACTGCTGCCCTGTAGCCAAAATAAAGACACTTGGGTGCATCCTGGTTTCTGTTTACAGTATGGCAGAAACTGGCCTGAGGTTGAGAGAAGGGATGATGGGAGTAGCGATGAGCATGAATAGCATCCAGGCAGGCGACCCTTCTTCCCCATCCCTCCCAACTTGGCCCCGGGCACCCGCAGCTCCAAAGCACGCATGCTAGCTTTCAGAGGTCCACCCGGGGTCACCTGTGAGTCTTAGGTGGCCGAGAGCCATGGTTTTCAACCCTGGCTACATATCGAAATAAACTGGGCAGCTTTTCAAACTCTAATAACTAGACCCCACCTCAGAACACTTAATACTCTGGGAATAGGGCCCAAGTAGAAGCATTTTCTCAAACTCCCCAGGTGATTGATTGTTCAGATGTACAGCCCGGGGTGAGAACCACTGGAGTGGAGAGACATGTTGAGACTAGATATTGCTTGATTGCAATCTCTTCTCAGATCAAAGCCTTTATTCAGGCCGATGAAGACAGTGTCTCCAAGAAGCTGCGCCATCCCTCCCCACTATCCAGGAAGCAGTCTGATAGTCTGCCCTCCAGGCACCTGATCACATTTGATCAAAGTTCGCCCCTGCGTGGTGATTGAGATCTATTTTTCTCAAAGCACCCGCTCAGTCTTTGCTCCTATGGAATTGCTAGGGCAGGGGCAGGGCGGGGGCAGTGGGGTGAGGTTTGCTGCTCCCCTGCACTGTCTCTCATTCAGCGGCTGCCTAACCAAACCCTCCCCTCTCAGCCCCATGGCCACATAGGTACCCCCCTCCACAGAAAGTGGCTCTGTGGGCAAAACACAGGGCCAGCCTCGTTGACAGCAAGGTAGAAGTTCAAAAACAAAGCACCCACCATCACTTTGTGCGTTTCTCCTCTCAGCCCTCACACCTCTTAGTACATCTCCCTAGGCTCTGGGCTCTATTTCCTGTCTCTAATTTCCTGAGATGACACCAGTGGCGCTGGATTACCCCATATCCAGGGAGCGTCACCGCCTGTGGCCAGAGCTGTCCTCAACATCTTCATCAACTTTTTCCAGCACACCATGGGCTGGCACTGGCTCACAGGGTGCCTCTGGTCCCCTTGGGTTAGGAGGTCTTGATTTCATCAGGCCGTTGGCCCTATCTCCTTCTGAAATGACTGACCCTCTTCCTCTTCCACTTACAGCCGGTGAAGTGTGGAGAATGAATTAATAATGGGCATGGTACAGGGTGCCACATGTCCCCAGAGACACAACCAGCTGAGCTGCGTACATTATTTTCCCCATCTCAAGGTAGTACTGGATCCCTCTTTGGTCTCACACAAGTGCAAGAGGCCCACCTCACTAGGAGACTGAGTGATAACTCAAAGTGCCACAAGGCCCTTGGTCTGTACTCTGGGTCTGATCCTCCCGTTCAGTGCTCGCTTCGGCAGCACATATACTGATCCTCCCGTTTACCACCAGCACTCTGAACCCCACACTTCCCCTGCAACTCCTATCTGTGTGCTCCAAACCCGGCTTCTGGCACAAGAAGTCTTCTTTCCCCAAACCAAACATAACTCATACACTCTAAGTTTCCACAGATGCTCCAAAGAGCACATGAATTCATAAGGTTTTAGAGTTTTCTGTTAAGAGAGTTTCCTTTGCCATCAAATGGTCTCAGTTAGTGTGGCAGGGCCAGTAGAGAGTGAAGAAAGAGCATGCCTCCGTTCCCGGGCGAGAGCCATGACCTTGACAGTGCAGGGTGAGCCAGTAGCAAAGAAAGTCTCGCTCCCTCCCCCAGCACCCAGTGCATTTGGAGAGGATGATCTGTAGTTGGCATGGAGGGAAGCGAACAGAGGCGATGCTAAACAACTCTACCGGAGACATTGATGGGCACGATGTCAGAGTGCGTGGGACAAGGCTGAAGCCATCGCTTCTCCTCTAGGACGGGCAGAGGGAAGGGACTATTCCAGGCAGCTTGCTTGTCGGCTGTGGTAGGCAGGCTCAGGGAGGCCTCAGGGGCCCTCACACCCTGCATGGTAGTCTCATCCTCGCTCAGCTGCCATTTTGTGGGCTGTTGGGAAAGAAGGTGATGGGAAGGGTGTGCTCCCGACTGGAGACGAGCCGTGCCCACAGAATGGCTGTCTAGGCAGGGTGGTTGGAGGCTTCATCTGGGAGGCAGGAAAGTGTGGACAGGCTGCCAGGCCGGACGCCTGCCATGCAGGTCCCATCTCAGCAGGGCCTCAGGATGGCTCTGCTGGTGAGCAGAGATGAGCAGCAGCTTCCAGTGGGTAATGTAAGCAGTTCCAGGTTCCCCGTCAATGGGTGCGGGGCGAGCTCTGCATGCTGGCTCTCCCAGGTGGGGGAGGAGGCAACTCACCATCAGTACAAACTCCAGACGCCTGGCAGACTGGGGCCTTGGGCTGGGAGTGGGCTCAGGGGCCTCATCAGCAGAGCGGAAGGTCTGCCCCAGAAGTCTGGCCTCCGAGTACTGTTCCTCATATTCTTCTGAAAAACAGCACAGTGGATACACACTCTAGGGAGCCACGGCCAAGCGGTGGGCCAGGGAAGGACCATGAGCTTGGGGCTCCTGCTCTAGCTGCCAGGTCTGACTTTCATTGTTTCTTTAGGATAGTTCCCGGCGTCTGAGCCATTTGGGAATGGAAAAATGCCTACTTCCTATGAGGAGAAAAGAGAGTCAATGGATTTGAGTTGTGCTGGTTCGGGGACCAAGCCTTTGTCTCCATGGCCCCCACCTTAAGTGCTCAACTCAGGAAAGAGGCTCAGGATGCAGACGCCTTTTGCTACTCTCTGCTGCAAGATTCTCTCTTTGAAGTCCTGCATCTCTTCAGGTTTTCTGCAACCCTACCAGGGACATGACCTGTGTGAAGCACAAAGAAATTTGCGTTGGGAAGTCCAACATGGAATGCTCCCTTGGATGCTGAGAACTCTTACCTGAGCCTCTGAGGGCTCGGTTCCCTGCACCTTAGTCCCACTGTGGGGGGCATATCAGGTCCAGGAAGGAGAGGGAAGGTGGAGGTAGTGGCGGAGGAGAAAGGAGAAGTTCGGGGGCATCGTTGCGGAATAAGAAGGATGCAGAAGATTTGAATGGGTTTCATTTAAGTGATGAATTCAACGAGTGAAGGAAGTGAGACTAAAGAACAGTCAGGACTCTGCACATTTGAACAGAGATTTGAAGAATCATAGAAACTTGGGGTCAGTAGGGGCCTCGAGGGTTCTCTGGTCCAACATCCCATTCTGGGCTCCGGCTTCCTCAGCATCCCTTCCAGGTGTTTCTTCAGCCTCCACACACACCTGCCTGCAGAGGAGGGGAGAAGCCTTCCTCCCAAGGTGGCTCATTCCATCCAAGGACAGTTGGGGCTTTCAGGCGTGTCAAGAATGTTCTTCCTTATCTTGAGGTAAATTGGCCTCCCCCTAGGTTTCCACCCACGTGTCCTCATTCTGCCCATGGTGGCAACACAGAGCACACTGACTCTTCCTTTCTGCATAGCAGCTCCTCTCTTATCTGAACACAAGGCTCATGGTGTCCCTTAGAATCTTGCTTCTCTAAGCTTGCCACTGCCCTGGCAGGGAGGTGGGGTCATGGCCGTTGTTCAGTTGGGTGGCCCCTCTGCAGTTTTCTGTTCTCCGTAAAAGTTACCCTTTGTTGGTATGGATAAATGACAGCTAATAAGACCTCTTTTCACTTTTAATGTTCACTCAGCAAATATCCTCTTGGGGATCCAGCCCTGTGCCCGGTGCTTCTGGAAACCGGAGAGTAGTAAGAGATGTGATCCTTTACATTCAGAAGCCCAGTCTGGTTAGGTGGACAAAACATATACCTAGGACTAGTAGATGAATGAGTAAATGAATGAACAAATGAAAGAAAAATCAGTTCGGAACTATACAAGTCCTCTTGAGCTGGATGGTACAAAGGGCCTCGTATGAGTGCTTAGGGAGGGAATGATGCAAAGTGCAGAACTAGTGTTAAAGGTCTTTTTCGATGCGGCAAGAATAGAACTTGGAAGAAAGTGTAAGGATTGGAGTGGGGAAGAGGGAGTAAGGGCTTTTAGGCTTGGAAAAGAGGCCCGAATGGGAGAGTGAGTGCCTGGAGGGTGTAAGGAGCTTGTGACTAGCACTGGGGTTTTATTTGTATTATTTTCTCGAGATCTAACTTACCTAAAGTGCACAAATCTTAAGTGTGCAGCTCAGTGAATTCTGACATATTCATGCCCCTTGTAACTGCCATCCAGATATTTGTAGCACCCCAGTAGTCTCTCTCATAGCACTGAGTTTTAATCCTATTGCCACTTACACTGGATAAATCCCTCTGGTCAATGTGTACGTTCTTCACATTGTAAGGTCCTATCGGGGACCACAACTGTTTTTTTCTTTTACATTAATTTTAATATTGTGTCTAAATCAGCCTATGTTCCAAAGGACACAGACTGGGAGTAGATGTTGCATCTTATCTGGGTCTCTCCAGCTGCAAGATACTCTTGCTAATCAGTTTATGGACACCCTATTTTTAATTCTCACAAAATCATGCCATGTGGGGAAGTGGAATCCCCATTTTAAAGATGACTGACTAATCTGAAGCTCAGAGAGGTTGGGTAATCTGCATAATGTCACACAGCTAGTTAGGTGTGGGATTCAAATTAGATTCTGACTCTGTCTGATTTCAAAGTCTCGGTTTTCTCATTCTGCCTGGTGCAGGCAATCTGACTGCTCAGGCATTATGGCTGGGCTGTTTCTCTGGGCTGTGTGGACCCAGCTTTGTGTACAAGGTGCTCATCAGTATACTTCAGAGACATGGGGTTGGGAATTGGGGATGAGGTGAGCTCTGAGTGCTGTGTATTGGGCTTACTTTGGTGAGGCAGGAGCGACCCAGGAGATATGTGGACAAGGTTATTGCAAGAGCAGAGTGAGTGAAGCCCAGAGTGGGAGACCCTGCAGATGCCTCTTTTGTCTTTGGGCACCGGGATTCCAAAGACTTGGGTGATGTTGCAAGAGAAGGCCTGAGGGTATGCGGGCCCATATTGCGGAGTCTCTCATCCAGCGCTCTTTGTAAATGACTTGACCCATGGCCCTGCCTCGGCCTCTGTCCCTTTTCCCCCAGAGACTACTGAACTGAAAAAAATGAGGGAGGGGGACCAGAGGGTGTAAACAGCCCATAGAATTAGGGCTTTTGGAGTCAGTAGTCTGGAAGGTGAAAGATGGAAAGTGTGTGTTTTGTTTCTCAATAGGTTTTCTACTATTCTCTCTCTTTATCTCGCGAGTCCCTGTCCTCTTTCTTCGTCGCCTCCCTCCAGACGCTATGCATCTGTCCCGTGGGCTCCGGCCGCAGCCCCCCTCCCTCTCAGTACCTTGCAACAGGCTCTGGAGATTGAGCTGCGCCTCGCGAAGCAGCTCCTCTACACTCGGGGGCCTGCCCGAGGAGAGGAACACGTTCACTGGCTGTCGCCATGACGACCTCGAGTGGGCAGTCGCTGTCGCATTTTCCCGACCCGAGTTAGCTGCAGCTAGGGAAGGAGAGAGGCAGTGAGAGGCGCCGCCGGCGAGGGGGGGGGGCCGGGGGCGGCGCGCGGCGGCCAGTGGGCGCCCGCGGTTCCCCAAGACCCGCCCCGGCCGGGGGTGGGGGGGGGTGGCGCGGGCCACGCTTAAAAGGCGGGGACGCGCCAGCCGCAAGATTTTTCCTCGACAGATCGTGCTGCAGTCCGTTCTCTCCCTCGCCACCAGCCTCCGCCCGCCCGATCTTCGCCTCGCTGCCTCGCCGCCCGCCTCCTCCGCCCGGCGCCTCCTGGCTCCCGCCGCCGCCCGCCCTTTGCGCTCCCCGGGACGAGGTAACGCGCCCTGGGCCGAGCCGCCGGGCCCTTGCCCTGGTGGGTGTGGCTCGGCCTCCCGCGCGCCCCGCCGCGGCCCCCGGCTCCCCATCCCACCCCCGCCCGCAGCCCCAGGCCCCCAGGCTAGTCCTGATGTCCGAGGCGGCCGGGAATCTCAATAGCCTCCGCATGGCGAACGTGGCCCTGCGAGAAGAATTAAATGCCCTTCGCGGGGAGAACGCCAATCTGGGCCTTCAGCTCGGCAGAGCCCTGGCCGAGGTCAATTCCTTGCGGGGCAATGTCTCGAGCTACATGCGTTGGCCGGTGCCCGTGGTGCCCGTCCTTTCCGAGGAGAACTTTGAGTTCCCGCTCAGTGAGATTGACGCCGTTCCTGAGGGAGAACTGCCCTTCCTGTGCTGGCCTCCCCCGCGCGCCGAGCCCGAGTACGCCCCAGACGAACTGTTGATTGGCGTGATCCAGGATTGCGGCACCTCCGGCGGGCCCGCCGACCCACCCCCGCTGCCCAGCCCGCCCCCGCCGGCGCTGCCCCCACCCTCGGCCAAGGAGCTGCCCCCGCAGCCTCCTCTGCCGCCGCTGGAGCGGCCCGAGATAGAACCCTTCTCGGGCAACCCAGTCTACCTGGCTGAATTCCTGATGCAGCTAGAGACTTTCATAGCCGACCATGAGGATCATTTCCCCGGGGGCGCTGAGCGGGTGTCCTTTCTGATCTCCTTTTTCGCTGGTGAAGCCAAGGACTGGGCCGTCTCAGTCACCCAAGAAGGAAGCCCCCTGCATGCCAACTTCCCGCGCTTCCTGGATGAAATTCGTAAGGAATTCTGTGGCCCCATCCCCCCAAGTGTGGCAAAAAAAGCCATCCGCAAGCTCAAGCAGGGAGACTGTACCCTGGGCAGCTATGCAGATGCTTTTCAGTTCCTGGCTCAATTCTTGTCTTGGGATGACTGCCGCCTTCAAAACCAATTCCTCAAAGGCCTGTCAGAATTCTTCCGCAAGGAGCTCTTATGGTCAACTGAAATGGCCGACCTGGACGAGCTGATTCTCGAGTGCGTGGAGATAGAAAGAAAAGTGCGTGTCCCCAAGCCAATCCCACTCCCTGGGGTTCGCAATATTTTCTTCCCTTTTGCAGCAGACCGTAATCTTGAAGGTGAAGAGGGAGAAGAGTGCCACAGTGGGGATGAAGATGAAGAGGCATGCAGGCGCAAGCTCCAGGACAAGGACCAGGGGAGGCATGTGAGAGCTATTCAGCAAGAGACCAGGGGGGAGGAGAGGGGGAAGAGGGAGGAAGAGATGAGGAAGAAGGAGCTGAAACAAAAAGGGGAGGAGGACAAGGAGGAGGAAGAAGAAGAGGAGGAGGAAGAAGAGGAGGAGGAAGCAGAGGAGGAAGAGGAGGAGGGGATGAGGAAGAAGAGGAAGAAGGAGGAGGAAGATCAGAATAAGGATGAGAAAGACGATGAGCATGAGGGTGGCCGCCAGGAACCGGAGCAGGAGCTCGAGCAGGAGCCAGAACAGGAGCAAGAGACAGAGGATGAGACCCAAGATGATGACCTGGATGAGCTGATGGAGATAGAGCCCACCTATGCCAATGCTTCATCCCAGACTTCTGGCTACTATCATGAAAATTTCCTAGATGTGTCACCTCCCATCATACAGCCCAGCAGACGGAGGAACCAGAATCGAGTCCCACTTCTGGAGGGCCTTCCAGGTACCAATTCACCATTCTACAGTTCGCCGCCACTGATTCGCCGGGCAGGTCGCCTGGGGCAACGCCAAATACGACGCCGTCCCCCGGTGCTATTCCGCCTCACTCCGAGGCAGGGGGGCCACCGGGCTGCGCGGGGCCGCATTCGCGTGTGAGAGCCGGGGCGAGCTGCCCCCACCCCGGAACACACCCTTCCACTGCGTCCCCTGCCCCTGCTTTCGCTGCCACACCTGCCCCATTGACCGACCAGTACTTAAGGGAGTTCCAAACCTGCAGAACCCGAAGAAGACCTGGAGAACTCCAGACCTTCCTGCGACTGTGACCGGGGAGTGACACCAGGGAAAGGAGGGCTCAGCAGTAGCTGCCCTCTTGGTGTGCACTCTGCTCCGTCCTGCCGCGAGCTAGAGAGCAGGTGTCTGGGCCTGTTCCTGTAAATGAACTGGTCACCCTCTTGTATTTCCCCTCTAGTTGTTCCCAGCCCTCACCTCTCCTGCGTTTATTCACGCTGTGTTCTATGGTTTAATCCTCTGACTAGCTAACCAGGACTTCACCCAATGCCTCACTGCTCTGCCCCAGTGAGTGAAAGGACAGGCTCCACTGAACTCTTAAAGCCACTGAGGCCACTTACTACGTATAATCAGTGGAGAGCAAATGCTATCAAGAAACAGTCCTGGAAGCCTACACTTGCTTCAGGTCACCCCTCCAGCAGGAGGGCCCTGAAGAACCCCCTCCATCTAGCCCAGTGAGAGTATGCAAAACCACGTGTCCAGTGGACCACCCAGCTGAGACCTGACCTTGACTGACTGAGCAAGCTGGTTCCACCTTCCCACAGACTACAGGCTCAGGGCCTCAGGGCTCTCCAGATCTGGGACCCTCTCCTCTTACTACATTACCCTCCTGGGCATCCCCAGTGGACAGAGCCCAATGTTCCATGCCCTACCCTTTTCCTTGATGTTGCCTAGAGGGTAGGCAGTTGGGTGGGGGAGCCGGAGGAGGAGAAAGCAGCAGCAACAACTCAGTTTGACCTTGTAAGGAGTGACTCTTTCCTTAGGGATGGTGGTCTCCTCCCCCGGCCAGGCCTTGGACTGCAGTCTCCAGCCAAAGGTCTTGGCAGAAGATTTGCCATCCTTGGGGTTCCAGAGGTGGCCTAATTGGCCTTCCCTTCCCAGACTGCCAGAGAGAGAGGCCCAAGGCCTGCTCTTCAACTCCAACTTAAAGGACTCCTTATTTCTGAGAGTAGAGAGGAAGGTCCTCTCTACAGAGACTTCACCCACTGCAGCCTTGCAGTCGGGATGACCTTGTGTCTCTCACATTCGGGGCAAGCCATGGCCTGGCGCTGGGCATCGAGTAGGCGGTGAGGCCTAAGCGGTTGACTGCCTCCTAGTAACTCCTGGGGCTTCTGGGTCCTAACCTAGGGGCCCTCATAGAGACCTGCTGCTTGCCTTGGGTCCAGAAAACACTGCTTCTGCAGTGAAAAATACACAGTATGTCACTCTGGCCACAGAATGCCAGTCAGATCCACTGCTGGCCTGAACTGCCCTCCACACTGGGCTTCCTGCACAGGGCCTGGCAGCTGGGCAAGTGCAGCCGAAGTGTCTGAGGCCAAAGGGAGGAAAACATGGTAAATTAAGCCTCTGTTCCTCACCGGAGTCTGATAGGTAACCTCAGCCCAGCCTTAGGATTTTGAGCCCAGAGGCAAGAGGAAGGAGCTGGAGGAAGAGGAGTCATGGAGAAACCCAGTCCTCCGGCTGGTTTCTGGTGAGGTCTCTGTTCATCAGTGAGAGGTAAGAAGCCCTTTTGTTGCTCACACATTTCTCAGCCTGGGGATCGGTGGAGCCAAGTTCCTATAACCTGTTGCTATCTTTTAAAAAGGCTACTACCCCCCTCCTCCAAAGAGAAAAGTAACACATAATCATTATAGGAAAATTGGCAAATAGAGAAAACGATAAGAGAACCCCAAAGCCCCAAACATTCAGAATCCCACCACACAGACGCAAGCACTGTTAACACTTTCTTTCTAGTGTGTTCTCACTGCATCTTTTTTTTTTTTTTTTTTTTTTTTTTAGCGGTACGCGGGCCTCTCACTGTTGTGGCCCCTCCCGCTGCGGAGCACAGGCTCCGGACGCGCAGGCTCAGCAGGCATGGCTCACGGACCCAGCCGCTCCGCGGCACGTGGGATCCTCGCGGACCGGGACACGAACCCACGTCCCCCTCATCGGCAGGCGGACCCTCAACCACTGCGCCACCAGGGAAGCCCCCTCACTGCGTCTTTTCAAAGCCAAGATCATCCTGCGAGCTCTCGATCAGCAGGATTTAAAATGGCTGCCACCTATGCAGTCACACAGACTGAATCATTTATTTAAGCATTCTCCTAATGTGTTGGACATGTCAATTGCCTGGTTTCCCCCATCCCCACCAGTGCAGGAGTAAATAACCCTGTAAAGAAAAGTTTGTCTGTTTTTCAGCTATTTCCTCAGGAGAGAGTTCCAGAAGGGGAACCGCTGTTCTTCAAAGCCGTGGACCCTGTTTGCTGGTGGTCGACACGCTGGCCCTGCTGCCCACGTGCCTGCCAGAGAAGTGCAAAGGACAGGTGCCTTGCACGCCCATCTCCAGGGACCCCTCAGCACAGGCCCTGCCTGTTCCCATGGTGCTTCTCATCCTGAGCCCGCGTAGCTTCAGCCGGGGAAAGGGCAGATGAGCAGTGAGCTGGTTTCTGGCCCTCTGGTGGCAAGGGGGCTTGGGCTCCCTTTGACCCTCTTCCCCCCTTTTCCCAGGTCTTCAATATTGTGATGTAATAGCCACAAGGGCTGTAAGAGGAACTATGGGCTTTGGGTGCTTTCTTGGGTTGAAAGAGGGGTGGGTGGGGATGGGGGGATGCATGCAGGGGTATGAAGGCTGCCCACGGATTCCCAGAGACCCGGGAAGAAATCGTTTGAAACCAATGTGTTATTGTATATTGTTGCATTACTGTGTTGTGAAGATGAGAAATCGTTCTGTATGCTAAAGCTTTCTCCTCAATAAAAAAGATAGAGGGTGTGTAAAGACTGTGTCTCTCTGGGTTACTGAGCAAGCACAGAAGCCCACCTAGGAGGCATTAGGTACTTACCAGGCACTTCGCCTGGATCAACCCTAGCCTGAAGCCTTGACGTCCTTCGATGAGGAAACTAAGGGCCCTAGCCTACCGAGTTTGTGGATGGCAGAAGTTGTCAGGAGGGAAGTGGAGGGACTAGGTATCTTGAAAAACAGCATTAGTTCTCCACTAATATAAAGACATAAAGGTATGAGTGGTCTAGCCCTACCCTACCATCCTATAACAGTGCTGCCCCCCGGCCCCCAAACACACACACCCCCACACACACCCCCACACACAGGACTTTGGAGGGAGGGAGGGGGCCCACATCGGGGAAGGGGGAGGGCCCTTCCACTTCTTGGCACTAGATGGTGCTATGGGACACCAGTGAGAAAGCTGGTGAAGATTTTTAAATACATCCCTAGAGCAGTCCACGCAGACACCCTCCAGCAAGATTTCACTGCTCCTCACAGATTGTGGGGGCAGAAGAAACTGAATCCCATTCTGGGATTTGCTCAAGTTTCCCAGCCATGAGTTGAAATTTCTTCCCCTGGGACAGTGGGTGAGAACGTTTATGGACTTATACCCCCTACCAGGTATAAGTGCCGTTCCAGGCACTACACATCCGTTATCTCATTTCATCTCACCCCCATCTTACAGATGAGGAAACTGGCTTAGAGAGGAGAAGTCACTGGCCCAAAGTTTACAGCTGCTAAGTGGCTCTATCACAGCACCGCAGCTACCCATTCATCAGCTCCAGGGATGCTTCGCCCCTCTCTGCCTCCCCTCCAGTGGCCCTCCTGTTTCCCGGGTCTGCTCTGTCCTGCCCACCTGTCCTCTTGCCCTGCCACTGTACAGGCGTGCGGTGAGAAACAAAGCCAGGCATCAGAGTTGCACTTGCTTTGCCTCTTTATGGGGAGGGAGGGAGGGAGGAAGCCAGCTTGTTTCTGACTGTGTGCCAGACACTTTCACCACATTTCATTCCCACACTCAGTGAGGCAGGTAATGGTGTTTTCTTTTAGAGCTGAGGGACCTGAATTTCAGAGATATTAGGTTGCATGGGGGACTTGGGTCTTTGTGACTCCCAGACCCATACTCTCTCAACTCTGATACTCCATGCCCTTTCCCAGGAAAGCCCCCTGACGAGCTCAAGCCTCAACCTGACTGGATTCTGGGTCTTTGCCAAAGCAACCAGGTATGCATCAGGTGCCCTCTCTCTGGAGGCTCCAGAACCAGTCAGTTCTGCCCTGCAGGGAAGGGCCTGCAGAGCAAGCCAGGCCAGTGGTAGGGCTGAGTTTACTGCGATGAGTATGCATGAGTGTGTGGCTGACTGCCCCTTCTGGGGAGGGACAGGGCTGTGGGGCTGTGAGCAGCATCAGTGAGCACTAGGGTTCCCCTTTCTGCTTCAGGGGGTCAGATAAAGTCTCCAGCACCCCCTGGAGTTTCTCACGCCATTGCAGGTAGGGAATAGGTGATCCCAGATTGAGTGTGCGATGGCCCATCAGAGCCGGCGGGGGAAAGTAAGAGCAGGGTCAGCCTTGCCCACCCCTGCAGTGGGGAGCCCTATGAGTATAGGGGAAAAAACCCTGGATTCCATTCCGGCCCCACCACTGACTGGATTTGGGACCCTATGTGAGTCCCATTCCTGCTCAGAACACAGTTTCCTCATCTGCCTAGTCCCTGGGGCCCAGCACATGGCTGGATACACAGTAGGATCGCAACCCCAGTTTGGTACATAAACTAAGAAGTGAGTGAATAAATGGGCCGCTGGATGGAGACCTAGAGGTAGCTTGCCGAGGGCATCTGCAGATGGCATGAAGCTTGGAGGACCAGAGGATCCCCTCCAAAATGGAATCAGGAGCACCCCCGCAATCTCTCTAACTTGGAAGCATGTACTGAAATGACCTTTACTAGGTGCACTTGTGAGATCTTGCAGTTAAGTTCCGAAAACCATCTGCAGAAGCCCGAGTGGGGAAGATGTGGATGAGAAGAAACTTGTGAAAAAAAAAATCTGAAAACCTGAGTTGATGGGGGCTCAGGATGAATCAGCAGACTGCCATGGCTGCCAGAAATGCTAATACCTTCTGGGGCTGCTGCAACAGAGTGAGTGCGAGACCCAGGAGATGGACAGGGCCCACCTGGGATCCTGGCTGCCCAATGGAAGGTGACCAGGTTGCATCTCACAGAAGCCCTTTTGCATGCCCAAAATAGGAAAATAGAGCAAAAGCCAGGAAGAAGGAAGGAAGGAAAGAGTGGGGGCAGTAGAAGGGTGACAAGGATGGCAAGAGTCATAAAAACTCTGTTCCCAAGGTATGGAGGAAGGCAGAGAAAAGCTGCTGCCTGTGAAGCAGGCTTCACTGTTCCTCTCATTCATTTTGTGAGGAAACCGGCAGCTCAAGGTCACTTGCTCCATTTGCAGAGTTTTACTGTGAACTCCAGCGGTTAGACCTCCATAACTCTTAACCTCCACCCTACACTCACAACCCACGCTGGTAGAATCAGAATGTCCAGGAATTTCTATTTCTGAAAAGCTCCCTAGGCAATTCTACTGACCAGCTCAGCCCAGTGCAGAAAAGAGCATTGGGGACCAACTAGCCCGCATGATATTTAGCAGCCAGTTTGGTCCTGAGACTTCCCATAGAGTTCCCTGGAGCAGGAACCAGCCTGGAGATCCTGAACTAGCACACAGTAAGTAATCAAGAAATATTTGTGCAATGATCCCCCAGCATGTACCATGATCTGGTGTGAGCTCGACCCTCCAGGACACCTGCTTAGATCGCACCTCCTGAGAGAGGTGTGCCATAGGATCAGTGCAGAAATCTGACTTTGAGAAACCAGGTCCTAAGCCTTAACCCTTGACCGCCAGAACTGACTCCCCTGGGGCCTTGGCCCCTCCCAGGGGATGAGGACAGGCATTAACAAGGCAAGAGATTACCCCCAAATGGGGATGGGGGCTCTACCTCCGGCTAGCACTTCCTGCATCCTGCCCAGACAAGGGAAAGCTCGGCAGACCACTTCTCCCCAGGGACTCCACAGACACAGAAACACAAAGCCCAGGGTTCTCGGTTGCCCTGGTAACAGCGGGACCTACTTGGAAGAAAATAGCCTCTGAAAGGCTTAGGAGGGTGGATATTTCCTTTGACAGAGGGCAGGCTCTGACCTGTTCTTCACGGCCCCTGTGCCCTTCCTGCCTGCCACACAGAGGGGTACAGCTGGGGCCCCTCACCTCGGCTACTCTCCCCGGAGGGCAGGGCCAGAAAATAAGGCCCTGGCTTTTTATTCTGCTCTTGCTGTGTACTGTTAATACGAGAAAGAGGCTAAAGTGGAAGGTGTTAGTCTGTGAATTCATGGCGACTGTCCTCTGGCCCAAGGAAGCTTTTCCATCCACAACCAAACTTGAGGAGGGCAAGTGCCCCGAGGAATTGCCGGTTTGGTCCTACCTCCTCCTCACCACTTAGTGCAGACACGTGAGCCAGAAGGAGTGTCACAAGTTCCAGACTCCTCCCCACCCAGTTTAGCCCCCCCCATCTCTCCCCTGGACTGCTGAAGTAGCCTCCCTGCTGGTCTAACCAGCCTCCAGTCTCAACTCCTAATCAATCCACCTTCTACACGCCTGCTTGTAGTGTGGGTGGGCATGGTCCTTTGAACGCACAAATCTGCTCCTGTTGCTCCTATACAAAAACCCTTCAATGGCTTTCCTTCCTCTATTGGAAGACCTGGGGACTCGGTTCTGGCCTTCCTCACTAGCTGGTTATACATAAACTACCTATGCCGTCTCATCTGCCCATGCCAACCTTCTTCCCTCTTCCATTCAGTCCAAACCCCAGACATCCTGAATTACTTTCTTCTTTCCTTACATCCCGGGCCCTTTTATGCCTCTGGCCCTTTGCGCACTCTATTCCCTCTGCTTTAAAAATTCATAAGCATTCCTGGCCCCACTCCAATTGGCGATCTCCTCCACTCCAAGACCACTTCCTCCACGATGCTGCCTTCACTCCCCAGACAAGCTCCTGCTTTTCTGAGTCCCCAGTCACTCCCCTGCCCCTGACCCCAATGCTCCATAAGGCTTGAGCAGAGGCTGGTTCATGACCCCAAATGAGCTTGGTGCTCATTTGTCCCCTTTGCACATGGGGGCTGCACTGGCAGTAGCCTTTGGGAGGAGGACTGGCTTCCTGAGATCTGGCTGAGGGCTGACGGTATGCAAGTGGAACTGGGAGCACCACCCCTCCCCACCCCTCCCCGCCATCAAGTTGGAGGTGTGGACAGTAGGAATAAGTTGGGAAGGAAAAGCAGGAGGGTGCAGAGCTTGTCCATTCCCGACTAAGCCCCCTGTTGATGGTCCCTGTCTCCTCTTTGGGGGACCATCACTCCCAATCTGTGATGTGGTGGAGAGAGACATCTGCTGGGCTTGTGAATCCCACAGACCTGGCTTTGAACTCTGGCTCTGCCATTTCCTTGTGTGTACCCTTGGGTCAGTCATTTCACCTCTCTAAGCCCCAGTTTCCTTTTTCTAAAAATGGAGATAATAATAGTAGATATTAGTGAGATAATTGATATGAAATGACAACAACAATAAAAATAGCTAATACTTACTAGCACTTACTATTGGTTGGGCACTAAGCGCTTTACACTGATTAACTCATTGAATCATCACTACAACCCTATAAAAGTGTAGGTAGTGTTATTATTCCCCATTCTGAAGGTTAAGAAACAGCAGGGAAATTTTAACTTGCCCAATGTCACAGCACTAGCATGCTAATGCTTTCGAGCCCTCCAGTAAGCCAGGGAAAGTTCTGTGGAGCAGAAATGAGGCCAGTGGAGCAGGAGAGTGCCAAGATCCAGGGCTGGGGTCTCAATCCCTTTTAGATCATGGGTCCCTCTAGCAGTTTGGTGAAACCTCTGGACTCCTTCTCAGAATAATGTTTTCAGATGCATAAAATATAATGCATAGAATTAAAAAGGAAATGAATCATATTGAAATAGTTACAAAATACTTTTAAGAAATTATGATCTAGTTATGTTACTACTTTAATAATGCATTAAGTTACAAGACTGAGTGGCAAGTCTATAGATTAGAAGTTTTGAAGTGATGATGAGCATAAGTAACTTTCTTGAGATACAATAACTGTAATCTGATATGAAAATATTTGTGATTTCTATTGGGGATAAAGTCACAGATACTATTAATACTATTATGCTGGCTGCCTACATTCCTAGTTTGAGGAAATGCTAAATTTCTGTTAGAGGTTAGTGGAAAATGATCAAAAAATTTTCCCATCCAAGTTCACAGACCCCCTAAATTCTTTCCACCCCTTGGAGGTCCATAGAGCTGAAGATGAGAAGCCCTGCCCTCGGGTGTCAGAGAAAAGACAATAGCTGAACTGTAAGCTCCCAGGAGAAGCTGGGGGCTGGCAGAAAGACAAGTGTGTGGTTTCTCTTTCAAGAACTGTTTACAGAAATCATGAAGTCTGGCAGCTCCCTCTTCCTCTTGGTCCTGAGTCAGCAGCCCAGGGTGGGGCTGAGGCTGTCACACTTGGTTTGAGTTTCAAGCTCACCACACACTCCTCCCTAAGAGTTGATTTGTTGCCACTTCCTGACCAGTGAAATCTTGGTGGGTTTTGCTCCATTTTAAAATTTGGACTTGCTTGCACACACAGATTTCCCATTAGTCTGGAAATAATCTTTAAGCGAACATTTTATTGGCTCGAAGACATTTTCTGAGCTAATGGATGCTTCTGCCCTAGCACCCCAGCCAGGCTTAAGTTTTGCAGAGAGAAGGGGAAAGATCACCAACTGTGCCACGCACCCCAGAACACCAGTCAAAATCGGCAATTTCCCAAAATCCCAAATGCTTTTTCCTGACTTCCTGACTTTGCCACCTGTCAGCTGAATCCCTGCCAAGCAGGGCAGCACAGTCTGGGTGCCATGGCCAAGGAGACAAATGGTCAGAACAGCAGTAGGCCTCTGCTCTTCTAAATTGCCTCTGCTCCCATTCAAGACTCAAAGAGCACTGTTCATCAAGACCAGGCCCCAGGCCTACTCACAATGCCTTGCTTGGGGGTCCCAGCTGGCCAGGGTCCGCTGGCTTCTGCTCTTCTCCAGGCCCCTATATTTACTCAGAAATGAGCAATACTTGGCTGATGGCTAATGTGCTAAAAGGGCTGCACGCTTAATTTTCAAAGTGAGAGGATGAGATTGTGATAGCTTTATGAGCTATAGCCAGGGGCTAATAAAGAGTCTGGTTCGCAATGAGTCTGCCTCAGTTAGTCGAGGGAACAGAATAGTATGCTTTGGGGGTTCAGATTGAGAGCTCCACATGCTGGAGTGTGAATAAGACCTATTTTCTTGACTATAAAAGAAATATATGTATGTTCTTAGGTTGGCCAATGCTCCCAAACATAGGCAGAAGGAGACTGAGGACCAAATGAGAATTCCAAAGAACTTTGATTAGCTAGATTGATCAAGAATAAAAGAGAGAAGACCCCAATTACTTAAATCAGAAATTTAAAAGGGGACATTACAATTAATCTTACAGAAATAAAAAAGATTATAAAGGAATACTATGAACAATTGTATGACAGTAAGGTATACAACTTAGATAGAATGCATAAAGTCTTAGAAAGACACAAACTATTGAAAAGACACAAAGAAGAAACAAAGACTCCAAATAAATCTAAGTAAAGAGATTGAATTAGTAATCAAAACTACTCATAAAGAGAAGCCCAGGGCTTCCCTGGTGGCGCAGTGGTTAAGAATCCGCCTGCCAATGCAGGGGACATGGGTTCGAGCCCTGGTCCAGGAAGATCCCACATGCCGCAGAGCAACTAAGCCCATGCACCACGACTACTGAAGCCCGCATGCCTAGAGCCTGTGCTCTGCAACAAAAGAAGTCACTGCGATGAGAAGCCTGCACACTGCAACGAAGAGTAGCCCCCGCTCGCTGCAACTAGAGAAAGCCCACGCACAGCAACCAAGACGCAAGACAGCCAATAAATTAAAAAAAAATAAATTTATATAAAAAAATAATGTGCTGGGCTTCCCTGGTGGCACAGTGGTTGAGAGTCTGCCTGCCGTTGCAGGGGACACGGGTTCGTGTCCCGGTCCGGGAGGATCCCACGTGCTGCTGAGTAGCTGGGCCCGTGAGCCGTGGCCGCTGGGCCTGCACGTCCGGAGCCTGTGCTCTGCAACAGGAGAGGCCGCAACAGTGAGAGGCCTGCGTACCGCAAAAAAAAAAAAAAAAAAAAAAAAAAAAAATGTGCTGATAGCATAAAGATAGGCATATAGATCAATGGAACAGAACTGAGAATCCAGAAATAAACTCATACTCAAGGCCAGTTGATTTTTGACAAGAGTGCCAAATTCATTCAATGTGGAAAGAACAGTCTTTTCAACAAGTGGTTCTAGGACAACTGGATTTCCATATGTAGAAGAACGAAATTGGAATTCATTCTCACACTCATACAGAATTAAATTCAAATTGGATCAAAGACTTACACATAACAGCTAAAATTATAACACTGAGAAGGAAACATAGGTGTAAATCTTTGAGACCTTGGATTATGCAATAGTTGCTTAGATGTGACACAAATTGCACAAACAACAAAAGAAAAAATAGATAAACTGGAATTCATCAAAATTAAAAAATTTGTGTTACAAATAACACCATCAAGAAAGTAAAAAGCCTACAGAATGCCGGAAAATATTTGCAAATCATATGTCTAATAAGAGACTTGTATTCAGAATATATAAACGTCTCTTACAAATCAATAATAAAAGACAAATAAACCAATTCAAAAATGGGCAAAAGGTCTGAATAGACATTTCTCCAAGGAAGATATACAAATGGCCAATGAACACATAAAAAGATGCTCAACATCATTATTCATTAGGGGAATGAAGATAAAAAACACGATGAGATCCCACTCCACACCCACTAGGGTGGCTAGACTCAAAAAGTCAGACAAATGTTGATGAGGATGTAGAGAAACTGGTACTCTCACACATTGCTGGTGGGAACGTAACATGGTGCAGCTGCTTTGGAAAATGGTAAGTTCCTCAAAATGTTAAATATGGAGTTGTCATACAACCCAGCCCTTCCACTACTAGGCATACACCCAAGAGAAATGAAAACACGCGTCCACACAAAAACTTGTACATGAATATTCATAGCCACATTATTTACAATAGCCAAAAGTGGAAACAACCCATGTGCATCAACTGGTGAATGGATAAATAAATAAACAAAATGTGGTATAGCCATGCAATGGAATGTTATTCAGCCACAAAAAGGAATGAAGTAATGAGACATACTACAACATCAATGAACACTGAAAGCATTATGCCACGTGAAAGAAGCCAGACACAATAGGCCACGTAGTGAATGATTCCATTTATATGACATGTCCAGAATAGGCAAATCCATGGAGACAGAAAGTAGATTAGTGTTTGCCTAGGGCTGGGGAGGGGGTTCAGGGTTTCTTTCAGGGGTGTTGAAAATGTTCTAAGATTGTGGTCATGGCTGCACAACTCTTTAAATATATTAAAACCCATGGAATTGTACATTTTACAATGGGTGGACTATATGGTATATACATGCATTACGTCTCAATAAAGCTGTTGTATACATGAAAAATAACCTTGGTAAGTCAGAAATGTACCACAATATCATACTCAAGTATTAAAACAAAGGCCACAAGATGAGATCAGGGTAGTTTATGTGATAAACTGCAGAAATTCCAGTACGTCTTATTAGATTCCATTGTCACCATGTATCAACAGATATGCTACCATTTAAAAGTAAACAGGTTACCGAGATACAAAGAAATACTCTGTAGAATCAAGCACTGTACTCAGATCTTAGTAAACTCTAACTGGAGTGTCCTTGTTCTAGGTTTTAAACCAAAGTTTAAAAGAGGAAAGTGGAGGGCTTCCCTGGTGGCGCAGTGGTTGAGAGTCCGCCTGCTGATGCAGGGGACATGGGTTCGTGCCCTGGTCCGGGAGGATCCCACATGCCGCAGAGCGGCTAGGCCCATAAGCCATGGCCGCTGAGCCAGCATGTCCGGAGCCTGTGCTCCGCAACGAGAGAGGCCACGACAGTGAGAGGCCCACATAACGCAAAAAAAAAAAAAAAAAAAAAAAAAAAAAGAGGAAAGTGGAGCTAAGAGTAGCATACATGTTTGAAGTTTCAAGCTTACTACACACCTACCCCAATAATTTGACCTAGATCTTAATCTTGAAGTCAGCTATCCTGGCCCTATGCCAGGATTTTACAGCCCAATCAGGAGTCCCCTGATACCTAGATATATGTAGGTGACAAGATGGAGATATAGACCCGCCGGCTAGCTGGAATTATTCCTTTAGAGATGGAGATTTAATTGAAGCTCTCACCAAATATTCAGACTTTTACACAGCAATCCTCAAGGTCTTAGAGCTCCCAAGGCCATGCTGACTCTCAGCTGGAATCTTTCTCCCTTCCTGAGGATGAATTCATTGCCCAGCCCTCATGCCCACCTCCCAGCCATCCTTCATGCTATTATTGAGGTTCCTTAGTTGGACCAGACTCTGGCTCACATCTCTTCCCTTTTAACCTTGAGGGACCTCGTGTTTTGCTCTGATGTGACCTGATGAGCCCCGAACTGCTGTCCTGTCCCTGAGTGGAGACAGGGACCCACATGTGGCAGCCCTATATCTTGAGTGTTCTGGAGCAGTCTTCAACTCTGCCCATTGGTTATCTATGATCCAATACATTTTTCTCATCTAGTCGAATGTAGTTAATATTTTGATTCCAAAGGTATATTACATTTAACCACATGCAAACATTTGTGATTAGAGAAAGAAATCACCCATAATTTTACCTTGTTCATGTGCATACCCATTTTTACATAAGTACAATCACAGTAAAGAGAAAATTTTGTACCATATGGTTTTACTTATCAAATCATAGGAATTTTACGATCCTGTTTTTTACTTAGAGTCACTGTCATGCTGAAGGAGCAGACAGAAGCCCTAGGCTCCATTATTTCCAACAATAACAGCAGTTGTTAACATTTATAAATACAGCCCCTTACCATGTCCCAGACATTGCTCTAGGCACTTTGCAAACTTAATCTTCACAATAACTCTATAAGGCAGGTACTATTATAGCCCCATTTTACAGATGAAGAAACTGAGACACTGAGAGGTTAGATGCTTTGTCCAAAGTCATATACTAGTAACCCAGGCTGCCTGGTGCCAGAGTTTGTGCTCATAACTCATCCACTGAGTCTCGAACTTTAGTGAGAATCAGAATGCCATGGAGGGCCTGTTAACACACAGACTGCTGGGCCCCGCTCCCAGACTTTCTAATCGAGTAGGTCTGGGGTAGAGTCCAAGATTCTGCATTTCTCGCAAGTTCCCAAGGGATGCTGATCCTGCTGCTGCGAGGATCACATTTGAGAACCACTGCCTCCCGACAGCAGCACGCAGCTTAGAGATACCCGAATCCCCAAACCAGTTATTACAGTGGTCAGGGAGGGGGCATCACTTGTCATCTGCCTTCTCTTCTCCTTCCCTCATCCTTCCCTCTGCAGGACACCCACCGAGGAGCACCACGTCACAAGGGGGTTGCCTGAAGAGAGGGCTTATTATGCCAGTCTCAGACTCAATTAGCTAAATGCAATCCCATCCATTAAAAAGACTGATAAATCGGCCCCTGGCTGTCAGGCTGCCCTGGCCACTGCTGAATTAATGCCTGTGCTGTCACTTGTCTGGTGCCTGCAGCCAATAGATCTCACAGGTTAATAAGATTAACTGAAGATTAACTCAGCCAGACTGCCTGAAGCCTCTCATGTCCCCCCCAAACTGGGGAGGCTCAGGCTTGTCCTTGGTGCAAAAAAGCTCTGATCTCCTCCAAAGAGAGCAGCTTTCCAGAAGAGGAAGGGCCATTTTGTGTTGCAACCACTAAGTCAAATTTCACTTTGTGATTTGCAGGATTGAGATGGGCTCATCCGGAAATTGATTGGTAGGTGTGGGGAACAAACTGGTTTAGCATTAATGAGGAGGAAGAGATTTGTCCATTTGATCCCAAAACAAATCACTTGAAATTTTGGGCAGCTGTGTCACCAGGGAAAGAGGGTGGGACCTGGGGCTAGACAGAGCTGGCTCTGAGCCTACCTCATCACCACCTAGCTGTGTCTCCTCTCTGAACCCAGGATTCCTCACTAATAAAATGCACCCATAATATTTCCACCCTGTCTGTATTCCAAAGCCATGAAAGGATCCTAGGAGACAAAGTCTGGAGCAATGTTTTGGATCCTGGGAAGTACCTAAACTAAAGGCTGGCCCATCGGTGGCCCTCAAGGGTCACTGCCTGAGGAGACAAATCAGGAATAGAGATCAGAGCTCAGAATGATAGAACAGCCAGGCATCTGAGTTCAAAAATGAGGTTTTCCTCTTTGAAACTGCCCCCTAATATCTGCCTAGGGCCTTGCCCTTCATGAAGGTCACCTGCAAGGCAGTCCTCTTATAGCGGACACTGTGATGTGCTGCCCAGATCTCACCTCAGGGACAAACAACTTAGTCTCCTAAGTGTCAGCAGACCTGCCATAGGTAGCATTGCACTGCCAGCCCTCTTTGGGGATCGCTTGTCAAATGTCGCACCTCCTTCCTGGGGTGGCTCCTTCATCCCAAGTCAGGCCAACTCTGAGGGGCCGGCTCAGAGACAGAGCCTCCCGCTTAGATTGACCGAGTGAGGCTGTTGTCAGGACTGCGGTACAGTTTACTTTATCCCCTCTGCACGATCCTGCTTCCTTACCCACTTTCCACAGCTGTCGATCACAAGATCCTCCCTACTAAACTTCCTGCACGCTCATCTCCCTCTCAGAGTCCACTTTCTGGGACACCCAACCTCGCTTGGCAGAGAGAGCACCTTGCATTTTGAAAGGTGCGTAGAGGCGTGCTCCTACCGGCCCTGTCGGAGACTAGCTTTCCCTCTCCCTTTTCCTGTTAATGACCTCTAGGCAATCTCTCTCTTCAAAAAAAATTGTCAAATTTAGTTTCTTTCTCTTATGCCTTTCTTTTTTCCCCCTTTTACAAAAGCAAAACGTGTTTGTCACAGTGAAAAATCAGAACATACAAACAAACTGAAAGAGGAAAAGAATACACATCATCCTACACACTGCTGATACCTTGGGTGTATCGTTCCTGAAATTTTCCTATGCCAAACAAATTAAGGGATCATACTGTAAATATTGCTTTGTGGTTTGTTTGCTTAAACTCTCTCTCTCACTCCCACAATAAATCTTTTCTGCCAGCCTTATTCAGCTACCCTGTGAGACTGGGGAGCTAAAGACCCAGAAGCCTGTGGGCAGCCAGAGACCCAAGTCCAGCCCCTCACATAATAGAGATGTGGAAACTGGGGCCAAGAAAGAGGAAAGGTGTCTTCTCAGGTCTCACATTGCGTTAGTGTGACAGGGGCTCCTCCCCACCACCCAAGGCCATCCATATCACTTCCTGAGCTTGTTTTCCAGATGTCTGAGTTGCCCAACAAGGTTCAAACCAGGAGAGGAGCAGGAAACAGGACTTGCATAAAAGAAAGGCAAGAAAACATGGACAGCATATCAGTGTTTGTGCCCGGGTCTGGGCCACTTTGCAGGCTTCAGAGCCCAGCCCTCAATCAGGAGGCCAACGTTCCACTCAGTACTCTAAGCAGAGTACTCAGAGCACCCCTCACGGCCACTGTCGTCCTGCTTCTGCTCAGTACTCTGCAGCCCTGCCTCCCATCTGTTCCCAGCATGATGGCTAGAAGAGTCATTCTCAAAGTCAAGGGATAAGGAGATGGATTCTTAGATATGACACCAAAAGCACAAGCAACAGAAGAAAAAAATAAGATAAATTGGGCTTCATTAAAATTAAAAATTTTTGTGCTTCAAAGGACACCATCAAGAAAGTGAAAAGACAACTCACAAAACTTGAGAAAATATTTGCCAATCATCTACCTAAGGAACTTGTATCTAGAATATATAAAGAACTCTTACAACTCAATAATAAAATGATAAATAGTAATGTAATGCAAAAATGGGTAGACATTTCTCCAAAGAACATATACAAATGGCCAGTAAGTACATGAAAAGATGCTTGACATCTTTAGTCATCAGAGAAATGCAAACCGAAACCACAATGATATCCCACTTCACACTCACTAAGATGGCTAGAATCAGATAATCACAAGCGTTGGCAAGGATGTGGAGGAGCTGGCCCCAAATACGCTGCTGGTGGGAATGTAAAATTGTGTAGCCACTATGGAAAACAGGCTGCAGTTTCTCAAATGATTAAACATAGAGTTACTACATGACCCAGCCATTCCATTTGTAGTTATCACCCAAGAAAATTGAAAACATATGTTCACACAAAATCTTGTACACGAATGCTTGTAGCAATACTATGCATGATAGCCAAAAGGTGGAAACAAGCCAAATGTCCATTAACGGATGAATGGATAAACAAAATGTGCTATATCCACACAATGGAACATTATTTGGCAATAAAAAGGAACGAAGCTCTGGTACATGCTATAACGTGGATGAAACTTGTCAACATTATGCTAAGTGAAATAAGCTAGTCACAAAAGGTCACACGTTGTATGATTCCATTCATATGACATGTCCAGACTAGGCAAATCCAAGAGACAGAAAGTAAATTAGTGACTACCAGTGGTCGGGGGTGGGTGTTGGCAGACGTGGGAAGTGACTGCTAATGGGTAAAGGGTTGCAAACGTTCTGGAATTAGACAGTGGTAATGGTTGCACATATACGGGAATATACTAAGAACCATTGAATTGTGTGCTTTAAATGGGTGAATTGCAAAAAGATACATGTACCCCAGTGCTCACAATAGCCAAGACGTGGAAGTAACTTAAATGTCCATTGGCAGATGAATGGATAAAGATGTGGTATATATACATACAATGGAATATTACTCAGCCATAAAAAAGAATGAAATAATACCATTTGCAGCAACATGGATGAACGTAGATAGAGATTATCATACTAAGTGAAGTAAGTCAGACAAAGACAAATATCATATGATATCACTTATATGTGCAATCTAAAAAATGATACAAATGAACTTATTTACAAAACAGAAATAGACTCACAGACATAGAAAACAGACTTACGGTTACCAAAGGGGAAAGGGTGGGGGAGGGATAAATTAGGAGTTTGGAATTAACAGATACAAACTACTATGTGTAAAATAGATAAACAACAAGAACCTACTGTATAGCACAGGGAACTATATTCAATGTCTTGTAATAAACTATAATGGAAAAGAATCTAGAAAAGAATATATATATATATATATGTATATATATACCTGAATCACTTTGCTGTATACCTGAAACTAACACAACATTGTAAATCAACTATACTTCAATTTAAATAAATAAACAAGTCAATAAATAAATAAATAAATGGGTGAGTTATATGGCATGTGAATTATATCTCAATAAACCTGTTACTAAAGAAAAATGTAAATTATATTCTATTGTTCCTCACCACACCCTCCCATTGCTTCTCATCCCATTAGATGAAAATGCAAAGTCCTTACCATGATGTGGCCTCTGGCCCCCTCTCTGGCCTCATTGCTTACCACTCTCCTTGCTTGCTTTTTTTGGTCACTGCTGCCTTCTTGCTGCTTCTCAAACATGCCAGGCCCATTCCCACTTCAAGGCCTTGGCACTGGCTGCTCCCTCTGCCTGAAACACTCTTCTACCATATAGTCACATGGTTTGCTTCCTTCTTTCATTTGGGTCTTTGCTCAAATATCACCTCCTCAGGTAGACCTTCTCTGATCCTGCAATCCTATGGTACCCAGATCCTAGTCGCCCTGGCCACATCTCTGCTTGCTTTCCCTCATAGGGCTTCCACCATTTGAAACTTTTCTGGTTTATTGATTTCATTGTTTCCTGTCTATTTGCCTTTCACTGGATGGTAAACTCCCTGAGGCCAGGGACTTTGTCTGTCTTGGTCACCAGCCTATCCACAGTGCCTGACACATAGTAGGTGCTGGGTAAATGCATGTTGAGTGAATAAACGAGTGACTCTCACTCCAGCCAACTGTCCTTGCAAATATCTGCTCCTGATGCTGAGGGGGACTGAGTGTGAGTGTGTGGAGGATCAGTGCAGCCCTTCCTCACTGCTAACATGCTACCTTGGAACTGCTACTGCTGCTATAACTCTTTTTTTTATTTTTGGCCGCACAGCGCAGCTAGTGGGATCTTAGTTCTCAGACCAGGGATCGAACCCGCACCCTTGACAGTGGAAGTGCGTAGTCCTAACCACTGGACCGCCACGGAATTCCCTGTGAAAGTCTTGTCATTAGGTTGTTGCATGGTTTCTCTTTTTCTTTTTTTTCTTTTTCTTTTTTTTTTTAAAATACATATATATTTATTTATTTATTCAGTTGTGCTGAATCTTAGTTGCAGCAGGTGGGCTCCTTAGTTGCAGCTTGCTGGCTCCTTAGTTGCGGCATGTGAACTCTTAGTTGCGGTGTGCATGTGGGATCTAGTTCCCTGACCAGGGATCAAACCCGGGCCTCCTGCATTGGGAACGTGGAGTCTTATCCACTGTGCCACCAAGGAAGTCCCTCTTTTTCTTTTTTTTTTACGGTACACGGGCCTCTCACTGTTGTGGCCTCTCCCGTTGCGGAGCACGGGCTCCGGACGCGCAGGCTGAGCGGCCATGGCTCACGGGCCCAGCCGCTCCACGGCATGTGGGATCTTCCCGGACCGGGGCACGAACCCGTGTCCCCTGCATCGGCAGGCGGACTCTCAACCACTGCGCCACCAGGGAAGCCCTCCCTGTGATTCTTTAATTTAGCTTTCGATGGCGCTTACCACCTGCTGTCAGCTGCTACCCAATCCTGGTCCCAGCACCTGGCAGCAGTCCTGGCTGCTGTGGACTGTGGTTGCCCGGTGATCTCTGTCTTTTCCACTGGTTGGGAGCTCCTTGAAGAGAGGGGCCGTGGGTGTCATTCCTGGAATGTCACCTGTACCTTAGAACTATCTGGGGAACTTAAAAATACTAATCCCTGGGCTCTACCCTCAGGGATTTTGATTTACTTGGTCTGGAGTAAGGCTCCAACATGGACTATTTTAAAAAACTCTCCAGATGATTCTTTTTTTTTTAACCTTTATTCAGTTCCTATTGTATGTCAGGCATTAGGTAAGCCCCGTACATATATTATCTCTAATTCCTACAACAAGCTTTCATTTAAAAAATGAGATTGAGAGGCTCTGTAAATCACTCAGCCAGTAAAGAGTAGCCCTACACTTAAATTCAGGTCTCTCTGACAGTTAATTTTCCAACCCAGCTTGCAGAAATAGATATGATTTCTTAATCATATATATCCCCAGTGATTCCAGTGGGCAGTGGCTTTGCTAACACCGAGCTGAATGTAAATAGTGCTTGGGGCTGCTGAGGCAGTTGACAGAGTCATAAGGCAGTTTTCTGGGGGGTTCTTCTAGCCCTGGAAGCAGTGAGAGATGAGAACTCTGTGGTTCTTAATCCCAGCTCTGTGACTTCCCAGCTGTGTGACCATGGGCATGTCACTAGCCCTCTGAGAGCCTCTGTTTTATCTTTTATAAAATGGGAAAAATAGCATCTACCTCACAGTGAGGATTAAATGGGAATGGGGATGTTTAATTTCTGGCAAATTTTATTCCCCTACTCAAAACTGCACAAGACCTGGTGTGTGTGTGTGTGCACGCGCGTGTGTGTGTGCGCATCTGCGTGTGAGGGCCCTCACTGGGTCTCTGGAGTGCAGATGGACCCCCTTTGTGCTCCCTGCTGAGCACTGACTGTGGTGTGCTGGGGTGAGGGTGTACCCGCTTGGTCCTGGGCTGGTGATCCTCCAGGCAGGCTCTGAAGGCTTTGTCTTGGGCTGGGTGAGGGGCTCTTTCTTAGGCCCTTGTTATTCAGCTGGGCTCCAGCCCATGCTGACAGCTACATAACACCAAGCAAACCAACATACAACAGGCTGGTGATAATCTCACAACAGTAGCCTATTCAAGGCTAGAAAGAGAAGAGGGTGAAGGGCCTCAGCACTATTCATTTAATACTAGGTGGCAATTTCAAAAGCAGATTTTGCTATGTATTAAGAAAAGCCTTGGTGCATAAAAGCTTAGCGGGATGGAGCCCGCTTTTTCTAATGGGCCCAGGACACCTCACAGCAGCCTCCTAACCTCCTCCACTGCCAAGGTTCACAGTGCATTGCCCAACTTTGTAGGGAAGGAAGCAGAAAACTTGACCGAGGCTGGGCCCTCTGATTGGCCTCCTTTCCTGACCCTTGGAGTCTCAGGTGCTCCCACCCCTCTCCTTGTTGGCTTGAGACCCTCAATCTCTCTTCTTCCCATCCCAAAGGCCAGTGTTTCCTGAGTCTGAGGAGCCCTTTGGAATATCTGAAAGGGAGAGGGAATCAAGAAGCGAGAGTAGGGCCCCTCTGAGGAGGGACCGATTTGCCATTCCTTCTGTGCAGGGCCCTCTGGCTCCCCACGCTGCCCAGCATCTTGCCTGGGGCTGCCTGTATTGGTACCCAACTTACTGCAACGTTTCCCCCCAACGCGTCCTTGGACCCCTTGAAGGCAAAAAGCAAATGTAATTTGTCTATGCTCTTCTCAGGACCTGACACAGAGTAGGTGCTCCATAAATTATTTTGAACTGAATGAATGAATGAATGAGGGCATAAGATAATACCTGGTTTCATGTTTCAGCTGATTAGTCCCTTGACTTTGCAGCAAAGGCCACAAGCGGTGACTAAGATTCCAATCCCAGCTCTGCACTTACTGTGTGACTTTTGACAAGTCACTCCACAGACCTAAGACTCAGTCTCCTTATTTGCAAAACTGAGGTAATAATAATGCCTGGCAGGGTTGTGGCAAGGATTGAATGTGAGAGCCAACTTAGCTCAGTGCCCAGCACATAGTTAGGACCCAATCAAGAGTAGCTACTGTGATTTTTCTTCAACTCTCCTGCCTTCCCCTTATTCCAGGAAGTTGTGGCGTTCCTCTGGCAGCAGAGTGGAGGGCTCGCTTGCACACGCAGTTCTGGACCTCTGGTCAGGACATCCTCTTCCCGGGTAGCTTCCTTTCCCACGTATCCTTTATGACCTCAGCCTGCATCACCACAGGCGGGTCCCCCGCGAGCGGCCCCCAGTCCCCCTGCACAAGCCCACCCAGGTGGGATGGCTTGATCCTCAACTGGCCCTCCTCCTCCTCCTCTTCTAGGCAGAACCAGGCGATAAGGAGATGAGCTCACAAATTGTTTTCCGCTCTTCTGAAAACTCTCAGTCCCAAAACATTGCACATAACCTCCTCGGCCAAGTTACTTTCCTAATCCCAGTTGCCATAACAACGTGACTTAATGAAGGAGCAATTTTTTTCTTAAAATAATTTGACCCGTTTCCATATCAACTGAGGTTTATTTTGGTTGCACGCTCAGCAAGGGCTTGGTAGCCAGCACCTGGCAGCACCTTCTGCACCCTGGAAGGGACCTGGATTTCCAGGGGGGGCATTTGAGAAGTGGCATGGGGATGGCGGTGGTCACTGGTGCTGAGGAGGCCAGGCTCTCAGTGAAGAGAGCAAAAACCAGAGTGTGGGCACCTCAGAAGTTCCTCCTTGGGGTTTTCGGGGTAGGAGGATGGAGGAAGCAAGCCTATTCAGCATCCTGTCCAAAGTCTAAGGCCTATAGAGACAAATTCCCTGGTGTTGGGCCTCCCTCACGGGACCATAGGCTAAGAAGGAGCCCCAGGACTGGGCCTCTGCCTTGGGCAGCTTGCAGAAGTGGGTGACAGGGGCGGGCAGGGCTGCACAATGTGCCTGGTACATGATTCTATCTGTGCCTAAGCTGGCTGTATGTGGCTAGATTTCTTCAGCAATATACTCATTCAACACACATTACTAAGTACCCGCTAGGTGCCCGGCACTGTGCAAGGAACCTGGGGACACAACAAGACACAGCCCTGCCCTCAGGGAGCTCCGATCTGGTGAGGAGCTAGGTCACTCTCAGAGGCTGCCCCCTCGGTCAGTGCTTCTCAAACTTTTCATGCATATGAATCCCATGAAGATGTTGTTAAAATGAAGGTTTGAATCAGTAGGTGGGAAGAGGGTGTGTGCTGAGATGCTGTATTCCTAACTAGGTCCCAGGTGCTGCTATTGCTGCTGGTCCTCATATCACACTCTGATTAAGAAGAAGTTGGTAGAGAAAAGACACCTGGGCCAGAGGGAGGCATTTCGCCCCTCTGTTCCTGCATCCTCCAGGGGATGTTCAGTCCTGTGAGTTTCAGCTGCATCTCCCACTGGGGTGAGATGACTTTCTCACTGAGTGGAAATTATGCTTTGCACTCTGAGGGGCAAATCTAACTTCTCTAAATATGTGGGTTTTTTAATAAACAAGAAAAAAATGGGACAACCTCAACCTTCTCAATCGAGATCCTGTTTGAATGCACACTTTGGAGCAGTGTGTTGTAGGGGAACCAGCATCAGTCAGGAGTCAAATCCCAGCTCTGTCTCTTCCGAAGCCCCATGGCCCTGGGCAAGTCTCTCCACCTCTCCATGCCTCATTTTCCTCATCTACAAAATGGGGATCATAAGCATACCTGGCTTATCCTCATGGGGATGTTTTAAAGATGAAATGAATTAATATTTGCAAAGTACCAGACACAAAGTAGGTGCCAAAAAAATAGTTCATTCATTCAACAAATACATTGGGTCCTTCTCTGTACTGGGCACACAGGCATTCGGGGATACAGTGATGACCAGGATGGGCACAGTCCCTGACCTCTTGGACTTTGCTTTGAAGCAAAGGATGGTTTGAGGAGACTATGCACTATGGCTAAGGTCAGGATGTGCCAGGGTGTCCGGAGGGATGCTAGGGAGCTCTTCAAGGAGCTGTTTGCCTTGTGGAAAGACAGTCCATTGGCTGTCTTTGGCTTTGAGGTTGGAGTGCATTAACGGATGGGCAAGTGCCGAACAAAGGGCACCCGCTACTGTGGCCGCCAGCAGAGCTCAGCAATGCGCCATGGTGTGCAAGTTCCCACCCACCTTGAGGAATCAAGAGGACCTGTTAGTCTGACCTCCTAAATCCCTCTTGAATCGCTTCCTTCCTCTACTCACTGGCACCTCCCCAAATCAAAGCCCTATTACTTCTCACCTAAACAGTGGCAGGAACCTCCTGCCTGTCCTCCCTGCCTGGGGTCTTGCCCTCCATGGGGTCACCAGAGTCATCTTCTAGTCGCACATGTCAGATCACCTCATGCCTCTGCCTCAAAACCTCTGGGATAAAAAGCCAGTTCCTCAGCCTGGCTGGCAAGGCCTCCTCCACCCCTCTCCACTACACACGTGCCACTTCCTTTAGAAGCGCCATCCTCCGGCATTCCTTTGTGCTGACACGCCTCTTTCCCCTACCCCTGCCCTCTTTGCCACCCAGTAGAAGTCTACCCATCCTCCTAGAATCTCTGTTAAGTTTTCCCAACTTCTCTTGACCACATTTGTGGCTCCTTCCCCAAGGCCCTGTCTGTTGGTACACAATGAGTCTGCAATGTCTAGGTCGGTGGGTCCAAGTCCCACCCTAGGTAGTGAGCGGAAGAGAGCAGAGACAGCCCTGTGAGCAAGAGCCATAACACCATCCAGCATTGCAATCCTAGCATCCATCTTTTCTGGGTCTAGTGTTCACGAACACAAACGCTGACATGACAGGGCCCCTGCTGAGGAGAACAGCAGGCTTGAATGGGGTCTGAGGTGAACTGGGGAGGGGGGGGACCCACGCCCATCCACAAGGGGGCAGCACTTAGTTCTTGCTGACGGATTTATTGTGGTCAGATCTTACAATTTTTAAAAAAGTGAATTGGTCCCTAGGGTCTCCAGAACCTTTTTTTTTTTTCCCTTAGATTCCATGAAGAACCTAGGGGTGGGACAGGAATAAAGTTGCAGACCTACTAGAGAATGGCCGTGAGGACACGGGGAGGGGGAAGGGTAAGCTGGTATGAGGTGAGAGAGTGGCACGGACATATATACACTACCAAATGTAAACTAGATAGCTAGTGGAAAGCAGCCGCATAGCACAGGGAGATCAGCTCGGTGCTTTGTGACCACCTAGAGGGGAGGGATAGGGAGGGTTGGAGGGAGACACAAGAGGGTGGAGATAAGGGGATATATGTATACGTATAGCTGATTCACTTTGTTATACAGCAGAAACTAACACAGCATTGTAAAGCAATAATACTCCAATAAAGATGTTAAAATAAAAAGTGAATTGGCAACTGACTTAAATTATTTTTTAAAACTATGTACAACAACAACAACAAGCTGGTCTTCAGCCACATTTGGTCTGTCAGCCTATCATTTTGCAAACTCAGAACCTGTTATTTTTTTGTGGAATGAATGAATGAATGAATGAATGAACGAATCAATCTTTCTGGATTTTAAAGTTTGGGGAGAGTTTGTGCCTAATCAGTTTGGTTGCTATTTGGTTTGCTTTTTTGGTCTTAGGACATAAATGTCAAAATCAAAAGTCAAGTTTGTACGTTTCTCGCTTTCAAAATGAAGTCCAACCTCTTTTTATTTGGCAGCTCTAACGGTATCATTTCCTGGACAGACTGCAGGCCTTGTGAGCAGGGCTCTAACCTCAATTGTGGTGACATCCCCTCTTTGAGATGTGGGTCGCCCCAGAAGGAAGGGAGGGACACAGAGGCCACAGAACCTGTTTCTGCTGTGGTTGGTTTGCTTAGTTTGGTAACCTCTTAAAAACAAACTGCAGAGAATGGCAACGGCTCAGCTCTCTCCAACTTCCCCCCAGCTTAGCCCCAAATGGGAGAGGTTGGAGGAGATACTGAGGACCTGAATTACAGGCACCAAGGACTCAAATTCCTTTTAGGCCCTGACTCACTGTCCCTGGGACTCCTACAACTGGCTGTGGACGGCAGGGTGGGACTTGCTCAGAGGCCTGCGCAGGGTTGGGGGGGGGTAGCCACTTGCACTTTCCCTGTGGCTGGGAGAACAGACTTTGAGCTTCCCCTCTTCGCCATTTAGGACCAAGGCACTCAATCCCCCAGCTGCCAGAGATGTTGGCTGATGGCTCACAGTTGAGTCCCTATCCAAGGTAATGCTCCTTCCCTGGGGGGAGGGCAGCCTACATCCAAAGACTAGTCAATAGATGGGGGAAAGGGTGGTGGGAGGAGAAAGGCCCAGCCGCCAGCCTCAGTTGGGACCCTCTGAAGGGACCATCCCAGCTCAGAGCTCCTCACGGGGTCAGCTAAGGTCTCCAGTGTGACTGTGTTTTGCAGTTCAACTCCTGCCTTTGACCAATCCTGCTTCCCTTACTTCTTCACAGGTGCTGTTCTAGAAGCCAGTCCCATAAACCTGAACAAAAATCTCAGAATCTGTTTCCCAGAGAAGCCAGCCTATGACAGCCCCTTGCCTTGGCCTCTTTTCTCCCACTGTCCTTTTTCCACTGATGACTGCAATTACTCCAAATGCTTCCATGACCATCTTGAAGGATGACCCCCCCGCCCAAATCTTTCCTGTTGCCATGGCCACTCTCCCAGTCTGCCCATTTGCATTTCCCAGAGCTGGGTGGACAACTTCACCTGGATGTCCATTTTTTTAGTCCCAAATTTAATATGTTTAAAACAAAACCCTCTCCCACCACCCCGATCAAACTTTCCTCCTGACTTCTCTATTTCTGTTAATGCTACAACCATCTCTGGAATCCCAGGCTGGAAACCTCAGCATCATCTTGTGCAGTCTCCTGCTTAGAAACCTTTAGCATCCTCCTGGTGCCTGCAGAGCACAAGCCCGTGCTGCCTCTTCTGGCATCCAGGCCTTCCCTGTTGACCCCAATCAGCCTGATTTCCTGCCAACTCTAGAACCCAGTAGTTCTTAACACATTTATGGCTTGGACCGTTTTGGGAGTCTGATGACACCTATGGACTCCTTCTTGGAATGTTTCTATAAGCATAAAATAAGATACATAGGATTACAAGGGAAGCCAACCATATTTAAAGATGGTTATAAATATATATGTTTTAAAATTTGTGATATAGTAATAGACATTTCATTATTAGCACATTGAGTAACATGATCTAGTGGCAGGTCCAGTAACGACCACACTTTTGAAGTAGCCATGAGTGTAATGTTATTTCAAAATACCTGCAGCAATGGTAATGAGATAGAAAAATCTCTGCAGTTCTAACTGGAGACAAAGTCGCAGGTAGTGCTAATATGACTTCAGTGTGCTGCTGCATTCATTAGGGAAGGAAAGGTGAAATTTCAGTTAGAGGTTAGTGAAGACAAAGTTGTCATTTTTTTCCCCATCCAAGTACATGGACTCCTGGTCAGGCACCTCTGTGCTCTGGGAGTCAATGCTGTAGCTCAAGTTGGAGATTCATCACACTTCCCTGAACAAATTTCACACATGCCATCCTGCTTGATGCTGGGAAACTAGCACTTGGGCCGTGGGTCGAGTTGGCCTCACTCTCCATGTGGACTCTCTGGCACAGGCTGGCCAGGGCTTGGGGCCCTCAGCAGAGTGGTTCACTGCCTGCCAGTGGTACACACTCAATTTGGGCAGCTCCTGGGGGATGTCTTCCCTGGCTTTTCTCCCCTGAGGTCCCAGGCCGGGTCTGAGTGATTTTACATGTCTCCACTGGCCCAGGCAAGATTACCCAGGCACTAGGATCATGGGGTAGCTCACAGCCATCAGGCCAACACATAGTTGTGGAGCATCTAGTTAAAAAAGTCACCTTCAAGGTGCCATTCAGAACGGTGGAGAGGCTACCACTCTGCTGGGGCCCTTCTCCTGAGCCTCAGTGGCTGGGACTCACCCAGTTCTTAGGCTTACAATGTGCACCCTATCCTTATCTTGCTGTCAGATGCTACTTGTCCTGCAATGCACAGGACAGTCCTATACAATGAATTGTCTTAACCAAAATGACAATCATGCCCTCGGTGGGAAACACTGAGTAGGCACTCTATAAATGTCTGCTTAGTGCTCCCGTGGTCCTCATCAGCCTGGGGCGCCAGCATCCAAGGCGTGGCTAGTCAATGGGCATTTCTCTTGACTCCTCCCATCCCCCTCCCACCTGAAATCCCTGTGACTTTTACAGCTAGAGCTGGGATTGGGTAGCAGATATGTAGGATGGTGAGAGGGCTTTTCCTACTGTGGTCACCACAGCTGTCAGTTCCAAATTGGAGCTTTCTCAGGCCTGGATCTTTGCTGGATCAAGAGGATCTGGGCTTGACAGCTGTCACTAGGCAGAGAAAAGCTGGCAGGCAGCTGCTTTCAGTTTCTTCCAAGTGCCTGGTGGCCTGGGACCCCTGTGGCTCTGCCCCTGGGAAGGAAGGCCCGTCCTGGGCCATCTCTGCCTTGCAACTTGACCTAGGGAGTGGGCACTCTCACCCAGGTCAGGAGAAGGTGCCAACTCCTACTGTGCTCTTGTGGGTAAATCATTTCCAGGCAGGAGCTGCCACGAGTCACCCTGTTCCCAGGCCAAACTACTGCAGGAAATGCCTGCAGCCATGATTGGTGGAGAAGTGGTTGCTTCTATTAGTTTGACCTGTATTCTGATGAAAGGGATAAAACACTTTATATATTAGGTTGAACCGTACAAAATTGCTGGTGTTCAACTGTTTTGGGGCAATTTCTTAGGGTTCAACCTAATACATTTTCTCATTTATTCCTTACCATAATCCCAGATAGGTATTTTTAGCTCCATTTTACAGAGCAGAGTCCTAAGTCTTGGAGAGGAAAAATGACTTTTGACTAAGGTTACATAGATAGGAAAAAGCAGGCTTGAGACTTGAACCCAACCCCCATGCTCTTGATTCTCAAAGTAGGATGATTCACCCCAGAAGACCCTACAAGCAATAATGTGAGGAGAGACAAGGTTGTGAGACCATTCTCCAAGCCTACCCTCAGGAATCCTTGGGCTGGTTGTACTCAGGAATTTTTCTTAGTTACTGGAGTTTAGTGTCAGCCTAGGTGCCTGGAGTAGAAGGCACTAAAGTGATGATGTGAGAGATTTTAGTTTGAGGGTTTTGGGAGCAAGTAGTACAGCAAAGACAAAATCTAGAGCATGTTCATCCATCCATCCATCCATCCATGGGAACTCTACTGGTTAGCTCCCATGTATGCACCGGGCTCTGCATTAGGTGCTGAGCTACTGACATTCAGGGATGAGTCTTAATTAGCAGGGTTCCACCCTTTGGCCAGCTGGGGGAGGGAGCTGGCACAGTGGAACTGGGGTGAGGGCACCATGTGCATATGGCACTTTGTGAAGCTGCTCTGTCTTCCTAGTCCTTTTCCTCTGGCCCAGGCTCGACTTGTTGGGAGGCTCCAGCTTAGGTGACCAGGCAGAAAGCAGTTGGGTTTCTTCTGATCCCTCTGAGAGTCTGATCCCTCTGAGAGTTTCTAGGCTGCAGGGCTGGAGGAGGCAGCAGCAGGAGTGAAAGAGGAATGCTGGGCCTCCGCCCCCGCAAGGCAGCCGCGGGCAAACTGGGTGTGAGATAGGTGAAGAAGAGCTCCCTCCCAGCTGCCACAGGACGACATTCCTTTCTCCTGCTCCAGAGTCCACTGTGAGACCTTGGCCCAGCCCGCCACCATGGGTTGGTTCTTGTGGCTGGCCAGGAGGGGAAGGGTAGGCTGGGGTAGGGCTGATTTGGAAATCAGTCAGGCAGTGGGCATGGGGCCACCACCGTTGCCCAGGGACAGCATGCTGCCCTGCAGGGGATAATCACATTTCTCAGCTTCCTGCCAACCCGGGGGCAAGCTCTCAAGCCTGCTGGGAAGTCCAAATGCTTCCCAAACCTGGCCTGGCTCAGGCCAGGCCAAAGCTGGCTTCCCCATCCTCAGGGCCCTCCAGCCACCTGCCTCGTCGCGCACTGCCAGCACCCATCCAGGCGCCAACCCCCAACCTCAAACCCCACTGCAAATCCCCTCACAGTATGCAATCGTGCTCATGCTCACCATTCCAGGTGCTAGGCTGGGCTGCCATGGCTGTCACCACTGACACCAAGGACCGCAGCAGCTCTGGGGGCCACTGGGTTAAGATCTCACAGTTGAGTAAGCCACAGTGTGGGCTCCTCACACCACACCCTCCTCAACCCCAGTGCCAGGGCTTTCCTCAGAGCCCCATTGCCACACCACTCTGTTTTTGAAAAAAGGAAATGGAGCATTGGGTACAACGCTCATTAAGTACAATGAGAAGCTGTGAACAGAAGTACCTCTGGAAGCAAAGAAAGGGGAACCTGTGACAGGCCCCAGATTATCACTTCCTGAGTACTCGAGGTCCTTTCCTTATCTCTGTGGCCAGCAGAGCTAGAGCCCATGAGGGGTAAGGAGCTGGGCTTTTTGTACTTGCGTTGGCTATTCTGCCCTGCACCAGGCCAGCGTGCAGCGAGTTTATGGGGGTCCACACACAAAGGACCCGAGAGGCCCCAGGAATTGTCCCAAGTTGTGACGCTGAGGTTTTCATTCTCAGCTTCTGCCCTTCTAATCCATTCCTACCCACCACAGAGACACACAACTCAGGTGACATTTTGGTCTCTGCCTGCTAGACTTCCACTCTCCAGTACCACAGCCACCAGCCATGTACGGCTCTTGAGCACTTGAAATTGGCTAGTCTGAATTGCAATGTGCTATAAGTGTAAAATTCACACCGGATTTTAAAACTGAGTATGAAAATAAGAGTGTTAAATGTCTTATTAATAATTTTTTTAATTGGAATTTTTTTTATATTGAGTTGTGTGAGTTCTTTATATATTTTGGATATTAACCCCTTATTAGATACATGATTTGCAAATATTTTCTCCCATTCTGAAAGTTGCCTTTTCATTCTGTTGATGGTTTCCTTTACCAAGAAAAGTGTTTTAGTGTGATGTAGTCCAATATGTTTATTTCTGCTTTCGTAGTCTATTTTTTTTAATTTTTGAACTTTATTTTATTTACTCTTTTATACAGCAGGTTCTTATTAGCTATCCATTTTATACATATTAGTGTATATATGTCAATCCCAATCTCCCATTCATCACACCACCACCCCCACCACTTTCTCCCCTTGGTGTCCATACGTTTGTTCTCTACATCTGTGTCTCTATTTCTGCCCTGCAAACTGGTTCATCTGTACCATTTTTCTAGGTTCCACATATATGCATTAATATACAATATTTGTTTTCCTCTTTCTGACTTACTTCACTCTGTATGACAGTCCCTAGATCCATCCACGTCTCTACAAATGAGCCAGTTTCGTTCCTTTTTATGGCTAAGTAATATTCCATTGTATATACATACCACATCTTCTTTATCCATTCATCTGTTGATGGGCATTTAGGTTGATTCCATGACCTGGCTGTTGTGAATAGTGCCACAATGAACATTGGGGTGCATGTGTCTTTTTGAATTAAGGTTTTCTCTGGGTATATGTCCAGTAGTGGGATTGCTGGGTCATATGGTAATTCTATTTTTAGTTTTTTAAGGAACCTCCATACTGTTCTCCATAGTGGCTGTATCAATTTACATTCCCACCAACAGTGCAAGACGGTTCCCTTTTCCCCACACCCTCTCCAGCATTTGTTGTTTGTAGATTTTCTGATGATGACCGTTCTAACTGGTGTAAGGTGATACCTCATTGTAGTTTTGATTTGCATTTCTCTAATAATTAGTGATGTTGAGCAGCTTTTCATGTGCTTCTTGGCCATCTGTATCTCTTCTTTGGATAAATGTCTATTTCGGTCTTCTGCCCATTTTTTGATTGGGTTGTTTGTTTTTTAATATTGAGCTGCATGCGCTGTATATATTTTGGAGATTAATCCTTTGTCCGTTGATTCGTTTGCAAATATTTTCTCCCATTCTGAGGGTTGTCTTTTTGTCTTGTTTGTAGTTTCCTTCGCTTTGCAAAAGCTTTCAAGTTTCATTAGGTCCCATTTGTTTATTTTTGTTTTTATTTCCATTACTCTAGGAGGTGGATCAAAAAAGATCTTGCTGTGATTTATGTCAAAGAGTGTTCTTCCTATGTTTTCCTCTAAGAGTTTTATAGTGTCTGGTCTTACATTTAGGTCTCTAATCCATTTTGAGTTTATTTTTGTGTATGGTGTTAGGGAGTGTTCTAATTTCATTCTTTTACACGTAGCTGTCCAGTTTTCCCAGCACCACTTTTTGAAGAGACTGTCTTTTCTCCATTGTATATCCTTGCCTCCTTTGTCATAGATTAGTTGACCATAGGTGTGTGGGTTTATCTCTGGGCTTTCTATCCTGTTACATTGATCTATATTTCTGTTTTTGTGCCACTACCATACTGTCTTGATTACTGTAGCTTTGTAGTGTTGTCTGAAGTCCGGGAGCCTGATTCCTCCAGGTCCGTTTTTCTTTCTCAAGATTGCTTTGGCTATTTGGGGTCTTTTGTGTGTCCATACAAATTGTGAAATTTTTTGTTTTAGTTCTCTGAAAAATGCCATTGGGAGTTTGATAGGGATTGCACTGAATCTGTAGATTGCTTTGGGTAGTATAGTCATTTTCACAATGTTGATTCTTCCAATCCAAGAAAATGGTATATCTCTCCAGCTGTTTGTATCATCTTTAATTTCTTTCGTCAGTGTCTTATACTGTTCTGCATACAGGTCTTTTGTCTCCCTAGGTAGGTTTATTCCTAGATATTTTATTCTTTTTGTTGCAATGGTAAATGGGAGTGTTTCCTTAATTTCTCTTTCAGATTTTTAATCATTAGTGTATAGGAATGCAAGAGATTTCTGTGCATTAATTTTGTATCCTGCAACTTTACCAAATTCATTGATTAGCTCTACTAGTTTTCTGGTGGCATCTTTAGGATTCTCTATGTATAGTATTGTGTCATCTGCAAACAGTGGCAGTTTTACTTCTACTTTTCCCATTTGTATTCCTTTTATTTCTTTTTCTTCCCTGATTGCCATGGCTAGGACTTCCAAAACTATGTTGAATAATAGTGGCGAGAGTGGACATCCTTATCTTGTTCCTGATTTTAGAGGAAATGCTTTCAGTTTTTCACCATTGAGAATGATGGCTGCTGTGGGTTTGTCGTATATGGCCTTTATTATGTTGAGGTAGGTTCCCTCTATGCCCACTTTCTGGAGAGTTTTTATCATAAATGGGTGTTGAATTTTGTCAAAAGCTTTTTCTGCATCCATTGAGATGATCATATGGTTTTTATTCTTCAATTTGTTAATATGGTGTATCACATTGATTGATTGTCATATGTTGAAGAATCCTTGCACCCCTGGGATAAATCCCACTTGATCATGGTGTATGATCCTTTTAATGTGTTGTTGGATTCTGTTTTCTAGTCTTTTGTTGAGGATTTTTGCTTCTATATTCCTCAGGGATACTGGTCTGTAATTTTCTTTTTTTGTAGTATCTTTGTCTGGTTTTGGTATCAGGGTGATGGTGGCCTCATAAAATGAGTTTGGGAGTGTTCCTTCTTCTGCAATTTTTTGGAAGAGTTTGAGAAGGATGGGTGTTAGCTCTTCTCTAAACGTTTGATAGAATTCACCTGTGAAGCCATCTGGTCCTGGGCTTTTGTTTGTTGGAAGATTTTTAATGACAGTTTCGATTTCAGTGCTTGTGATTGGTCTGCTCATATTTTCTATTTCTTCCTGGTTCAGTCTTGGAAGGTTTAACCTTTCTAAGAATATGTCCATTTCTTCCAGGTTGTCCATTTTTTGGCATAGAGTTGCTTGTAGTAGTCTCTCAGGATGCTTTGTATTTCTGCAGTGTCTGTTGTAACTTCTTTTTCATTTCTAGTTTTATTGATTTGAGTCCTCTCCCTCTTTTTTTTGATGAGTCTGGCTAAAGGTTATCAATTTTGTTTAACTTCTCAAAGAACCAGCTTTTAGTTTTATTGATGTTTGCTATTGTTTTCTTTGCTTCTATTTCATTTATTTCTGCTCTGATCTTTATGATTTCTTTCCTTCTACTAACTTTGGGTTTTGTTTGTTCTTCTTTTTCTAGTTCTTTTAGGTGTAAAGTTAGATTGTTTATTTGAGATTTTTCTTGTTTCTTGAGGTAGGATTGTATTGCTGTAAACTTCCCTCTTAGAACTGCTTTAGCTGCATCCCATAGGTTTTGGATCATTGTGTTTTCGTTGTCATTTGCCTCTAGGTAGTTTTTGATTTCTTCTTTGATTTTTTCAGTGATCTCTTGGTTATTTAGTAACGTATTGTTTAGCCTCCATGTGTTTGTGTTTTTTATGTTTTTTCCCCTGTAATTGATTTCTAATCTCATAGCGTTGTGCTCACAGAAGAAGCTGGATATGATTTCAATTTTCTTAAATTTACTGAGGCTTGATTTGTGACCCAAGATGTGATCTCTCCCGGAGAATGTTCCGTGTGCACTTGAGAAGAAGAAAGTGTAATCTGCCGTTTTTGGATGGAATGTCTTATAAATATCAATTAAATCTATCTGGTCTATTGTGTCATTTAAAGCTTGTGTTTCCTTATTAATTTTCTGTTTGGATGATCTGTCCATTGGTGTACATGAGGTGTTAAAGTCCCCCACTATTACTGTGTTACTGTCGATTTCCTCTTTTATAGCTGTTAGCAGTTGCCTAATGTATTGAAGTGCTCCTATGTTGGGTGCATATATATTTATAATTGTTATATCTTCTTCTTGGATTGATCCCTTGATCACTATGTAGTGTCCTTCCTCGTCTCTTGTAACGTTCCTTAAAGTCTATTTTATCTGATATGAGTATTGTTACTCCAGCTTTCTTTGGATTTCCATCTGCATGGAATATCTTTTCCCATCCCCTCACTTTCAGTCTGTATGTGTCCCTAGGTTTGAAGTGGGTCTCTTGTAGACAGCATATATATGGGTCTGGTTTTTTTATCCATTCAGCGAGCCTGTGTCTTTTGGTTGGAGCATTTAATCCATTCACATTTAAGGTAATTATCGATATGTATGTTCCTATGACCATTTTCTTACTTGTTATGGGTTTGTTTTGTAGGTCCTTTTCTTCTCTTGTGTTTCCCACTTAGCGAAGTTCCTTTAGTGTTTGTTGTAGAGCTGGTTTGCTGGTGCTGAATTCTCTTAGATTTTACTTGTCTGTACAGCTTTTGATTTCTCCATCCAATCTGAATGAGATGCTTGCCAGGTAGAGTAATCTTGGTTGTAGGTTCTTCCCTTTCATCACTTTAAATATATCATGCCACTCCCTTCTGGCTTGTAGAGTTTCTGCTGAGAAATCAGCTGTTATCCTTATGGGAATTCCCTTGTATGTTATTTGTCATTTTTCCCTTGTTGCTTTCAATAATTTTTTTTGTCTTTAATTTTTGTCAATTTGATTTCTATGTGTCTCAGTGTGTTTCTCCTTGGGTTTATCCTGCCTGGAACTCTCTGAGATTCCTGGGCTTGGGTGGCTATTTCCTTTCCCACGTTACGGAAGTTTTTGACTATAATCTCTTCAAATATTTTCTCGGGTCCTTTCTCTCTCTCTCCTCCTTCTGGGACCCCTATAATGCGAATGTTGTTGTGTTTAATGTTGTCCCAGAGGTCTCTTAGGCTGTCTTAATTTCTTTTCATTCTTTTTTCTTTATTCTATTCCGCAGCAGTGAATTCCACCATTCTGTCTTCCAGGTCACTTAACCGTTCTTCTACCTCAGTTATTCTGCTATTGATTCCTTCTAGTGTACTTTTCATTTCAGTTACTGTATTGTTCATCTTTGTTTGTTTGTTCTTTAATTCTTCTAGGTGTTTGTTCTTTAATTCTTCTAGGTCTTTGTGAAACATTTCTTGCATCTTCTCAGTCTTTGCCTCCATTCTTTTTCCAAGGTCCTGGATCATCTTCACTATCATTATTCTGAATTCTTTTTCTCAAAGGTTGCCTATCTCCACTTCATTTAGTTGTTTTTCTGGGGTTTCATCTTGTTCCTTCATCTGGTACAAAGTCCCCTGCCTTTTCATTTTGTCTATCTTTCTGTGAATGTTGTTTTCCTTCCACAGGCTGCAGAATTGTAGTTCTTCTTGCTTCTGCTGTCTGCCCTCTGGTGGATCTGTCTTATTAATAATTTTTAATATTGATTTCATGTTGAAAATTAATTTTGATAATTGGAGTCAATGAAGTATATTCTCAAGATTAATTTCATCTCTTTCTTTTTATTTTATTTTCAGTATGGAAATGAGTTGAAACAAGATATATATTGGAGAAAACTGACTATGTCAAAAATCGTTTCTAGAATCTCTCTTTTTTTTTTTTTTTTTTTTACTTTTTAAATGTGGCTACTGGAAATGGGGGATACTGGTGTAGAAAGTGGCAAATTGGTGAATGAAATAAAATAGTCCAAGAGAGGTTCATGTGTATATGAGTGTTTAGAGTATCATAAAAGTGACATCTCAAATCAGCAGGGAGAAAACGTGGCTACTACCAGGAAAGTCAAAATTCCATAGGTGGCTTGCATTTGTGCTTCACATTCTGTTTCTATTGGATGGTGCTGTGCTGGGCTTCCTATTTTACTTAAATGTCAATCAACAGGGTTCCACACACCACAGGGTGTCCATACAATGGGATGCCATGCAGCCATTGAGAAGAATGAAGTAGATATCTATGAGTAGAAATGGGAAAACTTCAAACATTGTAAATGAACTCACTTCAATGAAAATAAGTCAGTAAGAAGATGTGGTACATATATACAATGGAATACTACTCAGCCATTAAAAATAATGAAATAATGACATTTGCAGCAACATGGATGGACCTAGAGATTATCATACTAAGTGAAGTAAGTCAGACAAAGACAAATATCATATGATAGCACTTACATGTGGAGTATAAAAAATGATATAAATGAACTTATTTAGAAAACAGAAATAGACTCACAGACATAGAAAACAGACTTATGGTTACCAAAGGGGAAGGGAGGGGGAGGGATAAATTAGGAGTTTGGGATTAGCAGATATAAACTACTATATATAAAATAGATAAACAACAGGGTCTTACTGTATAGCACAGGGAACTATATTCAGTATCTTGTAATAAACTATAATGGAAAAAAGATGAAAAAGAATACATATGTGAATAACTGAATCACTGTACTGTACACCAGAAACTAACACAACATTGGAAATGAACTATACTTCAATTAAAAAAAAAAACTTTGTTTTAAAACTACCAAAAAATTAAATTAAAAAAAGCAATGGGAAAATTTCAGAGAGTTATTGTTAATTTTAAGGGAAAAAGGATAAGGAATGGGCCAGCATGTATAATATGATCTCATTTGTGCATCTAGAAAGCACACATAAGTTTGTATATGAACGATACAATATATTGTATAATTTTATATTGTATAATATACAATATATAATTGTATATTGTATAATATACCGTATTGTAAACAAGTCTGCCAAGGACACACAAGGACTGTTATCATCAATGGCCTCCTGGGGGCGTGAGGAGGGCTTTGAGAGGGAGGGAGAAGGACTCTGACTCGGATTTTTCACTTTAAACCCTTCCGTGCTATTTGAAGTTTTAACAACAAATGTGATGTTTTTACAGTAATGAACCCATTGCATATATTTAAATTTTATATGTTGGAAAATAATTTATTATAATAGTTTATATAATAGTATAAAAGTATTAACATTTTTCAACCCCCAAATCAGAGGTTCTATTATTCTTTTCATAGCTTTATTTCTACTTGCAAACACCCCTCTTGCCTTACTCTTTCTTGTTCCTCCTTTTCTGCCCTTGTCTTTCCTCACCTTCTCTTTTCTCTCACCTTCAAAATCCTGTGCATGGGGAGCCATTCCACTTCTGTTGGCTCTTTGCTCAGCTTGAACCTGAGGTCCCCTCTGTCTTTCCATAGAAAAGGAAGGCATCATGCTGGATAAAGCTCAGCTACCCACAGCATTATCAAAGACGGCCAGGAGACTTCCCCTGTGGTCCAGTGGTAAATAATCCACCTTACAATGCAGGGGACACGGGTTCGACCCCTGGTCAGGGAACTAAGATCCCACGTGCCGCGGAGCAACTAAGCCTGCGCACCACAACTACTGAGCTTGTGCGCCTCAACTAGAGCCCGCATGCCGCAAACTATAGAGCCCACGTGCTCTGGAACCTGTGCACCACAACTAGAGAAGAGAAAACCCGCACACCACAACTAGAGAGAAGCCCGTGTGCCACAACGAAGAGCCCACGTGCCGCAACTACGACCCGACACAGCCAAAAATAAATAAAATTTAAAAATAAATAAATAATAAATAAGTCTTAAAAAACAACAACAACAACAAAAAAAGACAAAGACCGCCAGGTCAGCCCCATCTGCTGTGGAGAGAAAAACCTACCCAGTGGAGATACACCCTACCATTTCTCCCTAGGAGTTTGCCACATTCATGTTAAGATGAGACTGCTTAGAAAAGAGAAAAATAACAACTTAGGGAAACGTGTGTGTGGTTTTTTCTTTCCTAGTTCAGGGATGGGTGGAGGCAGGGTAAAAGCAGTGGGCTTTGGAGAGGCTTGGTCCAAGTTTGGGAAACCAATTTCATGTGCCATCTGCAGTTAAAAATCACTAAGAGGTTCAAGTGTTTTGAAAAGAGAACTATAGAAGTTGGAGAAAGGAAAAAAGCTCTCTAGCTACTGGGAAACAGGTATAACAAAAGATTTGTTTGCTCCAGGGCAGATGGAACCTCAGTCCTTAGTGTTTAATTGAGAGAGGAAAAAAGACAAGAGGTCTCAGCGACTGTCAAGCAGATAGTAGCTTCTGAAGGGTGGGCCTGCAAGGATTGAGAAATAAAAGCCCTGTTGATGTGTAGAGGGGACAATTGGTGTGGGAAAATACCAAATTTTCTTTTAACAATCATTCTCAGTGCAAATGAAATAAATTGCTTCAATAAAGAAGGGCCTTGAATGTCTATTGGGACTTTTTGTTTTTCATGGAGAGACCTGCCCCTCCCCCACCCCTCCCGCACCCCCCCAAAGTTAAGGACCTGGCAGTGCTGTAAGTAGCAAAAGCACTGGACTGGGAGTCAGGACATAACTCTGGTCCTGAATTTGCAAAATATGACAACAAATAATTGGTGTGAAATTCCTTTGAAAACTATAAAGTGTGGTTCACTATTGTTATGAAACTCAAACTTGTCTTTGGCCCTTCCTGTCTCTCCCTCCCCTTTCAGGCCTCTTCTCTCCCAGCCTCTTGGAACAAAAAATACTGAGCCAGAGGTTTGAAAGGAATCCAGTTGAAAGAACATATGCTGGTCCCTGAGGAGATCACCTAGACTGAAGATTTTTTTCAGCATCCTAAATCAATGGAAACTATGTTGTTTTTAAAGTAACATTCCATTTGAAATTTGGAAGCAAAGGATTTCCCTTTAAGGGGAAATATGCATTCATTGTAAAGCCGGAATGCCGTATATTTGCCTTTATTATCTACCTCAAAGCAAAATTTTAAATACTAAACGATTAAGATCAAGTCCAGCAAACCGATTTGACTGGAATTGCACCGTTCTACAGAAGGGAGAAGAGAAGAAACGCAACCTCCACATGGAATCCCTCAGCAGCCTTGGGACTGACTCTGTGGCTCCAGTGGCTCCAGTCCTTGGGACACAGCTAGCTAAGATACCTCCTTGCCTCTTCCCCGCTCCCAAATGTCAGTCCATCATCCAGTTCTGTTGCTTCTACCTTCAAAATAGATCCAGAATCTGACCCTTTCTCACCGTCACTGCCACCACCCTAGTCCACGCTACCACGGCTGGCAGAAGCCTCCTAAGTGGCCTCCAGCCCCTTCTCTAGCCCTCTCACTCTACAAAACAGCCAGAGCCATCATTTAGAAAGAACAGCTCTACCTCTGTGTGAACTTTGGATGGGTAATTCTTTGGCTACTGTCTGCCATCTGCCTTGGGCTGAAAGCTCCATGCTAGCAGGGACCTTGTCTGTTTTGCTCACGTCTGTATCCCCAGGACTGGCTTTGTGCCTGGCATGTAGTGGATATTTACTGGTTGAATGTAGGGATAAATTTTAACAACTAACACTTGTACGAGCTTTAAAGGTAAACATCTCATTTGATGTTTGCTTGAAATAACCCTGTATCGTAGATATTATTGTTCTCACTTTACAGATGAGGCAATTGGGGCTCAGAGCATTGCCCAAGCTGACAGAATTAATGCAGAGAATATTGAAACCCAGGCCTGTGGGGGTCAAAACCTATGCCTTTCTGGCTACACGCCCCCTGGAGAGCTACAGTGGTGTGGAGGGCAAGGAGTCTAGAGGCACTCTGATGTTTCTTGGCAGTATAAGAGGCCACCTTGCTCAGGCCTTTAGTGCCCAGGGGCAGGCACTGTGGGGATTCCCTGCCACCCAGTGGGGCAGAGTGAATTCTAATGAGCTTTTCCTGGCTGACTTAGAGAGCTACTATAACTACAGTGACCTTATTTTCTGAATCTCAAATCAGGGTCCTTGGTCTGACAAACAGAACCCAATACTTGAAACTGGGACTTTTCTGGAAAATCTAGGGCACAGAGTTGCTATACTTGAAACGCATGACAGCTGCATAATGGGCACTTCTCAGCTAATTCTGACCCAGCCATCTTGGTCCATCACATCTCAAGAAGATTCCTTAAAAGTACCTGTTTTCTGGGCCTCGTGTTTCTATACACCAAATTCTTTCCACCCACTCTTTTTGTTTGTTTAATTACTTTCCTACTCTCTCTTATCTTTTCTGTTAACCACTTTCTCCCTGGTCTGCCTCAAAGAGCTTCTAGGTCCTGCTTGTTGATGGATGCCATGAACTGGCTGAAAGAAATAATAAGCAAAAGCCCTTGGGGCCTATGGCAACAGGGGCCATGGCAACAGGGCCAAGCACTGAGGACTGCCCTTCCTACCCCTCCTAGTTTCTGTTTTAGACCAAGTGCTGCTGATAAGACCTGATGGTTCCATTGTGTCACCCGATCAGGGCAATGTTGCTTGCAGGAGGCATTGTGGCAAAATTTCAGTTCTGGGAAGAGCTTTGCAATACTCTTGCTTCCCTGCACCCATGCTGCAATGGTGGGCTTATGGTAAAGGCTCTTGACAAATCAGGACTGGATCTAATATTTGCCCTAAGCCTTCATCACACTCGGTTTGAGTACACACAGAATCCTTAGATGGGCGGGCAGGCGGACTCCACCATTTGGGTGACAATAGCAAAAATTAGGTGGCCATCCTCTTGGGTCAGGAAGCCAAGAATCATGATGTTATTACCCAAGCAGTCCACGCCAAGGATTTATACTGGAGTCTGGGACAGAAGGGGGTTCTCAGTGAATCAGGGTGCGAGGTCCCTTCCCGTAGAGGATATTGGTCTCTCTGATGTACTGGGTGCTCCTGGACAAAAGGGTCAGCTCCAGAGAGGCTGTGAACCTGTCTGAGCCTCAGTTTCCTCATCTGCAAAAAAGGAGCAGAGGGAATCTTTGCTCTACTTCTATTTTCTTCTTTTTTGAAGATGATGAACTATTTTAAGCATACAGAAAAGTATTAGGAACAAACACATTTCCTAGTATTTACCCCAGAACCTTTTCCTTAAAGAAATAAAATATTCAGTTGAAGCCGCTTGTGTCCTTCCCCAGTCGCACATTCATCCCACCAGAGGCAGCCATCCTCCTGAATGGACAGCCTATGATTCACATGCATGTTTTAAAATATACTCTGCCTATGCTCGTAAACAATGACAATATACAGTATTGTTTTGCATGTCCTTAAACTTTGTACAAATTATATTGAACCGTATATATCTTTCTGCAATTTGCTTTCTTTGCTCAACATTAGATTTGTGAGAAATAGCACATTGATGTTGGTTCAGACATTTTTATGCTGTGTAGTATTCCACTGTTTGAATTTACAGTGATTTTATTTATCTATCTGTACTCCTGTTGTTTCTCAAGTTTTTGCTCTTTTAAACAATGCTGTCATGAACATCCATGGTATATGTGCCAGTGTCCACCTGCGTGAGAGTTTCTCTAGAATATACACCTAGGCATGCAATAATTGAGGTAAAGGGTGGAAGTGTAAATTTTCAAGCCTTATATGAGGGCAATATTCTTTTTTTTATTTTAAAAAATTTTTGGCTGCGTTGGGTCTTCGTTGCTGTGCGTGGGCTTTCTCTAGTTGTGGTGAGTTAGGGCTACTCTTATTGCAGAGCACAGGCTCTAGGCACACGGGCTTCAGTGGTTGCAGCATGCAGCATCAGTAGTTGTGGCTCGCGGGCTCAGTAGTTGTGGCTCGCGGGCTTAGTTGCTCCGCAGCATGTGGGATCCTCCTGGACAAGGGATCGAACCCATGTCCCCTGCACTGGCAGGTGGATTCCTAACCACTGTGCTGCCAGGGAAGTCCCTAGCAGGCGGATTCTTTTTTTTATTTTGTTTTTTTTATTATTTATTTATTTTTAACATTTTTATTGGAGTATAATTGCTCTACAATGGTGTGTTAGCCTCTGCTCTACAACAAAGTGAATCAGCTATACATATACATATATCCTTATATCTCTTCCCTCTTGCGCCTCCCTCCCACACCCCCATCCCACCCCTCTAGGTGGTCACAAAGCACCGAGCTGATCCCCCTGTGCTCGGGGATTACCGAGCTGATCCCCCTGTGCTATGTAGCTATCTACTTTACATTTGGTAGTGTATATATGTTCATGCCACTCTCTCGCTTTGTCCCAGCTTACCCTTTCCCCTCCCCGTGTCCTCAGGTCCATTCTCTATGTATGCGTCTTTATTCCTGTCCTGCCCCTAGGTTCTTCAGAACCATTTTTTTTTTAGATTCCATATATATGTGTTATCATACGGTATTTGTTTTCTCTTTCTGACTTACTTCACTCTGTGTGACAGACTCTAGGTCCATCCACCTCACTACAAATAACTCAATTTCGTTTCTTTTTATGGCTGAGTAATATTCCATTGTATATATGTGCCACATCTCCTTTATCCATTCATCTGTCGATGGACACTCAGGTTGCTTCCATGTCCTGGCGATTGTAAATAGAGCTGGCAAGTGGATTCTTAACCACTGCGCCACCAGGGAAGTCCCAAGTGCAATATTCCGATATTTATCCAAAGTAACTATTCATACTCTATTTGATCCAGTAACTGCACTTTCATAAAGCTAGACTAGGGAAGTAGTCATACATGTACACACAGATTTATGTACAAGAACACTCATTGCCCCGTTACCAGCCATTGTGTGAAACTGGAAACATTCTCAACATCCATCAGTGCAGAGTGGGGCAGATGAACAACTAATGGAACCCCCACCCTAGAGAATGCCTGGACTCTGGAAGAAAGCAATGTTAAGCAGTCCCTTTCTCACCTACTGCCTTGACTCCTGGACTGAAGAAATAATGTTGCTCACAGCACAGGGCCAGGTACCCAGGAGGTGACTTGTAACTGCTGGTGTATTAGATAGAGATACCCTCACTTCTGCCATGTGGAGACCTGGCCAGAGTCCCATGTCTGCAGGGAAGGTGCCTTTCCTGGCAATCAATTTCAATAAAAATAGGGAAATCATCCAAGGAATAAATTAGAACTCAGGTTGTGGAACTATCAGAGGGAGACAGAATTCATAAGTGTTTGAAAGGAACATTTGCAAATTGATGAGGTGCCTTGCTTAGTCTCAAAGCTAAATGGCCAGCAGAAAGAAAAGGCAGAAAAGGCTTTTTCCTTTGGTAATGGACATCAATAAGAGGAAATGTTTGTGGTGCCTGGCGGTATTTGACTTGAGACATTCAAGCATATCTCTAGAACTGCAAGCACACTCTCATTTACTGGGAGCTTAATAGATAAAGCCAGAAGGTTTAACTTTTAAAAATGACTTTAATAATCACAATAGATAATACCTCTTGAACACCTTTAAGTACCAGGCACTGCATTCTTTGTCTAGACTAGTTTTCCTAATGACACAACAAGATAGATATATTATGATATATATATATATAATATTATATATATATATATATATATATATATATATATATATATATTACCATGTTATTGGTAAGGACAGGGAGAGGTCAAGGAACCTGCCCAAAGCTGCAGCGTTAGTGATAGTCAGGATTTGAACTCAGGTCTATCTGGTGACAAAGCCTGAATTCTTCTCCTTACAACATGCTGCACCTTTACATTGGAGACAGAAGTATATCAGAAATCCAGGTAATTCATTTGCTAAGTGTGGCCTTAGAGAGGGCTCCCACAATGCTTTGCGTGCCTGCCTCACCCATAGCCCCTTCTGAACAAAGTGTACAGAAGTGATTCCTTGATTCTGGATTATTATTTACTCATTCAATCAATATTTTGTTGAGTGGCTACTCTGCCAGGCACTGTTCTTTTGGTCATGACTGAATGAACTGGGGAACCTGTGCCTGAGTCAAGGGTAGCCATCTGCCAGCTGGCTCCGAGGGCGCCCAGTGGCCTGTGAGTGTTCTGCAGTGAGGACCCAGACAGACAGGTGTTCCAGAAAGCAGAATGACCAACTGACCCGATGAGACTCCTTCCCTAGGTAATGTGATGTGAGACATACAGACAGAAGAGCACATGCAGTGGGGGAGGCCCAGAAGCCAGGAGATGCCCACAGAGCCAGCAGTAAGCAGAAGCCACGGGAAGTGGGTAAAGCAAGACCACAGGGAGCAGCAGGAGAAGCAATGGCAGAGAGCAGCTGAGTGGGAGAAGTGGTAGGCACTTTGCTTTCTTGTAAAGCACTGCTGAGGCATCAGTTGTGAAGAGTAGTGGCTGCCGGAGACGACTTCCTGTCCTTCACTTACACATGAATCCTTACAGTCACGCCCTGCCACCCAGGAAACCAAGACACACCCTTGTTCTTGCAACCAACTAACCTGAAGTGTCTGGGAACCCAGACCGCGCATGAGCTGTGCTTCCCAAGGCCTGGGTTTGCATTTCTGAACCTGGGTCTTGAGTTCTACATTCAGTCCTTTTGGGGTGTGTGTGTGAATTAGGGAACAGTGGGTGAAAATACATTTTGCTGGAGGCCCCGGTCTCCAGCAGAATGCCATCCAGGCTTCCTGGTCCTGGCTGGTGATGCACATAAGCAGGTCCAGAAGAGGTTCTGTGTGAAGCTGGAAGAGGGTGGCAAGAACCAAAAGGGTCTCTTTGGGCAGTCCAGGACCTGCACCACATGGGTTTGTGGATCATGGGTAATTCCTGGGTGCCACTAGATACCTAAGGTCTTGGGGACACAATTTTGTGGGTTAAATGCACCATCGGGCTGTTATGAGAGTCTCAACCATACCCATGGGGAACAAGTGGGCCATCTGTGCCTTCCCTGACTACACTCCCACCCCACCACTTCAGGTTTTCATCCTCTTCCTCTGGCACAGATGAAAAAATTTTGTTACCCACTGTGATGGGGAGAGAGGGTATGGAGGGACAGGACTCTCATGGCTAATGGGAGGGTCAACTGGAACAACTTCTTTGGAGGACAGTTTGGCATTATCTGTCAAAAGTGTAAAATGCACATTCCTTTTATCCAACAATGCCACTTCTAGGAATTTACACTAGAGACAAAGTACACACGAAGACACATGAACAAAGATATACATTGTAGTACTATGTGCAATAGCAAACTACTAGCAATAACCCCGTCAGTAGAAGATAGGTTAAACAGTGGTTCAGCCACACGATGGCATACTCTGCAGCCATTAAGAAGAATCATGTAGCTGAAATATGTGCTGATATGGAATGTTGTCTCTTCCTCTGCCCCCTCCCTCCCTCCTTCCCCCCCCCCCACAGACACACACACACACACACACACACACACACACACACTCTCACACATAGAAGTGATCTATGTATACCCATAGATCACTTCCGGAAGGACACACAAGCAACTTGGTCTCTGTGGTTGCCTCTTGAGAGGAGAGCTATTAAAGTGGGGGCGGAGGTTAGGGGTAGGCAGGAGAATCACTTTTTCCCTAAATACTCCTTTTTACTGTTGAATTTCTTTTGCCACATGCATATATTACTGCATATATTACTTCAAAGACATGAAAGAAAAAGCAAAATTAATTGAAGAATTCTTTATCAATAGGGTGTTGGTTAAATAAGTTGCAGCATACTCTTACTAAGGAATGCTATATAGCCATTCAGAAGAAGAGATTCTGCCATAGAAAAATGTCCACAGACAGATTAGGTTAAAAACATCAAGGCTCTGTACAAGATGTATAAGAGAATCTCACTTATATAAAAAGATATGTATACACATACACGGACATATTCATAGGAAAAGATCTGGAATGAGTCACGACATGCAAATAACAGATGTAGTCTCTGAAAGTGACTGGGATTGACTAGGGGAAGGGGGAGGAGAGGTTAGAAGGGAACTTATGTTTTTTTCTCTAAATGCTTGTTGATTTACTTGTGATTTTTTTGGCATAATGACTGTATTTTATCTCATAATAAAAATATATAAATGGTAAATAAATGATGAGGAAAACAAGAAGTCTGATCTTAGAGGAATCTGCATTCTAAAGCTTGGTTTCCTCACATGCTCCTCTGTTCCAAAGCTGCCCAGTGACCTCACAGCAGGAAGGTCCAGCACCTCAGTCTGGCACTGGAGGCCTCCAGGTCTGGATCACCTCCCCTTTTCTTCCACTGCCCCTGCACTTTCCTCTGTGCAGCTCAATTGGCCTCCTCACTCCTCACCAGGCCCAAGCAGGTGTCCATCTTTCTTCCCTATTCAATTTGCTTCCCTCATGCTCCACAGCTGGCTCTGCTGCCCTTCCCCACCCCCACTCCCTATTGACCTTCTGCTCATGCTTCATGGCCCATCTCAAGCAAGTCTTCTGGAACCCTTTCGCCCATTAGTAACTGAGCACCACAGGGACTCATTTAGAGCTTGGGAAACTGCCTTGTGACATTATTTGGCCATCTTGTATTGTTATGGAAGCTTTATGGAAACATTTAACTAAAATATGGATATCATGTTCTTGTTTACAAAGCACTTACACGACTATCACTTCATTGGAGCCTCCCGTCCATTCTATGAAGGAGGCAAGGCAGGTATTATGATTATTATTCTCATTTTATTGATGAGGAAACTGAGGGGCAGGGAGGCTTCTTCTTCAAGGTAACATACATAGAAAGTGGCCAAGAGGGAGCTAGGTCTGCTGGACTCACCAAGAACACCTGCTTTTGTTTTCCCAGCCAGAGTATAAGTCCCTGGAGGTACATTTTCAATGTTTCTGTGCACACTAAAGGGACAGAGGGAAAGCCAGCAGTGTTCTTATGAGAAGCTTACCAAAGGAGACTGACAGTCAACCAAAGGGCATGTGGTGGGGACCTGCTGAGGGCTTAGGCCAGTGCTGCATGCTGAGGGACACCAGAACCATAGTACCTGTCCTCAAGGAGCTTACCATCTTCCACTGAGGCCAAACATGCTGAACAATTAGAATACAACCAAGTATGAAATAAATGTGATTTGAGGTGGTACACCGATGAACTTTTTTCTTTACATAGCCTAGCAAACCTGCAGCTTTGGGCAAGTAAAATCTTTTAAAAGAGAGTCAATTTTTAAAAAATTAGAAAATAGTGCAGATAGCAAACAAAATTTGTGACAGAGGTACATGGATGGTTGAAATTTGGGAAACTGCCATAGCCCATTAGGATAAGAGATGGGCCAGGGACATAAAGTGGGAGTTCTGCCTGAGTGAAGCTCAGAAACTCAGCAGGGAGTTGGGAGAAGCCAACCTGGCTGGGACTGAGGGCACTGAGACTTGAAAGCTCTTTTTCAAATTTTAAGCCAGGCTAGATTCCAGAGGCTTCTGCTAACCAGTCTGGGAAGTGTGGGCTAGATCAGGAGTCATTTCAGTTCTATGTGTGGGAGGAACAGTGAAAGCGGTGTTTTGAAAGACCAGTCTGGTGGATTCATACTGGATTTAGTATGGACTGAAGTGAGCCTGACAAGTGGCCCAGGTCTGCACTTGCTGGGTGCCCCTCAGAATATGCCACCAAGATCTTAATGCCATGAGAGTCAGGCCTTGAAGCTAAAGTTGTTTCTTTCATGGAGACTCATATGGGAGTTGTGATTTGTCATGTATTATTTGAGGTGTTAAGAAAAATTATCTGCAGCTTGACACAGGGCAAAAAATATTACTGAGTGCCCTTTCAAGAACATAGGAGAGTATCATCTATGTGGTTGTTTGACTATTCACTATTTAAAAAAATTTTTTAGTTGAAGTATAGTTGGTTTACAATGTTGTGTTAGTTTCAGGTGTACGGCAAAGTGATTTGGTTATACATATATATCTGTATCTATCTATCTATCTATATAGTCTTTCTTCCCCATTCTTTTCCATTATAGGTTATTACAAGGTATTGAATATAATTCCCTGTCCTGTACAGTAAATCCTTGTTGTTTGACTATTCACTGTTAATTAAGGCCCACTCTGTAAAGTTAAACGCTAGCTTGTAAAAGATTGATAAGTTGCAAATGATTTTTGCCTGGTAGAAATGAAAATTATTTCTGTCTAGTAGGAAAGATAGCCCCAAGAGTTAAAGTTTTATTATCCTGTATAACTAACCAGTTTTGTATCCAGCTTTTTGATCTTATTCCAGCCTTCTTTTGAAGTCCCTCAAATCTTTTGGTCTCTCATACATTTTTTTTACTATTTTTTTTAATGTGGTAAAATATATATAACACGAAATTTGCCATTTAAATCATTTTAAGTATATAGTTCAGTGGCACTAATTATATTCACGATGTTGTACAACCATCACCACTATCCATTTCCAAAATTTTTCATCACCGCAAACAGAAACGTTGAGCAGTAATTTCCCTTCCCCCCTCTTCCCAACCCCTGGTAACTTCCAGCCTACTTTCTGTCCCTATGAATTTGCCTATTCTAGATATTTCATATAAATGGAATCATACAATATTTCTTTTGTGTTTGGCTTCTTTCACGTAGCGTAATGTCTTCAAGGTTCATCCATACTGTGGTATGGATTAGAACTTCACTCCCTTTTATGGATGGATAATATTCCAATGTATGGATATACCATATTTTGTTTATTCATTCATCCATTGATGGACATTTGGGTTGTGAATAATGGACATTTTGGCTATTGTGAATAATGCTGCTATGAACATTAACATACAAGTATCTGTTCAAGTCCCTATTTTCAATTCTTTTGGTCATATACCTAGAAGTGGAATTGCTGGTTCATATGGTACTTCTATATTTAACTTTGAGGAACTGCCAAACTCTCATATCTTTTTTAAAAACAGCTTTACCACAATGTTGGTTCCTTCACCAACAAGTTCAATACATTTTTGATATGTGATCACTATATATTTCAATGAGAGTCATGTTTTTAGTTCTTCGAAAGTTACACTTTGATAAGGGCAATTTATCTACCTTGCTAATCTTTAAAGCGTAAAATTGACTCCTGCACCCCACTTCAGCCCCTATTGCCTATTGCAAGCTCCCTACAAGGAAGTCAAGGAAATGAGTAGAAATGAGGGCTCCCTTGCCATGAGGCCAGCATGGTGTTTTGGTAGTTATAACAAGAGGGGAAACTTTTTTTTTTTTTTTGCGGTACGCGGGCCTCTCACTGTTGTGGCCTCTCCCGTCACGGAGCACAGGCTCCGGACGCGCAGGCTCAGCGGCCATGGCTCACGGGCCCAGCCGCTCCGGGGCATGTGGGATCCTCTCGGACCAGGGCACGAACCCGTGTCCCCTGCATCAGCAGGCGGACTCCCAACCACTGCGCCACCAGGGAAGCCCCAAGAGGGGAAACTTTAATTATGATCCCGTAACAGTGATGGCAAATGAAATCACGCAGGGCTAGGCATGGACACAGAGCGTGTACATCTTTATTTTCACTGGGAACGTACGGAGACTTTTCTCCTTCGGAACATAGAGCAACTGTTGGTTCTCTACAGTGTGACAGCTTCGGCTAGGAAAACTCTAGAGAAAAGTTTTGCTTTAGGTGAGCTCTGGGATCAGAGAGGCCACAGAAATGAATCCACTGGGAGAGATTCTAGTATTCTTTGGGGGCAGCTTCAAACTTTGCCCTCATCATCATTTGACAGAAAGTCTTTAAGGTAGGGAATGAAGAGAAGAAAGAAACTCAGCCTGCAGTTTGAGGAGGAGGGTGGGCACAAAGGTAGGGAGAGGGCACAGACTTGGGTGGGTCGGGGAGCAAGGAACAGCAACCCTGCCCAAGACACAGCTTCTCAATGGGGATTTTCAGTTGCTCCTGAGCGGTCTTTTATTCAAACTATACAATCTCCCCCATAGAACATCTCTCCTAGAGTATTAATCACACATAGAATCAGAGGTATTCTTGCTTTCATACATTTTTAATGTTTCAAGCCAAGAAAGTTTTGCCTTTTTGAGTAAGGCTGAAATAAAAGAAAAATCACATATTTTTCCCCCTCACAGCTCAAAAGGAACGAATTGGATTTTGATCACAATTTTCTCACTTTTGAGACAAGATATGGAAGAACAGATGAGTGTAATGGAAGAATTTCACAGGTGGTCAAGAATGTGTAGGAAAAAGAAAACCAGAATAAAAAAGAATGTCACTGTTATAAATATGATCAGAATATATCTATATCTGAAAGCATACCAGGCAAGTTAAGAAAATAAAGGTAAAAGTCTACTTTCCTCTGACACCCTTATTTTACTCCCTCACAGGGCTGTGACAAGATGGAACATACATAATAAGCAGTTTGCAAAGGACTGCACGTGGCTTGGAGAGGGGCTGGGTGTTTAGGCTCACCCGCTTGGGGGATCTAAGTGGCAGTGAGTTCTAGAGAAAATCCCTGGATCTCAATTTTCACATGTGAAGAGTGAAGACAAGAATTCATGCCTTAGAGGGTTGTCAGAAGGGTGGTAAGATAAGGCTTCCAAGAGAAGCAATAACGAGATGCTGTGGCAGCGTGGTCTGTAGGACACATTGTAGCCCCTACACACATTGTTCTGGAATAGTTCTTTTTCCATATCTGTCACCCCAATTATACCAGAAGTTCCTGTGACTTGTTTGCCTCTGTATCCTCCTTGCCTCTAAGGACGTTGCCTTGAACCTCATACTCAGCCATTCATTTTTTAACAAACATTTACTAGGCTCTTCCAGCCACCAACTCTTGACAGCTACATTCTGCCCTTCAAACCACTGCTCTATTCTCCCTGCCCTCCCAGCACTGAAGTCCCAGGGGGCAAGACAAAGCTCTTTTCATGGACACAGCGATGTCCCCCCACAGACTCCCCCAGGACTGAGCACTGTTGGCTGACAGTCCTCTTCGAGGATTGCCCAGCCGCCTCCTCAGACCAGTGCTGCATCGCCCAAGACCGTGCTCCTTCCCTGGGACCAGCCTGCATCTAATAACTGGTCCATATGGGCTGGTGTCAATGCCTGGGCCCCTCACCCTAACTCAGAACAACTCTGAAGGGCCAACCCAGTTCCAGAGCTCCTCACAGGGTCAGCTGAGGCTGTTATGAGCTGTCCCAGCCCAACCTTCTCCCTCGAACCAATCCTGCTTCCTTCTCTTAGATCCCAGGTGTTGATCCCAAAGGCACCCAGTAAACTTCTTACATGCAGCCTGCATCCGTCCTCCAGAGGCAGCTCCTGGGCCAGCTTTGTGGCCTGTGTAGGCTCTGGCTCAGCACCTGGGAAGTCTCAATTCCAAGTGATCCCAGGAGGTGTAACAGTCCCCAAGGCCCAATCACTGTGCCCAGGCCTTACTCACAGTTACATTTTTATTCCTTTCTCTCTCTCTCTCTTTCTTATAAAATGCATTTGGAACCAATAGGGTGGAAGATATCAGCCTGGAAGCACATAATTATAGCCATGGGAGAGACTATGATAGAGAAATAAATGAACCTAGTGCTTAGCTGAAGAAAAGCTCCCTAGAGGAGGTACCATTTAAACTGAGTTTTGAAGGCTGAGTTAGGGTTTGATGGGTGGACAAGGGATGTGGGAGAGGCACTCCAGACACAGGGTACAGCATGTGCAAAGGCTGGCAGGCGTGAAAGGGTGTGGGGTATGGGAGGGAGAGGAGTAAGGAACAACAAATTCTGGGACACTAGCGGGTGTAGACTGTGCAGGGCGCTACGGGTCACACTGAGGAACCTGGTGCTGAACGAATGCCACCTTCCAGTGTTGCCTAAGCTTCAGCCATTTAGGAACCACTTTGACAAGTTTTGCCATATCTGCGCACTGCTGGTTCTATTTACTATTCACTTCATCTTTTTCTCGCCATGAATTTTTTTTTTTACTTAAAGAAATATATATTAAAAAAATTTTATATGGCACCCAAGAACCAAAACAAAAAAGAGGATCTTTTGCCAGAAATAGAAAGTAACTGTAAAAATAAATACAATGGGAACAGAACAGAGTAATTAAATTCTATGTAGATATCATTGCCTGTCTTTGTCTTTGAGCCTGAGGCCTGCTCTAGCTCTGTTCCGAAAGAAGATTAGCAAGCATTACACAGGGTGAAGAATAGGATCACACTGAGACTTTCTCCTTGATGTAATCAGAAAGCTGGAAAGAGAATGAAGCGAGAATCATTTTCTCACCATGTAATTTAATGTTTTTTAAAGATGCACCGTGTACCATTAAGATCACCTTGGCGTCCCCCTCCCTAGCGCTCGGCTGGCTCTGAGAACAGTTGGTAGACAATAAAGTGCCCTACAAATGTGGTTGTTATTACCACTTGATCGCTTTGTCCATTGGCTCTGGGGCAGTCATTCTGGTGTAGCTGCCCTTTCATTGGCTTAGTGAAGGTTTCCAAACGAGTGCCTGTGGCGACCATCATTCTCCATATTGTGCGAGAGAAAGCAGAAAGGGTGGGGCTGGGAGAGGGGCAGGACCCTGGGCATCCCAGGTTCTTAGAACTGTGAGGGCCTTAACAGAGCACCCTATCTTCCCACTTTACAGGTGGGGAAACTGGGACCAGAGGAGAGACACAATTTGTCTAAGGCCACGGAGGGTGTTAGTGTTAGTGGTCTAGTGGGCAGACATGGAAGAAAGAATCGTATAGCCTATTGTTTGAGATCCTGGTCCTAGTAGCTGCTATCTGTGAGGCAGAAGAGAACAGAATGTGGAAGCAGAGATAGGGGGAAGTCAGCCCATCAGGCCTGAGAGCACGGGGGCACCATCAAAAGACCTCCTGGGCTGGGCTCCACAGCTAGGGGCAGAGGTTGAGGTGGGCCTGGGGCCTGCATAGTGGGCAGTGTGGACACAGCCTGCAAGGGGCTCAAGCATTTGCAAAAGATACCCAAAGAAATGAGGGAGAACTGCCCCAAAGGGCAGTACCGACACAGCCAGAGGTGTCCCGGGACTGGGCAAAGCCACCAGGCTTTCTTTTTTTTGAATTTTATTTTATTTTATTTATTTTTGTATACAGCAGGTTCTTATTAGTTACCTATTTTATGCATATTAGTGTATATATGTCAATCCAAATCTCCCAATTCATCCCACCACCAGCCCCCCGCCACTTTCCCCCCTTGGTGTCCATATGTTTGTTCTCTACATCTGCGTCTCTATTTCTGCCCTGCAAACTGGTTCGTCTGTACCATTTTCCTAGGTTCCACATATATGCGTTAATATATGATATTTGTTCTTCTCTTTCTGACTTACTTCACTCTGTATGACAGCCTCTAGATCCATCCACGTCTCTACAAATGACCCAATTTCGTTCCTTTTTATGGCTGCGTAATATTGCATTGTATATATGTACCACATCTTCTTTATCCATTCGTCTGTCAATGGGCATTTAGGTTGCTTCCATGCCCTGGCTATTGTAAATAGTGCCACAATGAACATTGGGGTGCATGTGTCTTTTTTAATTATGGTTTTCTCTGGGTATATGCCCAGTAGTGGGATTGCTGGGTCATATGGTAATTCTATTTTTAGTTTTTTAAGGAACCTCCATACTGTTCACCATCGGGCTTTGGAGTTTGACAGGCCTGGGCTCAATCCCGGTTCTGTCACTTTCTAGCTGTGTCTGACTTTGGGTAAAGTCACTGAACTGCTCTGAGCCCATCCACTCTCTGGAGATGATGTGGGTACTATTAGCACCTACCTCCTAGGAATGCTGTGAGGATCGCACAAGGCAGTGTATGCAAAGTATCATATACAGGGTCCAGCACATTACTCAGCATTACTCCCTTTCCCCCTTCTATGGCCACAACCAGACCCCTGACAAGACATTTTCTTCTCTCCTGGCTCCCTCCCTTAGCCCAGCCCACCCCTTGCAGCTGTCCTCTGATCTATTCTTGTGCTCACCTGCTGTCCCACTTATTGGGCTATGGGGTTCATAAGCAGTCTTTCAGGTATTTGCAGATAAGAAAGCTGAGGGGGCACACTGCAGGGGTTGGGATGGGGACCTCTCTCACCGAAAGACAGAGGGGATGGTGGGTGCTCTGGGGCAAGTGGCCTGCACCCGCTGGAGGGAAAGGCTGGCTGTGGCTTCGCAGAGAACAAAGAAAAGGCTCTAGGCTCCTGTGGCGGCGTTAGAAGGCAGTGCCTTAAGCAAGTCCCTCCATTATAAACTACAAGGCGGAAGGTTAAATATAGCCCTTTCCAGCTGTCTAGGACATAGATTTATGAAATGTCAGAGTTGCGTTAGAGTGAGAAACGATCTTATCTCTGCTCTGTTTTTAGAGAGTAGAAAGGAGGCAATAGAGAAGAGAAATAAATCTGGACTTGCACCAGTGGGCGGTGGGCGGCCACTGGAAGATTTTTAGCAGCCGGGGCTGTTTTATAAGGTCTCACTCTGGTTGCTGAGTGGAGAATGGGTTGGAGAGGGGCAAGAGTGGAAGCAGGGAGCCCAGCAGCAGGGAGGGAGATGGGAGTGCTGGACCAGAGGAATGGGAGGAGAGAACCCAGTGCAGGATGGGGCCAGCCCTGCAGGCCAGGTGCCCCTGGTGCTTTCCTCCCTCCACCCCTCCCTCCTTGGAAGAAGAAGACCAGCTCTCACTTGCCCTTGTCTTCTCTAGGGCTCGCTCTGTTACTTCCCAAAGACACCCAGACTCCTTACTCCTTTGTAAGGCAGCCCATGGAGAGTCTGCTAGAGAGTTCCTCCTTGTCCACAGGTCACACAACTCTGTCTCCTGAGCCCCCCTCAGCCCCCATCTATTCCCTTCACCCTGTGACAGACCCTCAAAGACCTGAAGACCAAAGACCACTTTCCTCTGCTTCTTCTCCATGCCAAACAGCACGTAGTCCTCACAGTATTCAGTTCTCAGTGCCATCACTCTGCTTTTCAAACTCCTTTAGCTCATAAACTCCTTTTGAGCCTACCACAGAGGACCAGCCCTTGTTCCTGCCAGCTACCTCTGCGGCCGTAACTAGAGCTTCCAGTACATTGTCAAGGGCAGGCAACATCTTCTTCACACAAACAAAAGAGGGGTCCCCTGGTGTGGCTCAGGACCCTGAACTTGATTCCACCCTACTGCCAGGAGGTCTGGCTTGAACTACGCTTAGAAAGCACTTGGCCCCTTGGCAGTAACCTGTGTTGACAGATGACCAGTGATAGGCACCTCTTTCCTGCCCCCTCCCATCCGCATCCTTTGGTAGTGCAAAAAACCCAGCATTTTAGCAGGACTCCAGGAGGTGGGTAAAGCCCCGAGATTGACTGAAAAGGCATTTTCCACAATGCAAGGGTCAAGGCTTCAGAGAGCATGTTAAGTCGATTTATAGAAAATGAGAGATAGTATTTCTGACACATACACTTATAATTCTTCAGTCACTTTTCTTATCCCTCTAGAATCCCAGATTATCAGGGTTGGGATGTGATCACATCCACCCTCTCCTCCTCCAGAGCCACCCAAATTTGAATTCCTTTTATAGCCCCTCTGCCAAGCGGTTACCTGCCCCTCCTCGCATGCCTCTAGCACTAAAGGAACCCATCTTCCCCCCGAGAGGCCCAGGCTGCCTCAGGACAGCTCTGAGTGCACGACCCTCCCCCTCAGCGAGCCCCGATTCCTCCCCACGCCCCCTCTGCTGAGCATGCGACCCTGCTCCTCCTCCGACTCACCTCCCCGGCTCCAGAAGAGGGTGATAGCCTCGGCTCTCTCCATCCTAGCGGTATGGACGACCAAGACTCCACATCCAGCAACTCCTCATGCAAGGGAGAAGCGTGTGGTGAGCCCACACTGAGGGCAGGGAGCCGAGGGGCTCCACACTGTTCTGAACCCCGTCCCCAGGCTCCTCAGCAGACACCCAGGGACTCTTCCTGAACCCCGTTTCCCAGCACCCTGGCTGGGTCAGTTTGGCCCTATCGGTCACATGCTCTGTTGCCCGTAAAGTTGTTCCCAGGCTGCCCAGCCCAGGGAAAGCGAAGCAGGATTCAAAGAGTTTCCTCTCTCTCCTTTTCCACTCCCCGCTGCCCCCACTTGCCTGCCCACAGCCACAGTGGTCCAGTCCGTCCCGTCACAGCGAGACCTGTCTGTGAGTTGGTCTTGTCTTTCTCTAGGAAAGGTTCTCGGCCAAAAGCCCGAATCAGAGCCACACAGAGGGCTGACCTCCCGCTCGGCTGCTGTCCTACAGTGAGGGGAAATGAGCAGGAACTGGCTGTCTGAGTCAGCGCCCCTGGTCTATTGTCACCGTGCGGGCCCCTTCCTTCCCAGAGGAGAAACGTGCAGAGAGATAGGCCTTGTTTTTTGCAAGCCTCTCTTGCACACACACACTTTCTCTCTTGGCCTGGAACAAGGCTGTGCACTATGGCCGAACCCAATTCAATTCAGTTTCCCCAACTCCTAGCGAGTGCCTACTCTGGCAGAGGATCACGCCTCCAGCACATAAGGGTCATGTCCCAGCATCCTCGCCACAGACAGAGGAGCTAATGATTATGAGCCCCAGTAACTGGGGAGGAAACTGAGGCTCCAAGAGGGAAAGGGGCTTTCACAAGGTCCAACAGCCAGAGAATAGTGAGACTCAGAGTCCAACTTTGCTCTCCATAGCATCAAGTGGAGAACCCTGCTGCCCTTCTTCACTGCTTCTCCCACCTCCACCCTGCCAGCATTCTAGAATCAGCGTTGCAAATTCTAGCAAAGCCTATTTCCCAGGACACAAAGTAGGAGAGAATGGCTGGCTTTAAAACATATCTTGTTCACATTTGTTTCTGTGTGCTTAGAAAGACAAGGTCCTGGGAAATGAGCCATGCGTGCCAGAAGCTCATTGCAGAGGGACTCCATGACCATACCTGGCAAAAAGAGCACAGGCGGACGGACGGCGCCCTGTCCCAGTAACCGGCTTTTAACTGGAAGAGAGGCATCATGGGTTCTTGCTCACAGAGTGAAGACCTAGCCGGAGCTTTGTTCTCTTTCCCATTTTTGCCAGAGGTGCAAAGAGACAGGGAAGCAGCTTGAGGGAGGGAGTTGGGGGCCTCCACTGGAGGAGCCACCTTGTTGCCTCAAGTACAAGGACGCTGAGCCCCTCTTGTGCTGACAAAACTCTCAACTCCTCGAAGGCAGGGCTGTGGGTCTCTGGAGGCCCCACCCTCAGAACATATTTGTGTGGCTTGGGACAAAAACCCATCTAAAAAGACTGACATGAAATGTCCAGGCAAGGACGATGGGTTATGCCCCCAAGGTTGGGAGAAGGTTAGCTTCTAGGAGCAAGGACCTATTGACATCATCAACTGCATTCAAGAATTTAAGTAGGCTGAGGACTAAGCAGTGAACATGCACTGTTGCAACACCAAAAGGGTAGCTTGGCAAGGCCAGCTCCCAGAGGCCAGACGAAAACAGGTTAGGGAGGGAAAAGGCAGGGAAGGGGAGACCCCTCAGGGAGTCTGGCTGTGGTTAGAGAGGAAAGAGAGCCATAGTTAGAGGGAGAGGCAGAGCTACGGCTGGGAGTTAGATGTTTGTCAAGATGGGAGAGATGCTGTGTGTGTGTGTGTGTGTGTGTGTGTGTGTGTGTGTGTGTGTTTTATATATAGATATATATGTTCGTTTATTATTTTTGTGTCAAGATTGCTGGGTTTTTAAAATAAATTTATTTATTTTTATTTTATTTATTTTTGGCTGCATTCGGTCCTCATTGCTGCGTGCGGGCTTTCTCTAGTTGCGGCGAGGGGAGCTACCCTTCGTTGCGTTGCATGGGCTTCTCATTGCGGTGGCTTCTCTTATTGTGGAGCATGGGCTCCAGGCACGCGGGCTTCAGTAGTTGTGGCACGTGGGCTCAGTAGTTGTGGCTCACGGGCTCTAGAGAGCAGGCTAAGTAGTTGTGGCGCATGGGCTTAGCTGCTCCGTGGCATGTGGGATCTTCCCAGACCAGGGCTCGAACCCATGTCCCCTGCATTGACAGGCGTATTCTTTTTTTTTTTTTTTTTTTTTTTGTGGTACACGGGCCTCTCACTGTTGTGGCCTCTCCCGTTGTGGACGCGCAGGCTCAGCGGCCATGGCTCACAGACCCAGCCGCTCCGCGGCATGTGGGATCTTCCCGGACTGGGGCACGAACCCGTGTCCCCTGCATCAGCAGGCGGACTCTCAACCACCGCGCCGCCAGGGAAGCCCATGCTGTGTGTTTTTAAGTCGAGGAGCTTCCATCAAAATTGCCTCTCATCCTACCCTCCACACCCCCTGAAGGCTGGACTTCATCTCAGACCAATTAAACCAGAATTTCTCAGGGGTGGTGCCCAGGAGTTGATAGTGTTTTAAATCTCCCCAGGCTGAGAATCATCACACTAGTTCTTGGTAGAGACCGAAGTCCAGTCTTAGCCCAGTTAGTAGGTAGAGGGGAAAGTGGCCTGACTCTCTTAGCTCGCCTATGTTGGCAGCTTAGCAGAGTAGTTAAGAAGACAGACTTGGGAGCCCTACTGCCTGGACTTGAATCCCAGTCTCACTTGTGTGCCCTTGGACAAGTTACTTACCCTCTCTGAGCCTCAGTTTCTAATCTATAGATTAGTTATATAATCTACAGTTTCTAAACTATACATCCCCTTAAAAGATAATAAAAGTACCTATACCATCAGGTTGTCGTGTGGATCAAATGAGTTAATGTCTGCAAAGTGCTCAGGATGCTGCCTAGTTTGATAGAAACTATGCTGGGGCTGGCCCGTGTCTTCTACTGTCTCTCCTGGAAGTCCACCTAAGGCTCAGGAGAGCCTCCCTTCAAAAATGTTGGTGGTCCTGCCCTCGGCTTCTTCTCCCATCAGCTATCATCCCTAGCCTGCCTTGCACAGGCTGGATTCTGTCATCCCCCTCGGCAGCTGCTTCTCACCTGGGCTCCTCTAGGCTGGAGCTGGCTGCTGTTGCTGTGATAGGAACCACCACCACGCATGAGCAGAGCCACATTGTTTGGAGTGGGAAGACTCCACAGCTAGAGTCTCGGCCGATATCTGCCTTTTGTTTCTCAACTCATGTTTCTGAGTTCCTCTGGCTGGAATCAGAGCAAACTATTGTCCCTGGGTGGAGAAATGATCGGTGTGTGTCAGTTTCCACAACACAGACTTCATTTTGGGGGCGTTGGAGGCCTGATGATGGTGGGGGAAGGGGCTGTCTTCATCCTCAGAACAAGCAGTGTGACCTTGGGCTCTCTGGATCAGGACTCTGGCTTGGGCGGCCACTGAAAGAGATCTCAAACTTTCCCCTTTTGCCCTTTACCTTGTGTAGACATCTCCTGTCCCCCAAGCCAGGCCCTGAAGCATCCAAAGAAGCTGGTGACAGAACCAAAGTTTGGGGTAGATGTCCAGGAGGACAGTCATGGTACAGAGGCAGGGGTAGTCAAGAGTCTGGAAAAGGAGATGGGGTAAGCATCTGTGTTCCGCAACAAAAGTAAGGGCAGAAGTGAGAGGAGCTAAGCCACGAAAGTCAGAAACCCCAGAAGCCAGGCCCCCAAGCCAAGTCCCCAAAGCAAGAGCAAGGTTTCAGGCTGCTGGGTGGGTAAGAATATTTCAAAGGAGCAGTATGCTAGACATGGTATGTGCCTTTTACCTCCTGTGTGGCACAGGAGAGGGGCACATCTTCTCCAAGGCAAGCCTAAAGGGGCTAACCAGCAAACCGTGCCCCCCTGCCCCACCCCCAACCTCCAGGTCTACAAATTCCACAAAAGGAATTCACAGAGGTGGCTCTGTGCCACCTTCTCCAATGCCAGAAACGAGAGGCAGAGAACACACTCCACTCAGATGGCGGGGAGCAATTGGGAGCCTCATCCCGCTTCTGGGACCCCACAGCCCTCCATGTGTGCTCTTGGAGAATTTGACAGGAGACTGTTAAATAGAAAATCTGCTGCTGGGAGAGATGAAGGTTTCATCAAAGACCATTTACTCGACAGGGATGCAGATGGCACTTAGGAGGCCATGTCAGCCCAGATTGTTTGGAAGCACTACCCAGGGCTGATGCAGAGCTGACCTGTCAGCATGCAGGACCCCCTTCCAGGGACATCTTTCCTTGTCATCTCAAGCATCGTTTTTGCCTCTTCTCCATGCCAGAGCCTTGTCTGTTTTCTCCCAGTTTGGTCACATGGCCAATGTGGCACAGCGTGTCTCCACCAGAGTGATGAGGAAATCCGAGGCCACAAGGACATCTCTTGGGCACTGGTAACAGCGGTGGGTGGGGGGAGCGGGGGTGGAGAGCAGCTGGACTGTGACCCACATCAATCTCATCTCTGTAGCTAGGTAACTGTGGGCACAGCACCGCACTTGTGTGGGTCTATAAAATGAAAGGTTTGTGGGAGATAAGTGGTTTCCAAAAGCATATCTCACCTTTTAAAATACCTGGGTCCCACCATGACAGACAAAATGTCTACTTTTGCCATGGAAGACTTTTTAACATTGACATGCAAAAATCATAATATATACACACTGTGCTCCCCCAGGACTCCCTCCACACCCCTCTTGGCACCTGTTGAGAAGCTCAGAATCAGGTGATCCCTAGAGTCCCCTCCTACTCTGACAGTTTTAGGCAGTAATGATGGCAGCACACCCATGCTCCTTGCTTACCATGTGCCAGGGGCTTTGCACGCAAGCACCTGGTTTCATCCTCACAACCACTCTATGAGGTAGACACTATGAATCCTACCAGACCAAGGAGGCAACGGAGACTCCGAGAGCTTAGGTCACTTGCCTAAAGGCCTACAGCTAGTACATGGCCAAGTCTGGCTGAGAATCCAAGCAGCTGTGGAACTCTTCGCCATGTTCTGTATCAGTGATTCTAATCTCTCCACGAATTTTAAGCATTTTAGAGGAGAAGAATCTACAACATTGCCCCAGTTATTCCCCAACCATAGGTAAAACCAGAAAGCTTCACTTGCTTAATCAAATTTCAATGGCATCCTGCAATCAGAGAAGATACCTGAAACTACCCAGCAGCACAGGCCCAGCCTGGCTTTGTTGTCAAGTGAGGTGGGACAGTGGCAAACAGTACCTATTACTGTTGTTTCCAAGTCTTTGTATCTCTACCATGATGAGGCTTTACACTGTGTGGCATTTTTACACCTCACACAAAAAGCCCTTTAAAACATCCTGTGCCATTTTCTCCTCACCACAGCCCTGTAAAGTGGTGGTGGTGATTATCATTATCCTCTCGTGACAGATGAAGAAACTGAGGCTACAGGAGTAAAATAACTTCCTCCAAAGACCCTAAGCAAGGGTCAGAGCTTGGATTCGAACCTGAGGTTTCCCACACTAAATCCACACATTTCCACATTCCCTGTGGCTGCTTCTCTCCATAAAAAGAGACACCAACTTTTGCATTTATGTCTTTCAAGTATATTTGCTGGCTCAGGGATGTGATATGATTTGGTCTCTCAGTTTGACAGAATGATTTGTCAGGGTAACTGTTCTATATGTAAATGGTTTCTATTTTTCTTTGCACAAACATTATAACAACATTAATGGAAGTCTAAGGGAAAAGAAAAATTCACCAATAAGCCTGCCACCCACAATAAATCTAGTTTTGCTTTTTCCACAAATTCCCTTCCAGCCCTCGCTCATGTGTAGACATGCTTTTTTGCAGGGTTTGTAAAGCTCAGCCTGGATAAAATTTGGTATCGTGCCTTTTGTATGTTATACTTTACTAAGAGCATTGTCTGTGTTGCTAAACTATCTTCATAATTAGCTCTTTAGTGACTCCACCTCACTTCAGTGAGGTTGGCTGCATCAGGTTCACTTAGCCATTCCCCTACTATTTGACAGTAGGGTGGTCACTGTACTTTTTTTATACCCGCTTTTTGCTTCCTTCTAGTTCTGGCCCAAGGAATGTGGGAGTATCACGATTGGCCTCAAGCCCTGGGCCCATGCCTCTACCTTCAACATGTCTCTCAGCTGTGGGAGGTGAGGAGCACCAGGAAATATTTTGTTTGGTGGCCTAGGGTTTCAGCTTCCTCCATACCTTCCAATGGGCTCATTAAGTTGGCTTAGGAATTATGCCTTTGGGAAGAAGGTCCCCAGGGGGATAGACACCACTTGATTCCCTTATAAGTCTCTGCCACTTCAGCATCCATCATACTGAAATCGAGGATTGTGAGAGTTCCATAAGCTTGTGACTATGAAAGGGCCAGGTCAACTATGAAAATGCCCGGCAAACGCAATGAGGTGATTTCATTGTGTTTAGGTACAGAGGAGAGAATGGTGGACTCATTTTCAGCTTGAAGCACAGATCACCTTGCTTACAGTGCCGGCGTGGCTGCTTGGTGAGGTGGAGAGGGGTTGGAAAGAAGCATGATACCAGTTGTCTCTGCTTCGGAAGCCCCTCTCAACACCTGGTTTGGGCTTAAATTCAAGAATCCCCCACTTTCTCGCTATCTCAGGAATCCTCAGCTCTAGCTTCTGGACCCAACATGGAGCCTCAAATCAGTTCAATTATTCCAACAACACAAACGTGTCATCAGACACACATAGTGTGGGACTTCTACAAGGCTGGGAATTGCAGTCCTTGTTGCTGTAGAGATCTGCTAGCCCTAACAGCACAGAACCATAGAACCCTCCTTTCACCATACCTGGTCCCCAGGGTTACTAACTCCTGTCACAGATGCAAAGATGCTGAAAAGCACATGGCATGGCACAATGGGCACAAGCTTGATAGTCAGACAGAATTGGCCTCAAATCCTGGCTCTGCAACTTCCTTGTAATCAGACCATGAGGGAGCTCACCCCCTGCGTCTCAGTTTTCTCCTCTGTAAAATGGCATCAACAGTCCCTGCCTGACCAGCACAGACAAGACTACCCATGAGCAGAGGTTACCCCCAGCAGGTACAGGTCAGGGGCATTCTGGGAGAGAAGGGGAGAAGGGGGCAGATGGGAAGCGAGGGGTACATGGAGAAGGAGGGGAGTGGGGGTGGTGGGGGGGAGGGAGCAGTGAAAATTGGTGTGGATCGTTTACCAGGAGAGATTCATCAAGTCCAAGACTGTGACTTGGTCATCGCACCTCCAGGCAAACCATTTTTGAAAACTGTTTCACAGAACAAATAGGAGCTATACTAATGGGAAGTTGAATGCAATATGTGCTAATTATTAAAATAAATAAAACGTTTCTCTATTGTTTTCCAAAAAACAATTCCCCCACCCCCCAAAAAAACCCACTCCCTGCCTGGAGGTTGTTCTGAGGGTTAAGTAAAGTTGTGGATGAAATGTGCTGGCATTTATATACAGGATGGATAAACAACAAGGTCCTACTGTAGAGCACAGAGAACTATATTCAGTATCCTATGATAAACCATAATGGAAAATAATATTAAAAAAGAATGCATATATATGTATAACTGAATCACTTTGCTGTACAGCAGTAATTAACACAACATTGTAAATCAACCATACTTCAATTTTAAAAAGTGCTGGCAGGGCTTCCCTGGTGGCGCAGTGGTTGAGAGTCCGCCTGCCGATGCAGGGGACACGGGTTCGTGCCCCGGTCCGGGAAGATCCTGCAAGCCGCGGAGCGGCTGGGCCCGTGAGCCATGGCCGCTGAGCCTGCGCGTCCGGAGCCTGTGCTCCGCAACGGGAGAGGCCACAACAGTGAGAGGCCTGCGTACCGCAAAAAGAAAAAAAAAAAAAAAGTGCTGGCATACAGTAGGTGTGTGATATTGGTTCCCTGTCTCTTCTCTGTGGGATACTGGTTCACATAGATGGTTCATATGTGCACAGGTATGCACATGCTGTGTAGTTAGGGTGGCACTACCATGTATCTTCCCTCACCCCATACAGATTCACAGGGCAACAGGGCTACACTTACTCAAGAGGTGAAAGGGGGTGTGAAAGTTGATGAGAAATCAATTCCAACTCACGAGCCTGGTAGACAAGTCTTTCCAGGGTCAAAGCAACCTATGCTCCATGGTCATGTTGGGCTTCCACACACTGTGACTACCCTGCCCCCACCCCCCACCTCCACCTGCTTTGTAGCTGCACTGGCTGCTCCCCACGGTCCCCCACACATGCCAAGCTCACTTCTGCTTTCATTCTCAGGGCAAGACCCATGGTGTTCCCCCATCTGCAATCATAATCACTTGTTTCATTTGAAAAGCAATCCCAACTTTCTAAAATCTTCCTAGCATCTCACACCACATCTTCCCAAGCCCCCTTGGCAGGGGTGGGGTGGGGTGTGTGTGTGCTAAGGATCACCTTTAAGGATTTATAGCTTTTATAGCTGAAGGATGGAGGTAACAGAGGTGAATGACTTGCCTAAGATCACCCTGCTGGTTCACAGGCAAGAGAGATGAGAACCCAAGCCTTCCAAGGCCCGGTCAACAGCTTTTCTCCACCCTCCGGTAAACAAATTTTAGCCCTTGCCTTAGAAAAGCTCACATTTTACTAGGGCAGATAAGCACGTAATAACAACCATAAAAATGACAATGCCTGAAGGAAACCAATCTGAAAAGGCTACATACTGCATGATTCCAACTATATGACATTCTGGAAAAGTAAAAGCTATGTTAATATTATAGTGATCAGTGGTTGCTAGAATGATTGGCGGTGGTGGTGGTGGAGGGGAGATGGAGGTGGAGCACGGAGCACTTTTAGGGCAGTGAAAATACTCTGTATGATACCATAACGATGGATACATGTCATTATACATTTGTCCAAACCCATAGAATGTACAACACCAAGAGTGAACCGTAACGTAAACTATGGACTTTGGGTGATTATGATGTGTCAGTGTAGGTTCATCAATTATAACAAATGTACCACTCTGGTGGGGGATGCTGATCATGCAGGAGACTATGCATGTGCGGGGGTAGGGGGGATATGGGAAATCTCTATACCTTCTCTTTAATTTTTCTGTGAACCTAAAACTGCTCTTAAAAATAAAAGGCTTTATTTTTTAAGAGACAGAGGAAAAGCACACTGAAAAAAAAAAGACAATGCCAGCAACGATAAAATTATGTACAAGTTCCCAAATTAGTACAGAGGAGGGAAAGATGAACTCTGTTAATTAATTTTGTATGGAGGAAGGAGGTCGGTCAGGTAAGGCTTTAAAGAAGAGGTGACACCCAATCAGGGTTTTGAAGGATGACTAGGAAATTGCCAAGAGAAGATAGGTGGTTAGAGGCAGGGGTCCAGACAGAGGAAAGTGCACTTGTGAAAGCATGGACGTGTTGAATGGGCATGTTGTATTTGGGAAACCACAAGTTATTCAAGATGGCTGGATCATCAAGTTCAACAGGAAGTGACGGGAGGTAAGGCCAGAGAAGTAGGTGGGGTCCAATCATGGAAGGTCTCTAAGTTGTGCTAAGGAACATATAATTTACCCTAGAAACTGGTGCTTCCCAAACCTTAGGCAATCCTGTTTTACATTCTCAAATTTTTCAATGCACCTATACTACTATTTACTTAGCCATTTTATTAAAAAAGGTTCACTTTAAAAACACTTAATCTTGCCCTAATAAAAAATATATGAGAAACCACAGGTTGGATTTGCTAGTTATATTTTTTCCTAATACACATGAAAATATATCCAGAACTCTGAAAGGTGAAAAAAAGTTTTGTCTATACCACCTGCAAATGATTCTCTGGGCCACCTGGGACATGCAGGGTACATGTTGGGTGCAATCCTGATCTCCCTTCTGCAAATTAGCAAGGCTTGGCTTCATAGCAGGGGAGTGCAGGGGAAGCTCATTCTGGGGGCTGTGCTATGCACGGCCAGGAGAAGGGCAAATATGGAGGCAGGGAGCCTAGTTCTGGAACGGGCCAGAGATAACAAAGGCCTGGACTCAGACATTGACACTGGGATAAGAGGAGGGGCTGCCAGGTCTCAGAGGAAGACTCAACAATAAAGATTTGTTGAATGAACGGATGGATGGGTGGGTGGATGAGTGAAAAGTGTAAGTGTGAGGTGAGGGAGAAAGAGAAGATGACTCCCAGGTTTCTAGTTTGGGTTCCTGGAGAGATGGTGGTGTCACCAAGAGAAAATGGAAAAGAGAAAGGGGGGCTTCTCTGCAGGGGCATGTGCTCAGCTGAGTGTGAGGTCCTCGTGTGATATTCAGGTGGAGATGGAGCAGTTGACTATGTTAGTTTGAGCTGGAGGTAGAGATTTGGAGGCCAGGCCTCTGGAGGTGGTCTCTGGGTGTGGCCTTGACCGCCAGGGGAGAGGGTGCAGAGTAGGAGGAGACACAGGCTGAGACAGCGCTCTGAGGAAAGGAATTTGCAGTAAGGGTGGGCAATGGAAGTGGTACTTTCTTTCTCCACAAAGCCTTTCCTCATGACCTCAGGACAAACCGCCACCCATGGCCAGGGCCTTGCTTCCTTCCTTAGGCCACTAGCCAACTTTCTCCTGTGTTTCCCTCCTCTCCTTGACCAGTCTGTGGGCAGCCTGGGGCTAGGAGGCTAACCAGGCTTTCTCTAGTTAGCCCAGTGGGCATGAATGTTCAACCAAGGCTTCTGGGACTGCCTAGGGATGCTGAGGGTGAAGGTACAGTGCTGGGGGAAGGCAAGAGCCAGAAGGCGAAGCGGGGCGGGAGGTAGAGTGAGGGGTGGGGGGAGAAGTGGTCATGAGACCACCTCCTCAGGCAGCCAGAAGCTACTCCCATAGCTACTGCCTCCAGGATGATCCTGGATTGGAGCTGCCACTGAAGATGCAGAGCAATTTTTAAGAGATGAAATGGCAGCCAGTAACTGTCCCAAGCTGTAGCACAAGCAGTTATGTGGGAAGTTACCCTCAAGCTCCTGTACTGGCCTGTACAAGGCATCTCCATTTAATACCAGCAGGTCCTGAGCCTCCAGTTCTGTGGCAGAGAAGAAGGAGGTGGCGGTTGGGCCATTCACTTAGCCGTGTCCTTAGAAGAGTGTGTCCCCAGAAGATTCCAAAGAAACTTCAATGCCCAGAACCTTTGCCGTTGGCTCATTCCACCACAGGGTCCCCAGTTCAGCCCATCCAGGAGGCCAAACCAGGACCTGCTCTGACAGGCGGGCCCCCGTGGCAGTCACCCTGCCTGGCCGCACATCCCAAGTCACTTGTTTTGTAGCTTCCCTCCTCACTACACCCTGCAAGACTCCCGTTTTAGGGCTGCCCCTAGGACTGGCTGGCCCTGGACAACTCCCCTCAACCAGACGGCCAGCTGAGTCCCCAGGAAAAGGCAGAGGCAACCCTCTGGGCCTGAGCATGGCAGATTTCCAGCAAGACACCTATCTATTTGTTGCTTTCTTATGGTAAACTTGAATTAAATTTAGTGAAAACTTTTTCTTCCTTCCCGCTGGCCTGAATGGTAGTTGAGGCCCTCCCCAACAGGTACAGATGAAAACCACTGGCTTCTCTGTGAGGAGGGATACTGAGAAGGGAGAGGAGGGGGCACCGTCAAGACAGAGGGAGGAGGGCAGGGAAGGTACCCCTGACCCTAGTGCATGCGGCCTGATCTGAAGCAGCAGTGGAAGGTGCTTCCCAGTGACCAAGGGAAAAGCAGGAGGGAAAAGAGTTGGTGGGGGGTGAAAGGGACAAGAGAAGTTGCGTCCACATTGCTCTTGCAATGCCTGGGATGGCGGGCTAGGAAAAGTTGTCTCCAGATCCTGTGTCCCTGATTTCCACACTGTTAGCATCCAGGAAGGGGTTGTTGGGGGGAAGCTATGCCAGCACCCTTGAGTCTTTGTTTGGAGAGGGCCCAGGGGCGAAGCAGGTCACGCCCAGGGTAGGAAGGCAACAAGCTCAAAGCTGGCATGGGCTCCTCTCGCCCTTGTGGTGAGGAGAGCTCCCTGCCGGGGCTGGGGCAGAAGGTGGGGGCAGGGCATTACACAGCAAGAAACAGATTCATCTGGATCATTCCGTGCATGCAGCATAGGAGGTAGAGCCAGGAGAGGTGTAGGTGTACAGTGCGGGGGTGGGGGCCGCTGGGGGAGATGAAGGTTTGAATAACAAAGGAGGCTCATAAAGGATAAGCCATGCATGGTTCCAGGTCTCTGCCTACTGATGCAGACAGAAAGCACAGTCCTAGCAATAAACTTCAGTCCACAGCACGTTGCTCACTTCCCTGACGCTCCAGCTACCCTCCAGAGGCTACACGGGGTTGCTGACGAAGAGGCCGGCCCCTACCAGCTCGGGGAGCTCTGACTTATGCAATTCAGGCTGGCGCGGGAGCAAGGGAGCTGGGAGTTCACCGGCATCTCCCTCGGGCTCTCTCGCCGCCCCCTGCCAGCCCCTGAAAGTCACGCCAAGGGTCAGGGGCCCCCGCGCGGCTGCAGCTGGGGAGGCCCTGGTTGGAGGGGCCCCGGAAAAAGGAGGGAAGGGAAGAGAGTACCTGTTGCTGAATGCATCCTGCTTTGGCTCTTACTCCTCGGTTGCTTGTGGTGAGAGTTGCCCATCATTCTGTTCTGGACTGGCAGCCGCCCCGTGGCTGCCGCCGCCGCCTCCTCCTCCTCCTCCTTTTCCTCCTCCTCCTCCTCCTCCCCCTCCTCCCCCCTCCTCCTCCTCCTCTGCCTGTGCTCCTCCCCAGGTGCTTACATCACCTCAGCTTTGCTTCTCACACACATGGCTCATCAAAATCCCACTTGTGCCCCTGGCACACAATTGTCCAGATCTGACGCTCTCACTTGGACTAGAGCCTGCTAGGAGCTTCTCTCAGCCTCTCTCTATCTCTCTCCCTCTCTCCCTCCCTCTCTCCCTCCCTTCCTCTCTCTCTCTCCCCCTCCCTCCCCCCTCCCCCTTGCTTGGTGCTCCACTCAGGTTGAGCAGCCCAGGTTCCAGGAGAACCCTAGTGAGCCTCGAGTTTGGCCCCCGCCACATCTGTCTCTGCAGACGGGGCCAGCACGGGAGCCCTCGGGGACCCGTCTCGCCAGCCCTCACCGTCCCTGGCTGCCTCTGTTCCTAGTGCTGTCATTTCTGCTGCCGCTAGCTTGCGGCTCTGTCTGCAGAAGCTTGCAGGAGCGAGGGGCCAATAACAGAGCCTAATCTGGGAGTGTGACAGGGACCAGTGAAGGAATGTGCTACCCAGGAATTCTAAGTGACACAGTTCCCTGCTCCACTGGGGGACGGATCCAGTTCTGTAAGTGACAGCTGCCAATGGACTCTGGGCTCCAGTCTTGACTGAGGAAATCTGGGCAGAGCACGAGGCTGCCAGGCTGCAGACTGGGAACGAACACAGCCAGATGCCTCTCGCATGCCCAGTGTGGCCACTAGGTGTACCTGCCTCCTTGTCAGACACACCTGAAGTCTCACTCCACTCTCCCCTCCTTCGCCTGCCTTGTCTTCCCAGGGGAGGGTAGCGCTGGCAGCCCAGAGATTCACAGACAGGAGCCGGGACCCTTGGCAGCCAATGAGAAGGCTCCTTCCATGAGTCCCACTGTAAATCCTCTTCCTCTCTTTCTCTTCTCTCTCCCTCCCTCTCTCTCTCTCTCTCTCTCTCTCTCTGTCACACACACACACACACACACACACACACACACACACACACGAGGCTGTTCACTGCAAGCGTTGCAGCCCTGTGGGATAAATGACATGGGGCAGGTTGTGCTGGCTTAGCAGCTCATTCCAGCCACAATAGCCTGGCAGCGAGGAAGGGCCATGACTCCTGGAATCAGCTCTGCCAGAGCCAGACAGCCTTGAGTGACTTCACTTACTTAGCAGAGTTGTCGTACTGCCCAACGCTGATGTCATCAGACTCATGCTCACAGAGACAGGGAGCCTGTCTGTCACAATCACGGCCACGGAGCACTGTGGATGCAGGTCCAACTACAGCCTCAGCCTGGCAGACTTGGGGCTCTGTGCCACCCAGAAAGCAGAGCTTTCTGACTTTGGGGCAAGAGGTCTAAAGTGGGATCCATCTGTCCGTCCATCCGTCCATCCATCCACCCACTCACTCTCCCATTCAGTCATTTAGTCATTTTTTCAACAGTTTCCAGGGATCTGCTCTGGCCAGGCAGGCCTTGTGCTAAGTGTTGGGGACACAGCGGTGTAAGTCACCATGTAGGAGGGGTGACTGACATATCCACAGACCATGACAGTACAGTGTGATCACTGCTATACTAGGGAAAGGATCACATGCTGGGGGAACACCAAAGAGAAACTTCTTTGGTCTGGAAAGGTTGGAGATACCTTCCCAGAGGAGGTAACTCTTGCAGTGGGTCGAGAAGGATGAAGAAGAATTGGCCAGACCCAGAAAGGGAAAGGGTAGATTGTTAAATATTTGGAATAGTACCTGTGCTAGGAACATCTCCTGCCAGGCCCCCAGATGTCAAGGGCCTGTTCAGGTTTCTTCAATAATTCCACACACATCCCTTCAGCTCCACCTCTGTGCCAGAACAAGGCTACAGAGGGAGGCAGACACTGCTGGGGAGATAGATAATTATACTGAGAAGTCACAGGATGGTGTGATCCTTGCTTGGGCTTTGCAGCTCACTGTTGAATGTGTCAGGAGGCCTCCAAGGGGACCTACTGGAGGTCAGAAAAGAGGTCTTGGGAAATAGTGGTCCCAGAGCAAGTGTGAAGGACCAAGGGTGAAGCATCTTGAGAAAACAGATTTATGAGAAAAACCTTAAAGATTTATGAACATAGGAAAAACCTTGAAGGTGAGGTTTGGGGGCAGTTTGGTCCCTGCCCTCTTGTCCACTTGTGGTGTGTCCTAGATATGAGTCTTGGTAGGTCCAAGGTTGTAAACATGGACTGATAAAAGCTTAGAGAGGCTGGAAGAGACAGAACCCTGATGTCTTGAGATAGTCCTAAAATGCACAGGAACACCCTGAGAGTCAAAGCAGAATCGAACTCAACTGGGCTGTGCACTTGGGCCACCAGATGATATTCCCAGGGGCCAGGTGAGGAAGATTGAACAGGAACAGGCATGTTTTGGAAGTGTTTGGGGACTAAGGGGATGGAGAGGGGCTGCTGAGGAATGAGTGAATGATAAACTGAGCACACTTGTGTACTCACTACCCAGGTCAACAAACTGAGCCTGACCAGGACTACAAAAGCCCTCCTACGATCAGTTTTTAAACCATTATTGCAGATCTCCTCACAATAGCCCTGTCAGGTAGATATCAGTTCAATCCACTTTACAGATACCTAAACAGAGGCTAAGTGAGGGGAGGGAGCTTGATTGAGGTCTCCACTGGGCTCTTCCTCTGGGCCTATACACCTGCTCAAGTTGCCCCCAGAGGAGAAAAGCCAACAGAACAACAGACACAGAACCCCTCCTTTCTCCTTGTGTCCCTTGACCTTATCATTCCTCTCCCTCCTTTTCTTGTCTGAGCTTCTCATAAGGGGAGTCTACAGCCCGTGTCCCACGTCCTCACCTCCTCCCCTCTGCAGCCCTGGCCCCTCCTCATCCCTCACCCAGTAACCAATGTCCCCATGGCCACATCCAGGATGCTTCAGCATCTTTTGTCATTGGGTCTCCCTGCTCTGTTTGCCACTGGGAGTCACGTGCTCCTTCTTGACTAAATGAACCCAACTAGTACACGGGGCAGCCAGTATTTGAACCCCTGTCTGGCTATCTCCAAATTCAGCACCTTCTCCACCATACCCCTCTTTATCATCTAACAGGGATGGGAAATGCCTTTAGACATGTTTACCACTTTCCTCTTCTTCCCCTATCCATTTACTGAATCCTGTAAGCTATTCCTTGGAACTGTCTCATATCCAAGCACTTCTCAGTGTCACCTCCAGTTCTCTCACCCTGGTCCCAGCCACCATTATCCCTCTCCCCCAGAAAACTGCAGTGAGCATCCTCTTCACTGGGTTCCCTGCTTCCATCGCTGCATCTCATAGTCTATTCTGCACACAACAGCCAGAATGAGCTTTTACAAACGTAAACCAGATCATATCAGTCCACTGCTTGGAGCCTTCCAGTGATCTGTTGTCTAAAGTGTCAAGTCCATGCTCTCTAGCCAACACTCAGAACCCGCCCAGCTGACCTCTTCAACTTCTCTCTCTCTCTCTCGTTCCCTGAAACAAACCCCTCTGCCCATGCAACCTGTGGGCTACTCGTTATATTCTTTACCTTGTCCTTGTGATTTATCACTCCATGGTGCAGCAACCCGGGAAAGGTTTTGTAGTCAGAGAAATCTGGATTCATATCCCCACTCTGCCATTTCTGCCTGTGTGATCTTGCAAAGTTACTTAACCTCCCTGCCCTCGACTTTCCGTATCTGTATAATGGAGGATGAAAACATCTAACTTGCAGGCTATTGAGAGATATGTTAGCTAACGGGCATCAGGCACGTAGTAGGTGCTTGCTAAAAAGTGCTTCTCATCCCCTTCTCACTGCCTCTCCTTATTGTTCCCAAATCCTACAGCCCCTCAAGCTTCAGCTCAATCCCCACCATCCCATGAAAGCCCTCTCCCCACCCACCCTCAGTCTGCAGGGCTCACTCCCTCCTCAGTACCTTCAGCCCCGGCTGTATGAGCCACTCACTTGTCCCTAAACATAGATGTCCTGAAATTGTTAGAAATCTTGCATGTGCTCATGAACCTTCTCTGCCCAGGCAGCTTGTGAGTTCCTTGAGGGATGGGTTGGAATTTGCATCTTCGAGTATGCCCTGCACAGGGCCTGGCACAGAGGATGTCTCAGTGTTTGCCAGTCAATCAGCAAAGACCAAGCTACCCTGACCAGGCAGACCTTCCTTCCTCCTCTTCCTCCACATCTTCTTTGCTCCCTGACAATCCCTCCAAAGGCTCCACATGCTTGGTCCTCGTGTCCCTACCAACCCAAGAGTCTTCTGAAAATGTTCTCATCTCTTTTTACTTATCAGGGTGGACCTCCAGGCTGTGTGTGGTGCTAGTGGCAGCTGTTCTGCTGGGTCCACTGATATGAGATCACTGCTCATAGAACGGTGCCAGGAAGATCAGCTACCCATTGCGCCGAGTAGTGTGCTGGGGATGGGATGCAGTGGCTTTAGGAAGGGGTTAGACCCGTTATGATGTTTTCATGTGGAGTTTTAGAGGGGAAAGGGCTTCAGCACACACATAAGCCACGCCAGGCCAGGAGCAGCCGTGGCTATGGAGGAAAGGCCAGGTCCTCACCCGACTTGGAGTCTTAGAGACACCAGGAGAGGTGACAGAGAAGTCTGAGGCTTGAAATAAGCAAGTCTGGGGTCCATTTCCCCAAAGTGAAAGCGTTTAAGGCTCATTGTTGCCACCTCATCAGTCACATCCAGCTGTACTCGGGGCTGGGGGAAGAGTGGACGGGGCAGTAGTATCTCCAGACTGTCCCCGGGAGCCCAGGAGCTGGAACTAGAGCCAGCACGTGGCTTGAGTCATGCTCTCACTCACTCCTCACAACCACCCTGTGACCTGTGTGCATTATTAGGCCCGGTTCTGCAGATGAGGAAGTAGAGCTTGGGGAGGGAGGTGGAGCTGCTAAGTGACATGGTCAGAACTAAAAGCCAAGTTAGACCAACTCCAAACCTGGTCCTTCCCTCCTCTGGCCTGGCTGCCATTACCCTCACAAACACTATCCGGCTGTGGGCAAACCTCCAGGTGCAAGTTCCGCAAGGAGAAGTGGATTCTAATACCCGGCTCCAACTCTGGCTCTGGCAGGCCGTAGCCGACGAGAAGCTGGCCCCAGGCAGTTCACTCAGTGCCCCATCCCGGGGATACTTTCCCACTGCACATCAGTCACAGCCCCTCAAGCCTGAAGCACTAACTTCTCTTCCAGCCCCAAATAAGAGCTGCCTGTTTTCTACTTCTTCTGCCAGGAATGCTTTTCCTTCCACTTCCAACTCTGCTTGTGAAAAGTCATATTCATCTCTCAAGACCCAGCCTCCTCCTCCATGAAGCTTACTTTCAGCCTTGCAGACAGAAGCAAACTCACCTCCACGTGGCCATATCCTCTTTATTTGTTATTAAAATTTTTTCCCCAAACTCATCAAGTTGTATACATTAACTATGTACAGTTTTTGTATGTCAATCATACCTCAATACAGTGGTTAAGAAAACATATCCTGGGCTTCCCTGGTGGCGCAGTGGTTGAGAGTCCGCCTGCCGAAGCAGGGGACATGGGTTCGTGCCCCGGTCCGGGAAGATCCCACATGCCGCGGAGTGGCTGGGCCCGGGAGCCATGGCCGCTGAGCCTGCGCGTCCGGAGCCTGTGCTCCGCAGCGGGAGAGGCCACAGCAGTGAGAGGCCCGCGTACCGCAAAAAATAAAATTAAAAAAAAAAACATATCCTCTTCACAAATGTCAGGCCCATAGCACATGCCTCCTCGTCCTGCTTCAAGCCTTTCCTGATCTTCCCAAATGTAAACTGCCTCTTCCTTGTGTTTACGACGTTACAATACAATGTTCCCCAAAGTGTGGTATACATTTTGCTGTGGCAAATGCTAGTGAGAGAATGGTACGAGAGAGGGAATTTTCAGTATATGTGAAGGATCTTTTTAAAGTTTAATAGTCATGTATTCATTCTAATGCATATTAAATTCTAATAATATTCAGAGGAAAACTCTAGTGCAGAAAATGTGTAATTTCCTGAGCACTCAAGGCTGAATTAAGTGAGTTGGTTTAAAGAAAAATAATTCAGTATCTTTAAAGTATATTGAATTACTTACACCTTCCTCCCAGGGCTGTTGTGAGAAGATCTGCAGTGATGGCCAAAAACTGCTTTGAGGAGGGCTTCTTTAGTCCTGGTCAGGCTCAACTTCTTGACCTGGGTAGTGGGTACATTGGTGTATTCACTTTGTCATCATTCATCAATGTGAGCACTTTTTGACGTGTGCATTTTTTGGTGTGTATGTTAATTACCCGTAAAATTTATTTTTGGAAAAGCAGCTGACAAATTTTAAAAACAGTCCCTTGCTCAAGAGGAGCTGAATACTTTGTGTTTGGGGCCCAAGTGACTAGAGAGGTGGTGCCGTTAACATCCAAGGAAGGGAGGGCGCGGCTGTATAGAAAGTGGGTTTAGGGAAAGCAGGAGGCTGTGGATTTGTGATTTGGGGCATGTTTTCTTCTTTGTCCCCTGTCCCAGTGAGAAAGCCAGAGCACCTTCTGAGAGCTGGTGCTGATGAGTCGCAGGCCAAGGGGGTGGAACCAGCCTGGATCATAAACGAGCATACATCCCAGAGGCTGAGCAAAGAGGCCGGCACAGGGGACAGAGTGTTGGCTGGATGCTTCATAACCTTGGGTGGGTTCTGGGCCTCTCTGCACCCCATTTAGTTCCCACTTGGGCAGTGAAATAAATGGACCTAACTGTTCCCTGAGGGTCCTGTCAGCTCAGACATTCAGAAAGGTGTTGCTGCACTGAAATTTTCAACAACAAATGTGTTGCACTGAAATTTGTCAACGAAGGCGTTCTTGAATCATCTGAGCACTCATTCTGTTCTAGGCAACGTTCTGGTCATAGGGGATGCAAGATTGAGAGGCCCCAGCTGCTGCCCTCAGGGGGCTCCCAGGCCTCGGTTTTTCCAATATACTTGCTCCTGGGGATAGACCAGCACCAAGTTCCAGAGTAGGAGGGTCTCTAGAGACTTGCAAGGGAAACCCTAGCTGGGGTTGGAAATGCATGAGGCCGGGAAGGGCAGAGAAATGTGTGAAGTATGCTGCGGGAAGCAATAGGGGGTGGTGGAGAGCTGGAGTGTACATGCTGCCCATCCCTGACTCTGGGCCCTAAGCACTCAACCTCCAAACTGCAAAACCTCTGTGCTAGCCCAGCCCAACCTATCTGTGGTCCACAGGCTGCCAACAGCTTGCCAGTGTGCTTCCCACCAGCTGTGGACTCCCAGTCCTCTTGAGCCCATACCCCAGCATCTGTATATTGACGTATAAATGATATTCATGTAATACTGTGCTAATCGATCTTATAAATTGTAAAACATAGACAAATATGGAAATTCAGATGTGACTAAAATGAATGTTAATAGGAATGTTAATATTCTCTTCCTGCACCCCGATGGATTATGCACCCACTTTGGTAGCCACAGGTCTAGTGAACCACCATCTGCCTTACAGCCAGGTGATGGAAGAAGGCAAAAGGAGGGGATAAGCATGTGTTGTGCTCTACTATCTTTCAGGCTTTGTTCTCAGTGCTCTGCATGCCTTAGTTATTCATTCATTCAATAGATTTCATTGAGCCTATTATACCTAGGCCCTGTGCTGGGCACTGGGGGACAGAGAGATGGACAGGACACACACAAGGAGTTTACAATCCGGTCAGAGGAGACAGACAATAATCAAAGACACACACACACACACACACACACACACACACACACACACACACACACAAAATAATCAAAGACACAAATAACCAAGGTAGGACTAGCTTGTGAAAAGTGCTATGAAGAAATCAACATGGCAATATGACAGTGAGTGATGGGGGTGGGGTGGGGAGCTAGTTTGGATAAGTCATCAGGGAAGGTCTCTCTGAGCTAAGAAATGAGGATGTCCAGGAGCCAGCAGAGGAAACAGAAAGTGCCAAGTCCATGAGGTGAAAAGGATCTTAATGTTTTTGAGAAATGGAAAGGAGGCCAGCACATCTAGGGTGGAGGAGGTGGTGGGGAGAGTTGTGGATTTTATTTTAAGTACAATGGGAAACCGTTAGAGTTTTAAACAAGGGTGTGATAAGATCTGATTTAAAAATTTAAAAGGCCACCATGTCTGCTATGTGGACTATGGACTGAAAGGGGGTTCGAGTAGAAATGGGAAGCGAGGAGGCTACCATACTTGTCCAGGCAAGAGACGATGGACCAGGATCAGGGCAATGGAAACAGCGAGAAGCAGGCAAGCATAAGATATATTTAAACCTTGTGACAACCTTACAATAATGCCCTTGAAAGGCCAGTATTATCATCCCCACTCCCCTTATGAGGGAACTGAGGCCAAGAGAAGTTAACTTGTCCAAGATCACACAGCTTGTAAGTGACAAAAGCAGGATTCACCCAGGTCTGCCTGGCTACATTTCCATCCTACTCAGAATTCTAATTATGTTTCCTGCTCCAGGGACTCATTCACCAAGACAATACAGGGTCTTCCTGATTCAATCCTGAAAATTACTGGGCATCCTGAACAAAGAAAAGGGGATTGAAGACTATTTGACCCAGCACTCAGCCAAGGTTATATAAGTGATTAAAACAGTCCATTTGTCCCATTTTCTTAAACATGCTGAGTTCACCAGAGCTCAAAGTAAGGGAAAACCCATTCTTTCTTTTGGAGGGGGAGTGGACAGGAGGAGGGTGGTGATGGTGTATTTGGAAAGAGAAAAATAAAAAGCTGCCAATTTGTGCCTTCAAGGAAAGCCCAGGGGCGCAGGCCAAGCCAGGGGAAGTGACTTGCCAAATCCCTCACGGCCCCCAAAGTTATCCGTGTGAAAAAGAAGGCGGAATTGTTCCTGCCAAAGACATGAAGTCCTTTACAGAGCACTTTGTTAGCAAAGCCTAGCATCCCCGTCACTATGCAAAGCACGCTGGAATGTTGCCATGGCAACAGGCAGCTGGGTGCCTGAATCAGCTCAAGGGCTGCCTCAACAGAGAGGCCTAAGCCCCGTGGGGGTATCTCCCAGAGGCAGGGGGTGGAGAGGTGCGAGCCGGTTTTGTGTATGTTGATGAAGATCCCTGAGCTCACTTCCAGGTTACCAGGGTCCAAAGCCTGTGTCTTGGGGAAATACTTCTGGTTGGCAGATTTGCCTAACTTCCCTAAAACACAGCACCCCAGGTTGTCATGACCTGACCCTTTTCCCTGGCTCTCTCCTGGCGGTGGGGTGGAGAGAAGAACAGAGAGCCACAGTGACAGGGGAATAGAATGGGTGGTGCCATTCTCCAAGTTAGGTGGCTCTGGAAGAGGGGCAGGTGCAGGGAAGGGGGAGAGAGCTCAGCTTGGCCACTGGGCATGTGCAGTGCCTCTGGGCGCAGCTGTCCGGGAGGCGGTGGAGATGTGCAGTCTGGAGCTCGGAGGAGGTCAGGGGTATATGGAGCAGTCACTACCTCTCAGGGGTATATGAAGCCAAAGATAGATGAGCCGGTCCAGTTTGAGTGGGGAGAATGGGAAGAGAAGGGAGCACTGACGTTTACGTTTTGTGTCCTTTTTGTGTCTCTCCCTGGCTCTGCACTAGTCCAACTTTTCGGGAAACCCCTGCAATGCAGACCAGTGCCCTCCTGCAACTGGGCGGACAAAGATGACATGGGCTCGTGTGCATAGGGCCTTAGCAATCCAGGCAGGCAGCTGGCACCCCTGACATGAGGATCTTCTGGAAGAGGGACTTGATAATCCCAACAGGTCGTGAAGAATTAAGGGGCAGGAAGAGAAAGCCTTTAAGTATTGAGAAGCTGTCAAGCCCGTGGTGGCAGAAACAAATTTTCCAAAATTCTGATTTTCACTTGAAAGTTCAAATTTTATCTTTGGCAACAGGCACTGTCAGCTGTTTTCCTTGAAGTGACAGGCTCACTCCATTCATTTTTGAGAAAATGTCTGCCAAGTACCCAAGTCTGAATAACCATAGTTTGTCTGTCAGTCGTCCTTTCAAGTAAAAATGATGTTCCATGAAAAAAGAGGCCTGTTGAGCTCACACCTCAAACAATCGCACAAGTGCTTTTCCTTGAGACGAACATCATCCTTCGGCATCAGCACAAGTGCTCTATGTGTTCTTCCTGTTCCGTCACACAGAATATTAAAAAGATTTGAACTCAAGGGTCAAGATTTAATCAAATTAACAATTTTTACTGCTTTATCAAAAAAAAAAAAACTGAGAGTGTGTGGTGGTGAAGTATTCAATGACCGCTAGTACAGTTTGGTGCCACTGCCTTGATTCATACTAAGGTGCCAGCAGTTTTGCCTTTGGTGCAAACGTCAGCCTCGTGAAAAAGGCAAATAATGTCTTAGTACAATATTATCTTGAAAATAGCTCTGATCTTGCACACCTCCTGAAAGGGCCCTGGTAACTCCTAGGGGTCTGTGGACCACACTTTAAGAACTGCTGGTTTAGAGAAATTCTTGCCCAGGTCCATGGGGGCAACTTAAGAAAGGTTTATTGCAGTACTATTTGTGGTCATAACAGGTTGGCAGGACCAAGACGTCCAATCTTAGAGGAACGGAGAAGTAAAATGTGACAGATGTATGCTGTGTCAGAAGTAATAAACTAGATGTGCACATAGCAGCATAGGGAGACTTCAAAAACTGAGTGTTGAGGGAAAAAAGAATATGATCTATGGATCAACACCACTTATGTAAATTAAAAGCACATATATACATAAAACACTATGTATTTTTCAAAGACATCCATACAGGTACACCTCATTTTATTGCACTTCTCTTTATTGTGCTTCGCAGATGGCGTGGTTTTTTTTTACAAACTGAAGGTTTGTGGCAACCCTGCATTGTCAGATAATGGTTAGCATTTTTAAGTCATAAAGTATTTTAAAATTAAGGTATGTACATCTTTTTTTTAGACACAATGCTATTGCACACTTGATAGACTAAATATAGTGTAAATAGCTTTTGTGTGCACTGGGAAACTGAAAAAAAAATTTGTGTGACTTGCTTCATAGCGATATTAGCTTGAAGTGGTCTGGAACTGCACTGGATTGCAGTGGTCTGGAACTGGACCCACAACATCTACGAGGTATGCGTGTATTTCCAAGAACACATACCAACCGACTAGAGAGGGGATGGGCGTGGGGATTAGAGGTGAAAGGGAAAAATAAAATAAAACTGCACAAAAATTTAAAGGACCTTGCATGGATAGATAATAGTATGCAGAGCAATATATTTAACTGTGCCCTTGAGTGCAAATAAGGACAGAACGAATGGGAGGCAGAAAACAGTCTACTCTTTCAAGAGCTCTGATGGTGAAAAGCAGGGGGGATTGCTGGAGAGAGGTCCCGAGAAAGAAGTGGATTGGACATCTGCATTTTGCCTTCTATCAATCTACCCAACATGCACTAGCTTGGGTTACCACTGGCCTCCTGGTTTCTAAAGTTCACAGAATAAGGCCAGAATAAGATAGGGGAGGGCATGGAAGGAGCTTCCACTTTCTGGCTCCTATTTTCTCTGGGAAGTAGGAGATGAGATCATTTCTAGGAGATGGTATGTAGTTGGGGCTTGAAGAGCCAGGGAAGGGACTTTCCTGGTGGTCCAGTGGTTAAGAATCCGCCTTCCAATGCAGGGGACGCGGGTTCGATCCCCGGTCAGAGAACTAAGATCCCACATGCCGCAGGGGCAGCGCCACAACTAGAGACCCCATGTGCTGCAATGAAAGATCCCACATGCTGCAATGAAAGATCCCGCATGCTGAAACGAGGATCCCCATGTGCCGCAACTAAGACCCGATGCAGCCAAATAAAAAATAAAATTAAATAAATAAAACAAAACAAAATAAAATAAAAAGAGCCATGGAAGATGTGAAGCAGCTGCCATAGAGACTAGAGAGAAATAAAAGTATGTCTAGGCAGCATCGAAGGCCCAGCTGGAGACTGAGGAACCTCTGAGATAGATGGGAGGAAAACTGCCTTGATTTTTCATTCATTTATTTAGTCAGTCAATTAGTTAACAAAGAGTTATTAAACGTCTGTTATGTGCCAAGAAGATTGCAAAGTACTTGGGATACCATAAGGAGTAAAATAGGCATAGTCCCTATCCTCATGGACCTGCCAGCCTAGGGGTGTATGTGTGTGTGTGTGAGGTGGGGAGAGGTGGGTGTTAAGTGAGCACATAAATACAAATATAATTAAACCATGATAACTACAAGGAAGGAAGAAGGTACAGGATGTTGAGAGTGTATACTGGTGAGGCTGGATGCAGTTCGGGAGACCTGCTGATAAATAGAGATCTCAATCCTCATTTTCAACAGCTTCACAGTACCTCACTGTAGGGCCATGCCATAACTGACTTAGCCAGTCCCCTATTTAGGGCATTTAGAATTTTTTCCTTTTCTCTCTACATCATAGTCAACACTTTGTTTTTGTTTTTTTTTTTTTTTGCGGTATGCGGGCCTCTCACTGCTGTGGCCTCTCCCGTTGCGGAGCACAGGCTCCGGACATGCAGGTCCAGCGGCCATGGCTCACGGGCCCAGCCGCTCCGCGGCACGTGGGATCCTCCCGGATCGGGGCACGAACCCGTGTCCCCTGCACTGGCAGGCAGACTCTCAACCACTGCGCCACCAGGGAAGCCCCATAACCAACATTTTGATGTACATCTTTGTATAAGAATCGTTGGGCACTTGTTTATTACCTTAGCATGCATTTCTAAAAGTAGAATTGCCAGGCCAAAGGGTATACACGTGTTAAGGCTTTTGAAAGATACTGCCTAAATGCCCTGCAGGAAGGCTGTACCGATTTACCTGGGAAAAAGTCTGTTTCAAAAAATAAAAGATTAACAGTAGTCAGATCTAAGTGGTAAAAATTCTGTAAAGATTGTTTTATTTTCTACATTTATATTTCTCCTCATTTCTCCAGCTTCTAACCACTCTTGTGTGTATGTGTGTTACTCATTTTAGGACGTTTTTTGAATCGTTAATGCATATGCACTGCATAAATATTAAGAGAGTACAAAAGTGAATTCAGAGAAAAGTGAGTCTCCTTGAGTCCTAGCCCAGTTTCTTGGACATCCTGCCAGAGATGTTCTGTGCATATACAAGAAATTAGATGGTAGCATCATATTACACACATTTTTGGCACCTTACACTTTTCATTTAACACAAAGAGCCACCTCATTTTTTAAGGTTGCATAGTATTCCATGGTTATTCAGGCCATTTCTACTCTTTTCCCATTACATTTTTTTTTTTTTTACTTATTTAACAACGATAATAACAAAGGCGGAAAAGGAAGAAAAAAAGAGCATCTACTGAGGTTAGAATATGTCTCCATTTGTTCAAGTTACATGCTGGGTGACAGGAATAAAAAGGTAAGAACTTTTTGTTAGAGTTTCCAGAAAAAAAAGCAGATTGTTTTTTAGTCTCAAGGTTTGGAACACTTGTGCTTTCACTAAGCAATTGACTTGCTTTTATCTGTGAATCTTATAACTGATCATGCATCCCCTTTCTGTTATCTGCCATGAAAGCTTAAAGCCAAATTTCGAGATTCATGTTTATCAAGAAGGGACTTCTTCACCAGTTACCCTTGTTTTCCCCTTGCCTCATCTTTCTCTCGTACATCTGATTTAGGCTCTTTCCAAGTACTGGGTGTATCTTCATAAGCTACCTTAAATCCTTTTTGGAATAAGTCAAGGTATAAATCATTTTTTACAAAAATTGAGCTAATGCTTGGGTCTCTCTCCAATGCAGTCCTCAAGAGGGATGGGCAAGATGTGAGCAGAAGATGTTTCAAGAAAACAAAAACCTAATGTAAGGTCAATCGATTTCTGGGCTACATGCGTCAAAGCTGAGGTCTTCAGCTTCCAAACACGCAAAGCAATTTAGAGCTCGAGTTCCCATGGCAACTGTGTCGGAGAAGATGCAGGAGCCTGTCCTGGCGGTTGCTGGGGGAGCCTGGCCTGGTGGTTGCTGGGGGAGCTCTGGCTGCTGGCCGCATGACTTCACTCAGGCCCGAGTGTTTAGATGCTCAGGGACTGTCCATTAACGGGGAGCACTAGATTTGAACCTAATTGAAAATGTAGTTACTGAGAAGAGGTGAAAAGCATACACTGGAGATGGGGTGAGAACAAGGTAGCCCTCCAACACTTGAAGTTAGTTCTCACTTTTCTTTTCCTCCCTCTCCCCACTGAGAAGGAGGTTAGGAAGCAGGAGATAGAAGCTTGGTGGGAGGGATCCACACCACGCTGTCCTTTGTCAAAGGGGCTGAAAGAGTGACTGGGGTATAGACCTCATCAGCATATTTAAAGCCTCAGCCTAATTGATTGCTTTGGCCTCCATTGAAGAAAGGTTGTGTTCACCGCAGGGGGAGGGGCTGCTTGGAGGCTGGAAGAGGGAAGCCCAGAAGAAGTAGAATGGGGCAAGGTCAGTGTACGTTCCCCTCACCACTAGAGGAGAATATAGATGAGTATTCATCTGATCTGGGAAGAGGGAAGACTTTCTAAGCATAAAAGTCACAAAGGAAAACGGCCACACATTTGGCAGCATCATTTAAAAAAAAATGTTAGCACATCCCAAAGCACAATAAATCAAAAATCCAAGTACCAAAGTGGGAAATAAAAATATATTTGCAGCACAGGGCAAAAAAAGGTTAATATCTATGTTACATAAAGAGATTTAAGCAATAAGTTCTTTGCCAATAAGTAAAACATTTTACTTTTATAATCAGGAAAATCAACTCTATTTAAGACAAGGTTGGGGGGTGGGACCAGAACATGTCATTCTCTGAGAGGGAAGCTATTAAGAATCTCAGAACATGGATCAGCTCAGACAACTGCAAAAGTGGCCCAGAGAAGAGAGAGTTTGAAAATGTCCTGCTTATTGCACTGGGGAGGTGGGAGTGGGGGTCTCCTAAAGCTTATTGAACCCAACTAAAAGCAGCCAATTTAGAACAACCTACCAAACGGTACTAGAACTTGTCATTGACATGTGCAAGTAGGATAACTCTGCTTCCTATGCAGAGTACAGAGAGGAGCATGGCAGAGAACGGCTTATGTAGTCTCCTTGGAAAGAGGGCTATGCTGTATCCCCAGCACCCAGAGCAGACCTGGCCCAGAGTGAGAAGGTGCTCAGTGAGGCCTTGCTGAAGATTCTGTAAGGCTCTCTTCGTGATGACCAAGTCCTTAGATGGAGTCCCTGCCCCCAAGCCACCTTCAAGGGACTCACAGGGGAAGCAGACATATTCTGTGTTTCTCTAGATGGTAAGACTGTTCATTTCTCCCACAAACATTGCTTGACACCTACTATGTGCTGGGCATGAGATGGGAGTGGAGGAGTGGACCCCCAGATGAGAAGATTATTACAGAAAGTTCCCAGTTTGGGGAAGATAATATGCAACTTGTGAAAGAAGTGGCTTTTGAGATGGGCTTTGAAGGTAGGGTAGGAGTTCAGGAGGCAGATGTAGTCAGGGAGAGCATGAGAATTGAAGTGAAGGCAAAGACATGTGAGTGGGCGAGATGATCTCTCAGGCCCTTTTCAGCTCTGCCAGTCTGTGGTTCTGAACTTCAGCCTCATCCTAAGCAATAATATCTCTATGACACCATGGATTTGATATGCTGCTTATACTTTTCTCTAGTGTATAGAAAAATAAATACATAAGCATTCAAATAAAAGGAAAAGTTCATCCGTACCTCTGGAAGGCATTTCAATTCATGAAAGTGGAGGAGATTCCAAGTTTTGGGAAATTGTACCAAAGGTAATAAAGAGCCACTGAAGGCTCTATCTCCAGAATTGAGAAGATTGGATGGGGAGAGAATGAAGACAGGCAAACTAGTCAGGAGGCTCTTGCAAGAATCTAGTGAGAGGGGGTGTGGCCCTCAACTCCGAAGAAATGGCCCAGAAGCCTGGGGTCGGCGGGGAGAAGTGACCGACTAAAGAACAGGTTCCTAATTCCCAGTTCGCTGCACTCAATTCCTAATGAGGCAGGGCTCACATTCAATTCTGGCCATTATGTTCTTCCCAACGTGGAGGAGTATTGTTTTTCATTTCCCTTCCCCAATTTGGGACACATTGTTATGGCTGTTTAAACAAAGTGCCAATCGGACTGGGCAATGGCAGGAAATGTTTCCCCACAGGAAAGGTTCACATCAGATCCCTGCTGCCTTTTGCAAGTAGAAATCAAGCCGCCTCCTACAGAGGCCAAGAGGGCCAGACCGCAGCGGCACCTTCAACAGGTGTTAATAAGAGAGAAAATTATCCTTTTCAGTTAGCAACCCGGGAAAGGGGTGTCTGCAGAGGGGCTGCGGGGGGCAAGGCAGTGACATGTCCCCAGCTCTGCTGCCTGAGCAGCATGGAGGGAAAGCCCAGAGAGATGGGTGGCTCCAGGGAGGCCACCAACTGCCTTTTCCATTGCAACCTGGAGGGGGGCTTTCATTCCTCACACACAGGAAAATGTCAAGCTTGGAAACCACCAGGGCATCAGCCCAAGTTGGAGAGGCAGATGAGAGCGTCCTGTGCCCCTGGAGGAATGGGAGAGGGACACAGGGGAATGTGGAGTGGAGAGGCAGAAGTGGGGAGGACCAGAGAGTAGTCAGGTCCCTGCCCTATCCCCTCCTGTGCCTCCAAGCACACCTCCTTAAGTTGAGACTCCTAGCTTTGTTCCAGAAGTTGTGTGGCCTCCCAGACAACTCCCAGGATGGTTGGCTTGGAGGCCTCCTGGCACCTCTGTGACCTAACTAAGGACTGCTTCTCTCCCTTCCAGTCTCCAAGCCTTTCAGTGCCTGACCTTGCACGTAAGCAAGCTCACTCTCATCTCTCCTTGGCACCAGGCACTGGGGACATAACGTGGGGCGCCCAGTCAGGCATGCCTCAGAGGCCCGAGGGCCCAGCTTTCTCAGAGGATGACAGGCACGCGTGTTGCTCCTTGTCCCATCACACTGGGAGCACCAGGAGGGCAGGGGCCCAGTTGGGCTCAGCCACCAGTCAGCACCTGGCCCGGATGTAGTGGGCATGTGATTCATATTTGTTTAATTTCTTGAAGAAATTCTAAGCAACAAGGGAAAATGAGTCCACGCTGGCCAAACTTACTTTCCAAGCAAGAGTCAAGAGGCTTTATGTCTGATTTTTTTCAAGCTGCCGGGATAAATACTGTATTAAGTGCAGTGGGAACCAAGAGGGGGCTTTGCCTAGAGGTATCTGGGACGGCTTCCAGAGAAGGTATCATTGAGGCAAGCTTTGAGGAATAAATGAGGTTTTCATAGGTGGAAATGAACACTGTGGTTAGGTGTAGGGAGCAGTAGCATGACCAAAGGTGTGTAGATAACAGATTGGGATGCACGGTTGGAGGCCTGCAATTAGAAGACTTTGCTGGAAGCAAGTGGTAGGAGATGATATTGGAAAGGTTGCCTGTACCCATCCTGTGGAGGGTCTTAAATTCCAGCTGGAGGAATGGATCAGGAACGCATTGTGGAGAAGGAAATCTTAACTAAGGTTGACCTGGCAGTGACGTGGGAGAAGCAAGAGAGAGGTGGGTCAGGTAGGAGGTGATCCTGTGGCATGACATTATCTGGGATGTGCAGTCGCTGTGGGAAATGCTGATGTTGACCTAGGGGAAGAGGTTCTCTCATATATTACTGGTGGAACTGTAAATTGGCACAGCCATCTTAAAGAGCAGTTTTGTAATATCTAGACATACCCCTCAACCCAGCAATCTGACTTCTAGGTACATACAGTTGAATTTCTACATGTGCGTGGGGAAATATGCACAAGAACGTTCACTGCAGCGTAGTTCGCAGTGGTAAAAAATAGAAACAACCTAAGTTTCTATCATCAGGGATTAGAGAAATAGATTTTATTATTCATATGATGGTACACCATGTAGCAGTTACCGTGAACAACCTACATCTATATGTGTAAAAAGAACAGAGACCAAAAATACAGTGCTGAGTGAAAAAAGCAAATTTTAGAGAGCTATTTCATAAAGAATATCACTTATGACAAATTTTAAAGTACAAAAACTAACACTAAACACCATATATGGACACATAAACATGGCCTGGATACGTAACGTTATCATGGTTAAGGCAATGAAGGATGGGACTGAGAGGACAGCACAGGGAGTTGAGTGGGATCTGTAATGTGTCATCTCGCTAGAAAAAAATTTCAGGCAAACGTGATGCAAATGTTAACATTTGTTCATTTTGGTGGAAGGTACATGAGCATTTGCTACATTATCCTCTGACTTTTTGAAATATTCTTTAAGTAAAAGAGAAAAAAGGAAAGGAGGGGAGGGATGAAAGAGACAGAGCTGGCCACTACTACATCCAACCAACTAGAAGCCCACAGACCCGTACTGAAGAACAACACAGCCATGATCAGGAAAAATAACAGGAAAAATGATCCCACAGTTCCTAATAAAAGCCAAATCACAGAGCCTGGGTTCAGTGCCACCCTTGCCCGTATCCAGCTTCGCTGGCTTTCAGTCAAAAAACCAATAAATAAATGTTAAACGAAAATGACCCAAGGTGGAGAACAATGATTTGGAACTTATTGCCAGGCCCGGATGCAAAGGCACTTGGAGAGCAAAATTTACACATATGTTCCTCACATGAGAATCAGCTCCTCCCTGCAGGATGTCTGAGCTCCATAGCCAAGGTGGCAGGTCCAGCCTTTGCAGGGGCCAGGAGGGGGTCTTCCGGAGGGGAAGGAGAAGAGGAGAGCTTTCAGGTCATCAGACCCAGAGAAGGATGGTGAAATCAAAGGGAATGTGATCTCGCTAGAACTAGAACGTAAGCTCCAGCAGAATTTACTCGTGTTCACTGCTGCGTCCCCAGTGCCTAGAAGAGTGCCTGGCACAGAGTAGGTGCTCACTGACTATCTGCTGAGTGAGTGAAAAGGAGCGCTGAGTGGCACAGGGTGGAAGGGAGAAGCCTTGAGTGTCCCCAGCTCTGCGTCATTTTGATTGCTCAAATGACCGGATTTCAAATGCGCCAAAGCAGGTGCTCACAGTGTTTCTAGGGAATGTATACTGCTGCCTGAGGTAGGAGCTGGGGACTGGGTTTGAGGTGTCGGCAGAAGGAAGGGTGATAGAGCTACAGAGAAGTGAGACTCCAGGAAGAGGAAAAAGCCAGGAGGCTCAGGCAGGAAATGTCCCTAAAAAATGTATGGGGAGGGGGCTCTTAGAAGCAAAATGGACACCAGAGAGAATAAGGAAGGGAGGAGGGTCTTACTCCCATTGGGCACTGCTAGCTCATAAGGGCACCTTTGCACAAATTTGAGAAAGGTGTCTTCTCCTGCTGGACACACAATTTGGAGAGCAGTGATGCCTCGGGGAGGATTAGGGTAAATGGCCCCCAGATGCAGAGCTTGGCTATTGGAGCTTGGGCTGGATTTCAGTCCCAACTTGCTTGGGCGCCCTTGCACAGGGCACAACTTGAAGAACCATATGCAGTGGTCCTGATCCCCGTATCAGCCTTCTGGCCAACCAGGTTGTTTCTAGTCTCCCATCATTCTGCAATCCACTGTCACCTGCTGAGGGCACTGTCACCACCCTGGCTGCTATCCCTGTTTCACAGCTCCTGCCAGGCCACCTTGCCCTGGAACACAGCAGTTTCTTCCCTGGCAGGAAGGTAGGTGGAGCCAACGGACGAAAATCAGTTCTTGGGTGAATTTTGAATATTATTCTACAAGCAAGGACTCTGTGTTCTATTATCAGCAACATCTCACCTGCTTCATTTAGGGAGGTACATGCTTCTCTACCCTCCCAACAGATGTCGAGTAAAGTCCAAGAAGCCAGAGGCTACAAACAAGCTGCTGTACCCCCTGGTGTTGCCTAAAGGCAATGTTGATGACATTTCTCCTGTCACTCTGAAGGAGAAATAAAAGGCTCCCCCACTGGCATCCACATGTGAGTTTTTGAGTCTGCTGGAACATCTGCATTGGAAACAATGGGGATAGAGCATCAGCACTCTCCCCAAGATCGCAGTGGGATCATGTCACCCCTTTTCAAGCAAGAGAATACAGACTCGTAATTCTGAGAAAGTGGTAGCCATCAGACGGGAACTCTGTCACTCTGCCCCTCCCACCAACAAAGTTATCTGCATCTGCTTTTCGTGAGTTCCTTTCTCCCCTGAAAGATGATAGGTCCTTCATCTTTTCTCAAGTCTGCCCCTGCCCACCTCTATCCTGGATCCCATCCCATCCTATAAACTACCTTTCCTTTAACACAAGTGGTGGAAAGTGACTTAATCTGTGTGCCTCCACTTCCTCATCTGTATTATGGGAAGAAAACAGTATCTACCCTATGGAGTTGTTGTGAGGATTGAGGGAGTTAAACCACATAAAGTGTTTAGCTTAGTGCCTGCCATGTAGTAGGGACTCGATAAGTGTTGCTTATTATTATTATCATTATCTTGAGTGTGAAGGGCACAGTGAACGGCAATGAAGTGTCAATGGCACTGAACCAGTCTGGACAAGTCTGGGTTGGATAGCTCAGGTTTTGTTTCAGGATGGAAGCCCTACAAAAGAAGGCTCCTGGTCACTGCCAGGCTGGATCCCAGAGCCCTCAGGGTGCATTCTTCTGCATGGCGGAGTTGGCAATCCTTTCCTCTTGACACTCTTGGCTTCCCAGCTTGCTTCTCTTCACCCTACTTCGACTTGCTCTCCCGATCTGAAATGACTGGGCAACCCCAAGGGCTGCTAGCACTAGGAGCTGGCCTCAGGTGCCGTGTTGCATTCAGGCACCAGGCACACCTTCTCTGTGCCTAGCCCAGCACACTGGACCTCACAATGGTTGGGAGAAATCTACTAATGGTTCTCATCCTGAGACACTTGGTGCTCCCTGGAACCCTATTTGGTGAGACAACTAATGAACTAAAAAACTTACAGTCAGGGCCAGGCTCAATATAGGCAGAGAGGATTTGGAGAGCAAGAGAAAAGCCGAGCAGTGCCTCCTCTGTCATTCAGTGGCTGTTGCCATTAGAAAGCTTCAGTCCATGGCCAAAGCCATTGTTCCCAGTGAGAATGCAAAGCCTGAGAATGGGAACACAGTGAATCAGTCTCGAATGTTGACGGCTTCGGTAGAACAGTTTACTGAGCAAAGTCTCTGCAAAACTGAGAAATACAATGGGTGCAAGCTCCCTTCTCCCCATGCTCGGTCTGCCAACACCTACTGAGAAATAAATACTCAAATACAAGTAAGGGAAGCATAATGGGGGAGACCCCTTGGGGGAAGCATGAGGGCAACTAGGCTCTTGGATACGGTTTCAGGATGGTGGGCAAAAAGGATGATGAAGTGAGGTATGTGTGTGTAAGAGGGAGGGAACTAAGGGGACAGCCGTGTTTCAACTTCACCACCTTCAGGGTGAACAACAGCTGTAGTGTATGCACATGACATTACATTCTGAATTAAACAATCCTGGGATTTTAATACCAGCTCTGCCACTTATTAGCTGTGTGACTTTAGATAAGTCACTTAACCTCTCTGAACCTCTGTTTTCCCATCTGTACAACCCTGATAATAATAACAACAATAACAATACTAAATTGGTAATGTTGTTTGGGGGCTTCAATGTGTATAAGAGAAACTAGCCAAGTGCCAGGCACAGAGGAAGTCATTTATCTGTTACATCTAAATTTTGTTCTGAGCCAGCATTAGGGGCTTTGCCAGCAACGTAAAGATACTGAGAAGCAGAAACACAGGGCAAAGGTGACCCCTGAACCCCCCTCTCTGTAGTGTCTGTCCTTGAAATGTCCCCAGAGAAGAGAGCATAATCCTCAGCTCAGGATTTGGGAGCCAGAATCCAGGTGGCATGGCCCATTTATCAGTGCCACCAGACTCTCAGCTTTAATAAGCTTTCTGCATTCATAACCACAGGAAGAGGAGGAAATGGGCCAGATTCCTTAGTGATCATGAGTACTGCCAGCTCACTTTTATATTGGCAAAGTGCATCGAGATCACTCTGATTAGTTCATTCTCACATCAGCCCTCAGGGGGCACGGGAGTATTTTTCTTTTTGTTTAAAGATGTGGGAATTGGGAAGCACAAGATTTCTGCCATTTCCAACACCTGGCCTGATCAAAGCCCTCTTCTGGGTATGCGGAGTTGCCTTATTGCTGTTAGAATTTTAGGGATGGCTTTTTAGGGTCTCGAGCCATTCGATACTTTTCCAGGAAGATAGGCTGCCTGGTGTTGTCTAAGCGACTCTTTTACCTATCAGATGGGGCTGTGGGGAGGCCTAGGAGGAAAGAAACTCCAAACCTTAAAAGGTTAGGAATGCAGAGCCCAGGGAGATAGGGGGAACGGACCAATGAAAGCACTCAGCAACATCCAAGGACCAATGGAGGGTGAGCCCCTCTGTTTCCATGAGGCAGCCTTGATTTTCATTGGCTGTGATCAAGAAACCGTCTTCCTGAACTGGGGAAAGGGGAGGAGGGGTCTGCAGCTCTGTTTAGGTACTTATACCTGTCCATGGAGGGGGCTTAAGAAAGCTGGGGGCGCTCCCACTCAGGCCTTTGGCATCCGTAAGTTCTAAGTCATATTAAAAAAAAAAACAACCAAAAAAACCTAGGGCAGTTTTTAGCAGACTTTTGCTTTTGCCAGGTCTGCACAAATGCAAATTGTGCAGGCCATAGGCATGTGGTCTGTACATGATATAAAAAGGCACACATGGTCATCTTAAACCCCTGAGTGAAGGAAAAGCTATTTATATGTCAGTCCCTGCCTGCCCCAAGCCTGTCTCAGTCAGCAAGGATGATCAAAGACTTTCTGCCCGCTCAACTTGGCCCAGCTCTGGAATCAATGTGAACCCAGCCTGACAGGGCGCTAGGGGGTTCCCTCCTCAGCAAGCGGTATGAGGGGACACTGCAAATAGCATTTGCTGCCCTGGGCGCTGCATCTGAGGCTGGGAGTGAGCTAAGCCCCAGAGGCCATAGGGGTCTCCCACCTCCCACTGCCCCTGAACCCCCACCTTGAAGGGCTGGTTTTCCTGACCAGCCATTGTGCCTGGGGCCACTGTCCTCGACCTCCCAGGGGACCTGGCATCCAGTCCTGAGCCTCAGCTGGCTGCTGGGGAGCCAATTGGCAGGTTTGGTTCCTGCCAGTCCCTCCCTTTCCTCAGTGTTAAAACTGTACTTAGACCCCATGCCTTGTATGGGCTTGTGGGATGGGTGACTAGATTCCCACCGAATGCCAAGGCCTGCTATTGCACCCTGCTGCCCCCACTCCCCAGATATTGCACTCTGTATCACATCTGCCTTGAGTTTCCCCCACATCCTTTAGACATTATACTCAGACTGCTTCTCATGCCCTGGCTGGGCTATTTCTTAATTTTAGCACCTACCGTGTGCTAGAAGCTGGGAAGGTTGCTGGGTTCTAGCTGTCCCCGGCCCCTCTGTCCAGAGCCAGCTTGGACCCTGATGGCCCCATACCCCGAAGTGGGAGTTTCTAGCCTGCTGTACAGCCAGGGCCACCCCAGTTAGGAAGTTTCCACGAGCCATTGACTTATGCTCTTATCTTTATTATTTCCTTCATTCTTCTTACTTTGGGTCTTTTTTTCTTCTATGTTCTTGGAGTAAGAACTTAGATTATGGATCTGGGGCCTTTCCCCTTTTCTAAGGTAAGCATTTAGTGCCACAGGTTTCCCTCTAAGCACTGCCTTAGATGCATCCTACAAATTTTGATATATTGTATTTTACTTTTCATTCAGTTCAATGTTCTGTGGGGGCACAAGCCACGCTGAGGTGGGAGGTGGGAGGGGCACACTGACAAGGATACTGGTTGATGCTCACACTAAAGAGGGCTTGAGTCCTTGTTTAGGGAGCAGCACCTTCCCTTCCACTCAATGGGGGGAAGAGTTCCAAAACTAGGAGGAACCAGGATTCAGTCTGCTGTCCTAAATCCTAGTCTCTAGCTGTGTCGGATGGGCCCCAAGCATGTGAGAATCCAAAGAGCCACAACGTCCTCCACTGCTACCACGTTGGCCCCAGATATCTCCTTCTGGTTCTTCTTTGGATTCATGATTGGCTCTCGTGTCAATGCTGGCTCTCTGTGCCAGTCTGCCTTAAGTGCCAGTCTGCCGGGCCCAAGATTGACCTGTGTCCCCTCAGGTCCAGCCTTTTGTCTTCCATGACCACAGCACTGGTGATGCCCGTCTGGAAATGGCTCTCCACAAACCTCCCAATTAGCCTGGGAGGCCCTTAAGGATGGGGTCTGGGCCTCATTCATCTCTGTATCTCCATCACCACCCATAGAGTGTGTGACACAAAGGAGGGCCTGTAAGTGTTGGCAGAACAAATACCTGCACTCAGCTTCGAGTGTAGGACTAAACTGGCTTCCTCATGGCTTGGTCAGCTTATTTTGTCCTTGCAGAATCTCCACTCCTTTCGAAGAAAGATCTGACCTAAAACTTGGATTTCCACTTGTGATTACGAAGTGAATTTTTGCTCACGCTGAGTTGAGTGGGGAAGGACAAGGGCTTAGGAACACAGGCCCCAGATGAGACGGAGAGTAAATATTTGCCAACATAATCAACTGTGCGTTGTCCAAGAGGGACAGCGACCACGTTGGTCAAAAGGAAGCCTCAGGGAGTCTTAATGCACAGCAGCCTCTGAGGAAAGGGGCCCCCAAGTAAAGAGTGCTGAAATGTGCACAGGGGCTCTAAAGAAGTCGTTTCTGAGGGAGCAAGGTGTAAGAGAAAGCATACAGGTTTGAGGCCAGAGTGCCTAGGATCAAATCCCAGCTTTGCCATCTACTGGGTGACGTTGGCAATTTCAAAAGGAAACTTCATTGCCTATTTCCTCGCGCGTAAAATGGGGATAGTAACATTATCTGCTTCAAGTTAGCACAAAGGTTACAAATAATACATAGAAGCTATCTTGTAACCTGGAACGTTCTCAATAAATGGCATATATTAGTAATATGATTAATAATGTTTGGTACATGATTGATCCTGACACACAAAGTTGAACCTGGTTAAATTTGCAGAGACTTCAAGCAGGGTCTTCAGGGTGGAATTATGTGTGTAGGCAGGTTATATCTTCTAGGAAATTCACTTTAGGATGGTAAATGAGGTGACAGTGAACTGACTGTTTATTAGGTCTGATGGGGATTAGGTCTGATGAGGCAGAGAACACTGGGGTAGGGACCTGCACCTTGCAGTTGCATGTGTGCATGCTCACCTCCCCAAGCCAACTGTGGGCACCCCAGTGGCAGCACCCAGCCCAACCCTCCTCTCTCTGCCCCACCACCCTACGTACCTAGCCCAGGCCTGGCACAGAGCAGATGCATGAGGGGAGAGGGCAACCAGAGAATCCTGGACAGAAGCTACCCGACTTGGGTCTGTGAGAGCTCTGAATTACATGTCTTCACCTGGTTCGTTCATCCATCCATTTGAGACAGGAAGGGGACAGGGCACAACCTTTAAAAGAATGACATAGCCCGAGGACACGACATAAACTGATTAGAACCAAATAGGTCCAAGATGGCGGATGAGTCGACTTCCACTAGACCTTGAGCCTCAGTATACGCTCATTGTAACACATCGGCAAGCTAAATGACACACCCACAGGTGCCATGACCGTTCAAGGCCAACCAGAAAGGTCAAAAAGTGGGCGGTGGCCCAATTCCTGGAAATCCCCACCCCTTCCCCAAAATAGCTAGAATACTCCTCCTACTCATTAGCCTATGAAATTACCCACCCCTATAAAAACTGACAACCCCATACCCTCTTGCCTCTCTTAGCTCCCAAGATGGTCCACACTCTGTCTATGGAGTATGTTTCAAACCTTCTTTCACTTTACTATGGCTTGCTCTTGAATTCTTTTCTGCATGAAACCAAGAACCCACACTCTGCAGCCGTCCCAGGGACTGGCCTGAGACCTGGGACGTGACCTTCCTCTCTGGCCCCAGCTCTCTTTCCTGCAACACATTCACTTATTCAATAAAGCACCTACCATGCACGAGGCACATAGTAGGTCCACACCAACCCAGGCCTAAGGCTCCCTGCTCACTCTACAAAGTCCTTGCAGCTCCTTCTTTGGGTTCAGGAACTGTCTTCTTCGTCGGACATCCTGCTCAGCTTTGATTTTCAGCTTCTTCACAAGATTCTGCTTCTTAAATCCTACCTCTTGGCTCCTCCCATTACGGCCTACAAATAGGTGTGGTGTATAGTCCCTAACCCCCCTCCAGCTCCAGGACACCCCACCCTGGCCTGGCCCTAACATCCCAGGCTCCTACTGGCCTGAAAAAGGGGTCAGGATTGAGGACCAACTCAAAGACAAAGAGAAGAGAGCAACTGAGCCCTGCTCTCAGGGAGGATGTGGATGGGGGTGGAGTAGGGCAGAGAAACAGTGAGGCCAGGAAGTCAGCTGGGGACAGTCCTCTCCTAGACCCCTACTGGGGGTGAACTGGGACAGCCAGTCTCTCACAGAGGCAGCACACTGGGCCGGCTGCCCCGCCGCATCCCCACAGGAGGTTGAAGCCCCATGAGCGGAGTTTCAGGCTTTTGTTTCAAAGACTAGCTCACACCTGACCCTGTGGGTTGAAACCATCCTAGATGTTTTTCTGTTGAAATCACAGGAACTAGGAATCAGACAGACTGGGAGGGGAGAGTAGAACACCCAGGGGCAAGGCCCGAGGGTGTGGCTTCATCCATGATGCCTGCAAGGCCTTTGTCCCCAAGCAAAGCCTCCAGTGTCCACCCCAGGCCAGTATTCCTGCTCTTACCTGAAATAAAGCTCTTGGGCTCTGTGGCAGCTGTTTCTGTCAGGGCTGGCAAGTCTCATAGAGGAGCCCAGAACTGAGGTGTGAAGGGGAAAGAGAAGGCAAGCAGCATCCTGCGTGGGCAGCTTCTGAGAGAAGCCCTCACCATGCCTTTCTTGAACTCCTTTTGTTTTCCATCCCACCCCCACCCCCAGCCTGCTGAGAATCACTAGCTGAAGGCCAGGATCAGATGAGTAAATAAGCCAGACACTAAATGTTTCCACCCAGAAAGGGAAAGAGGGAAGTGACATGAAACCCTCCTCCCATTTTTTCTTCTCCAACTTCTTGGATATTATTTTGTGCTGTCTCCTGTTTGAAAGCCAATTTTTAAAGTCAGGTGGATGTACTTCTGCATCACCCAGAAGTAGGGCTACTTGCAGAGGGGAAGGGTAGGGCATCTGGCCCTAGTGTTTCTTCCCTGCTCCCTCTGCTCTCCACGTTAAAGTCATATCAGAGGCCGTAAAGGAGTGGCCAGTAGACATGTTCTTTTTATTTCCATCCAGCTATTCTTTTATTTTATTTTTTCAAACATCTTTATTGGAGTATAATTGCTTTACAATGGTGTGTTAGCTTCTGCTGTATCACAAAGTGAATCAGCTATACGTATACATATATCCCCATATCCCCTCCCACTTGCGTCTCCCTCCCTCGTCTCCCTCCCACCCTCCCTAACCCACCCCTCTAGGTGGTCACAAAGCATGGAGCTGATCTCCCTGTGCTATGTGGCTGCTTCCCACTAGCTATCTATTTTACATTTGGTAGTGTATATATCTCCATGCCACTCTCTCACTTCATCCCAGCTTCCCCTTCCCCTTCCCCGTGTCCTCAAGTCCATTCTCTACATTTGCATCTTTATTCCTGCAGTAGACATGTTTTGATGGTGTAGCTTACACATTTGAAATCATTGTCAACATTGAAAAGTGACCATATTTTACAGTAAAAAATATTAATTTCTGGCATCTCGAAAAACTGGAAAATGTGACAGCACTGGGCCAGTAATTCCAGATGACAACGAGTAGCAGAGCTTAGAAGCAGCAGTCCCCTTGGGGCACAGACTGTCCAGTTTCCCACATTCCTCATACTTCCCTCTGGTGCTCCAGGCATGGAGGGCCACTTACTATGTTCATGCTAGTCTTTGTTTGTACATGACCTGCTTCACGCACTTATATTAACTTCCTGGGCCCTCTCAGCACTTCAGTTGAGATCTCTGATTTACTTTCAGCTACTTATTATTTCCAAAACACACCTCCATGTTTCCTTTATTCTACCGTGGGCATGGAATGCCACCCCATAGCCTACCTAGAAAATGTCTACCCATCCTTTACAACCCAACTGAAGCCTCATCTCCCCTGTGAAGCCTTCCCTAACTCATGCAAGCAGAGCTGGGGATCTCGTCGTCTGGATTCTTGCATCGAGGCCAATGCTCCACCATTATCATTTACCCATTGGATGATAATTATGCATTTATATGTCTGTTTCTGCTGCTAAACTGTGTGCTACTAAACTAGGTCTTCCTTATCTTTGAATCGCCATCTCCTAGCAAGGGGCCTGGCACATAGGAGACACTCAAATGCTTGTTGAACAAATGATGGAATGACTGACTGAAGGGATGAAAAGGGAGTTGTAAAGTGCTCACTCAGGATAGATAGTGACTGTCCCTTGATGGGGACCAGAGGCCAGCTGGATGGTACCAGAGCGATTTTAGTTTCCCTGAAGTCAATCTCATTAGGCACCAAGTGCTTGGCACAGAGCCTGTCACACTCTTAAGTGCTCACGGATTAAAAGAATGGAGCACATATGACCAAGGAGAGTGATACTTAAACTTTAGTTTGGAGTTGGAGTGCTCCAGGGGCCACCTCACATCACTCTGGTTTAGAATCCTGCCTCCAGCACATCCTAGCTCTGGGACCCTAGACAAATGACTTAACCTCTCTAAGGTTCAACATCCAAACCAGAAAAAAAAGAGAAAATAATAATAATACTTCATCACAGAGTAGGTATGACGTATAAACAAGGTATCTCTAGGTCAAGTGACATGTTGCAGACAGTTAATAAGTGTTGGGCCCTTTGTTGGTCTAGGTTAGTAAGGAGTATGTGTGTGTGTAGAGTGAGTAGGTATGTTAAATTACATGTGGAACTGTACAGATGTGATCTGTTTTCCTATCCAGCTCCGATTCCTTGGGATACTTCAAGGGAAGATTAGGACACATCCTCTAAAAGGAAGAATCCTATTACAGGCTGGTTAACAAGACCTCCAAAGAGAGAGCTAAGTCCAGTTCCTCCATCAAAGGCTGCTCACAGGCACAGCAGAGCTCTGCCCCACCCCAATCCCCATCCCCTAGTGCCCACAACACCCATAGGTGCTGCACTCACTTAACCCATTTTGGCTGCCATTTTGGATGTTTCCTCATTTCTATAATGAAAATGATAAGAATTGCTTGGAGGACTGGGTGGGACCATTAATGAGACTGGACATCTGAAGCACTTAACTTGGTGTTAGTGTACAGAGCAGATGTTCAATAAACCTTAGGCCCTTTCCCTTCCGTGGGGCCACAGGACTGCAGGCTAACAAATAAATAATGGCAGAGGGAGGGACACTGAGGACATGTCATGTTGTGTACTGAAGGGGGTGTACATGAATGTGACAAGGACAGGAGGAATTTTAATAGGGCCATGATGAGATGAGGCCAAGGGATTGAGAATGAGTGAAAAAGATGCATGTGTGTGTCCTGATTACGCACAACAACTCCACACAGGACCCAGCCCACTGATATAACCAGCTCCTACTCAACTAAAATGGGCCAGATTGTGGTTAATGGACCTTTCTGAGATTTCCCACAGATACCACATGGGGATTACTGATTGGAAGTGTACCTGCCACTGAACTTGACTAAAGTTGGAGACTTTTTTTTGAAAGCTTCAAAAGGCATTTCATAGTGGCAGTATTTGTAAACACTGAAAAATGAGAAGAAATCTAAGTGTCTGACAACTGGAGAATGGATAAATAAATTGTGGTACAGCCATTATATTGAATAGTATACAGCAATAAAAATGAATAAATTGTAACTCTTGTATCAGCATGGATAAATCTCAAAAGCATAATGTCTTTTAAAAAATAAAGGTGCAGAAGAATATGCATGAACAGTATGATGCTATTTATACAAAGTTTAAAAACATGCAAAAAAACAATATATATATTTTTATGGATGCATATGTATGTGGTGGAAGCATGCACGGGAATTAGAAAGCCAATTTGGGATACTGGCTTCCTCCAGGCCAGGATGGGGTGGGGCTCACAGCTGGATCTGTAATGAGCTGTTTCTTAGAAAAGATCTCAAGCAAATGTGGCAAAATGTTAAGATTTGACATTTTCCTGTCTACTTTGCTGTATGTTTGAAAGAGTTTATAATTTTGAAAATATGGAGCAAAAAAGTGTTTCGGGCTGCCCCTGCCTCATCCTTTTACACACGCTTCTTTGCTGAGGGCCTGCTACAGACCACAGATCATTTAAACCTTCACACAACCTTCACCTCATTTTACAAAGGAGGCACTTAAGGCTCAGACAGGTGAAATGACTTGTCCAAAGACAAGAAGTATGATTAGGTCTTAGGCTCCCAGACCTCATTCTCATGCCCTGCATCTGGAAGTATAAGTCCTATGCTGCCAAAGCAAACTGGGATTCTTTGAGCTTTCTGGTGGTTTGGATTCTTAAACGGGATTGATTAGCATTTCTCAACCCTCCACCTTGTGGCAGAAGGCAACCCAGGTCCAGCATCTCCCAGCCATCCACCCAGTGACAGAAGGTAGCCTAGGTAAGCCTTTCTTTCCCTGATGGCACTAGTAGAGATTGAGTGGGAACCCTGTTGGCACTGGGCTGCCCAGAGAGTTGGTTGGGTGAGGCACTCTCTGCTTTGCAATCTGGTATCTCTCACTGCTTACCAAGAAGAACTTGGTAAGAGGCCTGGGGAAGCACCTTCTGCCACCACTGGGGGCACCAGTAGGGATCAAGTGGGAGGTCCACAGACATCTGGCCTGGCGAAGAGCTTTCTTCCTTCACAGGCCTGGTGTCTCCCACCCTCACATAACAGTATCAGTCCTGGAGAAGTGCATTCTACTCCCATGTGAAGCATTCTACTCCCATGTAAAGAAGTGCATTCTACTCCCATTCTACTGTTCACCAGTAGGGTGAACAAAAAGACCAGAATAGTAGTGCAAGGGCTCTAAAAACTAGATTGTTATTGGAACCACAGCCCACAGAATTAGGCCAGGACCTGCCCATTAAACCTAAACAGAATTACTTCCTGTTAAAATACAAGATTGAAATAGGATCTAGAGTCTCCTAACACAATATCCAAAATGTCCGGGACACATTAAAAAAAAAAATCACTCATCATACCAAGAACCGGGAAAATCACAATATGAATGAGAAAAGACAATCAGCACATGCTAACACCAAGATGAATCAGATGTTGGCATTATTAAGCAAGGATTTTAAAGCAGCCATCATAAAGTGCTTCAACAAATACTACTGAAAAAATTTTAAAAATAGAAAATTTCAACCAAAGTAATAGAAGATACAAAAAGAACCCAACGTAAACTATAGAACTTAAAAATACAATAACAAACTCTCACTCACTGGCTAGGCTCAGTAGAAGCAATAATATGACAGAGGAAAGGATCCGTGAACTTGGAGATAGAACAACAGAAATTATACAATCTGAACAGCAGAGAGAAAATAGACTAAAAAATATAAGCAGAGCATCAGAGACCTGTGGGACAATAACAAAAGATCTAAGATTAATATCATCAGAGCCCCAGAAGGAGAGTAGAAATAAAGGGTGAAAACTCCCCAGATTTGGTCAAAGACATATGCCTACAGATTCAAGAAGGTGAGCAAACCCAGATGGGATAAACCCAAAGAAATTCACACCAAGACAAGCCATAAGTAAACTTCTGAAAACTAAATATAGAGAAAAAATCTTGAAATCAGTCAGAGAAAAACAATCTATTACCCATAGTGCAAAAACAATGCAACTGACAGTAGAGTTTTCATCAGAAACCATGGAGTTCAGAAAAAAGTAGAACATTTTTCAAGTGCTGAAAGAAAAGAGCTGTCAACCTAGAATCCTATATCCAATGAAAATATCTTTCACGAATGGAGGGGAAATCAAGACATTCTCAGAGAAAGGAAAACTAAGAGAATTTGTCATCAGGAGAACTACCCTGAAAGAATAGCTAAAGGAAATTCTTTAAATAAGGAATTTTGGAACATCAGGAAGGAAGGAAGCACAGAATAAGCAAAAATATGGGTAAATACAATAGATTTAAGATTCTCTTAAATTTTCTAAATTACGTTTGATGGTTGAAACAAAAATTATAATACTGTCTGACGTAATTCTAAATGTATCTAGAGGAAATATTTAAGACAATTATAAATGGATGCTAAAAAGGACATAAAGGGAGGTAAGATTTCTACACTTCAATTGAACTGGTAAAATGACAACATTAGCAACTGTGATAAGGTCTATATCTACATCTATATCTTATGAGATATCTATCTATCTATCTCTCTATATCTATTTATCTATCTACCTATCTATAAATACCTTCAGCAATGTTACACAAAGAGATACACTCAAAGACATTTAGATACATCAGAATGGAATTCTAAAAAATGTTCAAGTAACCCACATGAAGACAGGAAAAGGAAAATAGAAAACAAAAGGGAAAGTGGTAGACTTAAGCTCTAACATATTAATAATTACATTAAATGTAAATGGTCTACATACTAAAACTAAAAGATAGAGATTAGCAGAGTGGACCAAAAGGCATTACCCAACTATATGTTGTCCACAAGAAACTTGCTTCAAACATAACAATATAGGTAGGTTGAAAGTAAGAAGATGGAAAAAGATATGTCATGCAAACATTAACTTAAAAGGCAAGAGAGACTATATTGATATCAGATAAAGTAGACTGGAAAGCAAAGAAAATTACTTTCTTTGCTTTCAAGTCTACATAGGGAAAAAGAAAGACATTACATAATGATGAAAGGATCAACTCATTAGGAAGTCAGCAATCCTAAATATGGATGCATCAAGCAACAGAGCTGCAAAATACAAGAATCTAAAGCTAAAAGAGGTGAAAGGAGAAATAGATGAATCCACAATTATAGCTGGGGACTTCAACACTCCACTTGCAATAATTGATAGACCTACTAGACATAAAATCAGAAGAACTCAACAATACAATCAATCCATAGGATTTAATTGACATACATGAAAAACTCCACCCAACAGGAGCAGAATACATATTTTTTTTCAAGCATTCATGGAACATTCACTAAGGTAAACCATATCCTAGACTATGTATAAACAGACCTCAGTAAGTTAAAAATATTTGAAATCATATTGAGTGTATTCTATGACTGTAATGGAATCACACTACAAGTCAATAAAAAAAGACAACAAGAAAATCTCCAAATACTTGGACGTTAAACAACACACTTCTAAAAAAATCCATGGGTCAAAGAGGACGTCTCAAAAGAAATTAACAAATACATTGAACTGGACTTCCCTGGTGGCGCAGTGGTTAAGAATCCGCCTGCCAGTGCAGGAGACACAGGTTCGAGCTCTGGTCCGGGAAGATTCCACATGCCATGGAGCAACTAAGCCCATGCATCACAACTACTGAGCCTGCGCTCTAGAGCCCGCGAGCCACAACTCCTGAAGCCTGCATGCCTAGAGCCTGTGCTCCGCAACAAGAGAAGCCACTGCAATGAGAAGCCCACACACTGCAATGAAGAGCAGCCCCTGCTCTCCACAACTAGAGAAAGCCCGTGGGCAGCAGTGAAGACCCAACGCAGCCAAAAATAAATAAGTAAATAAATAAATAAATTTATAAAAAAATACATTGAACTGAATGAAAAGTAAAATACAACATATCAAAATTTGTAGGATGCATCGAAAGCAGTGCTTAGAGGGTAATTTGTGGCATTAAATGCTTACCTTAGAAAAGGGGAAAGGCCCCAGATCCGTAATCTAAGTTCTTACTCCAAGAACATAGAAGAAAAAAATAGACCCAAAGTAAGAAGAATGAAGGAAATAATAAAGATAAGAGCATAAATCAATGAAATTGAAAAATGAGAAAGCAATTGATCAAAGTCAATGAAACGAAAAGCTGGTTCTTAAAAAAAATCAGTAAAATTGATAAAGCTCTAGGAAGAATAACAAAGGTAAGAAAGAGAAGGCACAAATTACCAATATCAGGAATGAAACAGGGACATTGGTACAGATCTTGAAACCATTAGAAGAATAATAAACAAATATTATAAAACAACTGTACACTCATAAACTCAACAACTTAGAAGAAATGGATCAATACCTCAAAATCACAAACTACCAAAGCTCAATCAAAAAATGGATCATCTGAATAGTCCTATAATGATTTAAAATATTGCATTCAAAATTTACAAAGTTTCCAAAAAAGAAATCTCCAGGTCCAGGTGGTTTCACTGGAGAATTTAACCAAACATTTAAAGAAAATTTAACACCAATTTTACACAATCTCTTATAGAAAACAGAAAAGGAGGGAACACTCCTGTAAATCATTTATGAGTTCAGTATTACCCCAATACCAAACTAGACAAAGACAGTATGAAAATGAAACCTACAGACCAATATCCTTCATGAATTGACACATGACACAAAAATGCTTAACAAAATATTAGCAATAGAAATCAGCAATATAGAAAAAGAATTAAATGCCATGACAAAGTGGATATTTTATTCCAATGGGGGTTTACTCCAGGAATGCAAGAGTTGTTCAATATTTGAAAAATCAGTGTAATCTACCATATCAACAGGCTAAAGAAGAAGAATCATATGATCGGATCAACTGAAGCAAAATCATCTGGCAAAATCCAACACCCATTCGTGATATAAATGCTCAGAAAACCAGGAAGAGAGGTGGAACTTCCTCAACTTAGTAAAGAACACCTCCAAAAAAAATCTGCAGCTAACATTAAACTTAATAGTGAAAGACTGACTGTTTTCCCCTGGAGATCAGGAACAAGGCAAGGATGTCTATTCTTACCACTCTTACTCAACACAGAAAGGACAACTGCGTTTCTATATACTAGCATTGACCATGTGGGAACCAAATTAAAAACACATAATATCACTTACAATAGTTCCAAAGAAAAAGAAATACTTATGTATTAAACTTGTACAGGATCTCTATGCTGAAAATTACTAAATAGATCAGGAAAGAAATTAAAGACCTAAGTAAATGGAGAGAAAATACTGTATCATGGATTGGAAGACTCAACATAGTAAAGATGCCAATTCTTCCCAAACTGAAGGTATAGGTTTAACGCAATTCCTATCAAAATCCCACAGATTCTTTTGTAGATATAGACAAACTTATTCTAAAATTTATGTGGAGGGCTTCCCTGGTGGCGCAGTGGTTGAGAGTCCGCCTGCCGATGCAGGGGACACGGGTTCGTGCCCCGGTCCGGGAAGATCCCACATGCCGTGGAGCGGCTGGGCCCGTGAGCCATGGCCGCTGAGCCTGCGCGTCCGGAGCCTGTGCTCCGCAACGGGAGAGGCCACAACAGTGAGAGGCCCGCGTACAGAAAAAAAAAATAATATTATAATAAAATAAATAAATATAATATATAATATAATTACATTAAATAAATAAAATTTATGTGAAAAGGCACTAGGCCCTAGAATAGCTAAAAATATCTTGAAAGAGAAGAGTGAAGTGGGAGGACTCACTCTACTCATACTATATAGCTACATTAATCAAGACTGAGTGGTATTGGTGGAGGGACAGATATACAGATCAATGAAATGGAATAGAGAACCCAGAAATAGACCCACAAAATACGCCCAATTGATTTTTGACAAAAGTGAAAAAGCAATTCAATGGAGGAAGAATAACCTTTTCAAAAAATGGTACTGAAGGAATTGACCTCCCCAGGGGGGAAAAAGGAATCTCTAAATGGATGATGAGTTAAATGTAAATATAAACTATAAAACTTTCAGAGAAAAAAAGAGAAAATCTTTGGTATCAAGGGCTAGGTAAAGAGTTCTTGGATTTGACATCTCAAGGACAAGCCATAAAAGGAAAAATTGATAAATTGAATCTTGTCAAAATTAAAATGTATGCTCTGCAAAAGCCCATGTGAAAAGGACAAAAAGACAAGCTCCAGAGTGGGAGAAAGTATTTGCAAACCATATATCCAAGAAACCACATATCTAGATGCTAGAATACATAAAGCAGTCTCAAAACTCAACAGTAAAAAAGAACAATCCAATTAGAAAACGGACAGAAGCCATGAACAGACATTTCACTGAGGAGTATATATAGATGGCAAGTAAACTATGAGAAGGATGTTCAACATCATTAGCCATTAGTGAAATGTAAGTTAAGATCACGGTGAGATGTCACACCTATCAGAGCGGCTTAAAAAAAAAAATGACCGCACCAAATCCTGGTACAGCCACTAGGCGGAACATTCTTTGACATAAATCGTAGCAGTATTTTTTTGGATCTACCTCCTAAAGTAAAGAAAATAGAAGCAAAAGAAAACAAATGGGACCTAATTAAACTTAAAAGCTTTTGCACAGCAAAGGAAACGACTGACAAAACAAAAAGACAACTTACTGAGTGGGAGAAAATATTTGCAAATGATATGGCCGATAAGGGGTTAATATCCAAAATATATAAACAGCTCATACAACTCAATATCAAAAAACCAAACAACCTGATTAAAAAATGTGAAGACCTGAATAGACATTTTCCCAAGAAGACATACAGATGGCCAACAGGCACTTAAAAAAGATGCTCAACATTGTTAATCATCAGAGAAATGCAAACGAGATATCACCTCACACCTGTCAGAATGTTTATCATCAAAAAGAACACAAATAACAAATGTTGGTGAGGATGTGGAGAAAAGGGAACCCTCACACACTGTTGGTGGGAATGTAGATTGGTGCAGCCATTGAAGAAAATAGTATGGAGGTTTCTCAAAAGTCTAAACATATAATTACCATATGACCCAGCAATTCCACTCTTAGCTATTTATCCAAAAAAAGGGAAAACACTAAATTGAAAAGTACATGTACCTCAATGTTCATAGCAGCATTATTTATGATAGCCAAGATATGGAAGCAACCTAAGTGTCCATCAACAGATGAACGGATAAAGAAGATGTTGTGTATACACACACACACACACACACACACACACACACACACACAATGGAATAGTACTCGGCCATAAAAAAGAATGAAAATTTGCCATTTGCAACAACATAGATGGACTTGGAAAGCATTATGCTAAGCGAGATAAATCAGACAGAGAAAGACAAATACTGCATGATATCACTTATATGTAGAATCTAAAAACACTATTGAATATAACAAAACAGAAACAGATAACAAAAAAGAAACAGACACACAGATATAGAGAACAAAGTAGTGGTTACTAGTGGGGAGAAGGAAGTGGAGAGGGACAGGATAGGGGATTAAGAGGTACAAACTACTACATATAAAATAAATAACCTACAGGGATATATAGTACAACACAGGGAATATAGCCAATAATAACTATAAATGGAATGCAATCTTTAAAAATTGTAAATCACTATATTGTACACCTGAAACTTATATAATATTGTACATCAACTATACCTCAATAAAAAAAATCCTCATGGAAAAAAAATTAAGCATGCAATTACTATACAACTTGGCAACTGCACTCTTGGGCATTTATCCCAGAGAAATGAAAACTTATGTTCACAGACAAACTTGTTACATGAATGCTCATAGCAGTTTTATTCATACAGCCCCAAACTGGAAACAGCACTGATGTCTTTCAACAGGTGAATGGTTAAATGAACTGGTACATTCATACCATGGAATACTACTCAGCAATAAAAAGGAGCGAACTATTGATAGATGCAACAACTTGCAAGGATCTCAAGAAAGTGATGCTGAATGAAATAAGCCAGTCTCGAAAGGTTACATATGATATGAATTCATTTATATAACATTTAAAAAATAACAAAACCATATAGATGGAGAATAGCGTCTTGGTTGCCAGGGGTTAGCGATGGGGGGAGTGGGGAGTGGGTGGGTGTGAATATCAAGAGGTAGCACCAGGGAGATCTTTGTGGTGACCGAACAGTTCTGTACCTCCATTTTGGGGATGGTTACACACGTGATAAAATTGCATACACACACAATACATACACACACTCACAGAGTGCATGTAAAACGTGAAATCTGAATAAGCTCTGTGGATTGCACCAATATCAATTTTGACATTGTACTACAGTCATATAAGATGTCAACATCAGGGAAAACAGGATGAAGGGTCACAGGACCCTCTGCACATTTTTTTTTTGCAATTTGCTGTGAATTTATAATTATTTCCAAATAAAATTTTTAAAAGGGGGGTTGGTATATTTACTTGATGTATTATTTCCTAAGATATCAGAGCTGGGGTTTTTTGGGAGAGGTTCATACTCAGTTTCTCAGAAAGCAGGTAAGGGATGGAAACCAGCATTTGCTGGGAACGTGCTCTGGGCCAGACAACTCACCTACATGACTGACTGTAGTTAAATCTCAAGACAACCCTGGCAAGGTTGGTATTTTTTTCTCATTTCACAGATGAAGAAAATAAGTCTTAAAGAGACTCAGAGCTTATCCAAGTTAGTGGCTAATAATTCCTAATTGAAGCTAATAATCATTAAGTGCTTTGTGTGCTAAGTGCTATCATGAATTATTTCATTTAATAACTCAAAATAATTATGTAAGGCAGATACTACTATTACTCCCATTTAACAGATGAGGGACCTGAAGCTCAGCAAGGTTAAATGACCTACTCAAGATCATATAGTATGGAAGAGGTAGAATCAGGATCCAAGACAGGCGTGTATGATGCTCTTTTCCTCAACCCCAAGGCACTTCCCAAAGTAAAGTGGGGTAAGAAATTCAGATTCCAAGGCAGAGATGAGCCTTCCTCGGTGCCCTCAATAAGTCCCATGAGTCTCTTACCCCAGTCCCTAGAACGCTTTATTGCATACATACCTCCACATGCCTGCCTCTCCCTCCAGCTGCTAAATTATGGAAGCTCCTTGAGAGACAGAACCATGGTTTACTCATGTTCGTGACTCTAGAATAGAGGCACAACTGATGTCTGGTGCATGGATGAAAGAAGTTAGAGGTCACTTTAAATCCCGTGACCAATTCTCTCTTAACTAAGGGGGCTGCACCTGGGAGTATCTGAGAGCCCACCTTCATCTATCCCAGGTGGGCTGGGTAGATGTGTGGACCCAGTTCTCTTTGAGCCCACATCACAGCCACTGGTGTGCTGGAGCCAGTTTGCCCTGGCTCACCATAGCCGATTGTTAAAGTTTCAGAATTTTGCAAATCAATTGTTAAACTGTTCATAGCTTGAAATCAGCCACGGCAGGAATATCTACGCCACAAAAATTGGCAAATGCTACAAAGCAGGGCACCCCCCCCCCCCCCCACAAACACCAGAACTGGTTGTTAAACATTTACCGGCACACTCCTGATCCAAGACATTTGGCTGCGGCACTTAGGTGCATGTAAATAAAGAACTCCCAGGTGGAAGGGGCAAAAATGAGCCTTCTGGGGTCCTGCGAATGTTCTTTATCTTGATTTGGCTTATGGTTACACACAGATGTATACACAGGTAAAAATCCATTGAGCTGCACATTTACAACTAGCGAACTGTATGCAATTTACTCAATAAAAAGGAACTCCCAGACAATGCAAAGAGCTGTGGATTGATCCTGAGTGCCCCCCTGCAGAGATCCCACTCATCAAGCTGCACGGACGCTCCCCAGCCATACTGATCTGCATGCGTCACGGATGATGAGGCAGCCCAGTTCAGTGCATTATCTGTTGCGCAGGAGGGGGCAAAGGTGGTCCAAACAGCTGCTGGCATCAGGAATCCGAGTCCCGTCACGTCTTTTCTTCGTCACGGCTGCTGTCGTCTCTCACCTACGTTATTCCTGGCTCTGTGGCTAGGGATGGTGCTGTTTGCTGACGGGCAGCATGACTCACTACCCAGCAGATCATTTTTCTAATTAAGTGGAGAGAGATGGACGGATATTTTTCCATACTTGGGCAGAAGCCTCATTTGCTTGGATCATTTTACTGGAATTACTTAGCTTTACATTGAAGGGGTGATTTTCTCCACTTTAAACAAATAGTTCACAAAACCTGCTCCCCTTAGACAATCAATTTGTGGAGAAGATGGAGAGGAAACGAAGTGCTTCTCCAAAATGCACCCTCAGAGAGAAAACAACGTTCACTGAACTTCTTGCATGAAGTTGCCCTTGATGGGAAGGCCCAGCTCCCCATTTTATCTTTAGGATGCTGGCTGGCATTTAACCTTCCTGACACAATTCCTGTCCTCCTTTGCTTTCCCTGCCCCTCTCCCCTCAGCCACCCAGCTGAACAACTTGCTTGCCGCAGCAGTTTTATTCTGTGAAAGAATGACAGGAGCTTGCAGGCAGAGCCCGGGGTCCAGGAAGTGGGCACAGCATGTGAGAGGGCAGGGGGCCTACCTGTGGGAACAGGTGGTGTAGCTCGGTGGTAGCCCTTCATGGGGAGGCAGGAGCAACCACGGTGGGATTTGAAGGGTGGACGAGGATAAATTTGCAGAGCGTCACCATCATAGCCTCAAGAAACCACACAGTCTAGTCCCCATCTCCCTTCTAGGCTCAGAAATAGCGCCTCAGATAAGCCCAGCTCAAGCCCAAGTGTCCAGAGTGCATTGTAGACAGATATTGCTATGAGGAGTTGTTTTTAACTGGAGTAGTGGTAGCTCCTGGAAGTCCCACTCAGCCCCCTCAGCTGAAGTCACGGAACTCACCAGTCCACTCAGCCCCTCCAGTTTCTCCCTCCGGCAGGGCGAGCAGGCCCAGGCACCGGTTCTACTGCTCTTTCACTGTATTCACGGGGCCCTTGTGCAACCTGCCAGTTATGAGTCCAGTCCTGAATCCCAAGCCTACTTGTAAAGGGTTACACTTCCTGCCTGGCTTTTGCCAGGCTCTTTCTTCTAGGGACTACTTCCTATAACACACACACACATACACACACACACACACACACACACACACACACACACACACACACGTGTGCACACAAGCCTGTCTCTGCCATGCCTAAGCCTTCCACACCCAAAGCCCACCCAAGAACCAGTATTCCCAACCCCACCCCTTCCTCAACAGCCTAGTGGCTGAGAACCCAGCATGCCTCCTGCCCAAATTATGACAACTTGCTTAAGTCACAAAGAACAAAGTCTTCAGATGCTCTTGGAAAATCCAACCGATCCTTGGCCCACGTATGATGCTGAGGCCCAACCAGTGGCCCAGCTTTACCCCTAATGTCCAGAGAAGGGCTAGACCACCCCTTCTGTCTGGGAGGGGTTAGGCTGAACTTCTGTGTCCCTGCTGGTTCCTGACCTCCAAAGTCCTTCCCAGTGGTTGAGGTCATGTCTGGGGCCCAGCCCCAAGTTTCTTTCAAGAGGGACTGCTGTCAGGTGAGATATACCCACTCTAGTGCCAACAATGTCAGCACTTATCATGCCCTCATCAGGTCACCTGAGTGCACTAGAAGCTGGTGCCTGTTTCCCTCTCAAAGGGGCTGGGAGTTGGGTGAGGGAAGGGAGGAGGAGAGACGTAGAGAAGGAGTTCAGGTGGGAGGGTCAGCTGCCATGTTGGGTTGCTGGTTCCCCCAACACCAGTAGTGGCCGTTAGTCATTTAACAGATGTTTGCTGAATAAACCCATAAAGAAATGCATGGATGAATCCTAAAATATAGGAGAAAAGCATTCTTAAGCTCACAGAAATCTCAGGCTCTCTTTGAATCTCTATCACTGGCCCAGTTTACCTTCCCTACCTCTTTCTTTGTGTTTTCCCCCTTTCAGTTAAGTAGCATTAAGTCCTTTTGTCTGAAGTGTAAACTGAAGTCTTTAAAAACTAAGAGCCTTGCTTGTAGTCATCCACAAAGTGGAAAACAAGCCCTAGAAGAACTTGCATGGCTCCTGGCCACCACGGCCACCACACGTGCAACTCGAGCCGACCGAATGCCACTTGCCTCATGGGAGAGGTTATATACCAGTGTGTCATGGACAGACAGACTGATGGCTGGGGCTGGAAATGTTCCCATCTGCCTTTCTCATGGGGTTTCTGGCACCCCTCTGGCCTCAATTCCTCCAGCAGCAGCAGCACACTCAACACTTCACATTCCCAAACTGCCACTCATCAGAATTTGGGTAGGCAACTCATGAGGGTGCTGGTGGGCCAGCCTGCATGGACCGGGCCTCTGTCTGAGCTTACAGACTCCCAAACATAGAGCCCCTGGTGGAGTCAATCAGAGGGCTGTGGTCAAAGCCCACGCATCTTCTTCCTGCCTCAGTTATGAAGGTTCTTGGAGGCCCTGGGGGTTCCCCCTCCCACCTCCCACCAGGTCCATGTCAGACACTCCCGGACCTCAGTGACAGGGCAAAGGTTAAAATGTCCAAACTACATACCTAGTCATTCCAGCAACTTGTCCGGTCGTCCTCCAGATCGTGTGCTTGGGAGCTGGAGGAGGGACAAGATGAGAGGACAAGGCTGCTGGGGAAAGCCCTGGGCTCCGTAACCTCCTGGCCATATGAACTGAATTTCCAGACTAAAGCTGGAGGAGGGACAAGCAAAGGAGAGAAAGGAAAAGAGGCAGGACCAAAGCTAACCCCTTCTTTTTTCCTCCTAAACTCAATCCAGATTTGCCTTCTGAAGGCTGCTTGAAACTGATCCCTGCGGCTCTGACTCGGCCTTTCTTAAAGACATAGTCTCCACTATGGGGGGGGGGGGTGCGGTGGGAATCTCACCTGGCCCAAATATGTCCCAGGACAAAAGATAGGGGGAAGGCAACACAAGTGCAAAACCCCAAATGCCCCGCACCTCCACTCTTGAGCCAGACCCACAGCTGGAGGTTCCCTCAGAGCAGCCAACTTAAGACCTCCGCTGGGTGACTCAAGAGACTCTGCTAGAGCCACTGGGCTGGTCTGCTGAAGTCTGCAGGTGGGTGTGGGAAAAAGAGCACTGGAGCAGGAGTCGCACCTCTCACTACTTCCTGTGTCACCATGAGCAAGTCACTCTCCCTCTGGGCCATGGTTTCCTTTCGTGACACATGAAAAGCTAATAGTGGCAGCCCTGCCGTGCTCCCAGCTTGCTGCTGTCTCCTGTTACAGCAGAAGGCAGCACCCTTAGGGTCCTGGCATCTGACTCCCAGCAGGCTGTGCTGTTCCAGATGCCAGATATTTACAAGGATCAGAGTTGGGACTTTCTGCTGGGTTGGGTGGGGGTGGAATCTGGGTGCGAGCTAGTGAGTGGGTAGATGGGGAGCCATTTTGTGTGTGTGCCAGGGGAGGAGGAGGAGGAACAGCCTGTCTCCCGTGTCGTTTACAAGGTGTTAACAACCTGTCAGGATCTGCCATTCAAGGGCACAGAAAGAGGTTGTGAGCACATCCTGATGTTCCCCTTGTCCCCATATTTACCATTTCCTCTGCAGAAAAACCACCTAGGCCATCAGCCTGGCAGGGCCTGGGGCCAGGCTCTGGGCCTGGTGGCTCTTTCTTATTGCAGGCGCCAGCTCCCCTTCTTCCCACCTCTTCTCCACCCCTGGGCTTCTGTTCTTTTTATCCTATCTGCAGAGCGGGGCACCGTCTCCAAGCTCCCTCCTCCTTTCTCACCCGAAACAGCAGCACACAGCCTCATTTCCTTTTGAGGCCATGGTTCTCAGCTGTCTCCACATAAGAATCTCCTGAGGAGCTTTGGAAAAAAAGGCTGCTACTCAAGCCTCACCCCTGGAGTCAGATTCCGTTAGTCTAGGGCGCCCTGGGCACCACCAGTGTAAAAGCTCTAGAGGTGATTCTAATGTGCTATCAGAGGCGTGAGCCATGGGTTTGAGGGTTCCTGCTGCTTAATACATCAGGGAATCAGAGGAAGGGTGACCAGATAACAGGTATGGGGGAAAAGAAAGGGTTGGTATCTCCCAAAGTTCTTCCAGAAGCAGTTCTTCCCTCCATGCATATCACTCTCTCAGGAGAAAATAATGCCAACGGCTCACACCATCATGCCAGACACAGTGTCAAAGGCTTTGTTACCTCACTGAATCCTCATGACCACTGTAGGCGGTATCATTATTATTCTTATTTTGCAGTTGAAGAAACTGAAGCATTGAGAGGTGAAGCAATTGGTCCAAGAGTGGGATTTGAGCTCAGGCATGCAGCTGTCAGCCATTATGCCACATCCCCCTGGCTGCCAACCATCAAATCTGGTACTGCTCTCAAGACACTCCCCTCCTCCCTGGAAGGGCCTTCATCCCATACCTTAGGTCTGGAGATGCATTGGGGCTGAAAAAATGGTGTCACCTCGTATGCATTCAGCTGTCCTTGGTCATAGGGAGGTCATTTGTATTTGAGGAAACTGCATTTGAGGTCTGGCACTCACCTTCCAGGAAGACAGACAGCTGCAGTGGTTACAAAATAAACTCTGGTCAGACAGACCTGGACGCACAGCCCAGCCTGGCCACTTACTTAATGGTGACTGTACATGAGGCTCTCCTCCTCGCTAGCCCTGGTCTCCTCGTGTGTCAAGTGGGATAATCACACCAAGTTCCTGGGTCACGGGACTGCAATGAAAGTACATGGGCGAAGTGCCTGGCACAGAGGGGTGCTTGGTGTGCCCACTTCCCAACTCTCCAGTCTGCCCTCTATCGGAGGAGCCTTCTAGGGCACGCAGCAAAGCCTTTTGGCAGTCTATGGACCCATTCTCAGAAAAAAAAAAGCCTTTAAATACATTAAATAAACTACTTAGGATTACAAAGGAAACTGGTTACTGAAGTGCAATTTACACTCTGGTCATATGTGCTTCTTGATGAACAGATTCAATGTAACAATATCTAGCAGTAGGTCTAATACAAAATTTTGAGGCAGTAATAAGGAGAAATGATTTTTTGAGATACCTGCAACAACTGTGATGTGATATGAAAAAAAAGCTGTGACTCTACCAGTGACAGTCCCAGATGCTGCCAATACCACTGTGGTTTACTGCACTGGAGACAGATCTGCTCACTCCTCTACTCAATAGCTATGTGATCTGGGCCAACCTACTTAGCCTCTCTGTGCCTGTCTCCTCATCTGTAAAACAGGGTTTGCTGTGAGGATGCAATCAGTGGATGAGTACATGTAAAGTGCTTAGATCCAGGCCTAGGACGCAGCAGGTGCTCTTTAAGTGTTAGCTCTTATTGTTATATACAAACGGGCTTCCACAGATCAGGGTGCAGAGTTCATTAACTCAAACCCCAGGGCAAAGCCCTACCTCCAGCTAAGCTCCCCTACTATGCAAAGATGACTCCAACACCACACACAATGCTGTGCCATTTGTATTCTTCTGGGACCTGGGATCTTTAAATATCCCCTTTAAAACACTGCCAAGGCCAGGTCTTCTGAGGCCAAGAAACAAGCCCCTTTTCAGGGACTGCCTGCCCTTGGGCTTTGCCTCAGGACAGCCTCCAAGGCCTCTTCCCGTAGCCCCACTTGCCCTCCAACCCCCCTCCCCTGTACCTCCGCTGCCCAAGGCGCTGCAGTTACAGGCTCTGCCATGGCTTCAGGTTTCCCACTTAAGAGTCTAGAATCCGCCTCCAAACCTCTAACAAGCTAAAGGGTAATTTGGAAACCAGAAGCACTCCCTAACTTATTGCAGTCGTCATGGGTCAGGGAGGGGGTCTGGGTAGATCAAAGCCATCCCTTCAGTGTACAGATGTGGCAACTGAGACCCAGAAGAAGCAAAGACTTGCTGAAGGCCACGTGGCAGTTTGCTGGCAGTGCTGGGCCTGTGACCCAAGATTCCTCTTATTCCGTCCTCCTAGATTGGAGCAAAATCTCCATCGTCTTTGACCTCTCCCTTCTTCTTTCTCTCCATCATCTGGTCAGTTGCCACTTCCTGTCAGTTTCATTTCCTCCTAAATATGGTACCAATCCATTAGCCCCTCTTCATGCCCCTGCCCTGGGTCAGGCCCTCTCTCCCTCCACTCCTCACCTGCCTCCCCATCCCTAGTCCACTCTGCTGCTTGAGCCTTCTTACTCTGTGCCTCTCCTCCCGTCGCATGCCACGGATGTCAAGAGCTCGGAGGAAGCTTATGGTTCACGAGCCCAACTCCTCACACACCACCCCACTCCACATCCTGCCATGTCAGAGAGGAAGACGCCGAGGCCACAGGGGAATGGGGCCTGCCAAGGTCTGACAGCAAGCAAGAGGGAGAGCTGGCACCCAAACCCAGGTCAAAGGGTCGTGGAATCTGAGTTCTAGAAAGAATTGACTTTAGTGCTATTCCCATGACATCACCCACCTCTCAGAATTACACCCCAAATCCTATTGTTTCAGGTAACAACTGGAAACGTTGTTTTGGTCAGGACCATAATTGCTACTTCCTCTTCTACGTGCTAATGTAGACAATACTCCATCTCTTTCTTCCACTTCTCCCCAGAGCTCCTAAGGTAGGCCTCCAGCAGCCACCAGCCCAAATTGCCTCCTGATCTGTCCCAAGCATGGTTAGGCCCTGCCTGTTCACCAACCATTTTCACAAATATTTCTACTGGCCTGGGCTCAAAATCAGTTTGCCAGTCTCACGTTTGTGGACTTCCCTGTTGCCCTGAATCTCCTAGAATATACTAGACTGTGTCTGCCTCTCCTCTGCTGCCCCAGCACCTGGCACCAGGCCTAGCATAGAATGGAGATTCAATCTCTGAGAAATGAATGAATGAATGAATGAATGAAGATGCTGATTGCAAGGGGGAAAGAGAAGAATAAGACACAGACAACCCTGACCTCCAGGAGCTTAGAGTTTACTTATGAACACAAGATATAGTAAGTAATAGAAATATGTGAATAGAGAACCAGGTTGCCATGTTTGACTTTCCCTGCAGGCCAAGCAGGAGCCTGGGGCACTGCAATGAGGCTGCAATGCAAAAGCAGTTGGGTGCGAGGGTGCAGCAGGGCAAGTCACAGAGGTAGCACCTTGGATCCAAGTGGACATCAAGTTAAGCAGCAGGCTGTAACCGGGCTGGGGGGAGTGGGGAAAACCAGGTAAGGTTTCCAGGAACCAGACACACCATGGTAGTAAAAGCATGTTCAGAGTGGAGAAGAGAGATTCTGGAAATATTTTTTCAAGGCCTGGTGTGAAGCTGCAGAGGATTATTGGTAAACTGGAGGGGAGTGGGACCAGAGACAGGAGGAAGCCTGGAGATAGATGAGAAGTGTCTGAATGAGAATAGAAGCAGTGAGAAAGGAAAGACAAAGCCAGTCAAAAATGGCTAAGGAGGGACTTCCCTGGTGGCGCAGTGGTTAAGAATACTCCTGCCAATGCAGGGGACACGGGTTTGAGTCCTGGTCCGGGAAGATCCCACATGCCGTGGAGCAACTAAGCCTGTGCTCCACAACTACTGAGCCTGTGCTCTAGAGCCCGTGAGCCACAACTACTGAGCCCACATGCCACAGCTGCTGAAGCCCGCGTGCCTAGAGCCCACATTCCACACAAGAGAAGCCACCACAATGAGAAGCCTGCGCACCACAACGAAGAGTAGCCCCCACCCACCGCAACTGGAGAAAGCCCGCGTGCAGCAACAAAGACCCAACGCAGCCAAAAATAAATAAATTAATTTTTTTAAATGTGAATTTTAAAACAAATAAAAATAAAATTTAAAAAAATTGGCTAAGGAACCAATTCCATCTGGTGACTGAAGCTGATGCTATCACCACTGAAATGGGCAACACACTGAGGGGTGGGAGGGGTGCAAGTGTACCTTGAAGTCTTCTCATCCTTAAACTTCATGCATTCACTCATCAAACATTTACTCAACACCCAGAACAGCTCTTGACTCCGTGTGTGTGTGTGTGTGTGTGTGTGTGTGTGTGTGTGTGTGTGTGTCTACATATTCTAACCTCTAGGGAATGCTGGAGGCCTCTCCTAACCCTTCACCTTCAGGGAGGACAAGGGAAGGCAAAAGAGACTTCTAGATCTTTGCTACTCAAAGTGTGGTCCGTGGACCAGCTGCATCACTATTACTTGGGAACTTGTTAGAAAATGAAGAATTTCAGGTTCCACCCCAGACCTTCTGAAATAGAATCTGCACTTTACTTCTTAAACTTTAATATACAAACCATCTCCTAGAGAGCTTGTTGTCTATGCCACTGGCCCATGGATCCCACACTGAACAGAAAGGAACTATGACACAATAAGGGGTCACTGTGCTGGGGATGAAGCGTTTAATGGGAGGGACCAAGAGAAACTGAGTAAGCCAGGGTTCTGGGTTTATTTGTGGGCCCCCCTTCAGGCAGGTAGGGAAGTAAGTTCCCAAGCAGCCCCTTCCCAGGGCCCCCAGAAAGCTGCTCAGAGCTGTCTCTGGTCTGAATCAAAGGAGGCCTGGTGGCCCCCATGTAATCTAGCCCAACTCTAGCCCAACTCCAGGCAGGGTGAGAAGGCCCCACAGTGGTTCTGGTCCAAAGCCCTGCCTCAGAAAGAAAAGTTCTCTGAAGAGTATGGTCTTTGAGGACTTAACATGATGGTCTATACCTGGCTAAAGAATCGGAGTTTTGGGGTCCCAGCCAACATCTCTTCCCATCAGAGACACAACTAATGGAGGGTAAGCGAGAACTGCCTCCAGCTCATGCTTTCACTGGGAACATAAGGCTCACATGACAGTCATCTGTGACGGTGTGTTGTATGAGCTCAGGTGTGTGTATTATAATGAGGGCATAACAAATCTTCAAGGAACTACATCAGGTAAGTGAAGGATGGGTGATTTTTATTTTCTTCTGTATACATTTCTGTTTTGCCCACAATTAACTGTGTTAGTTTAATAATATGAAATTAACAAAGGCTTTATTTCAAAAACCAATTGAATACAAAGAAAAATCGTGGCGATACACAAATAAGTGCTGGTTTTTGTGGCATAGATAACTCATTGTATGAGGATTCGAGGGAGATTTCCAAGGTTTAAGACAGAGCAAGGGCGGTGCTTTGTGACCACCTCCAGGGGTGAGATAGGGAGGGTGGGAGGGAGGGAGACGCAAGAGGGAAGAGATATGGGAACATACGTATATGTATAACTGATTCACTTTGTTATAAAGCAAAAACTAACACATCATTGTAAAGCAATTCTACTCCAATAAAGATATTAAAAAAACAAAACAAACCAAACAAACAAACAAAAGACAGAGCAAGGGGTTGGGAAAGGGGTGCCTAAGATCGCCAAGTCTTTATTCTGAAGATGGGCCCACTCAAAAGTCAAAACCCGAATATCTTGAACTGCAAAGCTGTCCAGGCCCTAACCTGGGTAACTGGATTCATTTTTAGAATCAGAGAATCTCAGAACCTGAAGAATCTGAGAGATTAGAGGGCCAACCCTATCCTTTTTTTTTTTTTTCTTACAGGAACGAGTTGAGGCACAGATTGGTGAGGACATCGTGAGCTCTGTACCTTGGCACAGGTTCTTCTCTGCCTGTATCACCCTCCCTTCTGGCCCTGGGTGCTTAGCTAACACCCACTGTTCCTCAAGACTTGGTTCAAACACCACTTACTCTTGTGGGTTAGGTGTTCTCTGTGCTCACAAAATGCCTAATGTATTCCTTTATCATTTATTTGACAAACTACTGAGCACCTACTGTGTGTCATGCACTGTTCTAGGCACCTGAGACACATCAGTGACCCCAAATTCCCTGCTCTTGTGTGTAGCGATTAAGACGTAGCATTTCTTTATTCAGCAACTATTTATGGGTCACCTATGTGTGGGGTCCTGTGTGAGGCATAAGCTGTTTTAAGGTCGGGATAATTGTTCACAGCTTTGGCCTCCTCCCTTCCCCCCATGGTCAGTGCCCTGTGGACACAATGAATGTTTTCTGAATGAATGAATAATGAAATGGCCGAGGTCACACTCGAGATGGAGCTGGTACTGAAACCCTGGTCCCCTGATAGCTAGAGCTCTTCCCCACCCCACCCCCCGCCCTCTGCTGCATCAGCCCAAATCTTTTAAACCATCACCTCGGGTGGGAAAGGTCAAGAAGGGACAAGATTAAGGGCTGGGTCACCTAGGCAGATCTATTTTGGAAAAGGGGGACCCACCCTATCAGCACCCTCTCTGGGGAGAGTGGGGAAGTCGCCAGCTTCTCATTTCCCTGCTCAAAAGCTTGGGGCAAGCAAGAAGAGGCCCTCTCCAGTATGGCCCTGTTGGCCCCATTGCTCTGTACAGGGACTGATCTTTTCTTTTTTTAAACATCTTTATTGGAGTATAATTGCTTTATATTGTTGTGTTAGTTTCTGCTGTGTAACAAAGTGAATCAGCTATACGTATACATATATCCCCATATCCCCTCCCTCTTGTGTCTCCCTCCCACCCTCCCTATCCCACCCCTCTAGGTGGTCACAAAGCACCGAGCTGATCTCCCTGTGCTATGCGGCTGCTTCCCACTAGCTATCTGTTTTACATTTGGTAGTGTATATATGTCCATGCCACTCTCTCACTTTGTCCCAGCTTACCCTTCCCCCTCCCCGTGTCCTCAAGTCCATTCTCTACGTCTGTGTCTTTATTCCTGTCCTGCCCCTAAGTTCTTCATAACCATTTTTTTCTTTTTTAGATTCCATATCTATGTGTTAGCATATGGTATTTGTTTTTCTCTTTCTGACTTACTTCACTCTGTGTGACAGACTCTAGGTCCATCCACCTCACTACAAATAACTCAATTTCGTTTCTTTTTATGGCTGAGTAATATTCCATTGTATATATGTGCCACATCTTCTTTACCCATTCATCTGTCGATGGACACTTAGGTTGTTTCCATGTCCTGGCTATTGTAAATAGTGCTGCAATGAACACTGGGGTGCATGTGTCTTTTTGAATTATGGTTTTCTCAGGGGATATAGCCCAGTAGTGGGATTGCTGGGTGTATGGTAATTCTATTTTTAGTTTTTTAAGGAACCTCCATACTGTTCTCCATAGTGGCTGTATCAATTTACATTCCCACCAACAGTGCAAGAGGGTAGGGACTGATCATTTTGAGGTACATTTCACTTCTGTGTTAAAAACAAGCGTTTTCGTTAAAAAGAATATTATGAAATAGACCCTCAAAACATTAAAATATTTACATTCTGGCCCTCTACAGAAAAAGTTTGCTGACCATGCTCTAAACTTTGAGAATACACCTGTGAGATCTTGTGATTTTTCTCTTAGGTTCCAAATAAAGTTTATTTAAAATTAGGTTTTTCTTTCAAACCTGTAGCACATTCTCAATCTTCTGTAACAAGGTCAGAACTGGAAAAAGAATGCCAACAATAAAGTGACTATTTTAATAATCTATTAAAATACATCAGATATAACTTTATTTTGCAATATCAGGAAAATAAATATATTAATTGTTTCACACACACACACACACACACACACACACACACACACACACACACACACACACACACACACACACACACACACACAAAACAAAGCCACCACTGGGGCTGCAGAGACCTCCCCCCACACACACACCCCGCCTCCGGGGCGGGATCTTTCCCTCTGAGCCAAACGCGGTGCCTGCCTTTGGCAGCTGGAGCGGCTGCACTGCAGCGCCCTCTGCCGGACGCGGGGCGGCTCTGCCGCTCAGCCGGGCGGGGGAGGAAGGCCGGCGGGGGCCGGGCCGCTTTCGAGGAGCCTCATGTTCCGGAGGAGCTGAGGGACCGTGACTCATCCCTCTGGCTGTGCCCGCACAGGCCGCCCCCGCAGGCTCGCCGCCTCTGCCAGCGCCTGGTGACGCACCAAGACGCGCGGAGGTGCTCTGCGCACGAAAAGCAGCCCCGGGCGGCCTCGCGACAGTGGCACCTGTTCCGCCGGCCCGGGCCCCGCCCTGCCTGAACCCCCAACTTGGGGAAGCTTCCGGCCCTGGAAGCCCCACTCATCTCCACTCTCACTGAGTCTTCATCGCTAACCTCGAATAGGGGTTGTTTTGTTACACGGCCTTAACAGAATAGGAAACTGAGGGCGACAGAAACGTGAAGTGAGGGCCAGGGTCATGCAGCAGCTAAGACGCAGAGGAGAGACTAGATGAACCAGTTATCTCTGACCCCAAAGTTCAAGGTGCGCTTTACCCAGCATCAAGCTGCATTGTCCTCCTAACTGCCCCCCAACCCCACTTACAGACATACACAGGAAGGGAAGGTTGGGACGTATCATAAGGACTTTGAAAGTCAAGCACTATAGTAAACATTTGCCATTTTGGAAATAGAGGAAAAGCTGTAAATGGCATTTAAGAAGAAAGTCAGGTGGACGTTAAGCCTTGATTCTGTCAAGATGTTTTATTAGGGAGCAGAGGACATGATTAGAGCTTTGAGTTCGGAAGATGCACCAGAGGAAAACAGATCAGAAGTGGCCCCTGAGGTAGTCCAGTAGTGCTCAGTAGGGCCTAAATCAGAGTCATGAAAGTGGGAAAAAAAAAGTACAGATCCAAAAGACATTGGGGTGGGAAAAGGCTTAATGATAGATTGGATTTTCAAAAGTGAGGTTAGTAAACTCCACATAGCACTTTGTACCTCTCCTAAGGTATTACTGCACTTGATTTTGCCTTCTTTATTAGAGTGATGTTTTGTCGGCCTTGTTAGATGTTAAGATTCAGAGAGTGGTGCTGGTAGCTCAGGCCCCACCCCTGCCTTGGAGAACAGGACCTTGTGGGGGAGAATAAAGATGTCTGGGGGCAGTGTCCATCCTGTCAGCTGAATGGAACATAGGTGAGGGCAGAGCTGCTTGCCCAGACAGCATCTGCACATGGGAAAGAACCCCTAAACCAGCCCCTACTTCCTCCTTAGGAAAAGTTTGGAGGGCTCCAGCTAAACTCCAAGGCTGGCTCATACTATTAAATATCCTTCTTGGGCTTACAGTTTGCTGAAACACCTGAGCAGGTAGGTTGAGCTGTTCTAGCAGCCCCACCCAAAGCCAGGCATCAAGATCTGTGCAACTGGCTGTGAGTACCTGCTACCAGATAGTAACACTGAAGGGGCACACCTCTGGGCAGGCAGCGTGGCCCTTTTGTGATAGAATACACCATTTTTATACAAGGGTAAACTATCCAGTCATCAGAACACCCACCAAGACAGAAACCCCATGGGACTTGGGAGTGTTTTCTGGGAGTGAACCCAAAGGTAGCCAGATCTGCTTCCAAACCCACACTATGGTCCATCCAGAACATCAGGCCCAATAGGCCCAGATGCCAACCCAACCCGTCTTCCAATATATACTGTATATAGATGAACATGGTGAATGAGAGCACCTTGCTGGGAACAGGTGGTTCCCTAGTTCCTCAGAACCCCACTCCATAGACACCAGCATGGAAGAGGGGGCCACTCCTAATTCCTGGTACTTTCCATCCTTCACCATTCATACTTGCTGTTATCCTGGGCTCTCCTGGATAAAAAATCATGACCCCACTGTCTCCTAATGTTACCATGTGCTGCTTGTCTCCTTCACCTACTCCCCACTTCCTTCCTTGAAGTCCAACAAAGTATGTTATCAAGCCAGAGTTTGGGGGGGTTGTTTCTTTTTGATCAGGAAAAGGAGTTGCCCCCACTTTGGGAGTACCAATGAACAACAGCCCTAGTGCCTAGAGTCCATGTTTCCAATAGATATTTACCTTTGGAGCCTAAGCGTAGGCTTTCACAAATACACAGAAACAAGTGTGTGTGTGTGTTTGTGTAGGAGGGGCTTATGTGTGTTCTTTAGCCCCTAAGCATTTTTCACGTGGGCTCCAATATTCTTCATGAAGGAGGAAAAGTTGTGTGGGGAAAAGTAGAAAACATGTCAATTCTCCCTAAATTAATCTATAAACTAATTGCTGTTCCAATCAAATCTCCACAGGAATTTTTCATAGAACTTGACAAATTGATTTGAACATCCATATGAAAGAGAATATGTACAAGAAGAGCTAAAACAGTTTTGGAGGAAAAAGGACAATGAATGATGATTCATTATATAAGGTATCAAATCTATAATAATTAATAGGGTGTGGCTTTGGCACAGAAATAGACAAGTAAATGAATAAAAGAGAACAGAGAGCTCCCTAGCCAACTCATGTAATAAGATATTAAATAAATAATATGTCATTTATAAGTCTGTGGTGAAAGGATGAACTATTCAATAGAACAACTGGTTTTCCATTTGAAAAAAACTAAATTAGATTTCTGCCTCATAGTACATGCCTGCACACAGGCACACAGGCACACAGATACACAGACATTCCAGATAGCTCAAACAACTAAATATGAAAAAATAAAACATACCTATAACCACAATGAGAAGCACGTAGGCATATATATTTGTGACTCTGGTGTAGAGAAATCCTTTTTAAACAACACACATACACAACACAAAAGCCATGAAGGGGCTTCCCTGGTGGCGCAAGTGGTTGAGGGTCCGCCTGCCGATGCAGGGGACACGGGTTCGTGCCCCGGTCTGGGAAGATCCCACATGCCGCAGAGTGGCTGGGCCCGTGAGCCATGGCTGCTGAGCCTGCGCGTCCGGAGCCTGTGCTCCGCAACGGGAGAGGCCACAACAGTGAGAGGCCCGCATACCACAAAAAAAAAAAAAAAAAGCCATGAAGGAATGCTTGATAAATTTGAATCTACATCAGAACATTTCTTAGATGAAAGACACCATCAATAAAGTTAAAAGACAAATGATAAATTGGGGAAAATATTATTTGCTATATATATTATATAAAAATTAATCTCCATATATAATTTCCGTAAATCAATAAAAAAGGCAGACAACTCAAAAGATATATAGCAAAGTATATGGTCAGTCAATTCAAAAGGAGAGTTACAAATGGTTAATAGACATTTGGGAAAATTCACAACCTCTAGTAATCAAGGAAAGGCAAATGAAAAGAACCATCAGATACCATCTTTCACCCATTACACTGATAACTAAAAGTTTGATTCTATCAAGTGTTGGCATGGAGCTGAGCAAAACTGATACTCTCATACACTGCTGGGTGGAGGACAGGCATCACAGGTAGGAATTTGGTAATACCTATTAGTATGTAAAATGCACATCCCCTATTACCCAGCAACTCTACTTCTTCGCATCTATCCCAAAAAAGCTCTGGCACGTGTACACAAATGTTTATTGAATGGATTCTTATTGAAACATCAGCTGTCAAAATTTAGAAACAACCTGAGTTCATCAAATGGGTAAGTAGTTAAATAAACCCTTATAAATGTCATACTCTGCAAAATTGTGTAACATTTTAAAAGAGTAAGTTAGGACTTCTGCTTCTGGGAAGATGGAGTAGATAAACTTTTGTCCCCCGATTCCCTCACTAAGTAAAACTAAAAACTAAGTACAACTGAAACTCTTGAACATTATAAATAAAAGAGACACAAGAAGACTCTGAAAGGTGGAGAGAAGGGACACCAGAGAGACCTCAGGACTCGAGGAATGACACAGTGGTAAGTTCCCTGGATTTGTTTTGCCTCATGTATCTCAGAGTTGGAGCTTAAAAAGCTTGCAACATGGAAACACCAATGGGTGCAGACAAAAAACAAAAACAAAAGTATCTATGTCTCTAACCAAAGGACCAGAAAAGGCGGTATACCAGCCAGATAGAAAATTTTAGACACTAACTGCTCTAGTACAGCCAAACATCACAGGAAAAGAAAAATGTGGCCCCAACCCTCAACCCCACCTGCAAAGAAAGGGTTGAAAACACAGACTTTCACCCTTGCTGAACTGTAACCAGGGGTAACCTCCATACTGGGGTGATGTTGAAGAAGGCTGAGTGGGGAGCTGGGATGCACCTACTAGACAGAAAATCAGCAAGGATACAGAACTCAACACCACCCTCAACCAACGGTTTCTAATTTAACATTTATAGAACACTCCATTCAACAAAGAAGACTACACATTCTTTTCAAGTGCCCATGGAACAAGCTATGTTATACCATACCCTGTGCCATAAAACAAGCCTTAACAAATTAAGAAAAAAACAATAGAAATAAAATGAAATGTATTTTGTGACTGCAATGGAATCAAACTAGAAATCGATAATAACAGAAAGATAACAGGAAATATCTAAACACTTGAAAACCAAACAGCACACTTCTAAATAATCCATACGTCAAAGATGAAATCTCAAGAAGAATTTAAAAAAATACATTGAACAGGGCTTCCCTGGTAGCATAGTGGTTGAGAGTCTGCCTGCCGATGCTGGGGACACGGGTTCATGCCCCCGTCTGGGAGGGTCCCGCGTGCCGTGGAGCGGCTGGGCCCGTGAGCCATGGCCGCTGAGCCTGCATGTCCGGAGTCTGTGCTCCGCAGCGGGAGAGGCCACAACAGTGAGAGGCCCGCGTACCACAAAAAAAAAAAAAAAAAAAAAAAACATTGAACAGAATAAAAATGAAAATACAACACAGCAAAATTTGTGGGATGCAACTAAAGCAGTGTGTAAATGGAAATTTATAGAAAAGAGGAAAAGTGTCAAATCAATAATCTATGTTTCTACCTCAAGAAACTAGAAAAAAAGCACAAGATAAAGCCAGAAGAAAGGAAATTAGGAGCAGAAATCAATAAAATTGAAAACAGGAAAACAATTAGAGAAAATCAATGAAACAAAGATCAGCAAAACTGACAAACTCCAGTAAGACCTACAGCGAGAGGAAAAAAAAAGAGAAAACACAAGTTATTAATATCAGGAACGAAATGAATATCACTACAGACCCTTCAGACATCAAAAGGATAATAAAGGAATAAACACTAAGAACAACTCTATACACTTAGAGAATTGTGATGAAACTGACCAATTCCTTGAAAAACACAAATGCCCAAAACTCACTCAGTAGGAAATAGATGATTTGAATAGCCCTATCACTATTAAGAAAATTGAATTCATAATTTTAAAACTCCCAAAAAAGAAATACCCAGGTCCCATGGTTTCACTGGAGAATTCTACCAAATGTTTAAAGAATTAACACCAATTCTACACAATCTCTTCCAGAAAATAGAAGAGGAGAAAATGCTTCCCAAATAATTTTATGAAGCTAGTATTATCTTGATGCCAAAACCAGATGACAGTCGCACACAAAAACGAAAACTACAGACAAATATCCCTCATGAAAATAGAAGTAAAACTCCTCAACACAACATTAGTATTTAGAATTCAGTAAGAATTATACACCATTATCAAGTGGAGTCTATTCCAGAGATGCAAGACAGTTGCAATATCTGAAAATAAGTCAATGCAATCCACCATTTTAACAGACTAAAGAAGAACAATCACACAATTATATCAATCAATGCAGAAAAAGCACTTAACAAAATCCAACACCCATTATGATAAAAAGAAAAAATAAAAACCCTCTCAGAAATAGGAAAAGAAAGGAATTTCCTCAACTTGAAAAAGAGCATCTACAAAACACTTAACAGCTAACACTAAACTTAATGGTGAAAGATAATGCTTTCCTCCTCAGATTGGGAACAAGGCAAGAATGTCTGCCCTCACCACTCGAATTCAACATAATGCTGGAAGTTCTAGCCAGTACAATCAGGCAAGAAAAGGAAATAAAAGGCATACAGATTGAAAAGGAAGAAATAAAACTGTCCCTATTTGGAAATAATCTGACGGTATATGTAGAAAGCCCCAAGGAACTACAAAACAGTTCCTAGAAGTAATATGTGAGTTTGGCAAGGTTGCAGGATACAAGATACGCATACAGAAATAAATCATATTTCTACATACCAGCAATGAACAAATGGATGCCAAAATTTAAAAATACAATACCATTTACAGTTTCTCAAAATAAAATGTTTAAGTGTAAATATAACAAGACACGTATAGGACTTGTATGCTAAAAACTACAAAATGCTGATGAAAGAATTCAAAGAGACCTAAATAAATTGAGAAATATACTGTGTTCATGGATTAGAAGACTCAACATAGTAAAGATGTCAATTCTCCCCAAATTTATATACAGGTTTGGTGCAATTCCTATCAAAATTCCCAAAAAATCAACTTAAAATGCATCACAAACTAATCTTATTTTGGTAATCATTTTGAAACATATATATGTGCACCAAATCATGTTGTACACCTTAAACTTACACCATATTATATGTCAATTATATTTCAATAAAGCTGAAAAAATGCATCACGAACTTAACTGTAAAACTATAAAATTTTTACAGAAAGGAAAATATTCGAAATCTAGAGCTAGGCATACAGGCTAGATTTTATACATGACAATCAAACAATGACATGAACAGATAATTCATTGAGAAGGCTATATGGATGGCAAATAAGCACATAAAAAGATGTTCTATCACTTGCTATTAGGGACATGCAAATTAAAACCACAATAAAATATACTACATACCTATTAGAATGGCTAAAAATTTTTTAAAATGACCGCACCAAATGTTGGAGAAGACGCCAAGAAATTGGATCCCTCATTCATTGCTGATGGGAATGTAAAATGGTATGGCTATTCTGGAAAACAGTTTGGCAAGTTACTTTAAAAGCTAAACTTGCAACTACCATATGACCCAGCAATTGTACCCTTGGACATGTATCCCAGAGAAATGAAAACTTCTGTTCACATAAAAACCTGTTACATGACTGTTCATAGCAGCTTTATTTATAATAGCCCCAAACTGGAAATAATCCATATGTCCTTCAACAGGCGAATGGATAAACTATTTGTGGTATATCCAAGCCATGGAAAACTACTCAGCAATTAAAAAAAACAGACCGTTGATACCCACAACAACCTGGATGAATCTCCAGATAATTATATTGACTTAAAACCGAACAATCCCTAAAGGTTACATACTGGATGATTTTATTTACATAACATTATCAAAATGACCTAATTTTAGAAATGGAGAACAGATTAGCGGTTGCCAGGGGTTAAGGAGGAGGTGGGGGGTGGGGAGAAAACTGAGTGTAGCTATGAAAGGGCAACTTGAAGGATCCTTGTGGTGATGAAAATGTTCTGTATCTTGACTGTATCAGTGTTACTATCCTGCTGGTGATATTGTCCTATAGTTTTGCAAGAGGTTGTCATTGAGGAAAACTGGGTAAAGGGTATATGGGATCTATTATTTCTTAAACTGCATGTGAATCTTCAATTACCTCAAAATGAAAAGTTTGATTGAAAAAGAGTGAGTTAGATCCATGTGTCCTGACATGGTAAGGTTTCCAAGATACATTGTTAACTGAAAAAAAGCAAGTTACAGATCAATATATACCGTGTAATACCATTTATTTTTAAATACCCACATACAACCAAACTATGTATACATAGGAAGAGATTAGGAAGAGAGCGCTCTTTGCTGATAACAGTGGTTGTTACCTCTGGGGAGCAGACCTGGGGAGGGAAGAGGATTTTAACTGTAGCTGGACTGTTTGATTTTTTTTCACAATGAGAATATCTTCATATACCACTTGTATAGTAAAAACATTATCCTGGACACAGCTACAGAATACTAGGAATTCAAACCTGTTTTGCTTGTCCTGATCTGACCTATCCCTGTTTCACCACCACTGTGGCCAGAGGGCCCAGCTCACATCCCCCTGCCCTTGAGCCTCAAGGAAGTGCCTCCTGGGCCCACCTTATTTGGAAACAGGCCCATTAGCACTACTATTGAGGTATGGGTGTACCACCTGGAAGGGCCAATGTCCCCATGACTGTGAATCTACCCACTGCTGCTGACTTAAAAATACACAAAGCTCAGCCCATGCTAATCAATGCAACAGCAGTTTCCATAAGGTTCGAGTTGACAAACTGTCATGCAAGTTTCGATGCTGAGGGCACCAAAGGCCTCCCCACCCTCTGACTTGAAATACCGCAGCAGCAGTCGAGCCTTTTTGGAGAAAACTGAGAGCAGCAGGCATGAACAACAATTGAACACCTACCCCCAGCTGTGCCTGGCTGAGAGCAGACTCACCGTAGGGGGGCCTCTGAGAGTGCTTCATTCATTGACAAGATATTTATTGAGCACCTACTGTATACTATTCTAGGCAGTGATAATAGCAATGAATCAAACAAAGTCCCTGCCCTCATGGAACTCCCATTCTAGTGGGGGAGCAGATGATAGGCAAGATAAATAAATTATATGTTATGTGGTATTAAGTGCTATACGAAAGCATAGCATGAATGGATGTAAGGTGTTGGGTGCTGGGGGCTGAAATTTTAGAAATGGTGGCCAGAGAAGGCTTCACTGAGAAGGTAGCATTTCAGTGGAGGGCTGGAGGGAGTGAGGGAGCCAGCTACAAAGCTATGCAGAGGTTGTGCACATTTTCCATTTGCCCCTCCAGATCTTGTCCACCCTTTTCCACCCAGCTTCGTGCCTTGGTAGGCTGACCTGTATAGACTGCATCGACAGGTTCCCTCGCCCTCTGGCTTCGGGTTAGGTTTGACCAATGGGAGGCACCTGCAAGGAGATCAGAAGGAAAGAGAAAGTGAGATTTTTTTCATCAGCTCTCGCTGTGCAGGTTCATCACGGGTTGGCTGCATCCCTCCACCAAAGACCACAATTCCTGTCAGGTGGCCTTCTCCATACAACAACCTTTCCCCAGTTCCCATAACCACTCTCTCCCAGGATCCTGACTGATACACTAGGGTAAAGCATTCCAGGCAGAAGGAAAAGCAGGCACAAAGCACAAATGCACCTGGAAAGCTTAAAGAATGATCAGGAGACGAGTGTGGCTGGGATGAAGGAGGTGACGGAAGGATTTGTAGGAGATCATGTCAGGGAGGTAAGGGGGGTGGCAGATTCTGAGGGCCTCGCAGGCTACCCTAAAGACTTTTAATATGAGTGAGATGGGGAACAATTAGAGGATGTTGAGTAAAAGACTGACATAGACTATGTTTTAACAGCATCATTTTAGGAGACTAGTGACAGGCAAGAGAGGATGATGGCTTGGACTAGGTGGTAGCAATGGAGGTGGTGAGATGTGGTCGGATTTGAAATAGATTTTGAAGGTGATGCCAAAAAATCCTGTTCACTAAAATGACCAGAGCGAAAGCCCAAACCCAAGATCAGAGACTTGTCACCTCTTAACACTGAATATCACTGAAAATTCTGTCACTCCACAAGATTTCAGAAGGCCCTGCATGCGGCTCGATAATCCTAATCCATTACCACTTGTGTAGGACACACAACTCTAGGCCAAAGGCCCAGCCCCAAAGGTTCCCAGAGTGTACCTGACTCCAGAACAATTCCATAAAACTATCATCACAGACTTTCTAGCCAACCTACCCCACCCTAAAGCCACAACTCTATGGGGGTTGTGCTGCGTGCCATTGTGCCCCCAATTGGGTCCAGCCTCTGCCTCCACTGGCTCCTCCGTGAGTTGGCCTAGCCATGTCACATCAGAATTCTGGGAAACACTGTCCACACCTGCCCTGTTCCTACCTCCTGTCCTCTGCTCACCATCACTCACAGGCTGGCAGCAGATGGATGGCATCCATCAACCACTGAGCAGATAGGGATGGGTCCCAGGGATAGTCAGAACACAGTGTGGGCAACATCTCAAAGGTACCATGATTTTGATAAGGATTTTAAATTTTGCCTGGCAGCCATCAACCAGATCACTGGCAGATCATTGGGAAGAAAGAGAAAATAGAAAACTCGGCTCCACGGGCTAAAAGCCCCCAGCCTGAAGTATCTTCTGGGAAGAAAAGCACCCTGGCATTTTTTGAGTGCACACTGTTGATGCTCAGGACAAGGCCTATTGCTTCATATTCGTGAACACCCAGCAAAGGCACCCAGCTGCAAACTGGAAAACAGCACATGATTCTGAGGACTCATTCCAGAGCCAGGAAAAACTGATGGTATTTTGTTTATGTTCAGAGAAATCAACCCAGAGATCAGCCCCACAGCCAAAGTCAGCAAGACCAGGGAGAAAATTGCTGCCAATCAGGGAGGGGATGAACTGCACTGGAATCCTGGATCCAGGACTTTGAACCTATGTGCCCTTGGGTAAGATTCTTAACCCTCCAAGGACCTCAATTTTCTAACCTGTAAAATAGAGACGATACCTACCTCACAGAGTTGCATTAAGGATCAAAAGAGCTTGTGTGCGTAAAATGTGTCTGGTGTGGCCTCTGGGATACTAGCTGCTCACTACATGTTGTTTTTCTTCTCGTGTCCCCTTATCTTTGGCAAGAGCCAGGCCAGTGGTATGGTGCAACTATGGCGTTCCAGTGGCCCCCGTTGCCCTTAGGAAGATCTCTCTGAGGAATTCTCTGGCTCTTTTATGCCAATGCTGTTTTTTGCTCTTTACTAAATGGGCATCCTGGGCAGCTGGCATTTGATCCCAGCAGGACGTGATTCCATGCACAGCTGGTCACTGAAGGGCATTAATGCCTATTAATTAACCGTACATTCAGCTGACCTGCCTAGGCAGCTGCTTTCATTTCCAGAGTCCCAAATCTTTTCTTATTCCGTTCCAGGTTGTTTGAATTTCTATGTATGGAAAGCCGTTGAAGCAGACCGTGGCTCTCTCCTCTCCTCTTTCATCCTCTCAGCCTCTCCTCTCTTCTCCATTCAGCCCCCTCTGCCTGCCCACACCTTGGCTCTCCATCCTTTTCCTTCTCTCCCTTAGCTCTTTCACTAACCCTCATCCGAAGACAGTGCTTATGGAGAGAGCAGTTAAAAGTGGCTCAAGTGGATGCATTGTCAGGCTTGGGGGAAACCACTGTACTTTCTCTTTGCCCTGTCCTACCAGCCCATCCCCAAGCCCACTTTCCCGTCCCTTCACACTAGGCTGGGTAATGGGATGACAAAGCAAAACATGGCTGCCGCCCTCAGGGAACTCTCAATCTAGTGGGAGAGACAGAAGCCCCACAGTGTTATGAAGAGCTGGAGAGGGAGGTACAGAGATGGGAAAGTGTGCTTGCCTCTGAGGGGTGGGGGAAAGCTTTACAAAAGAGCGGAGGCTTGAACTCAGCCTTGAAGCCTGAATTTATTTTTCCAAATGGAGAGGGGGTCAAAGGGTATCCCAGGGGAGGAGGTGGCATCGGTGAAAGAAGGACAGTGTGTGTTTGGCGCTCTGTGTGGCCAGATGGTAAGGTCTAGGAGATGAGCACCAACAATCCTTGAAGGAGAATCTGGAGCCAGCTTGCTGGGCAGCGTGACTGAGGGGGTTAGGGTGTGAGGGTGGACCTTGTGAATGGTGAGAAGGGACGTGATGAAAGCCAGGTTTTACGAAGATAATTCTGGAAGGCAGAGAGACCAGAAGAAAAACGGAGGCCAGTTAGAAGGCTGCTGCAATGGTCGTGGCATGAGCAGAGGCCCTGAACTAGGGTGCTAACCTTGGGAATGGAAACGAAGGGGCAGAGGTGCCCCCAGGGCCTACTTCTCCAGCTTCAGCCTCTGTTCTGAATTCATTCTTCACCTTTTCCCCAATATCTTCTCCCTTGATGATCTTAACGGATGCTGGGTCTCAACCCTAACTCCCACTTCAAAGTGGATTTATCCCAAATCTATATCTTGAGGTTGACTTCTAACGTGCACCTGGGATCAAATAGTGGTTGTTTTCTGAACATTCTCAAAATACCATCTCATCATCTCATCATGTTCAAAACTGCCATCAGGGTGCCTGCAGCTCAGCCCTAAGCCAGCCCGAGGAAACTGTGGACCTAGGCTACCTTACAGGCTTCTGGGGCCTAACTCAGCCACTGAAGGATTATTTTACACCTTTCTGGGACAAATTTGATTTCCCAGTTCTAAACCACCAATTCCATGTGGACTTGGAGGACTCAACACGTTCATACCTTGGGGATGGCCTTCCTTCCCTCATGTCCTGTCAAGTCCCTCCGCAGTGGTCCTCAGCCAGGGGTGGGTCCTCCCAGCCCCTGGAAGTATTTGGGAATGTGTAGAGGCATTTCTCGCTGTCACAATGACTCCAGGGTGCTAAGTGGGCCAGAAGTCAGGATGTTGAACATCCTGCAATGCACAGGACCATCCCACACTGCAAAGAATCGTCTCACCCCACGTGCCAATAGTACTCTCACTGAGAAACACTGACCACGAGCTCAGTTGAGGGCAGGAATTCTGTCTATTTTGTTCTCTACTGTGTTCAGCAGAGTGCACAGCACATGAGGGTGTGCAATGAGTGTTTGTTAAATTAATAAATTGACTCACCCCTTCATATAAGCAACACCTACTGAGCATTGCCCTGGTGCTGGGGATAGAAAAACAAACAAGACTTGGGCAGTGCCTTTGTCCCTTAGCCAGCCTTAGCTGGGAAGGGTAAAGATGATCCTGAGATGGAGGCTAAAAGTCAAGAACACGTCACCTTCCAGAACTACCACGGGGTCCCTTCCTAGCGAGCAGAACGTACTGCCAGTTAAATGATGAATTGAAACTCATTCATTCATTCAACCAGCACTTGAATAGCACGTGAACTTTTTGAAGTACCTTCTCACACATGATCTTGCTGGAGTTGGCCTGGGAGGAGGGGAGGGTTAGGGCGGGGGCTGGAAGCAGAGTGGAGGCCTGAGAGGTTCCTGCCCAGCTCCGGCTGGAACAGACAGGCCCAATCAGACAGTCTCTTGGGACTGGGGGGCGGGTCTGGTGTAAATGGAAATGTGTGCCACATGGCCTGAATTGCAGAGGCCGGCCTCAGGCTCCCACAGCCCCCAAACACTTCCAGATGGATTTATTTATAACTCCCAAAGCAGAGGCAGCACTCCGTTCCTTTTCCTCACTCTCCTCCCCACTCCTGGAGCAAGGCTTGGCCGCCCCTTTCCACTCCGGAAACCAGCAGGAGATGGGAATGTGCTGTACTGCTCAGCCCAAGTTCATGGTCACTGCCTGTCCCCTAGGTGGCAACAGCAGCTCACTGTGTGGGTGCCGGCTAAGCTGGCCATACTCCTGCCGGCCCCCCCGCCCCCCCACCCCCGGCCTCTGTGGGCTCTCTGCTAAATGGGTGGTGTGAACTGGTCATGTTCACTCTGGTAAGTTTCTATTTCCAGACTTGCCTCCAGTTTGTAAAGCCAGTCACACCCATTTCTTCTCATTCTCTGTCTCTGGTAGATTCTGAGCTCCCTCCCCTCCACCTTCTCCCATAGGATACTGCTTCTCACTGTACAGGCTGCCAGAGGCTTTGGACTCAGATGTTTTCCAAATCAGGAAACTGAAGCTCAGAGAGGTTGAGTGACTTGCCCAAGGTCACACAGCATGTTAACTAGCAGAGCCAGACATCTAAAGCCCTAAGCTCTGTCTCTGATGCTAGTGCCTCCTGGACCTCAAGTTTCCTCATGTGTGAAGTGGAACAAATGCGTGACAGGTGGTCTGGTTGGAAGTGTGGGCTCTGGAACTGCTCTGTATCGAGTGTGTGCTGGTTCTGTCATTTACTGGCTGGATGACCTTCGATGAGTCACTCTTCCTCTCTGTAACTCAATTTCTTTATCTTTGAAAGATTAAAGAGAGAATGGGGGGCTTCCCCGGTGGCGCAGTGGTTGAGAATCTGCCTGCCAATGCAGGGGACACGGGTTCGAGCCCTGGTCTGGGAAGATCCCACAAGCCACGGAGCAGCTGGGCCCGTGAGCCACAATTACTGAGCCTGCGCGTCTGGAGCCTGTGCTCCACAACAAGAGAGGCCGCGATAGTGAGAGGCCCGCGCACCACGATGAAGAGTGGCCCCCGCTTGCCACAACTAGAGAAAGCCCTCGCACAGAAATGAAGACCCAACACAGCCATAAATAAAAATTAATTAATTAATTAAAAAAAGAGAGAGAATGGACTGAAATGGTTTAGCACAGTGTCTGGCCCATAGTAAGCCCACAATAAATAATAACCAATATGATAGCTTATTGCTCAGTTGCATCATTAGAAAGCTCACAGCTCCCATCTCTTAAAATATGGACCAGGCCCCATACAAACATCGCCTCGTGACTCCTCACACTATACAGAAAGAAGTAAACTTGGGTTTGGAGAGATTAATGACTTGCCTAAGGCCACCCTTGTAGGAATAGAGGAAGGGCTTGAACCCGGTTCTAGGTGAGTCCAAGGTTACGGATTCCATGTTTCTTATAGTCCTATAAACTCCTATAGAGTCTGAAGGATAAAAGCCCCCATATGAATCCTTTGCCCTGCCTCTCCCACACGACCCCTGCCCTATCTTGCCTCCTTTAGGACTGGCCCAGGAGCTCCTTCTGTCTGAGCATTTCGGTGGCCCTAAGCAGGGCCTGTGAGCACATCAGACCTACAGGAACCTGGGGCTGAAGCCTTCCCGCTTCCCTCCTCTCCTAGCCACAGCTGGAACTGGTGGTGGCTGGAGGGGGCAGGGTGGCAAAGAAGGCAGATGAAGCCTCCAGGGTCAAGCTTCTAGATGCACCGTATCTGTTTCCTGTACAACCTCTTTGCCCTCAAAGTTACTCAGAACCAAAGTCTGGTGAACCCACCTCTCTGCCTCCACGGGTCCAGACAAATTTTCCTGCAGCTGTTTAGCAACACATGACACCAGATTTCTGCCCCAGCGGGAGTCTACGGTATTCTCACATTCCTTTCTGCTTGCTGCTGCGCAATGAAACATGCATCATTTCTGCATGTTTTCCCATCCCACACCACACATCAGTACCACCAGTGATGGCATGAGGGAATAGCACAATCTCTGTGCACATATGGGCAAGGAAATAAGCAGATGCTTCTCTCAGTTGAACGTGACTCACCAAAGGGGCTCCAAATGCCATGAACAATTAGGTTCAATCTAGCTGTATGTCCCTCAGCTTTTCAGTGAGCTGCCCAGGAAGCTCAGAATTCCTGATAGCCCAAGAATAAGTGCAGAGTTACTTCATAAATGCCCAGCACAGAAAGGACATTTAGTAACTGCTTAATCTCTATCCAAACAAAGTAACTCTCAAAGTTTGTGGACAAACATTACCAGAGAGTCCCAGGGGCAGCTCCTCTCTGCTTCCAGCATTGACGTTTAGGAGAGATTCCTCATCAAGCACAGGCATTGGCCCTTACCCCAGAAACGACCAGATCTCCAGCCCCAGCCCTACTGCATAGGCTCTCTGAGCCTCGGTTTCCTCCTCTGTTGTTCTGAGGCATCTAGCATGAGTCAGGTACATTGATACTTTCTCAACAGACAGTACGTTTATAAAGCTTTACCTTGGAGTAAAAGTAAAGTTTTACACATTCTAGAGTCATCTGGAGGATGATTCAGGAAAGTCTTTATTCTCTCAACACTTATTGAGCATCTACTAGGTACAGAGATGCATGGGAGAAACAAAATAAATTCAAAATAAAGTTTCTTTCCTCCAAGAGACTCTAATACAGCTGGACATTTAGATAAGTGTGGAATATTTCAGAATTTCTGAATGCCTTGAGGAGCCAGGCAACTACTATAAATGAGAGAAGGAGGCTGGAGTAATATAATAATAATAATAATAATAGGGAGTGGTGGGAACTGTGGCGAACTGGAGAGCAGGAGCTCCATCTAACAGGGAAGCCATCACCCCAATCCAGCTAACTACTAACCTGTGAGAATGCAGAGCCAGTATTACTAGACTTCTCTGTTTTTCAAAGAAGCCAGAAATCCAGATTGAATGGAAAGATTACTAATTGTGACTTGTTAACAAATAATTTAGAAAAGAAACAAACCACAAGCAGACTAAACCAAACATATCTGTGGGCATTATTCGGCCCACCAGCCACCGGTTTATGACCTGTCCATTATGGTAGATGATACACTGTCAAAATAAGTGTTACTGACAATAAGTTCTGGAGGTGCTCAGAGGAGGACGTGAGTCCCTTGGGTTGGTATAATCTGGAAAACTTTCCTCAAGGTGGTCAGATTCAGACCAGGCCCCAAAGTGTGGGTATGAATCTGATAGGCAGAAGGAAAGGGCACGAATTCTTGCTTTTGGCAAGAATAGATGGGGGAACCAAGAAGGTTGTAGTCAGAGCTCAGAGGTAGTGAAGGGGTGCATCTGGCTGTTATGAAGGCTTCTTGGGGGAACGGCAACCTCTGGCCTTTGGCTGGTCTCAGTGGACGAGGTTTCTTGTGACCAGAATCAGGAATCGCAGAGTGGAGGAAACAAGGGAAGATAGGGAACTACTACTTAGAGGGTCTGATTCTGAAAAGCCAGTCAGAGAGTAACATTAAACACAGACAGACGCCTCATCAGCAGGCATGGGGAAAGGCCATTTTAGTAAGTCCAAGGCCTTTTCTAGAATACAGCAATGTAAAAATCTGTGAGAAGCACAAATAAATAATGCAGGATCCTGGCTAGTGACTAGAAACAGGTCCAGAAGGTGGGAGTGGATAAACCACAGTACGATGAGACGTACCATGTAGGAAAGGGGGCTCTGGCCCCATACAAGCACTGGAGAAAGGAAAAAATGAACAGGAGCTTTGAAATAGCCAGCAATCCACAAAAATCCTGGAAACTATTTAAAAAACACTTTAGTAAGAGCCAAGGTAAAATATAGGTCCAGGATTAAAAGCCCCAGGGATTAGAAACCATTCTCCCACAGGGCTCTCTGGCAGCTGGGATAGTAATGGAAGGAAAGAAGGCACTTTACCCAAAGTGGAGGGCATGGAGATGTGTGGCATGCAGGTGTCAGGGAGAATAATATCGGCCTTCTATCGGATTATGTAACCCCTAAAACAAGAGGCAAGGTGGTTAAGGGTCATAGAAGAAGAATAAGTGTGGTAGGCAAAATTATGGCCCCCCTCCAAAAGATGTCCATGCCCTAAATCACCAGAACCTGTGAATATGTTAGGTTAAATAGCAAAGTTCGGAAATAAGGTTTGCAGATGGAATTAAGGTTGCTAATCAGCTGACCTCAATATGGGGAGACTCTCTTGCATGTAGTAGGTGGGCATAATGTAATCACAAAGGTCCTTATAAAGTGAAAGAGGGGGGCATGTGAGGCAGAGTTAGAGAAGGAGATGTGACAACAGAAGCAAGGTCAGAGAGATGGGATATGAGAAAGACTCAACCGGCCGTTACTGGTTTTGAAGATGGAGGAAGGGGACAAAAACCAAGGAATGCAGGCAGCGTCTAGAAGCTGGAAGCACCAGAGGGAATGCAGCCCTGCCAACACCTTGATTTTACTCCAATGAGACCCATTTCAGAGGTCTAACCTCCAGAACTGTAAGACAATATATTTCTGTTGCTTTAAGCCACCAAATTTGTGGTAATTTGTTACAGGGGCAATAGGAAACTAATACAACTAGCTTTGAACTCAGATGTAGGGTTTAATCCTGACTCCACTATACAGCAATTACTTGACCTTGGTCCAGTCATTTAACCTCTCTGAGCCCTAATATCCTCATCTCATCCTCAGAAATGATGTCCATAATACTTACACTTCGCAGAGTTGAGGTGAAGAGCAACTGAGATGATGAACATAAAAAAGCTAGCACAGCTTGGCACAGAGAAGGTGCCCGGCAATGTTCTTTTCTTTCCATCAATGCATTTGATGAAATAGTAATTGATACCTAGGATGAATGGTGTTCTGGTAAATGTTTAACCACTGGCTTTTTTAAAAATGCATGCATGTATATACACACACACACACACATATATATATATATATATATATATATATGTATTTACTTATTATGTAAGAAGTGAAACACACAATTTATGAATAACAATGAAATAATACTCTATTGCAAATTCCATATAGCCAATTGATTTTCATACAATGAGTTCATTAATTTTGCTGAACTCTTACATCCATAGCCATCCTACAGCTGAAAAAGAAGAGTGAGTGTAGTTCCTACATGAATGGTGGTTGATACTTTCATTTATGTTAATGAGTAAGAAGAAAGCGAAATGGTGAAGAAGTGTTGGAACTTGACAGATTCATCAATGATTCAAACAACTCCTTTGCTGAATCAGATAGTAGTTTCCATGTACTGGAAGCATATTTCTTCAATTTTTGGGGTGTTATTCATGAAGATGGACATCATTTCTGAGGATGAGATGAGGATATCAGGGCTATAAATATGAAACACTTTTAAGTTTATGTACATTATTTTTTTTCTCTTGAAATACAGAATTTTATTTAGAAACTGTTTAAAGTGGCAAAAAACCCTGTCAAGACAGACCAGGTGGAAAATGGCTTCCCAATAAAATGGAATTTTAGGGCAACAAAAGTCTAAAAGGTCACAAAAGAGAAATAGCACCACTGTTATTTGAACAATGGCTAGTGACTTGCATTTTTTGGAATTGTTAATCACTGAATCTGGGTTTTCCTCTGAATTCCACACAGAGCATGCACTACACAACAATTTTATCATAAAATACCTGCTTGCTACACACATTTTAGGACAAGCTACCACCAGAAACAAATCAATACAAATACATCAGGGGCAGAACAATCTCAGTAGTGGGTAACACATTTTGCAGAATTCTGCCGAACAAAGGAACTGAATAGGCTGTGGGCAAAGCAAATGAGGGAGTTAAGGAATGAAATATTTTAAATATTAATAATTAACTCAGACATGGTACTGTATTTTCTGCAAAAGAAAATTAACATTTAGTAACACGCTAACATTTTTATCTCCGAAGAGATTAGTGCACTGGCAAAGTATTCCGATAACAGTGGAGGGCTGGGGACAGCAGGTACCGAAAACACCCAGCCTTGCAGATCCCAAGGTAGCAGTGGCCTTCCTTCACTGATCACTCCCTTTGCCAGAGGTCCAGAAAGAACCTGCAGCATGATCACCTGCCTGCTGAACTTCCACTCTAAGCAGCAAACTTTAAGGAGCCAAAGAGGAGTCCCCAGTGGGCAAGGGGAGCAGAGAAGAGAAACATGTTAAATGTAAACTTAAAAGACAGTAAAATGGGACACAACCCCCATTCAAATCCCAGAGATGCGGGCAAGTCCCCAAAAGTAGTTGTTAGATTTAAAAACTGGACACACCTCATTTCAAACAACAACAACAACAACAACAACAACAAAACACAGTACATAGAAATATCAGGGATAACTGGAAAAATCACCAGAGAAATGTTCTATGAAAATCAAGCTCTTCGACTCAACACGTCTCAGGGCTGAAACACACCCTCTATTCATCCAGGCAACAATGCCTCTTGCTTCTTATCAGGGATGCAACTGGTCAAGGACACTAAATGGCTTTACAAAGCAACTTTTCAAACTTTCCTTTTGGGCCAAGGTCTGCGCCTATGAGGATCAGGCAGCCCCGTGAGGGCTGGGAACAGCAGCTCCCAAAGGTTCCAGGTTCTGGCCCTTCCTTCCCAGACACAATGTCAAACACACAGAAGCTCCTGTCATGTTACATTTTACATTTTGAAATATGGAAGCATCTTTTAAATACTCTTAAGGCATTTATTTATTAAAACGTTCTCTGTCAAGATTTCACATTAGCTTAAAATTCAAACCAGTCTTTACACATCTCTACTGAGGTCTCCCCCTTCTCCAGCCATCAGTGCTACCAGCATCCACACAGTGAGCCCCATGGTCAGCCTCTTTGTTCCCTGGGTGAACCAACTAGATGTTAATACTGCTCTGCTACAAGGTAAAAGCTCCTAACTCAAACTTATTGGAAAAGGAGTGAAACTTCTGCAAAGTGCACTTTAAGAAGAGGTACTTTTTGCTTATGAAAAGAAACCAGTGAGTCCTCTAAGAATAAGAAAGGGCAATATTTTACAGTTAAGCACATGATTTGGAGTGAAGAATTCGGATGATGCTCAGCTGGTCCAGGCTGTTAATACTCTTCTTGTTCCTCCTGCAGGCCCCCTTCATCAGGTATCACGAAGCCTTCATCTGTGGCATAGAGAATGTCCACAATCCTCTGCAATACAGGGTTGTTTTCCCCCTCGTTCTCCTGGCAAATCAATTCAATGTTCCTTAGCTTTCCAAAGTAGAAATCTCTCTCTTTCTCCAAGTCTTCGACGGTAAGTTTCAATACGTTGACCTGCTGCATCAATTCGGCTGCTTCGTCATCCCAGGTCCCCACACCAGGATTCTTCCGCACCTCGCCCGGGGCCAGCCTTAGGGGTTGCAGTAGTTCTGTGTGTTGCAATGGGCCTCTGTGGAGCTGCACTGCTAGAGCTGAGAGGTTTCTTCGGTTTGTTCAGAGCTGGAGCAACAAGGGAGGGGGCCACCGCAGTTTCTTGACCTTGTCTGGCAGCTACAGGGTCATAGTCTTTCCTATCATAGTTTGCATCAAAAAACTTCTTGAACCACTGAACGAATTCAAAACTGTCCTGAAACTTTCCTTTTACTAATTTGTCCACAGGAATTATTTTGTCAACACCCATCCTCTTAAAACCTGCTTGTAGTATTTTGAAGTTCTAGATGTATTCGTGTTCTAGCTTAGCTTGGAATTTCACTTTCTTCAAGGTGATGGAGCCAGGGAACAGCATGTCCATAAACTGACAATAGGCAGCCCCTGAGCACAACTGTTCAATCTTTGTCAGATTCAACTGCAGAGACTCATTGATCCAGGCCAGCATGTCATGTCGACTGAGGTTATCACTGGTGACCGACGTTGAGTACACATTCACTGCCATCTTCCGGCTCCGGTTCCGTCTTCGTCTCGTTCAAACCGCCTGACCTAATGTACATTATTAACATTTTCTCCATCATTTTCTCAAGGCTAGAGTACAATGAACAAAACAAGAATCTTTCCCCTTATGTTGACATCTTACATCATTATAAAACGTGTCAAAACTGAGAAATTAACATTAATAACTAAAGTATAAAGCTTATTTGGATTTCACCGATTTTTCCACAAAAGTCTTCTCTCTGTTCTAGGATCCAATCCAGGATCCCATATTGCATTTATTCGGTCACTTACTTGGTAGAATATCCCTCATGTTGGCTTGTTTTCTGTTTTCTCCTATAATTTAATTTTTAACAATAGCTGCGTTTAATAATTGGCTCACAGGTTTCCTAAATATTGAACAATTGGCTCTCATGAGCCACAAGCCCAAGCCACCTCTAGCACACCACTACCTAGGAAGCTCTAAGCAAAACCGACAATTCATTTGTTTTTTCCATCAATTCCACTAATATTTATTGAGCGCCCTCTAGGGGCTAGTGCTGGAGGTGTGGAGATAACGGAAACGTGCAGTCCTTGCCACTGAGAAAATTACAGGTTAAGGGACGTGGCTGAGCAGTAGCAGATAGCACCCCTAGAGCAATCAGGGCTATGATGGGAGGGAATAGGAGGTGCTGGAGCACTCAGAGGTGGGAGGGACCAACCCTGCCTGGAGAGGTCAAGGAAAGCTTCACAAAAGGAGTAAAGGATGAGCAAGAGCTCCCCAGGTGGGACGCAAGGAGATAAGACGACTGTGTGAGCTGAGTCTTTTTTTAAAAAATAAATTTATTTATTTTTGGCTGCGTTGGGTCTTCGTTGGTGCAAGCAGGCTTTCTCTAGTTGCAGCGAGCCAGGGCTGCTCTTCGTTGCGGTGTGCAGGCTTCTCATTGCGGTGGCTTCTCTCGTTGCAGAGAACGGGCTCTAGGCACGTGGGCCTCAGTAGTTGTGGCACGTGGCTCAGTAGTTGTGGCTTACGGGCTTAGTTGCTCCGTAGCATGTGGGATCTTCCCGGACCAGGGCTTGAACCTGTGTCCCCTGAATTGGCAGGCAAATTCTTAACCACTGTGCCACCAGGGAAGTCTGTGAGCTGAGTCTTGATGTGTGAGTGAGAATGAGCCAGTCAGTTGAGGAAGCAGAAGGAAAGCAGTCACCATTTATTCTTTCATTCTATAAGCATTTATTAGGCATCAATTCTGTACCAGGCTCTGGAGATGCCCAAATATGTAATGAATAAGGGCATTCAAGTGTGACAAGGGTTGTGATGGTGGAGACGGTGCCTGGGCTGTCTTGAAGATGAGGTGGTGTGTGCACATGTGAAGGTGGTACCATGAAGGAGCATGGACATAAGGGCACTGGCCAGACATCTCCTCCCTGGGAGTGCAGAAGAACCTAAGAGTAAGCTCTCAGGCTTCTACCATCACTTCACCTAATGCAACCAACAGCTTTTGCCAGAGGACGACTAATGCCAGAATCTTTCAATTCAGGTACAATATGTTCACACCCCCCTCTTTCCAGCCCCTCACACCCAGAGCCCCGTGTACAGACCTCTGGGAGCTACACTTAGCAACTGACTCCTGCCTTGGGCAGATGGCATATAAATGCTCTCGGGATGAGGTAGTGTTGACCAACTCAAGGCACGGGCTCTTGACCTGGGATCAAGAACCCCCAGAAGAGCTCCTATGTCCCTTTCTCAACCCCCCTAGAGATATACCTCAGCCACTCTATACATCATTATACTGCTTTATTTTCTTCATAGCATTTATTACTATCTGAAATTAAGTCTTTTCTTGCTTTTGCCTGTCTCCTCCCACTAGAATCTCAGTTCCTCAAACATAGAATCCTTGTCTGTCTTGTCATCAATATATCCCCAGCTCACAGCTCAGGGTCTGGCCCATGGGGGGTATTCATGAAATATTTGTGGAGTGGACAAGTGAACGAATGAATGGGTGGATGGATGCTATTATTCAGATTTGAGGGTTGCATTCCTAATCCTCTGTGGCCCAAATTATTTCCCTCAATTTAAAATCCGTTGCCTGTCTTTGGTGCTGTGAACTAAAATGTTGCCTGGATGTTGCAGCCATCAAGCCACCACATTACAGCTGCCCCTAAGGAAACTCAGGATAGAAAAAGGATGCCTGCCATCTAGCAGTCAACTGCTGCAGCCACCCCCGATGGTGTACCCTGAGGAGACTCAGGATGAGAAAGCACAGGATACTGGCCCCAGATAGCAGAGGTGCATATCAAAGGAATGATTCCAGTGAGCCCAGACTCTTGTATCTTCCCATACATAGAAAGCGCTAAATTCCTTAACTTGAGATATCTGGTTTTCTTCCATTAACAGTAATCTTTTGATGTTCCAACTACCTGGTCTTTTGTTGCAAAAACTCCCGTATATCCTGGCTCACCCCCTTGGCTCTTAGGAACAGTTTCTCAGCATTATCTGAGATGCTGTGTCCCAGGCTAGAAGTCCTCAGAACGTCTGCTGAATAAAACATAACTCTCAACTTTTAGGTTATGTGTTTTTTTCCAGTCAACAGTGCCTTGACTCTAAACTTGAACCTTACATGGAGGAAGAAAACTGACATGCATGAAATCCAGAGTGCTCCTCTTGGAATTGTTGTGAGAATGTGAAAGATAATGACAACTAATATTTGTTGTGTTTACTAAGTACCAGTTCCCATTCCAAGCACTTCAGATGCATTCAATAAATATTTGTCGAGTCCCTACCAGGTGCCAGGCACTGTTTAGGCCTTAGGGGTATAGCAGTGAATAAAAGACAAAGTAATCTCTACTTTTAGGGACCTTAACCATTAGCTCATTTAATCTGAAAACAACCTTGAGATGCAGACCTTGTGATCAGTCCCATTTTAAAGATGAGGAAACTGAAGCACAAGGTTAGATCACACAGCAGAGCCAGGCAGTCTGGGCCCTGAGCCTGTGTTCTTAACCAATAGGCTCCCCTGCCTCCTGAAGAGCTATTATATAGGGAAGTGCTTGGCAAACTTTGAATGACTTTGACAAATTTGAGTTCCTATTTTTCTTGGTGGGAGCATGGTGTGGGGAGGGGGCAGGAAAGAGACTGGGCCAGGGAGCTCAGAGGATGCGTGGAGAGCAGTGATCCCGGAGGTGCCTTTGGTACTACTTAGGCCAGGAGAGCACTAGCTGTGTCTCTGGAGTCCCCACTGGCCTCTTGCGGGGGCTGTCAGACTTAGCAGACTCACATGGAGTAAGGCTGCATGAAAGAGGCTGCAAGGCCTCCTCACCAGCATGTACTTAGCTCTTTGTGGATTTTTTTTTTTTTGGCTAGAGTCCTGTCCTGGTTCCCCTTCTACTGATTTGTTGCCCTTATGGGGGCCCTGCCCCACCCCCGCTGCATAGTCCTCCCATTTAGCCTCTCAGCCCAAGAAGACAAAGGAAAGTTTGGCCAACCCCCACTGGGCTTTTCTGGTTTTCTGTTTCCATTGGAACAAAGAACTGCTCACCAAGTGCTCTCTGATCTTTGGAATGAGAAAGGAAAATAGTTTATCACATGGAGTACCCCCCACACACCACCCCCATCACTCACTGGTCTCAGCCTTTCAGGACACCCAGATTCCTGGCAAGGCTAGGCAGGGAAGGCGCCTCCCTTCTGCTCAGCCTTCAGGGAGCCGGCAGGAGAGTGATGACTTCCATCTGGGCTGGCCTGCTTTCCACTCCTTGGGCTCCACCTGTGTCCTAGATGGAGCAGAAGGAAGAAGGAAGCATCCTCCCTCCTGCCTCTCCCACAGCTCCAACCACACAGATGAGCCTCCTAGACCTTGGTCAACAGATTTCCAAGTGATTCCTGCAGAAGGATGAGAGGTTGCTTGGGACCTTGGGCAAATTCCTTAATCCCTCCAAGACTCAGTGTTCACTGAAAAATGGGCCGAAGAATGCCTGCTTCATAATGTTATTGCAAGGATTAAAATTTTAAGTGAGAAATGTTTGAAAAATGCTAGGCCCCAACTAGACTAGGTAGAAGAATTTAGTTTGGTCTAGGAGAGGAGATGGCATTGCTCCAGAGATGGGCCTACCTGAGTGGTAGGTGTGGTAGAAACTTTTGCTCTGGAAAGTGGAGTAGGACGTCCTCCCAACTGCTGGGCTCTGCCAGACTTCTCCCTTGCACCAGGCCTTTGGGTCAGAGCCAGATACCCTTTGCAGAGCACCGCTGGCTTGATCGAATGTGGCTGATGGCAGCCACCCCATCCCCCATCATTATGTAACCAGCTATATACCATGGTGTCTTTATAGATGTGGGTTGAAAAGAAGATGGCACATTGGAAGAGGTCAAGAAAGCAAAAGGGAATGGCAGGGGTGAAGACCTCTGCCCTTGTGTCCATGGGGCCTGAGTTGCAAACCCAGATGGCCAGGCCCTCACTTTACCCCTTAGAGATGATCACAGATCCCTCACTTTATCAAAGAGCAAACTGAGGATCATAGAGCAGAAGGGACTTGCCCAAGGTCACCCTGGCTAGACCTGCTAACTTCTATGGACTAGTGGGCTCTCTGTTTCCCCTATACAACCTGCTCCTGTGAATCCAGGTCACATGGTCCAGAGATGGCCCAGAGCAGCCTCACTGATCCCCTCAGTCTACCTGTTTATTCAGTAAGTCCTCATTGAGTGCCTACTATGCACCAGGCACCTAGATTAGAAGGCAATGTCTGATTTGGGGGAAAATGAAACAATGAAGGGACTTGGGGGGGCAGCAGAGTTGGGGATGGTGCTTTATAAGAGGATGGTCAAAGAAGGATTTATTGAGAAGGTGACATTTGAGCAGAGATCTGAAAGAAGTGAGGGAGTGAGGCCCGCAGATATCTGGAGGAAAAGAATTCCAGGCAGAGGGACTTCCCTGGTGGCGCAGTGGTTAAGAACCTGCCTGCCGATGCAGGGGACAAGGGTTTGAGCCCTGGTCTGGGAAGATCCCACATGCCGTGGAGCAACTAAGCCTGTGCACCACAACTATCGAGCCTGTTCTCTAGAGCCTGTGAGCCACAACTACTGAGCCTGCGTGCCACAACTACGGAAGCCTGCGCTCTAGAGCCTGTGCTCCTCAACAAGAGAAGCCACCGCAACGAGAAGCCCATGCACCGCAACGAAGAGTAGCCCCTGCTCACCATAACTAGACCCACGTGCAGCAATGAAGACCCAACGTGGCCATAAATTGATTTTTTAAAAATGAAAAAAAAAAGAATTCCAGGCAGAGAGAACAGCAAATGCAAAGACCCTGAAGCTGTCTGGGAACAGCAAGGAGGCCAGAGTGGCTGGAGCAGAGTGAGTGAGGGAGATAGTGGTAAGACATGAGGTCAGACAGGTCGTGGGGGGACAGATCACTCAGGACCTTGTGGGCCATTGTAAGAACTTAGGCTTTTAGTCTGAAATAGAGACCCATTAGAGGGTTTTGAGCAGAGGCAGGACATGACCTGACTTATGTTTCATCAGGATCACTCTGACTGCTGTGTCGAGAGTCGATGTAGAGGATCCAATAACTTTATCTAACAGGCAGACCTGGTAGGAAGCTGTTGCTAATATCTAGGCGACAGATGATGGTGGCACAGACCATGATAGTGGTAACAAGTGGTTCAATTCTGGATACTACGAAGGTGGAAATAACATGATATGCTAATAGAACGGAGATGGGAAAGGAGAGAAAGAGAGAAGAACGACTTTGGGGTTTGGGTCCTGAGCAACTGGAAAGTTGGGGATGCCATTAGCTGAGATGGGCAAAACTGTAGGAGCAGCAGGTTTGCGGGGAACAGTCTGGACTTTGGCTTTGAACGTGGTAAGTTTGAGATGCCTATGTGACACCCATGAGGATGCCTGTGAAAGCCAGACCAGGAACAGCGTGTCCTCCCTCCCTCCCTCACTCGTACACTCGCTAGTTCAGCAAGGATGAGGCGAGCAAGCCCAGGCACTGGGGATGCGGCTCCCCGGCTGGCTTCCCTGTCATCAGTCTCTTCCCTCTCCTGTCCACATGACACATGCAGGCTCCAGTGGTGGCCTTCCAAAGCCAAGGTCAGATCTGTCACTCTCCTGCTCTAAGCCCTCAGCTGGTCCCCACTGCCTCCAGAGTAAAAAATTATCCGTCCTGTTCCTGCCACTCCCAGCCCCCATTCCTTACATAGCTGTCACAGAGCGACTCACCAGGGCCTGAGCAGGCCATCCAGAGCCATAACTCCAAGGGTCTGCTCAGGGGCTGCCCCAGGCTAGGAGAGGCCTGCCCTCTCCTCAGCTTGCTCTACTTGATTTCTTCCTCCAGGACCTGGCCAAGCCATCTCCTCTCACCTGAAGCCTGCCTTTCTCAGCTTTTACACACACAGAGGGAGCCTCACCCAGGGAGCCCTGAGCCTTTACACATTTGAGAGTCACTGTTTGCTCTCCTGTCTCTCCCCTCACTGTGCTAGTTGCTCCTCGAGGGCAGGGATTATTTATTTATTCATCTCTGTAACCCCAGGATAGCCCTTGCCAAGGTACCCAATAAAGTTTTATTGAATGAATGAATGGTCTAATATGCGACAATAGAGAGGCTAAGGGATCAGAGGGAGAATTCATTTGGCTGAAGGAGGGAGGTCAGAGAAGGTGTCACAGAGATGCTAGTTAAGCTGGGTTTGGAAGATCAGGAAAGATTTAGCCAGGCCAAAAGAATTCTCAGTGATGTGCAACTAAATTTCACTTCTCACAATGGTCACAAACTGGCAGCCAGGAGGCTGAATATGGCTTACAGATGCTTTTAGTCTGGTCATTATTTTTTTTTTTTTACCATGTGAGGAGACAGGCATTATGTTTGGTCACACCACAACTCTCAGCCCTGTTAACTGCCAAGGGTGGCATGGTGAGTGTGGCCCTGCATGCATATGCGTTTGCCTCCCCGGCTCAGGGAACCCCCAAAATGCTCACTGTCCAAAATTCCTACTGCTAAGGGGAGGACAAACTTGGCTCATTCAAACTCAGCCCCAAGCCATGGAAGCCACATGGCCATGCCAGGCCTGACCAGCTGGTTACTAGCCATGGGGATGAAGACCCAAATGCTCAGCAACTACCAGACCATCGTCTCGACCTCAAAGCCCCCTAGGTGTGTGAGAGCTCTCCTCACAATGGTAGGAGAGGATGCAGGGCTTGAGCAGTGTGTAGGAAGCAGCTGCAGAGCCCAGGCCAGGGCTTGTCTTACCCTGACGCCCAATTACTCGAAAGGTAGAGAAAAGCAACCACAGAGTCCCCTCAGTGGCTCCCATCTCAGAAGGAGATGGCATTTCAGCAAGAAGCCTCACTGTGTGATGATGACAAGGCTGAACACGAGGCGCGGGTATGGGTCTGCAACCAAGACTCCAGCCTTATCTCCTTTACCCGCTAGTCAGAGAGAGCTGGGTTTCTAGGACACCCATGGCAGCTGAGTGTGCCAACAATGGCACAACTGTGCTGCCAGACACAGGCCCAGTGGGCTATGCGGAAATTAAGGTGAGAGCAGTTGGCTCCACGCCCATGTAGCTGACAATGGGGCTCTCCAGCCTTTCCTGTGTTTGCTCCTGTCACTGCCAGAACATCCTGGTTTCAACCTGCAAGCCACAAATCCACACACAACAGCTATAGCCAAGTTTCCCAGTCATGTCAGAAACATGTACATAACACACAGTACAGCCACAGTCATACCATCCACCACATCACATCTCCCCATGTGCATGGTCTTTAGCCTGAGCTGCAGCCGAGCCCCACCTAGCCGCCTCTCCTGCCCTTCAGCGGCTGTGATGTCTTACACTTCCCCAAGCAGGTGTGCCCACCTCTCCTTGCACACGCAACGGTCTTACGTGTCTCACCCAACGCCTAGCTGACATGAGTTGGGTGCAGTCATGCAAAGGAAACCAACAATACTAAAAAAATAATTTAAAACTGTTTCTCTAGGGCTTTACATGTGTTCCATAAAGTTTCTTCGGTAGCAGATGCAAACTTATATATAGAATGGATAAACAACAAGGTCCTACTGTATAGCACAGGGAACTACCTTCAATATCCTGTGATAAACCATCATGGAAAAGAATAAGAATAGATATATATGTATAACTGAATCACACTGCCGATTTCTAGTTTCACTAGAAACTAACACAACACTGTAAATCTTCACTTCACACTTCAATAAAATAAATTTTTTAAAAATTTCTTTGGAAAGTTTACTTTCTCCATTCTATTTGCCTTTGAAAAACAGTACTAGGGATTCACCTCCCTGAGTTCAGAAGCTGCCAAGCACGAAAGGGCAGAAACAGGGAAGCAACACTACACAGTCAATCCCTTTCACTCCAGGAAGCTCCCTAGAATTATCCCAGACACATGAAACAGCTTAGTCAGAAGCACTGTCTGTCTTCTCCCCTCTGCCTTTCTCATCCTCCCTGTCCTCATCAGAAATGCCTATAACTGCTACATACAGTGTGACTTCACCATGTGTGTCCCCTAACTGAATAACCCCTCTATGCCTTCCACATTGAGTTCAGGGGCAGCCAGGCTATACATACCCCAAGTCAGTGGGCCATCAGAGGTTCCACTTTTACTCAGTGATTGTGCCCAGTGATGGGCACATATACCTGCACCAGCCCTTTGCCCAGCTCCCAGTACCTTTCACCCAGGTGCTGCCCAAACATGTGGGGCTCAGCTGCTGTCTGGGCTGAGCGAGTGTCTTCCAGCAGCCGCTATGTTGGTCTGGCATCCCCCTGGTGAGCCGAGTCTTGCCAGCCTGTGGCCAGGCAGGTTTGCAGCTATGTGGCCCTAGGGACCAGCTAATGCAAAGGAGCCCAGTGGTGAGAATGCTGTCCCTGACCTTCCTTGCCCACCCTGCACTTCTCTGTGGAGTCTCAATGTGGACCAGGCCACCGAGAGCAAGGCGGAGATCGAGAGCCTGGCTTGCTAGCACACACTCCACATTCAGCACTTTGTCCTGGAAAGGATCCTGCCAGGCAACTTAAGCTAAATTCATACTTTGTGCCTGCAACCGATGCCCCCTGTGTATGTATGCCCAGCTGGCTGCCAATGAGCTTGCTGTGCTTGGTCCTTTCTAGATTGTAAATGGGCCCCACTGGTGCTGGGTTATGTGAAGACAATCACTTTCGATGGAATAACATCTCCCCCTGCAGCTGACTGCCAAAATCAGAATACTAAGGGCACACACCATTGTTCTTTGGTGGCCTGTTTTGGGAGGGCAGAGCCAGTCAGGCCTGGCTGCTGTGTATGAGATGACATTAGAAACCACTTAAGCAAAGCACTTGTAATTTTCATTTCTAAGCAGGTCAAGCAGAATCCTGGCCTTGCCAGAGTTGAAAGGTGCATAAACACCACCTCATCCAAGGGTCACAAATGTAAATGCCTTTAGGCACCCAGCAGCTAATGAAAATGAGCGAGGAGGGGAGGTGTAAGAAAATGAGGGAGGGGGTGTGGAACTGGAGCCCAGTTGCCTTACAAAAAGGCATTTAAATTCATTTTAATGTGCCAACCAGCAAAGCAGGCCTGCAGGCCCTTAGGGCCAAAGACCTGTAAGTTTGGGAGTGCTGCTGGAGACAGGAAGCCCAGAGAGAGCAAAGGACTTATTCAAGGTCATGCAACTAGTCAGTGACAGAGGTCCCTGAACAGCTATTTGGCAAAATGAGTCTTTATCACATTCATTCCTTCAGCAAACAAGTCCTGATCACCACGAGGTCCTAGGCTTCCTCCTGTGCCATCAGGGTCCCAGAAGTGAACCACACATGCTCTCTATCTTCAAGACAGTCTCAGTCCAGTAGGGAAGTGTCAAGAACTAAGACCGGAAATTGAGATTGACAGCAGAGAGCATGGGACCTTGAATGTCAAGCCGAGGCATTTGGATTTTATGCTGGAACCAGCAGAGAAGCCTTGGGAAAGTCTGAGCAGGTCTCAGAAAGCTGTTCTATAGGAAGATTCATCCATCAATGGTAACAAGATGGACTGGGGCCAGGCCAGTGGGGTGGGAGGTGTAATTGGAGACACACAGAGTGGCTGAAGAAACCAAGAGTCTATGTCTAAGGTAATGAGATTGAGGGTCACTAAGAAGACAGGGGAAAGGATGAATGTGTAAGACACTGCAAATCAACAGGGTGGGGCTTCCAGAGGCAAGAGTGTGTGTGTGGGGTGGGGGGAGCTGGGGTGAAGGAGATGGGTTGGCAAAAGGCGAGAATAGGGAAGAATCAAGATGACTCCAAGATGGGGTGGATTGCTGGAATGCCAACAGACAGGAAGAAACCCGGGAATCGGGTAGGGGGAGAGTGGGTGGGTGAGGATTCCCAAATGTTTCTCTGTGACAGCAGCCTCAAGACCAATAGGAAGAATCTGGTATTATCTGTTTTACATTATTGGAGCCTCTCCTTCCTCAGTATGGAAAATTGAGCCAGGGCTTCTTGACCTCTCGACTCTTCCATGTGCCCGGAAGTGACCCCTGGGGAAATCCCACTCGGTGCTTCTGGGTGAAATGGTCCAACGATTTAACAAATACTAATCAAATAAATAACTAAAATACATTCTCCACCCCCGGCCTCTTTCTGTCCCCCACTCCAAAACAGCTCTGTGGGAAAGTCAATTTGGGAATTTCCCACATGTGTCTATGACTGCAACCCCAGAGCAGTGGTCTAAGTCAGCTACAACCTTCAAAATTCTGTATTTGCTTCTTATATCAAAGGCAGCCTGCTGGCTGGGAGAGCCCTGGTGATGTTGTAAAATATTTCCCCATGTCACCTCAGGGGCTACCTGGAACTTCTGTACTAGCTTCCAAAGGTGTGGGCTACCAGGTCGAGAGAGGCCTGCCAGGCATGTGACTGAACCATATGACCCACTCACCCCCCACCCCCCACAGGGATGTTCATTTGCCTTCCGTTCCCTCTCAAGTTGCCCTTTCCTCTTCCCTCTGGAAGAGGGTGCAGCATCAGTGAACAAGCCAGAACCGCTGTGGGGTTCCAAAAATAGATGAAGACTTCCAGTCCAAGTTTTGGCTACAGAAAGGGGACTTGAAAAGCTGCAGATGAAACTGAAGCTGAAGGATGCATAGGGCTCTGGAAAGAGTAGGGGCTTTGGCGTCCAACTTTGGTTCAGATCTCAGCTTGGCCTCATTCCAGATGCATGGTCTGGTCAGTTTTTTTCATGCATAAAATTGTTATTATGATACCTCCCTTTCAGGGTTACTGTGAGAATTAAATGTGATGATGCATGCACAGTTCCCGGTACATAGTAAATGCTCAATACAAATTAATTTCATCTTCCATATCTTCTGCTTTTGAAGACAAGGTCCTTAAAAAATAAGGACCAGGTGTTATACCAAAATACCACCTAGTGAGACGGGTCAGTGGAGAGGAGAGCTGAGGAGAAGGGAAAAGGTGCCAATATCTCATTTTACCAAGTGGAGATTCAAAAGGTGCAGATGATAATTGATGGAACAAAAACATAAAAGTGTTAGTATACTGCATAAATTACTAGATTAACCAATAAAAGAATAAAAATGGTGATATAGCCATATAATGGTGATAAATCCTCAACGAGCTTAGCAGGAAGTCAACAATCTCCCAAAATTGGTAAATGAAGGAATAAAAGAAGTGTTTTATTTAGAGAAATGAGGGGTAAATACAGGAAGAAAAGAACAAAAGTTGGTTGCCTTCCAGAAAGGGGACTGGGTGGGGTTCCTTCAGGGATCTGTTGTTTCTTTCCATGGGCGTGTTCCACTTTGATTACAAAAACCCAACCAGGAATAAGATGGAAAGTCTGGACCAGCACCTATGCCCACCACCTTAAAGGATGGCCCACAGCATCACAGCTGCCATATGCTTCACCTTTAGCCCCCTTTCCTGCATGTTGTGCATGTCCCTCATTTGAGGTAGACCAAAGCCTTAAAAGGGGGCAGAAACTTGATTAGGCCAGTTGCTCAAAGAAGCTCCCTTGCAGGAGAGCAGAGATGGCAGTCAGAGTGGCATGGGGCACAGGCCAACTTGAGAAGTCCTTTACAGAACACATTCTCCACTGGGAAGGGTCTACCTGTCCTGCCCCTGGATCCCCAATTTGATGATCAGTTCACACTAGCTGACCATAGATAGCATCCCGAAGTGCCAGGATATGGCACACGTGGCTACGCGAGCAACTCTACCCACCCATAGCCCTGCTTGCAAGGAGAAAGATCTACGCCAACTTCCAGCCCAGAAGGAGCCCACCACTCTCCATCCCACTGCCTGAAACTTCTGCCTGGAAGCTGCCTTGAGGCTCTTTTCTTAAAAATTCATTCATCCAGAATTGACTGATGCCCAGCAGGAATGCGAAGACCACTTCAAGGGAGAGTAAATTAAACCTTTTTCACTTTCAGGCAGAGGGAGAATTAGAAAAGTGCTGAGGGAAAATTTTGCCTGTGTGACAGTTTTGCCTGGGGCCAGGCCAGGACCGGACTACCCTAAAACACACATATGAGCACATGCACACACACACACAGCCAGGGAATACACACTCACACAGAAACACCTCCTATGATCTCTGATAAACCCTTTTCCCTTTATCAAGTCTGCCATGGTGGCTCTGGGTAGTTCGTTTCTCCTTCCATTTTTTCATTTACCAGTTTTGTTGAGATACAATTCATATACCATGCAATTCAAACAATTAAAGTAGACAATTCAATGGCTTTTAGTATATTCACAGAGTTGTGTATCCATCACTACAGTCAACTTTAGATCATTTTCATCATCCCCCGAAAGAAACCCCATACCCATTAATTCCCTATTCCCCCTTCCCCACAGTCCCTAGCAAACACTTAATCTATTTTCTGTCTCTATAGGATTTGCCTACATAATCATACAATATGTAGGATTTTGTATCTTGCTTCTTTCACTCAGAATACTGTTTGCAAGGTTCATCCATGTTGTAGCATGTATAAATCTTCATTCCTTTCGATGGCTGAATAATATTCCACCGTATGGATCTGGATATACATTTGTTTATTCACTCACACACTGAAGAACACTGAGTTGTTTCCATCTGTTGGCTATTATGAATAATGCTCCCATGAACTTTGTACAAGCTTTTGTGTGGACATGTGTTTCCATTTCTCTTGGGTATAAACCTAGAAGTGGAATTGCTGGGTCATATGGTAACCTGGGTAATATATTTAACCTACTGAGGAACTGCCAGACTGTTTTCCAAAGTGGCTGTGCCATTTTACATTCCACTAGTAGTGCATGAGGGTTCCAGTTGCTCCACATCCTTGCAAACACTTGCTATTTTCCATATTTTTGATTATAGCTATCCTATTAGGTGTGAAGTGGCATCTTGTGGTCTCAATTTGCATTTCCCTCATGACTGATAACGCTGAGTATCTTTTCATATGCTTGTTGGGCATTTGTATATCTTCTTTGGAAAGCTGTCTATTCAGATCCTTTGTCTATTTTTAAATTGGGTTATTTGTCCTTTTGAAATTGAGTTAAGAATTCTTTATATATTCTGTATGCAAGTTCCTTATCAGATATATGATTTACAAAAATTTTCTCTCATTCTGTGGGTTGTCTCTTCACTTTCTTGATGGTGTCCTTTGAAATGAAAAAGTTTTTCACTTTCGATTAAGTTCAATTTATCTATTTTTTTTGTCACTTGTGCCTTTGGTACCATATCTAAGCAACCACTGCTTAATCCAAGGTCATGAAGATTCACACCTATACTTTCTTCTAAGAGTTTTAGCTCTTACATTTAGGTCTTTGATCCATTTTGAGTTAATTTTTGTATATGGTGTGAGGTTAGGGGTCCAATTTCACTTGCTTTTGCATGAGGACTCTCATTCCTTTTTATTTCCAAGGGCAGCACCTTAACTGAGAACTGGGTCTAGGCAAAATCATGACTCATAATAATTACCAATGTCACTGATTAGGTCTCTACTAGATACTCACATATGCTATCCCTTATTTTTACAGCAACTCTTCAACGTAGACCTTTGTACTATTCTCATCTTACATTTGATCAAAGTTGTCCCTCTTTCCACAATTGGCAAGAGGCAGGGCCAGGATTTGCATCAGGCCTGTCTGCCTCCAAAGCCTAGATTCAAAGTGCTGCACCAGGCTGCAGAAGTAAGCATGGTAATAGTGCTTGAGATATGCTGGTTGAATGACTCGATAAGGACAGGTTGTTGACAACAGCTGATGTTGCACAGGAAGTGATCCCGGGATAGGCTAAACGATGCCTGGACCAGGAGCAACTTAGCAGAAAAATGAGCAGTAACTTCGGCATTAAGTACTGAATGCACCAAAAGCTTCTGGTCTGATGTAGGTGTGCCATTTCACTCTTCCATGACTGAGTAAAATCTCTAGCTTGGAATCTCTTTCTTCTAGTCCCATGCAGAGTGAGGTTAAAGACCTATAGTAGTTTGTTGGGCCTGGAAATACATGAGGATTACCTGAGAAGCTGTTCTGAGCAAAGTCCTGGCACCAAATGAGGGCCCCATAGATGGGATTGAGTATAAAGTACCCAAGGGCAGGGGCTGGCAGGGCCAAGGGAGGGATCTGACCAAGATTCCCATGTAAAGGAGAGCACTGTAATCAGGGCCTGAGAATGCATGGACACCTGAGAATTGGCTAGTAAGGGAAAACCTAAAAGAAAAGTTTAAGAGATGTCTAATGACTTCTTAGTTTATTTTCTAATAGTAATAATAATAATAGCAGCTTAAATTAAGGCTTCTTATGTGCCAGGTACCATGCTAACTGCTTTACATGTATTAACTCATCTCATCCACATGAGAACCTCATAATAGAGATACTGTCATTATGTCTATTTTACACACGAGAAAACTGAGGCAAAAAGAGGTTAGGTAACTTGCCCATGGTCACACAGAGAGTAAGTAGCAAAGGTGGAATCTGAATTTAGGCCACCTGGCTCCAGAGTCTGTGCAGTTATGCTATTAGGCTGTATAAGTACAAGTGGAATGTAAATAAGGGAGGTGGGAGAAAAAAGCACAGTCACCTTCTTCTAGAAAGTTATATTATGATTTCAGAAATTTTCCACTATCCTCCTAGTGAGGTGTCTGGAGCACTTTGAAAAGTTTTTAAAGGTTTACCAATAAAAAATGGTGCCACGATTAGGACTGTGGTTTTACCTCATTGGAAAAGGTCAAGAAAGAGAGATCCATTAATCCAAAAGTTTCCAATTTCACCTAGTATGGGACACATATTCTGGGAGGACAAACATTAGTTAAGGTTTATAAAAGAACTTACTGTGTATAAGACAATGTTCTGAGAGCTTTCATGAACTGTTAAATTTAATAATCACAATAATCCTTTGAAGTAGGTACTATTATTGTCCCCCATTTTACAGATGAGAAGATGAGACACAGCTTTTTCAAGGTTACACAGATTATAAGTGGCAAAACTGAGATTTATATCTGGGAAGTCCATCCTTCCATCTGGGGCACCTGTTATGCTAAACCAATCTTGCCAAAGTCTATAAGGGAGGCTGTTACCAAAGAAGCCAGACTATAACGTTATCCTGCTGTCCTCAATCCCTTTTTTGTTTTGCAACTTGTTTTAAGCCTACTTTTAAAAGTTCCTTGTGTTGACTTCAGCAGTTTAGAAGTTTTCATAAGCACCAACATATCCTGGCCCAAGCCACCCAGATACCACTGTCACACAGTTGTACTACTCTTTTCTACTGGTTTATCATAGAGAAAAAACAATGCCCTATGATTTTCCAGAAGGAAAAGTGTATCTCAAGTGTCTCCCTTATCTTCCTGCCCCTGCTTCTGTAATATATTAGAAAGACAACAGGCTTTAGGGTAGACAGATCTGGATTCAAATCCTGCTTTCTCTGCTTCCAGGCTGGGAGGCCTTGGGCAGGTTGCTTTGCCTCGGTCTGTTCCTCTATGATATAAGGATAATCATAGCAGCTATTTTAGCCCCCAACCCCACCTCCCTCCTCCTCCAACGTCATACATATACTGAGTTCCTGCACTGTCCCAGGCACTTGGGGGCAGGGGAGAGAGGAAACGGAATAAGACAGGAAAGCATATTTAGGGCATGATAAGAAGTCCAATGTGACTGAAGTATTGTATAGAGAAGGTAAGGAGGACTGAGACCAGAGCAAGACTCTTGAATGCCTCAGACAAATGGGTTAAACTATATTTGAGAGGCAATGGAGCCTTTGAAGGTCTTCATACAAGGGATGATGCAATCACGATGAACGTTTGTCGAGTACTTATTCCAGGTTAGGCATGATTCTTCACTAAATCCTCACAACAGGACTATGAGTAGGTACTGCTATTTTGCATATTTTGCAGGTGTGGAAACAAAGACTCAGAAAGATGGACTCACTTGCCCAAGATCTCGCATAGCTTATAAATGGCAGGCCTGGGACTAAATCTATACAGCTGGATCCCGGAGCCCTAGGAGGCTCTGTTATTTTGAGGTAACTCAATCAATCAGGGTTGTACACAGTAGACTGGAGGGGAGGGCAGAAAACAGAAACCATTTAGGAGGTCATTATAGTCATCCAAGGGAGGATACAAGTGAAATGGAGGCAGTAGCACAGACGCTGAAAATAGTCTTCTAGAACTGGGCAAATGAGTTAATGTGGGAGGTGGGGGGGTGGTTAATCTAGCCCAGAAGTGGGAGGGGCAGGAAGAGGCTTGTCCCCCCATGTTCTTAAAAATTAAGAATAATTGTCAACAGCTTTAAACAGGACAGTTTAATATCTGGATTTCAGTCTTCTCTTAATGAACCAGAGGATTTGGCAGCACTGGGCTGGCACTCCCACAGGGCACCAGTGGCCTGGGGCCCAGCAGTAGCTTCCCTCTTGAGACAGAGAACCATGCCCCAAGGCCCTCTGGGCCCTGCTTCTCCACCTTACCTGGCTGGCCAACGGGGGCCCTGGAGCCCCTAAGCCCTGAATTTTGTTAGACTGCAAACCCAGATGCTGGGGGGAATGAATTTGGTGGGGAGGGGCTCGTTTAGGAGAGGAGAGAAACACTGTCTCTGTAAATAAAGAAAATTCAGTGCCAAGAGAAGGAGGAGATAAAGCAGCTAGGGGAAGGGGGGCAGGGAGTAGGCTTTGAGATGACAACTGGCATGACAGGAAGGGACAAAGGTCAAGGGGGGGTGAGGACATCATGGGGTCCAGGCTTTTTAAAGAAGAAATTGGAGGCATTTACTGATGGAGAGGGGGGAAGACAGAGAGAGAGAGAAAGAAAGGCAGGAGTGGGGGAGGCAATGTCTAAAATCCAAAGGTTCTGGCAAAAGCTTAGAGGCCATCCTGCAGATGTGCTGGGAAGCCGTGGGAGGAGGGAGGTTGTGCTCAGAACAGAGAATTAAAGAGTGAGATATCTTGATAAAAATAAAAATACATCCATGAATGATGAAAAGAGTAAATTAGAGGAGTTCAGAAGGATAGGAAACGGAGAGGCCAGTGTGCTGCCATGGCCGTGGTCTCAAAGCAGTCAATTCCTCAGTGTGCCTGAACTCCCTTTGCAAAAGGCAAATGGAGGAGTGTCCCCAGGGAACAGATATGTTGGTATCTGCACCTCCAGCCATGTGACACTGCATCCAGGGTTTGAGGTTGCCAGATTTGGGAACAAAGGAGCAGTGGCTGCCCAGAATCAAGACACACACAGGCTGAACAAGGAGGAAGAGAAGTAAAAGCTGCTATGGCTACCTCTTCTCTTTGGGGTCCTGCACTTCTTTGAAACACACCATTCCCTTGATAAAGTGGTCAGGATGAGTAGGCCAACAAGAGAAACAACTGGAGAGAGGGTGTCAATTTAGAAGAAGACATCTTTCTTAGTGGCACAGCCTTACTGCACTTTCCATTGAGGTAAGAGTTTCCCAGCCTGGCTGGTATTCAGAATTCTATGCCTCAAAAGGAGAAAGCAAGTCAGAGAGAGAAGGGAAATGATCTTTCCCAAATGGTCGGTGTGGAAGGGGTCATGAAAGCAGTTAAAAGTCACAGCACTGTCACAATCTGCTTTTGTACATTTTTGGACCAAGGCTGTATGTTTCTAGAGACCAAATGACGAGCTATTTTGTCCTCTTGCAAACATTTAGCCAAGATAGATTTTCCAGTAAAAAATTACGATGGGTGTTTCCCTGGTGGCGCAGTGGTTGAGAGTCCGCCTGCCGATACAGGGGACGCAGGTTCGTGCCCCGGTCCGGGAGGATCCCACGTGCCGCGGAGTGGCTGGGCCCATGGGCCATGGCTGCTGAGCCTGCGTGTCCGGAGCCTGTGCTCCGCAACGGGAGAGGCCACAGCAGTGGGAGGCCCGCGTACGGGAAAAAAAAAAAAATTACAATGAAATTTCCAAACCATAGCTGTATCAGCAGCAGAGCAGGCCCTATATAACCATAAGTATTTCCCAGGGATGAGATTATTTCTGCTGCTCCAGGGATCAGAATGCTGTACACATATACTGCTGTTTCCCCCTCTGATTAATGCCTGATTCTGTAGGACAGCTACTCTGCAAAACATCAGCACTTAGGTGATAAACCTCAAACTATTTATTTGGTTTATTTTTGAAATGTCTTACATTGTAACCCCATTTCACTTTTCGTATGCTTTCTTTCCCTCTGAATAAAATCTTGGGTTTGAGCTAATTGAGTTCTAGCGGAGAAGGAGCCCCCACCAATTTTTTTTCCACTGGAAAAATGTTAAGTAGGGATGTGGGACTTCCAGAATGGCTCTATGGGAAGCTGGTGTGACTCCCCTGTGAAACAACCATTTCACTGGTGAAAATTATTTTTAAAAACAACCATATAAAGTCTCTGGAGATTTGCCCTCAGGGCATACTGCAAGTAGAGAAACATTTATTCAAGAAAATTTACTAAATCTTGGTAAGAACAGTGAGAGTCTGTGGCATTTGAGTCATGACGTGTTCCAATTCCATACCCCACCCCCACCCCCGCCAGCTCCATCTTACAGAAACACTGTTCTCGACAAGTGTGGCCAAGAAAACAGGGTTCCCTTTCCTCCCGGCTCCTAGTCTAGGGGCTATAGTTTCACCCCAGGAACATCTCTTGTCTCCCCTAGCTCAGTATTGCAAAAGCTCTATTCTGGATGGCCAAGAGGACTGGGCTGCCCTCTCCCACCCGGCCCCAACTCATAGGGTGGAAGAAGCTCTACCTCAGGCTCAGAAGTCCAAGAATATTGGGCCCTCAATCATCTCACCTCAGCTTGCTCATAGGATGGAGGATCCACACTAGGAGAGGCAAGCTAAGACCAGGGGCTACCATCTCCTCCCCAGCACCAGTTCACAGAGCAGGGAGTATCACATCAGGGGAGGGGGGCACAGTCCCCACTCCCAGCCTCTGTGCAGTGGCCCAGAGTTTCCACCCAGGGTTGTAGGCAGACCATAAAGATGGAGAGCGCAACAGCACAGCTCTACCCTAAGGGGACTATTTAGAACAGAGCATGGAGGAGTTCATGCCTAAGGGCACTGTCAAAAACAATGGAAATTTTGGTGACAAAAAGTTAAGAGGGGGCTGGTAGCTTGATGAAACTAGTAGCAACAAGAAAAATGGCATGCCAGCCAAAAGGTTACCAGGGGAAAAAACAGCCAAGAAGATCCCCTCACGCGATAATACTCATCTTTATGGATCTGGAAGGCTGTACACATGCACTAGGCTGCACCTACTGCAGAAGCAATCAGAGAAGGACATGGGACAGACTTGAAAACACTCCCCAAGCCACACACAGATAAAGCAGCAAAGGGTAGAAGTCTTACTGGCTCAAGGAACTTATGTACAACCTTTGACCAGGCACTGACTGAGCAAGAAGTCATACTTAAAATTAAATCACAACCATCCCTAGTGGTCTGGAAGACTGTGCCCTCTCAGGAACGACTGGAGAGAGAAATTTTAAGTTACTACTTCCTGGTTGAATGTGAGGCAAAACTGTAAACTCCCTGAACTGTCAAAGCAGTCTCCAAGCCATACACACACATCCAATTATAAAGATAGATCAATAGAGATTTTGCTATCTGAAAAACAACAAAAAGAATAAGGAGGATGGAGAGGGGAAATAAGAGGAGGGGAAGAAGAAAAATGAACAGAGCCTCAGAGAAATGCAGGATACCATTAAGCGCACCAACATATATATAATGGGAGTACCAGAAGGAGAGGTGACAAAGAAAGGAACAGACAAAATATTCAAGGACATACTGGCTGAAAAAAATCCAAATTTGATGAAAAATATTTATATACACATTCAGAGGCTCAGTGAACTCCAAGTGGGATAAAGACAAATAGATCCATAGCCAGACACATCATAGTTGTTGAAATGTTGAAAGACAGAAAATCTGGAATGCAGAAAGAGAAAACTATCAGACACAAGGAAACACTAATAAGCGTAACAGTTAACTTCTCATCAGAAACAGTGGAGGGGGGGCAGTGGTTAAGAATCCACCTGCCAATACAGGGGACAAGGGTTTGATCCCTGGTCCAGGAAGATCCCACATGCCATGGAACAACTAAACCCGTGTGCCACAACTACTGAGCCCACATGCCACAACTACTGAAGCCTGCATGCCTAGAGCCCGTGCTCCACGACAAGAGACGCCACCGCACCACAATGAAGAGTAGACCCTGCTCAACACAGCTAGAGAAAGTCCGTGTGCAGCAACGAAGACCCAATGCAGCCAAAAAAAAAAGAAAAAAAGAAAAAAAAAAGAAAAAGGAACAGTGGAGGCCAGAAAGAAGTGGGATGGCATATTCAAAGTGCTGAAACAGTGGGGACCTTCAAGATGGTGGAGGAGTAAGAAGTGGAGATCACCACCCTCCCCACAAATACATCAAAAATACATCTACATGTGGAACAACTCCTACAGAACACGTACTGAGTGCTGGCAGAAGACCTCAGACTTCCCCAAAGGCAAGTAACTCCACATGTACCTGGGTAGGGCAAAAGAAAAAAGAAAAAACAGAGACAAAAGAATAGGGACAGGACCTGCACCTCTGGGAGGGAGCTGTGAAAGAGGAGAAGTTTCCACACACTAGGAAGCCCCTTCGCCAGCGGAGACGAGGGGGATGATGAGAGGGGGGGAAACTTCAGAGCCATGGAGGAGAGTGCAGCAACAGGGGTGCAGAGGGCAAAGTAGAGAGATTCCACACAGAGGATTGGTGCAGACCAACACTGACCAGCCTGAGAGGCTTGTCTGCTCACCCACCAGGGTGGGTGGGGACTGGGAACTGAGGCTCAGGCTTCGGAGGTCAGATCCCAGGGAGAGGACTGGGGTTGGCTGCGTAAACACAGCCTGAAGGGGGCTAGTGTGCCACAGCTAGCTGGGAGGGAGTCCAGGAAAATGTCTGGAACTGCCTAAGAGGCAAGAGACCATTATTTGAAGGTGCGCGAGGAGCGGGGATTCAGTGCACCACCTAAATGAGCTTCAGACATGGGTGCGAGCCATGGCTATCAGTGCGGACACCAGAGACAGGCATGAAACACTAACTCTGATGCTGCAGCTACCAAGAATCCTGTGTGCAAGCACAGGCCACTACCCACACCTCCCCTCTGGGGAGCCTGTGCAGCCTGCCACCACCAGGGTCCCGTGATCCAGGGAAAACTTCCCTAGGAGAACACATGGCACACCTCAGGCTATTGCAATGTCATGCCAGCCTGTCACTGCAGGCTTGCCCCGCATCCCGTACCCCTCCCTCCCCCAGGCCTGAGTGAGCCAAAGCAACCGAATCAGCTGCTACTGTAACCCCGTCCTGTCTGGGTAGGGAAAAGACGCCCTCAGGTGACCTACACGTAGAGGCGGGGCCAAATCCAAAGCTGAACCCCAGGAGCTGCGTGAACAAAGAAGAGAAAGGGAAATCTCTCTGTGCAGCCTCAGGAACAGTGGATTAAATCTCCACAATCAACTTGATGTACCCTGCATCTGTGGAATACCTGAAGAGACAACAAATCATTCCAAATTGAGGCGGTGGACTTTGGGAGCAATTGTAGACTTGGGGTTTGCATTCTGCATCTAATTTGTTTCTGGTTTTATGTTAATCTTAGTTTAGTACTTAGAGCTTATTATCATTGGTAGATTTGTTTACTGATTTCGTTGCCCTCTTCCTTTAAATGTGTGTGTGTGTGTGTGTGTGTGTGTGTGTGTGTGTGTGTGTATAAGTTTTCCTTTTTATCTTTTTGTGAGTGTATATGTGTATGCTTCTTTGAGTGATTTTCTCTGTATAGCTTTGCTTTTGCCATTGGTCCTAGGGTTCTGTCTGTCCTTTTTTCTTTTTTTTAGTATAGTTTTCAGCGCTTGTTATCATTGGTGGATTAGTTTTTTGGTGTGGCTGCTCTCTTCTTTCTTTCTTTCTTTTAATTACTTTTAATTATTGTAATTTAAAAATTTTTTATTTTATTAACTTTTTATTTATTTTATTTTATTTTTTTATTTATTTATTTTTTTCCCTCCCTTTTCTTCTGAGCTGTGTGGCTGACAGGGTCTTGGTGCTCCAACCGGGTGTCAGACCTGAGCCTCTGAGGTAGAGGGCCAAGTTCAGGACATTGGTCCAACAGACCTCCCGGCCCCATGAAATATAAAACAGCGAAAAGTCTCCCAGAGATCTCCATCTCAACACTAAGACCAAGCTACACTCAACGACCAGCAAGCTATGGTGCTGGAAACCCTATGTCAAACAACTAGCAAGACAGGAACACAACCCAACCCATTAGCAGAGAGGCTGCCTAAAATCATAATAAGGTCACAGACACCCCAAAACACACCAATGGATGCGGTCCTGCCCACCAGAAAAATAAGACCCAGCCTCAGCCACCAGAACACAGGCACCAGTCCCCTCCACCAGCAAAACTACACAACCCACCGAACCAAACTTACCCACTGGGGTCAGAAACCAAAAACAACGGGAACTATGAACCCGCAGCCTGCAAAAAGGAGACCACAAACACAGTAAGTTAAGCAAAATGAGAAGACAACAGATGAAAAACACAGCAGATGAAGGAGCAAGGTAAAAACCCACCTGACCAAAAAACTGAAGAAGAAATAGGAAGTCTACCTGAAAAATACTTCAGAGTAATGAAAGTAAAGATGATACAAAATCTTGGAAATAGAATGGAGAAAATACAAGAAACGTTTAACAAGGAACTAGAAGAACTAAAGAGCAAACAAACAATGATGAACAACACAATAAATGAAACTAAAAACTCTCTGGAAGGAAACAAGAGCAGAATAACTGAGGCAGAAGAACGGAGAAATGACCTGGAAGATAAAATAGTGGAAATAATTACCACAGGCCAAAATAAAGAAAAAAGAATGAAAAGAATTGAGGACAGTCTCAGAGATTTCTGGGACAACATTAAACGCACCAACATTCGAAGTATAGGGGCCCCAGAGAAGAAGAGAAAAAAAAAAGGGACTGAGAAAATATTTGAAGGGATTATAGTTGAAAACTTCTCTAATATGGGAAAGGATATAGTCAATCAAGTTCAGGAAGCACAGACAGTCCAACACAGGAAAAATCCAAGGAGAAACATGCCAAGACACATATTGATCAAACTATCAAAAATTAAATACAAAGAAAAAATATTAAAAGCAGCAAGAGAAAAAAAAATAATATACAAAGGGATCTCCATAAGGTTAACAGTGGATCTTTCAGCAGAAACTCTGCAAGCCAGAAGGGATGGCAGGACATATTTAAAGTGATGAAAGGGAAAAACCTACAACCAAGATTACTCTACCCAGCAAGGATTTTATTGAGATTTGACGGAGAAATTAAAACCTTTACAGACAAACAAAAGCTAAGAGAATTCAGCACCAAAAATCCAGCTCTACAACAAATGCTAAAAGAAGTTCTCCAGGCAAGAAACACAAGAGAAGGAAAAGACCTACAATAAAAAACCCAAAACAATTAAGAAAATGGAAACAGGAACATACATATTGATAATTACCTTAAATGTAACTGGATTAAATGCTCCAACCAAAAGACATAGACTGGATGAATGGATACAAAAACAAGACCCGTATATATGCTGTCTACAACAAACCTACTTCAGATCTAGGGACACATACAGACTGAAAGTGAGAGGATGGAAAAAGATATTCCATGCAACGGGAAATCAAAAGAAAGCTGGAGTAACAATTCTCATAACAGACAAAATAGACTTTAAAACAAAGACTATTACAAGAGACAAAGAAGGACGCTACATAATGACCAAGGGATCAATCCAAGAAGAAGATATAACAATTGTAAATATTTATGCACCCAACATAGGAGCACCTCAATACATAAGGCAAATGCTAACAGCCATGAAAGGGGAAATGGACAGTAACACAATAATAGTGGGGGAATTTAACACCCCACTTTCACCAAAGGACAGATCATCCGAAATGAAAATAAATAAGGAAACACAAGCTTTAAATGATACATTAAACGAGATGGGCTTGATATTTATAGGACATTCCATCCAAAAACAACAGAATACACTTTCTTGTCAATGCTCATGGAACATTCTCCAGGATAGATGATATCTTGGGTCACAAGTCAAGCCCTGGTAAACTTAAGAAAATTGAAATCGTATCAAGTATCTTTTCCAACCACAACGCTATGAGACTAGATATCAATTACAGGCAAAAATCCGTAAAAAATACAAACACATGGAGGCTAAACAATACACAACTAAATAACAAAGAGAGCACTGAAGATATCAAAGAGGAAATAAAAAAATACCTAGAAACAAATGACAATGGAGACACGAAGACCCAAAACCTATGGGATGCAGCAAAGGCAGTTCTAAGAGGGAAGTTTAAAACAATACAATCCTACCTCAAGAAACAAGAAACATCTCAAATAAACAATTTAACCTTACACCTAAAGCAGTTAGAGAAAGAAGAATAAAAATCTCCCAAAGTTAGCAGAAATAAAGAAATCATAAAGATCAGATCAGAAATAAATGAAAAAGAAATGAAGGAAGTGATAGCAAAGATCAATAAAACTAAAAGCTGGTTCTTTGAGAAGATAAACAAAATTGATAAATCATTAGCCAGACTCATCAAGAAAAAAAGGGAGAAGACTCAAATCAGTAGAATTAGAAATGAAAAAGGAGAAGTAAAAACTGACACTGCAGAAATACAAAGGTCCATGAGAGATTACTACAAGCAACTGTATGCAAATAAAATGGACAACCTGGAAGAAATGGACAAATTCTAACAAAAGCACACCTTCCGAGACTGAACCAGGAAGAAATAGAAAAAAATAAACAGACCAATCACAAGCACTGAAATTGAGACTGTGATTAAAAATCTTCCAACAAACAAAAGGCCAGGACCAGATGGCTTCACAGGCGAATTCTATCCAACATCTAGAGAAGAGCTAACACCTATCCTTCTCAAACTCTTCCAAAATACAGCAGAGGGAGGAACACTCCAAAACTCATTCTATGAGGCCACCATCACTCTGATACCAAAAGCAGACAAAGATGTCACAAAGAAAGAAAACTACAGGCCAATGTAACTCAGGAAGATAGATGAAAAAATCCTCAACAAAATACTGGCAAACAGAATCCAACAGCACATTAAAAGGATCACACAACCATGATCAACTGGGGTTTATCCCAGAAGTGTAAGGATGCTTCAATATATGCAAATCAATCAATGTATTAAACCATATTAACAAATTGAAGGAGAAAAATCATATGATCGTCTCAATAGATGTAGAAAAAGCTTTCGACAAAATTCAATACCCATTTATGATAAAAAAAACCCTCCAGAAAGTAGGCATAGAGGGAACTTGCCTGAACATAATAAAGCCCATATATGACAAACCCCCAGCCAACATCATTCTCAATGGTGAAAAATTAAAACCATTTCCACTAAGATCAGGAAGAACACAAGGTTGCCCACTCTCACCACTATTATTCAACATGGTTTTGGAAGTTTTAACCAGAGCAATCAGAGAAGAAAAAGAAATTAAAGGAATCCAAATCAGAAAAGAAGAATTAAAACTGTCACTGTTTGCAGATGACATGATACTATACATAGAGAATCCTAAAGATGCTACCAGAAAACTACTAGAGCTAATCAATGAATTTGGTAAAGTTGCAGGATACAAAATTAACACACAGAAATCTTTTGCATTCCTATACACTAATGATGAAAAATCTGAAAGAGAAATTAAGGAAATACTCCCATTTACCACTGAAACAAAAATAATAAAATACCTAGGAATAAACCTACCTAGGGAGACAAAAGACCTGTATGAAGAAAACTATAAGACACTGATGAAAGAAATTAAAAATGATACAAACAGATGGAGAGATATACTATGTTCTTGGATTGGAGGAATCAACATTGTGAAAATGACTATACTACCCAAAGCAATCTACAGATTCAGTGCAATCCCTATCAAATTCCTAATGGCATTTTTCACAGAACTAGAACAAAAACTTTCACAATTTGTATGGAAACTTGAGAAAGAGAAATGGAGCTGGAGGAATCAGGCTTCTGGACTTCAGACTATACTACAAAGCTACAGTAATCAAGACAGTATGATACTGGCACAAAAACAGAAATATAGATCAATGGAACAGGATAGAAAGTCCAGAGATAAACCCACGCACATATGGTCACTTTATCTTTGATAAAGGAGGCAAGAATATACAATGGAGAATGGACAGCTTCTTCAATAATTGGTGCTGGGAAAACTGGACAGCTACATGTAAAGGAATGAAATTAGAACACTCCCTAATACCATACATAAAAATAAAATCAAAATGGATTAAAGACCTAAATGTAAGGCCAGACACTATAAAATTCTTAGAGGAAAACATAGGCAGAACACTCTATGACATAAATCACAGCAAGATCCTTTTTGACCCACCTCCTAGAGAAATGGAAATAAAAATACACAAATGGGACCTAATGAAACTTAAAAGCTTTTGCACAGCAAAGGAAACCGTAAACAAGACAAAAAGACAACCCTCAGAATGGCAGAAAATATTTGCCAACGAAGCAATGGACAAAGGATTAATCTCCAAAATATACAAGCAACTTATGTAGCTGTATATCCAAAATACAAACTACCCAATCCAAAAATGGGCAGAAGACCCTAATAGACATTTCTCCAAAGAAGATATACAGATTGCCAGCAAACACATGAAAGGATGCTCAACAACACTGATCATTAGAGAAATGCAAATCAAAACTACAATGAGGTATCACCTCACACCGAATGGCCATCATCAAAAAATCTAGAAACAATAAATGCTGGAGAGGGTGTGCAGAAAAGGGAACACTCTTGCACTGTTGGTGTGAATGTAAATTGATACAGCCACTACAGAGAACAGTATGGAGGGTCCTTAAAAAACTAAAAATAGAAATACCATATGACCCAGTAATCCCATTACTGGGCATATATCCTGAGAAAACCATAATTCAAAGAGTCATGTACCACAATGTTCATTGCAGCTCTATTTACAATATCCAGGACATGGAACTAAGCTAAGTGTCTGCTGACAGATGAATGCATAAAGGAGATGTGGCAGATATATACAATGGAATGTTACTCTGCATAAAAAAGAAACGAAATTGAGTTATTTGCAGTGAGGTGGATGTACCTAGAGTCTGTCATACAGAGTGAAGTAAGTCAGAAAGAAAGACGAAAACAAATACCGTATGCTAACACATATATATGGAATCTAAAAAATAAAAAAGGTTCTGAAGAACCTAGGGGCAGGACAGGAATAAAGACGCAGACATAGAGAATGGACTTGAGGACACTGGGAGGGGGAAGGGTAAACTGGGACGAAGTGAGAGAGTGGCATGTACATATATACACTACCAAATGTAAAACAGCTAGTGGGAAGCAGCCCTATAGCACAGGGAGATCAGCTCAGTGCTTTTTGTCCACCTAAAGTGGTGGGATAGTGAGGGTGGGAGGGAGACGCAAGAGGAGGAGATATGGGGATATATATATACATATAGTTGATTCACTTTGTTATACAGCAGCAACTAACACAACATTGTAAAGCAATTATACTCCAATCAAATTGTTAAAAATACATAAGTAAATAAGGAATAAGGAAGGAAAGAATGGGGGGAAGGGGGAGGGAAAGAATAAAGGAACAAAAGAAAGAAAGAAAGAAAGGGAGGAAGGAAAGGAAGAAAAAGAAATGAAAAGCATCCAGGTTGGAAAGGAAAAAGTGAAACTATCTGTATTTGCAGATTGCGTGATTTCGTATGCAGAAAATCCTAAGGAAACCACTAAAAAGCTATTAGAACTAATAAATTCAACAAGGTTGTAGGATACAAGATCAAATCACAGTTATCTTCTTTTTCAGATGCCCAATCTCACATCAGGGACAACCACCTTTTCTTGAGTATCTTCGAAAATTTCCAGGCATAGATAGAGGGACATATTGTATTGATATTTCTGTATCAGCACATATAGAAATACCTCATTCTTTTTTTTCCTCCCTGGAGAATATTCTACTATAATCATGTACCAAACTTTATTTATGGCACTTTCAATGAAAGACTTTTAGATAGTTTCCTAGTGTTTACTATTACAAACAGTATTGCAATGAATATTTTTAGGCATATGTGTATTTCTATACTGTGTATTACTAGAAATGGAATTGTTACCTCAAAGGTCATGTGCATTTGTAATTTTGATGGCTATTGCAAAATAGTCCTCCAAACGAAAGAGCTGTACCAATTTACATGCCTACTGACAGCACATTTGAGCACTGCTTCCCCTCCCCCCATCTCATCAACACAGAACTATCAAAGCTCTTGATGTTGGTTAACCTGATAAAACTTGATACTTTACTGCTTAACTTTGCCTGTGAGAAAAGTTAAGCATCTTTTCCAATGTTTCATTTTCTCTCTTTTTCTTTAAACTTTGCTTCCCTTTTCCTTTCTTGGCGTGTTGGCCTTTGATTTAGAAGAATTCTTAGTGCACTAGGTAAATTAGTCTTTTGTTGTTATACATATGCTAGTCCAGATTTGTTCGCTTGTAAAAGTCCCTCCTTCCCTGCTTATTTTATCATTTATTTTTTGACATTATTTGTGGTATATTTTGACTTGTAGAAAATGTTGTTATATTTTCTCAAATGATTACTATTTTTTTCTTTAAGTTTGATGGGCTTTATGTGTTTCCTAGAAAGGCTGCTTTCACACCAAGATTATAAAAGTAAATTCTCCCATGGATACTTCCAATTATTTTCATGTTTTTACTTTTTAACATTTCAATATTTGAACCATCTGGAATCTATTTTTGTGTAAATTGGGATTTAACTTTATTTTTTTCAAATGGGTGACCAGTTGCTCCATCATAATTTATTAAATAACCATCCCATATGGCTCTGAAAAGTTACTTACTTCACTTACTAAATCTCCTCATGGATTGGGGTCTGTCTTGGGACTCGTATTTTCCATTATCTGAAGGCTCATTCATGTACCAGAACCAAACTGTTTTACAACAGATATCAATATCTGGTACTGCTACTAATACTTTATTTCAGAGAAAAAAAGTCTGCTCTCAGGCTTGTACAACAGATATAAAATTGACCATGTGAACCATAAGGCAACCTACTCAGAAACAGAAAGTGCAGCCTGTTAATCACTTGGAACTTTCTGACAATCAGCCTGGCTCACATTTTTAACATTCACTTTACTGGATAAAAGGTCCTCACTGAGGCACAAAAACTTGGACCTAGGAAGGCTAAAGAAGCCAGCAACTCTACCTTCTCCTCTGACAAATGTTCTCATTTCCAGAGAGGCTGTGACTTCTCGGAGTTCCCACATTGCCACAGTGACCCTCAGATCATGGGAGTACAGGCACAAGTCTGCCTCTGACCAGGAAGCAGGGCACAGGGGTACATACTGTGGTCTGATGAAATATTCAGATTGCTTAAAAATGTACCTGGCCAGTAATGGTTACTTCAGCTCTAGGAAGTGGTGGAGTAAACCCATACCCAGGTTGCTGCTGCTAGAGGAGAAATTGAGATAGCCCTGACCCAGTTGATAGAAGATCAATAAAGAGAAAAACAAATACCGTATGCTAACACGTATATATGGAATCTAAAAAAAAAAAAAAAAGGTTCTGAAGAACCTAGGGGCAGGACAGGAATAAAGACACAGACGTAGAGAATGGACTTGAGGACACGGGGAGTGGGAGGGGTAAGCTGGGATGAAGTGAGAGAGTGGCATGGACATATATACACTACCAAATGTAAAACAGATAGATAGATAGCTGGAAGCAGCCACATAGTACAGGGAGATCAGCTCGATGCTTTGTGTCCACCTAAAGGGGTAGGATAGGGAGGGTGGGAGGGAGATGCAAGAGGGAGGAGATATGTATATGTATAGCTGATTCACTTTGTTATAAAGCAGAAACTAACACACCATTGTAAAGCAATTATATTCCAATAAAGATGTTAAACAAACAAACTCCAAAAGATACATGTACCCCTTGATAGCAGCACTGTTCACAATAGCCAAAACATGGCAACAACCTAAATGTCCATCGACAGATGAATGGGTAAAGATGTACATATATACAATGGAATACTACTCAGTCATAAAAAAGAACAAAATAAGGCCATTTGCAGGAACATGGATGCAACATGAGATTATCATACTAAGTGAAGCAAGTCAGAAAGAGAGAGACAAATATCATATGATATCACTTATATATGGAACCAAAATAAGGCACAAATGCACCTATCTACAAAACAAAAACAGACTCGTAGACATAGAGAACAGACTTGTGGTTGCCAAGGGGGAGAGGGGAGGGAGAGGGATGGACTGGGAGTTTGGGGTTGGTAGATGCAAACTATTACATTTAGAATGGATAAACTATAAGGTCCTAATGTATAGCACAGGGAACTATATTCAGTAACCTGTAATAAACCATAATGGAAAAGAATATAAAAAATAATGTGTATGTATGTATAACTGAGTCACTTTGCTGTACAGTAGAGATTGGCACATTGTAAATCAACTATACTTCAATAAAAAAAATTTTTTTAGTCTACTGTATACACTAGCATGAGCCATCTGAAAATGAAATTCAGAAAACACTTCCATTTACAAGTACATCAAAAAGAATAAAGTACTTGGGAATAACCTTAACAAAAGAAGTTTAAAAATTCATAGTCTGAAAACTACAAAACATTGTTAAAATAAATCAAAGAAGATATAACTAAATGGGAAGACAGCCCATGTTCATAATTTCAGAAGACTTAATATTGTTACATGGTAATACTCCCCAAATTAATCTGTAGAATCAATGCAATCTCTATGAAAATCACAACTGTCTTTTCTTTCTTTTCTTTTCTTTTCTTTTTGGCATGAGTTGACAAGGTGATCCTACAATCCATATGGGAATGAAAAGAACCCAGAATAGCAAAAACTTTCTTGAAAAAGAGCAGCAAAGTTGAAGGATTCACAATTCCCAATATCAAAACCTACTACAAAGCTACAATAATCAAAACAGTGTGGTACTAGCACAAGAATAGACACATAGGTCAACTGAATAGAGCTAATAGATCATACATAAGCCCCAAATTTATGGTCAATTGATTTTGGACAAAAATGCCAAGATAATTCAATGGGGAAAGAGTGTTTTTTTCAACAACTGGTGCTAGGACAACTGGATAGCCACATGCAAAAAAAAAAATGAAGTTGGACACCTATCTGATACCAGACACAGAAAATTAACTCAAAGATTATAAACTAAATGTAAAAGCTAAAAGTTTAAAACACAGAAGTAGATCTTCAGGATATTGGGTTAATCTATTTTTTTCTTACATACAACACTAAAACCACAAGTGAAAGAAGAGAAGAATGACAAGTTGAACTTCATCAAAATTGAAAACTTTGTATTTCAAGGAACACCATCAAGAAAATGTAAAAATAACCTACATTACATAAATATTCATAGCAGCATTATTTATAGTATCCAAAAAGTGGGAAAAATCCAAATGTCCATCAGCTGGTAAATGCATTAATGAAATGCTGTATATCTGTATAATAAAACATTACTTGGCAATAAAGCAAAATGAAGTGGCAGGCTCAACTTCAAGTGTGACAGTGTGAGGACCTCTGTGAACACACTCCCCAGCAAAATTGGTGAAAAAAATTTTTAAAAATCATTGATTTCTGGTTTCCAGTCTGGCATGTAACTCTATCCTAACAGCAAACAAAAAGATGAGCAAACTGAAAATCAACTCTTCTTTGATCCATCAGAGAACTGAGGTCACAGGGAAAACTTCTGCCCCCCAAATTAGAGACACAGACAAGCAGACACAGAGAATCAGAACTTAAAGGAGCAGAAACCAGTACTGGGGTAGGAAAATCTGAACTGTACAGTAGTATCCCCAAGACCCCCAGTGGATGCCTGAAACCGAGGATAGTACCAAACCTTATATATACTATGTTTTTTCCTATGCATACATACCCATGATAAAGTTTAATTTATAATTAGGCACAGTAAGAGATTAATAACAATAACTAATAATAAAATAGAACAATTACAACAATATGCTGTAATAAAAGTTATGTGAATGTGGTCTCTCTCTGTCTCTCAAAATATCTTATTGTACAAATTTAATGCCTTTTCCATCTTAACTAAGCACTCATCATGCACTGTAGCTGTAACTTTTGAAGTTTGAGGTACAACAGCAAAACTAGCACAGATTTCTTTATCCTTCATCACAATTTCATGGATAGGAGATTCATTCTTACTGTAGATCTTAGCAACCTCAGCATACGATTGTTTTTCTTTCCTTATTAAGTTGAGAAGAGAACTTTCATCTTTCCCTTAAAGGAATCACTTTATGGCTCCTCTTTGGCATGTCCGAATTGCCAGCATCACTACTCTTGCACTTTGGGGTCACTATTAAGTAAAATAAGGGTTACTTGAACACAAACACTGCGATCTGCGATGGTTGATCTGATAACCAAGATGGCTACTAAGTGACTAATGGGCAAGATACACTGGACAAAGGGATGATTCACGTCCTGGGTGGGACTGAGAAGGCCATCGTGAGATTTCATCGTGCTACTCAGAATGGTGCACAATTTAAAACTTATGAATTGTTTATTTCTGGAATTTTCCACTTAATATTTTTATTTTACTGCAGTTTACTGTGGGTAAATGAAATCACAGAAAGTGAAACCGCAGATGCGGAGGAACTATTATAATTGACGAATTGCTGGAGGTTCAGTGTGGATAAGTCTGCAAGTTAAGAATTCCAGGGGAAACCAGTCATATGGAGGGCTTCACACTTTTGTGAGTTTTACCTCCAGGAGCTCTACCACATTCTCACAGTGAAGATCAGAGAAAAATCCCCTAGTGCTTTCAGCAGGGGGAGGAGAAATGGAAACATTTTGAAATATGCTAAACCATTCTATTCTTCTTAATAAGGTCTTCCCTCAGGAGAAGCTATTTTACCAGAGCCTAACCTGCTGGGATTTTATTAGAGCCTAATGGACATAGGGGAAAGGAAATACCCAACTCCAGCTCCATAATGATTAAGGGTTCAATTCTCCAAGAAGTTCACAGTCCAGGGGCACAAGCTCACTAAAAAACTGATACTTAATCATAGGACTACATAACACTTCCCCTCCCCCCACACCTTACCACTACTTTACTAAAGACCTATTTACCACAGTTCCTTTTACCTAGTACATCATGTCCACCTTACAACAAAAAATTGCAGGACATACTAAAAGGTGAAAAACACTGACTGAAGAGAAAAAGCAAGCATCAGAACCAGATTCAGATATGGCAGGGATGTTGGAATTATCAGACTGTGAATTTCAAACGACTATGATTAGTATGCTAAAAAGTTCTAATGGAAAAATTAGACAACATGCAAGAACAAATAGGTAATGTAAGCAGAGAGTTGTAAATTCTAAGAAAGAACCAAACAGAAATGCTAGAGACCAAAAACACTGTAACAAAAATGAAGAATGCTTTTGATAAGCTCATTAGTAGACTGGACAGGGCAAGGAAAGAATCTCTGAGCTTGAAGATATATCAACAGAAACTTCCAAAACTGAAAAGCAAAGAGAAAAAAGACTGAAAAAAAATCAGAACAGAATATCCAATGGTTGTGGGACAACCACAAAAGGTGTAACATACATGTAATGGAAATACCAGAAGGAGAAGAAAGATAGAAAGGAACAGAAGCAATATTTGAAGCAATAATGTCTGAGAGTTTCTCCCAAATAAATGTCAGACACCAAACCACAGATCCAGAAAGCTAAGCAAACACCAAGCAGGATAAATTCTCCCCCAAACCTACAGCTAGGTATATCATATTCAAATTTCAGGAAATCAAAGATAAAGAAAATAATCTTGACCTCCCAGTTTGTCAAATAATGGGATAATTCCCCTTTATTCCTGGAAGGGACATTGGATTAGAAGGAAAAAACACAAGAACTGGAAAATGGCATTAAAAGCGAATACCAAGCAGGCTTATGGGAGTAAGATCTGGATTCCCTCTTAACTACATTTGGAGGAGCTTGTCTGTTGTACTTTGAGATGGTTCTTATTTGGTTTCCTGCTGATCTTCAGGCTGGAAGAAATTTTGTTGAATTAGGGGGAAGAAATCCAAATGACAACCATGGAAAAATCAGTCCCAGTAGGAACCATACTCCATTAGCATGGGTTTGACAAGTGCCTCATATTGAACGTGAAGATAAACCAGAGTTCACTGTCCCAACAGTGTCTTAAAGGTGAATGCTTTCATATGAACAATGATGTTTACCACATAATCATATATATTTATGTATCCATAATATATAAATATATATGTATATTTGAAATAAAATATGGTACAGTGAAAAAGAAAAATATCTTGAAAAAAGTCAGAGGGGAAAAAAAACACCTTACCTTTAGAGGAGCAAAGATAAGAATTACACCTGACTTCTCAGAAACCATGCAAGGAAGAAAGGAGTGGAGTGAAATATTTTAAATGTTGGGAGAAAAAAACTACTGAACTAGAATTCTGTATCTGTGAAATTATCATTCAAAATGGAGAAGGAAAAACTCCTTAGAAAAACAAAACTTGAGGGAATTTGTTGCCAGTAGACCTGCCTTGCAAGAAGTTCTTTAGGAAGAAGGAAAATGATATAGGTCAAAAACTTAGATTTACTTAAAGAAAGAAGAGCATCATAGAATAAATAAGTAAGGTAAAATAAAAACTTATATTTTTCTTATTCTTGATTGATCTAACAGATAGCAGTTTGTTCAAAATAACAATGGCAACAATGTATTCAATTATGTATATATATTCATGTATAAATGAAATGAATAACAGAAATGAGACAGGGACAGAAGAGAAGAATTAGAATTTTGTTATTATAAGGTACTTGCATGAAGTAGTATAGTGTTATTTGAAAGTGGACTTGGATCAGTTGTTAATGTCTATTACAAACTCTAGGACAAACACTAAAAAGTAAAAAATAAAAAAGTTTGATATTCTATGATATGCTAAGAAAGGAAAATGGAATCACCTAAAATGCACAACTGCAACCACAAAAGACTGGAAAAGAGTAGAAGCTAAAAATAGAAACAAGGAAGAAGGGGAGCAAATAGAAAACAGTAACAAATATATTAGCTATTTCTCCAGCTATATCAATAATAACTTTTAACACCACTAATTAAAAGATAGAGATTGTCAGAATGGATGAAAAACAAGACTCAAATATATGTGAGGCAAAAACTGACAGAATAGCAAGGGAAAATAGATGAATCCACCACTATGGTTAGGGACTTCAACATCCCTCTATTAGAAAAGGACAGATCCAGCAGCCAGAAAATAAGTTAAGGACATAGTTGAACTCAACAGCACCATCAATCAACTGGATAAAATTGAAATCTATAGACTACAGATTACTTCACCCAATTACAGCAGATTACACAGTCTTCTCAAGTTCACATGGAACATTTGTCAAGATAGACTGCACTCTGGGCCATAAAACACATGTTAAGTTTAAAAGAGTAAAAATCATATAATATCTGCTCTCAGACCACAATGAAACTGTTATAGAAATCAATAACAGAAAGATTGCTGGAAAATCCCAAAATACGTGGAGATTAAACAACACACTTCTAAATAACACAAAGGTCAAGGAAGAAATCTCAAGACAAATTTTAAAATATCTGGAGTTAAACGAAAATGAATACACAACATATCAAATGTGTGGAATGCAGCAAAAGCAGTGCTTAGAGGGAAATTGATAGCATTGAATGCCTATATTAGAAGAGAATCTAAAATCAATAATCTAAGCTTCCACCTTAGGAAACTAGAAAAAGAAGAGCAAATTAAATCCAAAGCAGAAGAAAATAAAAATAAGAAAATTAGAGCAGAAATCAATGAAACTGAAAATGAGAAATCAATGGAGAAAATTAGCAAAACCAAAAGTGGCTCTTTGAAAAGATCAGTAAAATCGATAAGCCTCTAGCCAAGCTAACTAAGAAAAAAAAAGAATGAAGACACAAATTACTAATATCAGAAAGGAAAGGTGACATAACTACAGATCTCATGGGCATCAAAAAGATAATAAATGAATGCCATTGAAAACTCTATGCCCACAAATTTGATAACCTAGATGAAACAGACCAATTTCTTGAAAGACACAGTCTGCCAAAACTCACACAAGAAGAAATAGATAATCTGAATAGGCCTATACCTATTAAAGAAATTGAATCAATAATTAATAGCCTTCCAAAACAGAAAGCATCAGGCCTAGATGGATTCACTGGTGAGTTCTATCAAACATTTAAGGAAAAAATTATACCAATTCTCTACAATCTCTTCCAGAAGATAGAAGGAGACGAAATACTTCTTAACTCATTCTTTGAAGCCAGCACTACCTTAATACCAAAACCAGACAAAGATATTATAAAAAAAGAAAGCTACAGACCGATAGCTCTCATGAACATAGATGTAAAAATTCTCAACAAAATATTAGCTAATTGAATACAACAATGTATAAAAAAGGATTATATATTACAACCAACTGGATTTGTCTCAGTTATGCAAGGCTGGTACAACATTTAAAAATCAATTAATGTAATCCATCACATGAATAGGTCAAAGAAAAACTATATGATCGTGTCAACAGATGCAGAAAAGCATTTGACAAAATCCATCACCCATTCATGATAAGCGCTCTCATCAAATTAGGTATACAGGGGAACATCCTCAGCATGATAAAGAACACCTACTAAAAGCTAACATCATAGTTAATGGTGAGAAATTCAAAGTTTTTGCAATAAGATCAGGAACAAGGCAAGGATGAACCCTCTTACCAATACTTTTCAACACTGTAGTAGAAGTTTTAGTTAATGCAATAAGACAAGAAAAGGAAATAAAAGGTATACAGATTGGGTGGGAAATAAATAATATAAATAAATTACATTAATATTTAAATCTCTCTTTGTACACAAATGGACATGATTTTGTCTATGTAGAAAATCTGAAAGACTCAACAACAACAACACCAAAACCCTCCTGGAATTAATAAACAATTATAGCAAGGTTGCAGAATACAAGCTTAACATACAAAGGTCAATTGCTGTCCTATATAGTAAACAATGAGCAAGTGAAATTTGAAATTAAAAACACAATACCTTTTACATTAACACCCCTCAAAATGAAATAATTAGGTATAAATCTAACAACAGATGTACAATATCTTTATGAGGAAAAACTACAAAACTCTGATGGATGAAATAAAATAACTAAATAAATGGAGAGATATTCCATGTTCATAGAGAGGAAGGCTCAATATGTCAAGGTGTTAGTTCTTCCCAATTTGATGTATAGATTCAATGCAATCCCAATCAAGATACCAGCAAGTTAATTTGAAGGTATCAACAAACTGATTCTTAATTTATACAGAGAATAGATTAAGATTAAGAATAGCCAATACAACATCGAAGGGAAAGAACAAAATTGAAGGACTGACATTACCCTATTCGAAGACTAACTATAAAGCTACAATAATCAAGACAGTGGTATTGGTGAGAGAACAGACAAATAGATCAATGGAACAGATTAGAGAGCCCAGAAATAGACCCACATAAATATAGTTAACTGATCTTTGGCAAAGGAGCAAAGGCAATAAAATGGAACAAAGACAGTCTTTTCAACAAATGGTGCTGGAACAACTGGACATCCACATGCATAAAAATGAATCTAGATACAGACCTTACACCTTCACAAAAATTAACTCAAAATGGATCATAGACCTAAATGTAAAACACAAAATTATCAAACTGCTAGCAAGTAACATAGGAGAAAATCTAGATGACCTTTGGTATGGCAATGATGTGTAGATAAAACACCAAGGGCACAGTTCATAAAAGAAATCATTGATAAGCTGGATTTCATTAAAATTAAAATTTTCTGCTCTGCAAAAGACAATGTAAATAGAATGAGGAGACAAGCCACTGACTGGGAGAAAATAGTTGCAAAAAGACTGTTATCCAAAATATACAAAGAATTCTTAAAACTTAACAAGAAAACAAACAAATTGATTAAAAAATGGGTCGGGCTTCCCTGGTGGCGCAGTGGTTGAGAGTCCGCCTGCCGATGCAGGGGACATGGGTTTGTGCCCCGGTCCGGGAGTATCCCACATGCCACGGAGCAGCTGGGCCCATGAGCCATGGCCGCTGAGCCTGCACGTCCGGAGCCTGTGCTCTGCAACAGGAGAGGCCACAACAGTGAGAGGCCCACATACCGCAAAAAAAAAAAAAAAAAAAAAAAGGGTCAAAGACCTTAAGAGATACCTCACCAAAAAAGATATACAGATGGCAAATAAGCATATGAACAGATGCTCTACCTCATATGTCATAAGGGAAATGCAAGTTAAAACAACAAGATACCACTACACACCAATGAGAATGGTCAAAATCCAGAACACGGACAACACCAAACTTTGATGAGGACATGGAGCAACAGGAACTCTCATTCACTGATGGTGGAAATGCAACATCATACAACCAACTTTGAAAGACAGTTTGGTGGTTTCTTACAAAATTAAACATGCTCTTACCATAAAACCCAACAATCACGCTTCTTGGTATTTACCCAAAGAGGTAAAAAACTTAACGTTCATTCACAAACCTGCATATGGGTGTTTATAGTGGCTTTATTCATAACTGCCAAAACTTGGAAACAACCAAGATGTCCTTCAACAGGTGAATGGATAAGTACACTGAGGTACAACTGGACAAGGAAATACTCAGCACTACAAAGAAATGAACTACTGAGCATTAAAAATACATGAAGGAGAACTGGACCTGGGATCTCTACAAAGGTCAGGTGTTGAGGCTTCCGGGAAGATGGCGGAAGGGTAAGACACGGAGATCACCTTCCTCCCCACAGATACACCAGAAATACATCTACACGTGGAACAACTCCTACAGAACACCTACTGAACGCTGGCAGAAGACCTCAGACCTCCCAAAAGGCAGGAAACTCCCCACATACCTGGGTAGGGCAAAAGAAAAAAGAATAAACAGAGACAAAAGGATAGGGACGGCACCTGCACCAGTGGGAGGGAGCTGTGAAGGAGGAAAGGTTTCCACACACTAGGAAGCCCCTTCGTGGGTGGAGACTGCAGTTAGCAGGGGGGAAAGCTTCGGAGCCACGGAGGAGAGCACAGCAACAGGGGTGCGGAGAGCAAAGCGGAGAGATTCCCGCACAGAGGATCGGTGCCGACCAGCACTCACCAGCCGGAGAGGCTTGTATGCTCACCCGCCGGGGTGGGCGGGGCTGGGAACTGAGGCTCAGACTTCGGTCGGAGCGCAGGGAGAGGACTGGTGTTGGCAGCGTGAACACAGCCTGCAGGGGGTTAGTGCGCCACGGCTAGCCGGGAGGGAGCCCGGGAAAAAGTCTGGTCCTGCCAAAGAGGGAAGAGACTTTTTCTTCCCTCTTTGTTTCCTGGTGTGCGAGGAGAGGGGATTAAGAGCGCTGCTTAAAGGAGCTCCAGAGACAGGCGTGAGCCGCGGCTAAAAGCGCGGACCACAGAGACGTGCATGAGACGCTAAGGCTGCTGCTGCTGCCACCAAGAATCCTGTGTGCAAGCACAGGTCACTATCCACACACCCCTTCCGGGGAGCCTGTACAGCCCGCCACTGCCAGGGTCCCGGGATCCAGGGACAACTTCCCCGGGAGAACGCACGGCACGCCTCAGGCTGGTGCAACATCCCACCGGCCTCTCCCGCCGCAGGCTCGCCCCCTACTCCGTACCCCTCCCTCCCCCCGGCCTGAGTAAGCCAGTGTCCCTGAAGCAGCTGCTCCTTTAAACCCATCCTGTCTGAGCGAAGAACAGACGCCCTCCAGCGACCTACACGCAGAGGTGGGGCCAAATCCAAAGCTGAGCCCCAGGAGCTGTGAGAACAAAGAAGAGAAAGGGAAATCTCTCCCAGAAGCCTCAGAGGCAGTGGATTAAAGCTCCACAATCAACTTGATGTACCCTGCATTTGTGGAATACATGAATAGACAACCAATCATCCCAAATTGAGGAGGTGGACTTTCAGAGCAAGATTTATGATTTTTGCCCCTTTTCCTCTTTTTGTGAGTGTGTATGTGCATGCTTCTGTGTGAGATTTTGTCTCTATAGCTTTGCTTCCACCATTTGTCCTAGGGTTCTATCCGTCCGGGTTTTTTTTGTTTGTTTGTTTTTTAAATTTTTTTCTTAATAATTATGTTTTATTTTAATAACTTTATTTTATCTTACTTTATTTTATTTTACTTTATCTTCTTTCTTTCTTTCTTTTTTTCCTTCCTTCCCTCCTTCCTTCCTTCCTCCCTCCCTCCCTCCCTCCTTTCTTTCTTTCTTTCTTTCTACTTCTACTAATTCTTTCTTTCTACTTTTTCTCCCTTTTATTCTGAGCCATGTGGATGAAAGGCTCTTGGTGCTGCAGCCAGGAGTCAGTGCTGTGCCGCTGAGGTGGGAGAGCCAACTTCAGGACACTGGTCCTCAAGAGACCTCCCAGCTCCACATAATATCAAACTATATAATTTACTCCTAAGATTAAATCCCAGAGATCCCAGAGATCTCCATCTCAACACCAGCACCCAGCTGCACTCAATGACCAACAAGCTACAGTGCTGGACACCCTATGCCAAACAACTAGCAAGACAGGAATACAACCCCACCCAGTAGCAGAAAGACTGCCTAAAATCATAATTAGTCCACAGACACCCCCAAACACACCAACAGAGGTGGACTTGCCCACCAGAAAGACAAGATCCAGCCTCATCCACCAGAACACAGGCACTAGTCCCCTCCACCAGGAAGCCTACACAACACACTGAACCAACCTTAGCCACTGGGGACAGACACCAAAAACAATGGGAACTACGAACCAGCAGCCTGCAAAAAGGAGACGCCAAACACAGTAAGAAAAGCAAAATGAGAAGACAGAGAAACACACAGCAGTTGAAGAAGCAAGATAAAAACCCACCACACCTAACAAATGAAAAGGAAATAGGCTGTCTACCTGAAAAATAATTCAAAATAATGATAGTAAAGATGATCCAAAATATTGGAAATAGAATAGGGGGAAAGCAAGAAACATTTAACAAGGACCTTAGAAGAACTAAAGATGAAACAAGCAATGATGAACAACACAATAAATGAAATTAAAAATACTCTAGATGAGATCAGTAGCACAATAACAGAGGCAGAAGAACGGATAAGTGACCTGGAAGATAAAATAGTGGAAATAACTACTGCAGAGCAGAATAAAGAGAAAAGAATGAAAAGAACTGAGGACAGTCTCAGAGACCTCTGGGACAACATTAAATGCACCAACATTCGAATTATACAGGTTCCAGAAGAAGAAGAGAAAAAGAAAGGGAATGAGAAATTATTTGAAGAGATTATAGTTGAAAACTTCCCTAATAAGGGAGAAGAAATAGTTAATCAAGTCCAGGAAGCACAGAGAGTCCCATAAAGGATAAATCCAAGGAGAAATATGCCAAGACACATATTAATCAAAGTGTCAAAAATTAAATACAAAGAAAACATATTAAAAGCAGCAAGGGAAAAACAACAAATAACACACAAGGGAATCCCCATAAGGTTAACTGCCGATCTTTCAGCAGAAACTCTGCAAGCCAGAAGGTACTGGCAGGACATATTTAAAGTGATGAAGGAGAAAAACCTGCAACCAAGATTACTCTACCCAGCAAGGATCTCATTCAGATTTGATGGAGAAATTAAAACCTTTACAGACAAGCAAAAGCTGAGAGAGTTCAGCACCACCAAATGAGATTTACAAATGCTAAAGGATCTTCTCTAGGAAAGAAACACAAGAAAAGTAAAAGACCTACAATAACGAACCCCAAACAATTAAGAAACTGGGAATAGGAACATACATATCGACAATTACCTTAAATGTAAATGGATTAAAGGCACCCACAAAAGACACAGACTGGCTGAAGGGATACAAACACAAGACCCATATATATTGTCTACAAGAGACCCACTTCAGACCTAGAGACACATACAGACTAAAAGTGAGAGGATGGAAAAAGATATTCCATGCAAATGGAAACCAAAAGAAAGCTGGAGTAGCAATTCTCATATCAGACAATATAGACTTTAAAATAAAGACTATTAGAAGAAACAAAGAAAGACACTACATAATGATCAAGGGATCGATCCAAGAAGAAGATATAACAATTGTAAATATTTATGCACCCAACATAGGAGCACCTCAATACATAAGGCAAAAACTAACAGCCATAAAAGGGGAAATCGAGAGTAACATATTCATAGTAGGGGACTTTAACCCCCACTTGCACCAATGGACAGATCATCCAAAATGAAAATAAATAAGGAAACACAAGCTTTAAATGATACATTAAACAAGACGAACTTAATTGATATTTATAGGACATTCCATCCAAAAACAACAGAATACACATTTTTCTCAAGTGCTCATGGAACATTCTCCAGGATAGACCATATCTTGGGTCACAAATCAAGCCTTGGTAAATTTCAGAAAATCGAAATTGTATCAAGTATCTTTTCCAACCACAATGCTATGAGACTAGATATCAATTACAGGAAAAGGTCTGTAAAAAATGCAAAGACATGGAAGCTAAACAACGTATCACTTAATAATGAAATGATCACTGAAGAAATCAAAGAGGAAATAAAAAAAACCTAGAAACAAATGACAACGCAAAACCTATGGGATGCAGCAAAAGCAGTTCTAAGAGGGAACTTTATAGCAATACAATCCTACCTTAAGAAACAGGAAACATCTCGAATAAACAAACTAACCTTGCACCCAAAGCAATTAGAGAAAGAAGAAGAAAAAAAACCCAAAGTTAGCAGAAGGAAAGATATCATAAAAATCAGTCAGAAATAAATGAAGAAGAAATGAACGAAACGATAGCAAAGATCAATAAGAGTAAAAGCTGGTTCTTTGAGAAGATAAACAAAATTGATAAACCATTAGCCAGACTCATCAAGAAAAAAAGGGAGAAGACTCAAATCAATAGAATTAGAAATGAAAAAGAAGTAACAACTGACACTGCAGAAATACAAAAGATTATGAGAGATTACTACAAGCAACTCTATGCCAATAAAATGGACAACCTGGAAGAAATGGACAAATTCTTAGAAATGCACAACCTGCCAAGACTGAATCAGGAAGAAATAGAAAATATGAACAGACCAATCACAAGCACTGAAATTGAAACTGTGATTAAAAATCTTCCAACAATCAAAAGCCCAGGACCAGATGGTTTCACGGGCGAATTCCATCAAACATTTAGAGAAGAGCTAACACCTATCCTTCTCAAACTCTTCCAAAATACAGCAGAGGGAGGAACACTCCCAAACTCATTCTACGAGGCCACCATCACCTTGATACCAAAACCAGACAAGGATGTCACAAAGAAAGAAAACTACAGGCCAATATCACTGATGAACATAGATATAAAATCCTCAACAAAATACTAGCAAACAGAATCCAACAGCACATTAAAAGGATCATACACCATGATCAACTGGGGTTTATTCCAGGAATGCAAGGATTTTTCAATATACGCAAATCAATCAATGTGATACACCATATTAACAAATTGAAGGAGAAATACCATATGATCATCTCAATAGATGCAGAGAAAGCTTTCGACAAAATTCAACACCCATTTATGATAAAAGCCCTGCAGAAAGTAGGCATAGAGGGAACTTTCCTCAACATAATAAAGCCCATATATGACAAACCCACAGCCAACATCATCCTCAATGGTGAAAAACTGAAAGCATTTCCACTAAGATCAGGAACAAGACAAGGTTGCCCACTCTCACCACTCTTATTCAACATAGTTTTGGAAGTTTTAGCCACAGAAATCAGAGAAGAAAAAGAAATAAAAGGAATCCAAATTGGAAAAGAAGAAGTAAAGCTGTCACTTTTTGCAGATGACATGACACTATGCCTAGAGAATCCTAAAGATGCTACCAGAAAACTTGTAGAGCTAATCAATGAATTTGGTAAAGTAGCAGGATTCAAATTTAATGCACAGAAATCTCTGGCATTCCTATACATTAATGATGAAAAATCTGAGAGTGAAATCAAGAAAACACTCCCATTTACCACTGCAACAAAAAGAATAAAATATCTAGGAATAAACCTACCTAAGGAGACAAAAGACATGTATGCAGACAATTATAAGACACTGATGAAAGATATTAAAGATGATACAAATAGATGGAGAGATATAGCATGTTCTTGGATTGGAAGAATCAACATTGTGAAAATGATTCTACTACTCAAAGCAATCTACAGATTCAATGCAATCCCTATCAAACTACCACTGGCATTTTTCACAGAACTAGAACAAAAGATTTCACAATTTGTATGGAAACACAAAAGACCCCGAATAGCCAAAGCAATCTTGAGAACGAAAAACGGAGCTGGAGGAATCAGGCTCCCTGACTTCAGACTATACTACAAAGCTACAGTAATCAAGACAGTACGGTACTGGCACAAAAAGAGAAAGATAGATCAATGGAACAGGATAGAAAACCCAGAGGTAAACCCACGCACATATGGTCACCTTATCTTTGATAAAGGAGGCAGGAATATACAGTGGAGAAAGGACAGCCTCTTCAAGAAGTGGTGCTGAGAAAACTGGACAGCTACATGTAAAAGTATAAGAATAGATCACTCCCTAACACCATACACAAAGATAAACTCAAAATGGATTAAAGACCTAAATGTAAGGCCAGACACTATCAAACTCTTAGAGGAAAACATAGGCAGAACACTCTATGTCATAAATCACAGCAAGATCCTTTTTGACCCACTTCCTAGAGAAATGGAAATAAAAACAAAAATAAACAAATGGGACCTAATGAAACTTCAAAGCTTTTGCACAGCAAAGGAAACCATAAACAAGACAAAAAGACAGCCCTCAGAATGGGAGAAAATATTTGCAAATGAAGCAACTGACAGAGAATTAATCTCCAAAATTTATAAGCAGCTCATGCAGCTCAATAACAAAAAAAACAAACAAGTCAATCCAAAAATGGGCAGAAGACCTAAATAGACATTTCTCCAAAGAAGATATACAGACTGCCAACAAACACATGAAAGAATGCTCAACATCATTAATCATTAGAGAAATGCAAATCAAAACTACAATGAGACATCATCTCACACCAGTCAGAATGGCCATCATCAAAAAATGTAGAAACAATAAATGCTGGAGAGGGTGTGGAGAAAAGGGAACACTCTTGCACTGCTGGTGGGAATGTGAATTGGTACAGCCACTCTGGAGAACAGTATGGAGGTTCCTTGAAAAACTAAAAATAGAACTACCATATGACCCAGCAATTCCACTACTGGGCATATACCCTAAGAAAACCATAATTCAAAAAGAGTCATGTACCAAAATGTTCATTGCAGCTCTATTTACAATAGCCCGGAGATGGAAACAACCTAAGTGTCCATCATCACATGAATGGATAAAGAAGATGTGGCACATATATACAATGGAATATTACTCAGCCATAAAAAGAAACGAAATTGAGCTATTTGTAATGAGGTGGATAGACCTAGAGTCTGTCATACAGAGTGAAGTAAGTCAGAAAGAGAAAGACAAATACTGTAAGCTAACACATATATATGGAATTTAAGGAAAAAAATGTCATGAAGAACCTAGGGGTATGACAGGAATAAAGACACAGACCTACTAGAGAACGGACTTGAGGATATTGGGAGTGGGAAAGGTAAGCTGTGACAAAGCGAGAGAGAGGCATGGACATACATACCGTACTAAACATAAGGTGGACAGCTAGTGGGAAGCAGCCACATAGCACAGGGAGATCATCTCGGTGCTTTGTGACCGCCTGGAGGGGTCGGATAGGGAGGGTGGGAGGGAGGGAGACGCAAGAAGGAAGAGATATGGGAATATATGTATATGTATAACTGATTCACTTTGTTATGAAGCAGAAAGTAACACACCACTGTAAAGCAATTATACTGCAATAAAAAAATTCATGAAGGAACCTTAAATGCATATTACAAAGTGAAAGAAGCCAATCTGAAAAGGCTACATATTGTATAATTCCAACTATATGCCATTCTGGAGAAGGCAAAACTATGGAGACAGTAAAAAGATCAGTGGTTGCCAAGGGGCTGGGGCAGAGGGTTAGAGAGAGGATGCATAGGTAGAGAACAGGATTTTTATAGCAGTGAAAATACTCTGTATGGTGCTAGAGTGATGGATTCATGTCACTATACATTTGTCCAAACCCATAGACTATACAGCAAGAGTGAATCCTAATGTAAACTATGGATTGGATGATTATGATGTGTCAATATAGGTTCATCAATTGTAACAAATGTATAACTCTGGCGGGGGCTGTTGATAATGGGGGAGGCTATGCATGTGTGGGTGCAGAGGGTATATGAGAAACCTCTGTATCTTACTCTCAATTTTGCCATGACCTTAAAACTGCTCTAAAAATAAAGTCTACTAAAAAAAAATAAAGTCGCCAGACATGGTCTTCAAGGTATACAGCAAATGAAAAATATTTATTCAAGAAAATCTGCTAAATTTCTATAAGAAGAGTGAGACCCTGGGGTACTTGAAACAAGATTCACTCACTCCTCCCTCCCAGCGCATCAAGATAGAAACTCCACTCCATAGTGTTGCAGCCAGGAACACAGGGCTCCCTCTTCCTCAGCTCCTGGTTGAAGGGTTATCTTCCCGGGAAGAGCAAGACATCCACATTTCTTAATTATGAGCCCAGCTACCTGTTGGTGAGGCTAATTTCCAGGTCAGTGAGTCTGACAGGTGGGGCCTCCCTTCTTCCACTTACGGGATAGAGGCTCTAAGTAGGGTGCAGCACCACTGAGAATACTAGGGCCATGATCATTCTTTGACCTGGCTTGTGGGACAGGGGTACCACGTCAAGAGAGGTGAGCCAAGGAGATCTGGAACGCTGCCTTTCCCTCCACTGAGCACTCGGCTCCTAAAGTGGGGGTGTCATTCAGAAGTGTGCCATTGTCTCTCACTGCAGCACTAGTGCTGTGGCTCGGAGACTGCCCTGGGGGAGAATCAGGCCACAGAACAAAGACCTCTGAATCCCTCCCCAAAGGAATGAACTTTATTTGCAACAGAGTGTGGAGAAGTTCAAGCATAAGTGCACTCTCAAAAACAGTGGAGGTTGTGGTAAAGGGTAATTGTTAGGAGAATGATAGATTCATTAGAGATATAGGCTAAGACTAGCTAGCTAGACAGGCTAGCTTACTAGAGAGAAATGAGGACAAAAGCAGCTGGGAAAAGCCCTCCTGGATCATAACAAATCACAAACTGTGATCTAGGAAACTATCCCTTCAAAGGAGCCCAGATTTGATTGGATCAATTTGTGGAACAATTTATGCCATACAGGATTGTTGAAAACAACAGAACAATCAGCTGACAATTAGTGGAACTTAACAGCTGGGAGTGGTCAGTAGAAGAGACAAAGAGAGCCCTGCCAAAACCCAGAATGTCTGTGGGCATCCTAGGGCTATGCACTCTGGGGAAAATCATAGGCTTCGTACTAGGAGTGTAGGGGCAGTAGCCTTCACTAAAATAATCCAGTCAGTGACTAAACAATTAAACAAGCAAATATCTTAAATAAGCCCTGGGGCGGGGGTGGGGAGACCAGTACCCAGAATTGCTACAACAGGATATCTAAAATATCCAGTTTACAGCAAAAAGTATGAGATATGTAAGGAAACAGGAAAGAATGATCCACACACCAGAAAAAAAATCAAGCAACAGAAACTACCTGTGACAATAAACAGATGTCAGATTTAATAGGCAAAGACTTCAAAGGAGCCATTATATAGATGTTCAAAGAAAACAAAATTATGAATGAAGAAGTAAAAAAAAATCTGACAATAATGTCATATTAATAAAGTGTATCTGTAAAGAGAGAGAAATTATTGAAAATAACCAAATGGAAATTTTGGAGTTGAAAAGTACAATAACTCAAATAAAAAATAAAAGAGAGAGAGATCTAGTTTGCTATATCAAAGTACTGAAACCAAGCAGGACCCTGTGGGGCTTCTGGGCACAGAATCCTTTCTGTCCCCTATTTCTTGTTTGTAGGGAACAGACTCCAGCCTCCATGACCTTTCCTGAGTTCCAAAGGGCAGATTCGAACAGTTGCTAATCAAGGGAGGAACAGCCAAGAAACCACCTCTGGCAGGGAACCAGAGAAGCTCATCAAGAAGATCACCAGAGACCAGATTAGAGGACTGCAGGCCCTGCACACACCCTAATCTTGTCAGCAACCCTGCTCTTGCACTAATACTATAAAACTCCTCATCAAATCCTCTTGGGTTGGGACATATAGTATTTTGGGGCAGAAGTCTGCTGTGTCCTCCTTTGCAATAAAACTATTCTTTTCTACTTCACCCAAAACTCTGTCTCTGAGATTCGATTCAGCACTGGTGAACAGAGGCTGAGATTTTGGCATCAGTACCATAAACTGGATGGCTTAAAAAAAACAAATTTATTGTCTCACATTTCTGTAGGCTAGAAGTCTGAAATCAAGATATTGGCAGGGCCATGCTCCCCCTGAAGCCTCCAGACTTCCTTGCCTTTTCCAGTTTCTGGTAGTTCTAGGCATTCCTTGGCATGTGGCAGCATTACTCCAATTTCTGCCTCCATTTTCACATGGCTGTGTTCCCTCTTTGTATCTGTGTCCAAATTTCTCTCTTCTTATAAGGATACTGATGCTGAAAGCTCAGCCTCTGTGCACCGGTGCTGAATCGAATCTTGGAGACGGAGTTTGGGGTGAAGTAGAAAAGAATAGCTTTATTGCTTTGTCAGACAAAGGGGGACACAGAGGGCTCCTGCCCCCCAAAACTATATGGCCCAACCTGGGAGGCTTTGATGAGGAGTTTTATAGCAGTGGTTCAAGGTGGGGTTGTTGATAAGGATTAGAGTGTGTGCAGGGCCTTTAATCTGGCCTCAGGTGGTCTCTTGATTAGCTTCCTGAGGTTATCTTCTGTAATCTCTCGAATGAAGAATGCTAAGATCTTGCTTTGTTGAGGGTTTTAGTTCTGTAAAGAGCTCAAGGCTATTGTTACATGTATCCCTTGAGGTGGAACCAGGACCCTGCTCCAAGGCTGCACTATTGTTTCTTGGCTGCTTCTCCCTTGTCTTTGCATCCCCTCCTTTCCCTGATTAGCAACTGTCTGAAAGGCTTCCATGACTAGGAGCCCCACAGGGTCCAGCTTGGTTTCAATGCCAGTTATATTGGATGAATGGTCCACCTTTCTTCAGTATGACTGCATCTTAACTAATTATATCTGTAATAACTCCACCCCAAATAACTCACATTTTGAGATACTGGGGATTAGGACTCCAACATATCTCTTTACAGGACATAATTCAACACATAACAACTGGTAACTGTAATTATGCAATTATAAAAGACAGTAAAAATGCTCATTTCTTCTCCTTTCTTAACTGATTTAAAAACCAATTATATAAAACAATATGTATATAATATATTGTATTGTTGTGGATGTAACATATAGACAAGTAATATATTTACCAGAGAGGAAGTGGGTAGAGTCAAGGCTATATTGGACTAAGGAAAAGACTCAAGATAGAAACTCTAATCCACAGGAACAAACGAAGGAAATCAGAAATGTATTAATTTTAAGGTTACAAATAAATTTTAGCAAGTAAGCGAATTTGTAAATATGGAATCCATGAATAATAACAATCAACTGTATATAGGAGTAACATTTATAATAGGAGTAACATTTCTACATGTCACTGGAACTAAGTTAGTATAAATCTGAAGCTGATTCTGATAAATTTATGTATGTTAAGCCTGAGAGCAACAACTAATAACTCAAAATAGTAGTGTAAAAATCATTTAAAAATTAAAATGCTGCATTAGAAAATATGCACTTAATATGAAGGAATGCAGTAAAAGAGGAATGGAGGATAAAGACGTGAAACAAGAAATGAAAAATTAAAATGGCAAATGTAAACAAAACTATATTGATAATAATATTAAATGTAGGGAGACCTTCAAGATGGCTGAGGAGGAAGACGTGGAGATCACCTTCCTCTCCACAAATACATCAGAAATACATCTACATATGGAACAACTCCTACAGAACACATACTGAATGCTGGCAGAAGACCTCAGATTTCCCAAAAGGCAAGAAACTCCCCAGGCACCTGGCCGTGTGGCTGACAGGGTCTCTGTGCTCTGGCTGGGTGTCAGGCCTGCGCCTCTCAGGCAGGAGAGCTGAGTTCAGGACATTGGTCGACCAGAGACCTCCTGGTCCCACGTAATATCAAATGGCGAAAGCACTCCCAGAGATCTCCATCTCAACACTAAGACCAACTCCACTCGACAACCAGCAAGCTACAGTGCTGGACACCCTGTGGCAAACAACTAGCAGGACAGGAACACAACCTCACCCACTAGCAGAGACACTGCCTAAAATCAAAATACGGTCAAAGACACACCAACAGATGCGGTCCTGCCACTGGAAAGACAAGATCCAGCCTCATCCACCAGAACACAGGTACTAGTCCCCTCCAGCAGGTAGCCTACACAACCCACTGAACCAACCTTAGCCACTGGGGGCAGACACGAAAAACAGCAGGAACTACGAACTTGCAGCCTGCGAAAAGGAGACCCCAAACACAGTAAGTTAAGCAAAATGAGAAGACAGAGAAACACACAGCAGATGAAGGAGCAAGGTAAAAAACCACCAAACCAAAAAAATAAAGAGGAAATAGGCAGTCTACCTGAAGAAGAATTCAGATTAATGATAGTAAAGATGATCCAAAATCTTGGAAATAGAATGGAGAAAATATAAGAAACAGTTAACAGGGACCTAGAAGAACTAAAGAGCAAACTAACAATGATGAACAACACGTAAATGGAATTAAAAATTCTCTAGAAGGAATCAATAGCAGAATAATGGAGGCAGAAGAACGGATAAGTGACCTGGAAGATAAAATAGTGGAAATAACTACCGCAGAGCAGAATAAAGAAAAAAGAATGAAACGAATTGAGGACAGACTCAGAGACTTCTGGGAGAATATTAAACACACCAACATTCGAAGTATAGGGGTCCCAGAAGAAGAAGAGATAAAGAAAGGGTCTGAGAAAACATTTGAAGAGATCATAGTTGAAAACTTCCCTTATATGGGAAAAGAAATAATCAAATCCAGGAAGTGCAGAGAGTCCCATACAGGATAAATCCAAGGACAAACAAGCCAAAACACATATTAATCAAGCTATCAAAAATTAAATACAAAGAAAAAATATTAAAAGCAGCAAGGGAAAAACAACAAAAAACATACAATGGAATCCCCATAAAGTTAACAGCTGATCTTTCAGCAGAAACTCTGCAAGCCAGAAGAGAGTGGGAAGACATATTTAAAGTGTTGACAGGGAAAAACCTAAAACCAAGAATACTCTACCCAGGAAGGATCTCATTCAGATGCGACAGAGAAATTAAAACCTTTAGAGACAAGAAAAAGCTAAGAGAATTCAGCCCACCAAACCAGCTTTAAAACAAATGCTAAAGGAACTTCTCTATGTAAGAAACACCGAGAAGGAAAAGACCTACAATAACAAACCCAAAGCAATTAAGAAAATGGTAATAGGAACATACATATTGATAACTATCTTAAATGTAAATGGATTAAATGCTCCAGCCAAAAGACGTAGACTGGCTGAATGGATACAAAAACAAGACCCGTGTAGATGCTTTGACAAGAGACCCACTTCAGACATAGGGACACATACAGATGGAATGTGAGTGGCTGGAAAAAGATATTCCATGCAAATGGAAATCAAGAGAAAGCTGCAGTAACAATTCTCATATCAGATAAAATAGACTCTAAAATAAAGACTATTACAAGAGACAACGAAGGACACTACATGATGATCAAGGGATCAATCCAAGAAGAAGATATAACAATTGTAAATATTTATGCACCCAACAAAGGAGCACCTCAATACATAAGGCAAATGCTAACAACGATAGAAGGCGAAATTCACAGTAACACAATCATAGTAGGGGACTTTAACACCCCACTTTCAGCAATGGACAGATCATCCAAAATGAAAATAAATAAGGAAACACAAGCTTTAAATGATACATTTAACAAGATGGACTTAATTGATATTTATAGGACATTCCATCCAAAAACAACAGAATACACTTTCTTCTCAAGTGCTCATGGAACATTCTCCAGGGTAGATCATCTCTTGGGTGACAAATCAAGCCTTGGTAAATTTCAGAAAATTGAAATCATATTAAGTATCTTTTCAGACCACAACACTATGAGACTAGATATCAACTACAGGAAAAAAATCTGTAAAAAATACAAACACATGGAGGCTAAACAACACACTAATAAATAACCAAGGGATCACTGAAGAAATCAAAGAGGAAATTAAAAAATACCTAGAAACAAATGACAATGAAAACATGACAACCCAAAACCTATGGGATGCAATAAAGGCAGCTTTAAGAGAGAAGTTTAAAGCAATACAATCCTACCTCAAGAAACAAGAAACATCTCAAATAAACAACCTACCTTACACCTAAAGCAGTTAGAGAAAGAAGAACAAAAAACCCCAAAGTTAGCAGAAGGAAACAAATCATAAAGATCAGATCAGAAAAAAATGAAAAACAAATGAAGGAAACGATAGCAAAGATTAATAAAAGTAAAAGCTGGTTCTTTAAGAATATAAACAAAATTGATAAACCATTAGCCAGACTCATCAAGAAAAAAAGGGAGAAGACTCAAATCAATAGAATTAGAAATGAAAAAGGAGAAGTAACAACTGACAGTGCAGAAATACAAAGGATCATGAGAGATTACTACAAGGAACTATACACTAATAAAATGGACAACCTGGAAGAAATGGACAAATTCTAACAAAAGCACAACCTTCCGAGACTGAACCAGAAAGAAATAGAAAATATAAACAGACCAATCACAAGCACTGAAATTGAGACTGTGATTTAAAATCTTCCAAAAAACAAAAGCCCAGGACCAGATGCCTTCACAGGCGAATTCTATCAAACATTTAGAGAAGAGCTAACACCTTCTCAAACTCTTCCAAAATATAGCAGAGGGAGGAACACTCCCAAACTCGTTCTACGAGGCCAGCATCACCCTGATACCAAAAGCAGACAAAGATGTCACAAAGAAAGAAAACTATAGGTGAATATCACTCACGAACATAGATGCAAAAATCCTCAACAAAATACTAGCAAACAGAATCCAACAGCACAGTAAAAGGATCATACATCATGATCAAGTGGGGTTTATCCCAGGGATGCAAATTCTTCAATATACTCAAATGAATCAATGTGACAAACCACATTAACAAATTGAAGGAGAAAAACCCTATGATCATCTCAATAGATGCAGAAAAAGCTTTCAACAAAATTCAATACCCATTTATGATAAAAACCCTACAGAAAGTAGGCATAGAGGGAACTTAGCTCAACATAATAAAGGCCATATATGACAAACACACAGGCAACATCGGTCTCAATGGTGAAAAACTGAAACCATTCCCTGTAAGATCAGGATCAAGACAAGGTTGTCCAGCCTCATGACTGTTATTCAACATAGTTTTGGAAGTTTTAGCAACAGAAATCAGAGAAGAAAAAGAAATAAAAGGAATCCAAATTGGAAAAGAAGAAGTAAAGCTGTCACTTTTTGCAGATGACATGACACTATGCCTAGAGAATCCTAAAGATGCTACCAGAAAACTTGTAGAGCTAATCAATGAATTTGGTAAAGTAGCAGGATTCAAAATTAATGCACAGAAATCTCTTGCATTCCTATACACTAGTGATGAAAAATCTGAAGGAGAAATTAAGGAATCACCCCCATTTACCACTGCAACAAAAAGAGTAAAATACCTAGGAATAAACCTACCTAGGGAGACAAAAGACCTGTATGCAGAAAATGATAAGACACTGATGAAAGAAATTAAAGATGATATAAACAGATGGAGAGATATACCATGTTCTTGGATTGGAAGAATCAACATTGTGAAAATGACTATACTACCCAAAGCAATCTATAGATTCAATGCAATCCCTATCAAACTCCCAATGGCATTTTTCACAGAACTAAAACAAAAAAATTCACCATTTGTATGGAAACACAGAAGACCCCGAATAGCCAAAGCAATCTTGAGAAAGAAAAACGGAGCTGGAGGAATCAGGCTCCCAGACTTCAGACTATACTACAAAGCTACAGTGATAAAGACAGTATGTTACTGGCACAAAAACAGAAATATAGATCAACGGAACAGGACAGAAAGCCCAGAGATAAACCCATGCACATATGGTCACCTTATTTATGATAAAGGAGGCAAGAATATACAATGGAGAAAAGACAGCCTCTTCAACAAGTGGTGCTGGGAAAACTGGACAGCTACCTGTAAAAGAATGAAATTAGAACACTCCCTAACACCATACACAAAAATAAACTCAAAATGGATTAAACACCTAAATGTAAGGCCAGACACTATCAAACTCTTAGAGGAAAACATAGGCAGAACACTCTATGATGTAAATCACAGCAAGATCCTTTTTGACCCATCTCCTAGAGAAATGGAAATAAAAACAAAAATAAACAAATGGGACCTAATGAAACTTCAAAGCTTTTGCACAGCAAAGGAAACCATAAACAAGACCAAAAGACAACCCTCAGAATGGGAGAAAATATTTGCAAACGAAGCAACTGACAAAGGATTAATCTCCAAAATTTACAAGCAGCTCATGTAGCTCAATATCAAAACAACAAACAACCCAATCCAAAAATGGACAGAAGACCTAAACAGACATTTCTCCAAAGAAGATATACAGATTGCCAACAAACACATAAAAGGATGCTCAACATCACTAATCATTAGAGAAATGCAAATCAAAACTACAATGAGCTATCACCTCACACCGGTCAGAACAGCCATCATCAAAAAATCTACAAATAATAAATGCTGGAGAGGGTGTGGAGAAAAGGGAACCCTCTTGCACTGTTGGTGGGAATGTAAATTGATACACCCACTATGGAGAACAGTATGGAGGTCCCTTAAAAAACTAAAAATAGAACTACCATACGACCCAGCAATCCCACTTCTGGGCATATACCTTGAGAAAACCATAATTCAAAAAGAGTCTTGTACCGCAATGTTCATTTCAGCTCTATTTACAATAGCCAGGACATGGAAGCAACCTAAGTGTCCATCGACAGATGAATGGGTAAAGAAGATGTGGCACATATATACAATGGAATATTACTCAGCCATAAGAAGAAATGAAATTGAGTTATGTGTAGTGAGGTGAATGGACCTAGAGTCTGTCATACAGAGTGAAGTAAGTCAGAAAGAGAAAAAGAAATACCATATGCTAACACATACATATGGAATCTTAAAAAAAAATAAAAAGGTTCTGAAGAACCTAGGGGCAGGACAGGAATATAGACGCAGACGTAGAGAATGGACTTGAGGACACAGGAAAGGGGAAGGGTAAGCTGGGACGAAGTGAGAGAGTGGCATAGACATATATACACTACCAAATGTAAAATAGATAGCTAGTGGGAAGCAGCTGCATAGCACAGGGAGATCAGCTCCGTGCTTTGTGACTACCTAGAGGGGTGGGATAGGGAGGGGTGGAGGGAGAAGCAAGAGGGAGGCCATATGGTGATATACGTATATGTTTAGTTGATTCAATTCGTTATAAAGCAGAAACTAACATACCATTGTAAACCAGTTATACTCCAATAAAGATGTTAAGAAAATATTAAATGTAAATGAATTAAACAATCCAGTCAAAATGTAGAAATTGTCACACTGGATTAAAAAACCAGTATAACAGTGTAACCATATGCTATGACATTTTAAATTCAAAGATGCTAATATTTTAAAAGTGAAAGGAGCAACAAAAATACAAGAAGCAAAAACTGCAAAAACATGAAGGGAAAATAGACAATTCAACAATAACATTGGAGACTTCAATTCTCCACTTTTAATAATGGATAGAACTAGGCAGAATATCAGCTTTGCACCCTAAGCAATAGAAAAATAAGATGAAACTAAACCCAAAAGTAGCAGTAGGAAGGAGAAATAAAGGTAAGTGCAGAGATAAATGAAGTAGACAATAGAAAAATAATAGAATTAATTGCGTCAAAAGCTGGTTCTTTGAAAAGATCAAGAAAATTGACAAACTTTAGCTAGACTGACCAAGAGAAAACAGAGAAGACTCAAATTTCTAAAATCAGATATGATAGTGGGGACATTACCACCAAACTTATAGAAATAAAAAGGATTATAAGATAATACTATGAACAGTTGTACATAGTATTCTTTTGTACAGTTGTTACAAATTAGATAACCTAGATATAATGGACAAATTCCTAGAAACAGACAAACTACCAAAACTGACTCAGGAAGAAATAGAAAATCTGAATGGATTTATAACAAGTAAAGACATTAAATCAATAATCAAAAATCTCCCAGTAAAGAAAAGTCCAGACCAGATTGTTAGACTGGTGAGTTCCACTAAACATCTAAGGAAGAATTAACACCAATCCTTCTCAAACTCATCAAAAAATTAAAGAGGAGAGGACTTCCTAACTCATTCTACAAGGCCAGCATTAGCCTGAGTCCAAAGCTAAACACATCACAAGAAAAGAAAACCACAGACAAAAATCTCTTATGTAAATGCAAAAATCCTCAAGAAAATACTAGCAAACCAAATCCAGCAGCATACTGAAAGGATTATATACCATGACCAAGTGGGATTTATCCCAGGAACGTGACGGTGGCTCTGCATATGAAAATCCCTATCATCATAAAACACCACATTAATAGAATGAAGGAAAGAGGCCACATGATAATCTCAAATCATGCAGAAAAAAAATTGACAAAATTCAACACATATTCATGATAAAAACGCTCAACAAATGAAGAATAAGAGGGAACTTTCAAAACACGATAAGGGGTATATATGAAAAACTCAGAGTTAACATAATACTCAGTGGTGAAAGACAAGGACGTTCTCTCTTGCCACTTCTATTCAAAGTCATACTGGCAGTTCTTGCTGGAGCATTCAGGCAAAAAAGAAAAGAAAAGAAAAGAAAAATTCATTGAAATAGGAAAGGAAGAAGTAAAACTATTTTTATTCTCAGATGACATGATTTTATACATGCAAACTCCTAAAAAAAACCCCAAAAAACTATTAGAGCTAACAAGTGAATTCAGCAAAGTTGCAGGGCACAAGGCCAACATATCCAAATCAGTTTAATTTCTATACATTGGCAATGAACAATCCAAAAATAAAATTAAGAAAACAATTTCATTTATCAAAATGAATAGCATCAAAAAGAATAAAATACTTTGGAATAAATTTAACCAAGGACATGCAAGATTTGTACACTGAAAATTACAAAACACTGATGAAAGAAATCATAGAAGCACAAATAAATGGAAATACATTCTGTGTTCATGGACTGAAAGATTTAATATTAAGATATCAATACTACCCAATGTGATCTACAAATTCAACACAATCCCTATTAAAATCTCAATAGCCTTTTTTGCATAAATGGAAGAGCTAATTCTAAAACTCATAAGGACTTCCAGGGGACCCCAAATAGCCAAATCGCTCTTGACAAAAAACAGCAAAGTTGGAGGGCTCACTTCTGGATTTCTAATCATACTAGAAAGCTACACTAATCAACACCATATTACACTGGCATGAAGATAGACATATAGTCAAGTGGAATACAATTGACAGCCCAATAATAAGCCCAAACATCTATGGACAACTGGTTTCAACAAGGTTGTCAACACCACTCAATGTGATAAGAATAGTCTTTTCCACAAATGGTCCTGGAACAACTGTATAGCCACAAGCAAAAGAATAAAGTTGGACTCCTACCTCACACCATGTACAAAAATTAACTCAAAATGGATTAAAGACCAAAATATAAGAGCTAAAATTATAAAGTTATTACAAGAAAACATAGAGGTACATCTCCATATCATGGATTTGGCAATGGATTCTTAGATATGACACCAAAAGCATAAGCAACAAAAGAAATAATCAATAAACTGGACTTGATAAAAAAATTTTGTGCATCAAAAGTCACTATCAAGAGAGTGAAAGGACAACTCACAGAATGGGGGAAAATATTTGCAAATCATATATCTGGTAAGGGTTTAGTATCCAGAATATATAAAGAACAATTACAACTCAGCAATAAAAAGACAAATCACCCAATTTTAAATGAGCAAAGGATTTGAATATATATTTCTCCAAAGAAAATATACAAATGGCCAACAAACACATGAAAAGATGCTTAACATCATGACTCATTAGGGATATGCAAACCAAAAGTACAGTGCCCACTGGGATGGTTATAATCAAAACAACACTCAGTAACATGTATTGATAAGGATGTGGAGAAATGGTTCAGCCACTTTGGAAAACAGTTTGGCAGTTCCTTGAAAGATTAAACACAGAGTTACCACATGACCCAGAAATTCCACTCCTAGGTTTGAAGAGAATTGACAACATATATCCACACAAAAGCTTGCCAATTCAAAGGTCTGTCAACTGATGGATGGATAAACAAAGTATGGTATATCCATAAAGTTGAATATCTTTCGGCAAAAATAAAGGAATGAAATACTAATACATCCTACCACATGGATGAATCTCAAAAATCTTATGCTAAGTGAAAGAAGCCATTTACAAAAGAAGACATATTGTATAATATCATTTATTTGAAATGTCCAGAACAGGCAAGTCCATACAGGCAGAAAGCAGAGTAGTCATTGCCTAGTACTGGGGAGTGGAGGAGTAGGAGAGGGCTAGGGATTGGCAGTGATGGCTAAAAGGGTACAATATTTATTTTGAGGGTGATGAAAGTATTCTAAAATTGTTTGTGGTAATGGTTGCACAACTCTTTAAATATAGTAAGAACCTTTGAATTGTACACTTTAAATGGGAGAACTTTATGGTATATAAATTACATCTCAATAAAACTGTTAAAAATAATTAAAACCAGGCTACATTTTTGGTATAAATATATTCCAGAAATATACTAGCCCTGACTCTTATACTTGTACAAGCAACAAATATTTGTGGATTAAAATTGTTTAGGGTAAGTGGCTCCTCTCTGGGGGCTACCCTTGGCCAACTTCCCAGTCTTAAAGAGGTGAACAGAGCTGTGGCTGCATAGCTGTAGAATAGTGGGCAGGTGAGAGCCCAGATGGGCAGGGGCTCCATTTCCACCCTCTTCCTGATCCTTTGGCACCTTCTAGACTCCTCCATTCTGGAATGGAAGCCTCCTGTTTTCTTTTCCATCCTTGATCAACTTATTCCCCAAGGAGGCACACTCTGGTCTGGTGCTTGCCTAACTCTTGCATTTCCCCTTTCATTTCCTTTGTACAGCCCCTGGATTTGATATTTGTAATTAATTTATGACTCCAAGCCTTCAGACTCTGCAGTTGAGAGAAGTTAGGAGACCTGGGCTCAAATTTCACCTTCCTAGCCGTGTGCCCTTGGCAGTCACTTAAACTCAGTCTCCGCAAAGTGAAAACAACAACTCCTACTTTATAAAGTTGTTTTGAAGACTCAATGAGATACTATATTTGAAAGCATCTGCTGAATTGAATCCAACATCCTGTCCCATGTCAAGTGAAACCATTCAGTTTACCACTTAAGAGCAACTAGCTTCCTTTAGACAGAAATTAGGAAACAGAGAAAGAGGCAGAGGGCAGAGAGCAGAGAAAGAGCTGGATTATATTCCCAGGCACATGCCTATGGATAGCACAAGCAGGAATGTTCCTATCTAACTCCTCGCTCTGTAGTTTGGGGACAGCCCAATGCGCAATCTCATAAAAAATAATGGGCCCTCCCCCTGCCCCCAGTTGGCTCGATTGCTGCCCAGCAATGGCCTATCTCAGCCACATAAATGATGGATGAAGTGAGCCAGCAACCATCATTCCCTGTGTGGCCTTCTCCCAGCCCAGGACCTTTATTGTTTCTAGCAATGTGATGAGCTGGGAAGGAAGACTTTTGTGAGGAAACTATTACCAGGCCATCAGGATTGGCCACTACTTCCGGCTTGGGATAGCCAAGGGTCCAGCTAAATCTATTTGGCTACTTGGGGGCTCAGATCAAGGTGTGATGGGAAGGGGGTGTTCAACTTCTCAATTACACTGAGACTCTGGGATTAGCAGTGATTTGCAGTTCTCTGAGCTCTCTGGGGATATCCTCAGGGAGCTTTCTGGCCCTAAGCCTGCTGCTGGGGCCTGGAATGCAGCCTACCCTCACTCCCCACCCCCAGCACATAAACATTCATGATCCACTATAGAAACCCTAGTGCCTGTTCAAGATCAGCTCGAATGTCACCTCAAGCAGGAAGTTTTCTCCGGAGCCCCTTCCCCCGCCACTGCCAGATGTGAGCCTCCCACCTCTCCATCTCCTCATTGTTCCTCTCCTAAAGCATTCATCACATTCTGTCATGTGTAATGGTTATTTATGTGTTTGTCTTATCCCTCCTTCTCTACTATAGTCAGGGATTGGGGACAGTTCATCTCTGTACCCCCCACAGTGCCTGCCATGGAGTAAGAGTTCATTTAGTCAGTCAACAAATAGTTACCAACCACCTACTCTGGGTACTTGCTGAGTGCTCAGGAAGTAGACACCCTGGGCCTATTGGAACACTGCTACCACCTCAAGTTCCCCTTAGCTGAGACTTGTCTCCAAGGCACTCCTTTCCCACCTTACCCTGGGGTGCAGCAGGCAGGGGGTTCTCTCAAAAGAGGGGAAGTAACTGGCCCTCCTCCCTTCCTCCAGGGAGCTACAAAAGATGCAGATGTTGGGAGCATGTGCTTGCTCCGAAATGACTGTGTGTGGCTCAGCCCAGCGCTCCTCAACCCCAGCCCATACCAGGACCCCTTGGAGGGTTGTACCGTGGGGCAACCAATGAGGTACAGAGTGCCAAATAGAGCTCCCTCCTAATCCCAAGATTTCCACCCTTTCCCACCAGCCCCATGCTTCCCCCTCCAGGGGTTACTGAACATTTGCCCCGCACATGGTCTGGGGAGAATGCATACAATGAATTACATGCCAAGAGAGTTTCTGCTTTCTGGAAACCTCCAGGCTAAGAAAGTGTAAGGCTTCTATTCTAAGGCCTCATCTGGTGATTTAGGAGGGCAGGGGAGCCCATTCTTTTGCCCCCTTATCCCCATCAGAGGCCTGCAGAGGTGAGCTATGGTTGGCTTCCAGATTGAGCCAGGAGGAAAGCAGGACTATATGCTGGGTACAAAGACCCTAACTCACCTCAGCAACATGGAAAGAATTTTTTTTGAATTTTATTTATTTATTGTGGTATACAGCAGGTTCTTATTAGTTACCTATTTTATACATATTAGTGTATATATGTCAATCCCAATCTCCCAGTTCATCACACCACCACCACCACCCACCACTTTCCCCCCTTGGTGTCCATACGTTTGTTCTCTACATCTGTGTCTCTATTTCTGCCTTGCAAACCGGTTCATCCGTACCATTTTTCTAGGTTCCACATATAGGCGTTAATATACGATATTTGTTTTTCTCTTTCTGATTTACTTCACTCTGTATGACAGTCTCTAGGTCCATCCACGTCTCTACAAATGACCCAATTTTGTTTCTTTTTATGGCTGAGTAATATTCCATTGTATATATGTACCACATCTTCTTTATCCGTTCATCTGTCAATGGGCACTTAGGTTGCTTCCATGACCTGGCTATTGTAAATAGTGTTACAATGAACACCGAGGTGCATATGTCTTTTTTTTTTTTTTTGGCTGTGTTGGGTCTTCGTTGCTATGCACGGGCTTTCTCTAGTTGCGGCGAGCAGGGGCTGCTCTTCCTTGCGGTGCATGGGCTTCTCATTGTGGTGGTTTCTCTTGTTGCAGAGCACGGGCTCTAGAGTGCAGGCTCAGTAGTTGTGCTACACGGGCTTAGTTGCTCCGTGGCATGTGGGATCTTCCCAGGCCAGGGATCGAACCCGTGTCCCCTGCATTGGCAGGTGGATTCTTAACCACTGCGCCACCAGGGAAGCCCCATGTGTCTCTTTGAATTATGGTTTCCTCTGGGTATATGCCCAGTAGTGGGATTGCTGGGTCATATGGTAATTCTATTTTTAGTTTTTTTTTTTTAACATCTTTATTGGAGTATAATTGCTTTACAGTGTTGTGTTAGTTTCTGCTTTATAACAAAGTGAATCAGCTATACATATACATATGTCCCCATATCTCTTCCCTCTTGCGTCTCCCTCCCTCCCACCCTCCCTATCCCACCCCTCGAGGTGGTCACAAAGCACCGAGCTGATCTCCCTGTGCTATGCGGCTGCTTCCCACTAGCTATCTATTTTACATTTGGTAGTGTATATATGTCCATGCCACTCTCTCACTTCATCCCACCTTACCCTTCTCCCTCCCCGTGTCCTCAAGTCCATTCTCTACATCTGCCTTTATTCTTGGGAATATTATCTTTGAATGGAGTGTAGGGTAGTACCCAGTGCACTGGATTAGGAGTCAGGACTGGATTCACATCCCAGCTTAACTATTTATTAACTGTGAGCAAATTATCTCTCCTTTCTGAGCTTCAGTTTCCTCATCTGTAAAATGGGGTTAATAACCCACTTAGAATCCTGCAGCACTCCAGTCATCAGCCAGGACCCTGCTAGAATGTAATTTAGGGCATGAGAAAACAAAAAAGAGAGATTGTAATTCTTTTATACTGTTCTTTAAAAAAAATTGCTATCTAGAAAAGATTGTCACAGAAATGTCCTATAATGACAGGAACCTTAAGAGATCTTCTTGTCCAACCATCTCATTATATTGATGGAAAAACTGAGGCCCAGAGAGAGTAAGGTCTGCCTCAGGTCACCCAAACAATACAGTGCCAGAGGAGTATCCCTTTAACAAGCACCACAAAAGTTGGCTTTCATGAAGAACTGACTTCCGAGGGTCTGCCGGCCCCTAAAAGCCAAAGCCACTGCTCCTGAGAGTTTTCTAATCTAAGAAGAGCTCATCACCAATAGACTTATGTTCATTCCCTCAACTTAGGTTGTGAAGAAAGATTAAAGGTGGCCAACAAGAAGAAATTTGGGGGACAATGGAAATGTTCATTATCTTGATCTTGGTGATAAGTTTATGGGTGCATACATACATCAAAACTCATCAATGGGGCTTCCCTGGTGGCACAGTGGTTGAGAGTCTGCCTGCCGATGCAGGGGACACGGGTTCGTGCCCCGGTCCGGGAAGATCCCACATGCCACGGAGCGGCTGGGCCCGTGAGCCATGGCCACTGAGCCTGCGCGTCCGGAGCCTGTGCTCTGCAATGGGAGAGGTCACAACAGTGAGAGGCCCGTGTACCGCAAAAAAAAAAACACAAAAAACCAAAAAACTCATCAACGTTTAAATATGTGTAATTTATTGGCAGTCAAGTGTACCTCAGTAACACTGTAAAAAAAGAGTGGAGGGACCCAAATGTTGAGCTGAGGAAGAGCTTAGCAGGGCCTGAGTATTGCTAACATGGCCTCAAAGTAGCTTTGTTGTTCAAGACCAGCATTGCTTCCACCCCATTTCATGGAGGCGCCACAGGCAGCTTTCTTGGAAGTTGTCATATCTGGGCCTCCTGAAGCCCTGAGGCTCCTTACTGCTGCTCGGCTGCTGCAGAGCATGGGACCCACCAGGCATGGTTCTCAGACTGCATCCTGCTCTTTGGCTTACCCCAGGGTGACATGGCAACCAGTCAGGGATAGGCACAGAATTAACTTTTCTGACTTCTTTCTCCCTAGAGATTCACGGGAAACTTGCAGCTGGAATTGAATGAAAATTCAAAAAGTTCAGGAGTTGATGAAACTGGTTAAGTCATTCGAAAGATTTCTATCACTCCCTCTATAGCCATCTCACTTCCACCCCCTGTCATCTTCCCTCACCTCACAGATTCCTGAGAGGACATATATATAGTACCTAAGATTAGCTTTCAAGCTGCAGAATTGGCTTTTTCTTTCTTTGCTTCCCCAGTTCGACAAATGCTTTTTGAGAATTTATCAATACTATGTGCAAGGCTGGGCCCTGTGGGAAACAAAGATGCCTAAGCCATTCCTCTGCCCTCCACATAAACTCTCAGTCTGGGACACAGTGGGCAAAACATGATGCATGCTGTGAAGGCTGTGCAAGGGCTGGAGCATTGCAAAAAGAGAGGGTGCTCGTTTCTACCCAGGGCCCTGGGGGAGCTTTCATGGGGTGGTACCACAGAGCTGAGCCCTAAAGGACGGGTCATTGCCCATATGAAATGGCATTTGGATGGTGTTTTACATTTTACAAAGTGCTTTTCGTATAATTCTGTCTCATCATCACAACCATTTAAAAAGGTACGTGGGCTGTAGCATTAGGCCCATTTTAGAGACAAGGAAACTGAAGCTCACAGGGGATGAGTCTGGGAGGTATGGCATTCAACCCAGGGCTACAGATCTAACCCTTCTTACTACTCCATGAAGCTGCTTAATAGGCAGAGGCAGGAGGAGCAAGGAAGCCAGAAAACCAGGAGTCTTTGGGCCATGATGGGTATTTTGGTTAATAGGAAAATTAGGATTGTGTAAGGAAGTGGTGGATCACAAGACTGGAAATGATGCTTGGGACCCACTTGTTGGCAGCTTTTAGTGCCAGGCTAAGGGTCTGTGTATGTATCACCTATGTTTTATAAGAATAAGGGTAGATGTTAACTAGGTTTATTGTGGTGATCATTTTGCAAAATATACAAATACTGAATCATTATGCTGTGCCTCTAAAATCAATACAATGTTATATGTCAATTATATCTCAATTAAAAAAAGAATAGGAGAATATGAAAACAATGTATATATAACTGAGTCACTTTGCTGTATAGTAGAAATTAACAAAACATTTTAAATCAACTACACTTCAATAAAATAAAATAAAAAAAAAGAATAGGGTTAGAATTAGTACTTGGAAGGGAGGTGGGGACCAAACCAGTGATGTATGTAAGGAGCTTCCTTTGCTTTGCTTTTAGGCGCCCAACGAAATAAACAAACAACATTAGGGTGACCCCAGTCCCACTCCTTCAGCCATGAGTAAATTTCCAGAGAAGGTACAAGGAGACACTCATCCAGGTTAAATAACAAAAGCCATTTCCTTCAGAGCAGCTTGCTTTCAAGCTCCCATGGAGGGGGCAGTAAGGTCAGGGAGCAGAAGGCAATGAGAGAGGGTAGGAAGATAAAGGGAGGGCCAGGAAGGGAAGTCAGGCTCCAGGCCACATCCTGACAGCCAGCCGGGCCCAGCCTGAGGCTCTCCAGAGATGCTCTGGCCAGTTTCCCACTAGGACAAATTCAACTTTAATCAATCTGTTTTCCCCTCCAGCTCATTGTTGTTGCAGGCAGAAGAGAAAGCCCTTGTGTTGAGACCTTTTGCTAGTTATCCCAGCAGCAGAGGCAGCAGCATGCACCGGGCAGGAAAGGGCAGGCCCCCACGGAGGCAGTGCAAAGCTCACGTGAGTCAGGGAACCTGGGGCAAATTACTGAGCTTCTCTGAGCCTCAGTTTCCTCAAGTATCAAAGGATACCTGCTGAGCTGGCAGGAGAATTCAAAGAGCTCAATCAGATGGAAGCCCAATGCAGTGCCCGGCTCCCAGGAGGGACTCAATAGATGCTAGCTTCCCCAGTTCCTTCCTATTGCGCCTAGAGCGGCTGCCAGGGGATGCCCGCGACACAGCAAAGCAAGATGTCATCTCACGAGCAGAAGCGTCCAAGCCTAGTGTAGATTTCTCTAGGCCAAACAACGTTTAGGAATGCGTCCCATGTCATGTTTCAGGAGGATAAGCGCTGGGATCGTGCATATTAAGGAAGGAAAAGATTTGAAAAATCCTCTTTCCGGAGGGTCCAGGGGTTGGGGGGGAAACTATTAAGTGGAAGAGATTCGACCAAAGCAGAGTAACCTGAGGTTTAGTCACCAGCACTTCTGCCTTGAATTTCAGCAAGGAAAGCATTAGATGAAGCTAATGAGGAAACAAAATATAGTCAATGGCCTAGTTCTCCGTGCTCATGGAAGAGAATATTAGTAGATCTAATAGATCTAATTGATTAGTAAACCTATTCTAGGTTTGTCTCACTGTCACCAGAGATCCAGAAACAGAAAGGTCTCCAGAACCAAATGCTGGTAAATCCTGTCATACAGCCCTCCTGGCAACTGTCTGCACATAAGGCTCTTTTTAGAGAGGCAGGTCACTCTAAGGCAGTGTGTCCCGATCTCCAGTCACCTGTAGGCCACCTTCTCAATTTTTATCACAGCCACAAACCACCTGAACTATTACTTAACTCATAATTTTCCTTTAAAGTTCTCACTCTTTCACTTAAAGAAACTGTGTATCGCTCATGTAAATGGAAAACCACTACCATGTGCCCTAAATTAAAGAAAACCATGAAAACAAATGCACTGCTATTAAAATAAAAATACTTATTCCCGTCCCATCTAAAAGCCTGAGCTGTACCCCCACTCCCAGGGCAACATGGGCCCACCTTGGGAAGCTGACTCTAAAGAACAAGATCGCTGCCTTGAGGATGAAGCCTACTCCAAGACAGACCTGGCAGCCAAGCTCCTGCCCCAACAGAACACCAGGCTGTAGTGGGAAGGCTCTGATGAACAGCTGGTTTGGAACATGGTGTCTTTGGGTCTTGCCCTGGAATCTCCTCTCAGATTATGGTAAGTCAAATGGTACTTACCACCTAGGAACAGGCAGAGAGCTGGGCCAGAAGGCAGGCAGGTAAGGGAGCAGCCGCAGTGCCCTGGCTCTTGATGGTTCAGACTGCATCCCTTTCGGATCCAAAACTTGCACTCAGGAAACTTGTCTATTTAATATGTTGCTAATTGAACGAAGATCCCGTGTGCCACAACTAAGACATGGTGCAGCCAAATAAATAAATAAATATTTTTAAAATGTTGCCAACTGTATTTTTTTGGCAATGATTTCCTCCTTGCTCTCCTGGATTATTTTATAAACTTCCTGTTGAGAATACCAGATGTCTCAGGAGCTCAAAGAGAAGGATGCGGGTCTGGTCCTCAGGTGAGCTAACAACCAGCACGCCCGAGGCCACGTGGGGTAGTGTGGACAGTGGAGTCAGTGAGAGGATTCCAGGAGGAAGAGGAAACTGAAGAAATGCATCCCTTCTCCACCTGGAAATCCTCCTACTACAGTTCTTGCTTGCTAAGAACTTGGAGGGGCTTCCTTTTTGTTCTTTTGTTTTTCATGAGGGTCACCAGCTCTTTACATTCATTCAGAGATCAGACAGCAAAGGAAGCTCCTGGATAACATCTTTAGTGACAAATTTGGGCATTTTGATAGCTACCCTCTCATAGATCTATTTTCTATTCCTCATCTTATCCTAATGAACAACAGGCAGGTTTTAAAGAAGGCACAGAACTGCTTGATAGACAAATAAAAACAAGCTTTTTGCATGGAGAGAGGGGCAGATTTATCTACTCTTTTGACCAGAAAATGGGTTCAAAGAAATTTGCCACCTCCTGCCTTTTCTCTTCTTCTCCATTCCCTGAGTCTTTTCCTCTCCAGGATGGCTGGCTGGCTGTCGCAGTAGTGTGGGACTATATGGGCCAGAGATGATAGAAAACAGAGAATCAGAGATGTCTAGAGTTGGGGAAGGCCAGGTCTACAACCATGGGCAGAGAGTAGAGGAAGACTGCAGGACTGGCTGGCTGCCGGCTTGCAGCCTTCAAAGTGTGTGGAGAGACCAGAGGTAACTGATTATACACCAAAGACTTCTTTAAGGTAATCCTAACATACAAAACAATGGGCATGTCCAACTTCCTAGTGTGCCTGGAAATCAAAGTTAAATGCACAGCCTCATAGGCAAGCCAAAAACTTACCTGTCCAGCACATGAAAAGATGCTCAGCATGAGTAGCCATTAGGGAAATGCAATTCCAAATCACAGTGAGGTACCACTTTGTACCCATTAGGGTGGCCATCATTTTTTTAAAAGGTAAAAATAGCAAGTGTTGGTGAAGATGTGGAGGAATGGGAACCCTTGTGGTACATCACTGGTGGCAATGTGAGGTGATGCAGCCACTGTTTAAAACCGTATGGGGGGCCCTCAAAAATACCCCAAAGAATTGAAAGCAGGGACTCAAATAGATATTTGTACACCCGTGTTCAAGGCAGCATTATTCACGATAGCCAAGAGGTGGAAGCAACTCAAGTATCCAGCAATGGATAAACACAATGTGGTATACACATTCAGTGGAATAAGATTCAGCCCTTAAAAGGAAGGAAATTCTGACACATGCTACGACACGGATGAACCCTGAAGATATTATGCTACGTGAAATAAGTCAGACGCAAAAGGACAAATGTTGTATGGTTCCATTTATATGAGGTACATAGAAGAATCAAATTCGTAGAGTCAGACAGTAGAATAGTGGTTTATAAGGGGTTGGGGGAGGAGGAAATGGGGTGTTACTGTTTAATGGGTACAGAGTTTCAGTTCTGGAAGATAAAAATGTTCTGGAGACAGATGCACAACAATGTGAATGTACTTAATGCCACTGAACTGTACATTTAAAAATGCTTAAAATGGTACATTTTATGTTATGTATGTTTTATCGCATGCACAAAAAGAACGTGCCTGCCTAGTACTAAAGGCAAATGAAGAGAAGGGACATGGAGTGATCCCAGCCCACTAAGGCTCTCACTCCTGCTAATAACCCACCGAGGGGGCAGGGGATGTACCACTCCAGGTGCTCACTGGAAAGGGGACCTGAAGCAAGGATGAAAGCGAGGGGCCCCTCTGCATGCCTGCAGGAGGCAGGCAGTATTGCAGTAGACAGGGAAGGAGGTAAGATAAGGAGAAACAAGGAAATACGGAGCCAGGAGGACTGTGCACGGGGAGGGGAGAGGAAGAGCTGCTGGGCAGCAGGAGGCCATGGTGGGTGCTACCTACAGACAAGTATTTATTCTCCCCAGTGGGAAACTCTGGGGCTTCCAGCAGCTCCCCTTAATCCAAACAAACCCCAACAAGAGGGAAGCCATCCACCCCCTTCGCCTATTCCATGAGTGGCTGTTTAAGTGCAGGCTCTGTGCTAAGGGCTGGTGGTGTCAAGAAGGAAACAGAGATGAACTGTGCTCTCAGGGAACTCACAGACTTGTAATAAGGAAAACAGGCAAATACACTACTAACTAGAACCCAAGGGAAAAGGTCCCAGAGGCCCTAGAACAAATCCGAGCAAACGTTGTGGAACGGATAGAAGGGAGAAATGCTGTCCGGCTGAATAGGCTGAGGGGACCTCGTGAAGGAGGTGGCCTTTAAGTTGGGCATTGAGAGCTGGGCAGATGGGGTCTGTGATTTTGTTTTGTTTATTTGTTCTTCTTGAGAAATAAGCTCTATGCTCATCATTTATAATATCCCAGATTGACTTTCCTCAACCTTTTTCTTACACAGCAGAGCTTTATGTCAGCTTTATATCTAAAACCTTTGAACAAATTAGTTTACATAGGCTCTCAGTGCAGGTAAGACTTGGACATGTGACCACAAAGGTACTGATTACCATATCAAATATTGATCATCCAAATATACTTAGACACACAGAGTTGGAAATTGGCAATTTGCAAATGGAATTTGACACCACACCAGTGTCTGTGAGATGTCAAATACACAAATAAAACTGAAAACATTGTATCCACTATCTATATATTTTTTCAACATGATGCCAGGTGTACAGTCATTTGGAGATTATATATATATATATATATATATAAACATATTCAGTCTGTGGGGCTAATATGTGGCATTGGAATGTTGAACATTGTAAAAGATGAATTGTTGAAGTCTTTGAATACCAAGCTCAGGAGTTTGGACTCAACTTGAATGCCACCATCAAAATGAGCATTTACCCCTCTCCCCATCACACTACAGGCTGCGCTCAATATCAGGATATGCCAGAAATCAGTAGGCTGTGGCTGATGCCAACCCTGAAGAAATGGCCACATAGCTTAGTGTGGGAATGACAAACAGAGCCGTGCAAGTCAGGTCACAGGGATGGGGAGAGCTTAAAAGCCACAAGAAGGACCCACCATGTCACAGGTAGGAGCGGAGCTGCGGCACAGATGCTCACCCAGGCCCTTAGGAAGCTGTAAGGCATGTGCCACTGCTGGGCATTTATAGTGGCAGGAATCCCTGGGGGCAGAAGGACACAAGGACTTCTCCCTATAGCAGCCATCGGCTGCTGATGCAAACTCCAGCTGGAACTGGGGCAAAAAGTCCAGCTCTCCTCCAGTTTTTAACCCCGTCCCCCAGTCCGCCACCCTCAGGCTCACTAACTCCTCTGCTTTTTTTTCAGTCCCACTGCACCAGCAGGCAAAATACCATGGCAACCTGCCCTGAACAGGGAGCTGGGAATGCTCTGTACTGCTGGCCAGGTTGGGTCTAGCTGGGCATTGGGACCAGCCACTGCTGCAGCTCCTTAGCCTTGCCTTCTTGCCTTCCCCCGCAGGCTTCCTCTTCCTCTGGAAGCTAGCCTTTGCCTCTCGCCTAGGCCAGCTGGGCAGCCAGCAGGTACCTGGCATACATCCCTGGCTGGACAAACTAGTGGCTACACCTACTGGCCAAAGGATTCCAGGTGGAAAAAAATACTCTGATGGATGGAGCAGAGGTCTGCAGAAATCCAAGAAATAGATAATCCAGATCCACCACTTGCAATGCAAAAGCACATGCTCAGGTGGCCGCACTCTCTACCCCTACAGACGGCCTGGCCCTCCCGGCTGCCTGGGGCCTCCTGCTGCTGGCCTGCAGGCACTGGTGTGATCTGGAGAGGCCAGAGGTCACACAGCAGGCCCCAGGGAAGTGTGCTGCCCCCTCCCCACCCCCAGGCCTGCTATGTGGCATCCCAGGGAAAGGAAAAACAGTCCCCCACCCCTGGTCTCTGCTTCCTGGTCTGTGGCTTGGTGTGTGGAAGGGGCAGGGGGGATTTTGACTTTCTGATGAGCTTGTGTGTTCAGGCTGTGGGATCTTGGCCTTTCCGCTTGCAGGCAGGGCTGAGTGACTCCTGCTTTACCCAAGTGGCAGACGGGATGGAGAGTAGGCCAAGTCAGAGGGCAAGTTGGAGATTTGATGTGTGGCAGTGATTGTCTGAGCAGATGGCAAGGAACAGCCACCTCTGGGTTGGGGTGGGGGAGCTCAGTTATCGCCTGGTGAAGTGGCCTGGAGTTTTTCATCGCTATCTGTGAGCCAAGCAAGTCTGGGACAAAGCGACTCACTCCTCCACCGCAATATCTCCAGCCAGGGAAGTTCAGAGGTGCTAAGCTACTGGGTGGTGCCCAGACTGTGCAGGTCCCTAGAGCCTGTTTGGGTTCATCCTGGCCCAAATCTCTGGCCTGTGTCTTTCCCACCCTTCATCACCTAACGTATTCCTCTCCAGCCTTCCTAACTCTTCTCTGACCTCCTCTCCTCCAGGAAACCTACCCCAAAGTCCTTCTCAGTCAAGCCCAGCCCAGGGTCCTCTCTCTCAGCACCCTGAATGACCTCTGTCACGGGGGCTCTGACAGAACAGTACTAACATTTTATTTGATCATGTGAAGGCATTTTAAAAACTGCTATTTACTATAATCAAGATTTCATAAATAAGAGGATGTTTTAACTTCAAAAAGTTGGAATGACAATTTCAGAATTTAAAAACCTGAACACATTTGGCTTTATGAAAAATTACAGCATCATTTTTCACTTTTTTAGCTCAGAAGAGTGAAAACCTTATGAAGGATGAGCACCAGGTTGCGTCTGGGAACTACAGGCCTAGACACCAAGTAGATAAATAAAAGCCTGTCTTGGAGGACATGTGAGCACTTCCTCCACATTTGGATGGCACTGAAGTTTACCAAGCCACCTGTACATGCTCACTACCCCCTGCCTTGGAGGTATCATTTCCATTTCACACATGAGGAAAACTGAGGCTCAGAAAAATGAAATCACTTACCCAAAGCCACACAGGTAAGGAAGACCCCCAATCCATAATCTCCTAGGCTTCAACACAGTGGTATCTGCAATTCAACTTAACAAGCATTTATTGAGAACAGACTCCTACCAAGTACAGTATTGTTCTGTCAGATGCAAAACTGAAGACAGCGTGTCCCACGTCCTCACAGAGCTCACAGGGAAGCAGGGACACTACAGATAACTGGGATTACATCACCACCTCTCAAGGTTGTTGTGACAAGGAATGACATGACTTATGAAGGCCCCTAGCATGAGGCCAGGCATCTAGTAGGCATTCAATAAATATTAGTTTCCTCACTTCCTTTCCTTCTTCAAAGCATCAGGGAGGGATGTGGAAAACAGCCCAGCTGCCAACAAGTGCCCATGCCTCCCAGCCCCAGTGCAGTCTGCTTTGGAGCCCAGGAAAAGTGCTGGGGAGTTGTGTCCCTTAACATTTAGTACGGTTCATCCCAGTCTTTGTGGTTTGTTTCTGGGAGCTAAGGATAGGTGCATCTGAGGGATGAGGTTAGGAAAGGAGGCCCATGGCCCAAGAAAGCTTCTCAGTGGGCCAAGAGTCAAGGAGCAGCTTGAGTGAGAAGAGGGAGAGGTCTGGTGGGTGGTGAGGGGCAGGAATCCTTCACTCCTGGTGTGTGAGAAGGCTGAGCATGGGGCGGGAGAGAGCAGATGAAGAGACCATTGTTTAATTTTGCCAGAATGGAAGGGAAGGAGGAGCCAGAGCAGAAAACAAGGGGAGTGAGGGAGGTTGGGTGCCCAGTTAAAGGGTCTGAGGCTGAGGATGGAGGTTTGCCAAGTCCTCGAGTCTCCAGTGAGCATTCCTGTCGAGACCAGCTACCACACGGGAAAATCCTTGGCAACCTCTCCACTGACAATGCAAATAGAAAAGAAAGGCCGATGGTGAGTCAGGCCCTGTGCTGGGCCCTTGATCACACGTGCAATTTCTATGGAGTCTCACAACTCTGAAGCAGGACGCGGTACTAGCCCCATTTTACCAATGAAGAAACTGAGGCTCAGAGAGATCAGTAAACTTGCCCAAGCTCACACAGCTAGCAAGTGATAGAATGGGAGTGAATGCTTTAAAATCCACACTCTTCTACAAAATCCACACTCTGCTCCAATCAAATTATTTTACTTATCCAGTTATCCAGTTAGCAGAAAAGCTATAAGTGACTTTTGAGAAAGACCTGAGAAATGGAAATATGTTGTGAAGATTATTTGAAGAGTCCAGATGTGAAACAATATGGGCTTCAACCAAGGCAGCAGTAATAGAGCTGGAAAGGACAAGACAGATGTGAATGGGAAGCCAGATGATGGATCCTTTTCAGTCTCTTTGGCGGGCTCATCGTTTTCTACCTACCTCTTGGCATTCACCAAGGTTTGCTCCTAGTGTCCACACTCTGTACTGCTTCCCTCTATGATCCTGTTCACAACCACAGCTGGGCACCTCTATATGTGGTCTTCAACCGCCAGTGTTCTCGTAAACCAGTTGGGACAGGAGTGGAGGAGGGGACACCAATATGTAGCATTTGCCAACTTCCTTCCTTGCTATAAACACTTTCATCATAACCAATTAGAAGTAAGCAATGGTTTGGGCTTCCCTGGTGGCGCAGTGGTTGAGAGTCTGCCTGCCGATGCAGGGGACACGGGTTCGTGCCCCGGTCCGGGAAGATCCCACATGCCGCGGAGCGGCTGGGCCCGTGAGCCATGGCCGCTGAGGCCTGCGCGTCTGGAGCCTGTGCTCTGCAACGGGAGAGGCCACAACAGTGAGGGGCCCACGTACCGAAAAGAAAAAAAAAAAGAAGTAAGCAATGGTTTGATGACCAGCTTGCAAAATTCCTCAATATTTAAACAACAGTTCTTGCAGCTCCAGAACACCACTGAATCCACCCAGCCCTCTCCTATAAACTCTAGGTCCACATAGCTGAATAGCCTGCTGCTTACTTGACCCCTACTCTTGGATGTTTCAGTGGCACCTAAAAATTAACATGCCCGAAACTGAATGCGTGATCATTCCCCACAAAACCGCATCTTCTTCTGGGTTCTCCAGAATATAACCATCTATCTACCTGGATGTGCAAGACAGAATGCTAGGAGCCTTTCTGGACATCTCTTTCTCTATCTCTTTGATCCTCACACTCAATCTGTCACCAGATTCTATTGAGTTTCCTTCCTCAATAGCTCTGGAATCCTTCCGTGGCCCCAAGGTTACCACCCAAGTCCAAGCCACCATTCCAGATCTCTCTCCCAGACTATGGCAGTTGTCCCTTGACTGGTCTCCTCCAAAGCAATCTCCACACTGAAGCCAGAGTTGCCAGAGGGACCGGTTCATAATGCAGATGTGAACATGTCACCGCCTGCTTGGAAATGTTCAAGGGCAAGACTGAAAGAGGCCTGCAGGCCTTGCCTGTGTGAGGGCTTCAGGCCTCCCTCACAAGTGCGCCTGTCACTCCGCCAAGTCACTTGAATACGCTATGTTCCCTCCCACCACAGGGTCTTTGCACGAGTTCTTTCTTCTGTTTGGAATGCTGTTCCTTCCCTTATTTGCCTAATTAACTCCTATTCATCCTTCATATTTCATCTCATCTCCCTCAGAGAAGCTTTCTCTGACTTGCCTGACTTGGTCAAATCCCCTATAATGTAGGCTTCCCTAGTATGTATACATTTGTCTATGTGGTTATTTGGCTGTTATCTCCCTCCTCCATGGGACTGTGAACTCCATGAGGGCAGAGACTGGGTCTGGTTTTGTGGATCATTCTACCTCGAGTTCCTAGCACAAATTATATCCTCAGTAATTCCCGAGAAAAGCGGGAATTAGCGAATTCATAAGCGAATGAATGACTCCACAGAAGAGTCAGCAGAAAACCCCAGAGGGAGGCTACCTGAGTTTGGATCCCAGCTCTGCCACTTACCAGTTGTGCAGCCCTGGTCAAGTTACTTATCTCTCCTGTGCCTCAGTTTCCGCCTCTGGAAAACTGAGATGATAAAAGCAGTCGTTATGAGAATTAAATAAGCAAATATTTGTAAAGCACTTAAACAGTGCTGGGCACATGATAAGGTATATAAGTGTATAAGGTGTTCACTTAAATAAATAAACGAACAAGTTCTCCTGTCTCATTGGCTCAATGGCAAGCAAGAATGCATTTGTTTTCCAGAGAGTTCCAAGACTCCAGACCTCAAGTTTGGCTGTAGCAAGCCGTCAACTTCAGCCTCTGTGGGCAGAGAAGAAAAGCCGAGGTCTGTGGAGCCCAACTGACCTGACTTGACTCCTCCCTCCCTCTCCTCTTACCTCGAATCCATCAGGAAGTGCTGTCAGCTCTACCTGAGACACAAACCCCAAATCTGTCTTCCTTGGTTCTCTCACCCTCAGCTAAGTCACCATTGTGATATCCCCACTTCCACTCTTGTTTCCTTAGAAGCCATTCTTCACACAGTGGCCAGGTTGAGCCAAAGAGAACACCAATCAGATCTCATCACTCTCCGGCTCAAAGCCCTCCGCAGGCTCCTCATCACTCCTAGAGTGAAATCCAAACTCCTCCCCACAGCTCCCAGGGCACTCCACCACACAGTCCTGCCTACCTCCTCAGTCTCACCTCTCAGCCTGCTCCAGCCGTAGTCAGCCATGCTCAATGGTTTCTCAAAGCACTGTGCTCTCTGTTGATTCTGGCCATTTGCGATGCTATGCCTTCTAGTTGGATCACATTTTTCCTACCATAGCTTTCACTCGGCTGATGCCTGCTCCTCCTCTGGATCCAGCCCAGGCATCACTTCCTCTGGAAAGCCTTTGCTGCCTCCCCACCTCCTGCCCATGGCTGTAATGGATGCCCTCCTCTGTACTCCCATAGCATCAATTTCTTCTCCATCACAGTAAGTGCCACCCTGTTCTATCCCTGCCTGCTTGCTTGTCTGTAACACACACCCCCACGGCTGTTGAAGCTGCTGAAGGCAGCGACCTGCTCTTGTTCACAGCTGCATGTCCAGCATCCAGCACAGGGCTTGTCAGAGAGCAGGTTGTTCAATACATTTTTGTTGAGCAAATCCTGACTTCCCCATTCCCTAGGTAAGTGCCCTTGGGTAAATTCTCTCTGAGCCTGTTTCCCCAACTGTAAAATGGGAGGACCGTACTTTGCCAAGCTGTCATGAGGATTAAATGAGATAACATACGTAAAGCACACAACACAGAGTAAGCACTCAATAAATGGCCGATATTGTTGGATAACAACTGGTCAGGAGAAAGAAAAACAAGGCTCTCCTCCCTGCTATCCCATATCCACACCCATCCTGCTTTGCTGCCCACCCCCACCGGCCCATCCTGTCTTCAATCTCTTGAATAAAGCTAGAAAACCTGACCCAGCAAAAATAATCCCCTTCAGTAAACTCTTGGGAGAGAACTATCTTCTGTATCCACAACACACCCTTGGCTCAGTCTCCAGTGGACCAGCCCCAGGTTGGAGGTCTGGCTTTGCTTTTCACCCCATCCAGATATTTACAGTGTAAACCTTGGATGATGGGGAGGGGCACACAGACTGTGCCAAGAAACCTCAGGAAGGAACTCACACTGGGTCTCCACACAGTAATGCACACTGTTCTGGAATGGGAATGGGACATGAAAATGCTTTGTCGGCTGTGAGATAGAAGAAAGGGATCTTCTCTTCAGTGAGGTGGACATGCAGAGGCTGTGTAGCTCTCTCCCAGCTCTGACTGTAGTCTGCTCTATCTAGCAGAGAAAAGACCCAAGTTCTAGTTCGAGCTCCATCTTAACTTTTCTGTCTTTATGGTGAAAGAAGGGAATAGTCTTGGATGCCCCATCTCCCACTTCTAAACTGCAGCTGAACTGGAACCTCCAATTGGTGACCCCCAACTGTCTCAGTGTTGACATTCAATTCCAATAAATATGTATTGGTTACCTAATGCCTCTTTGACTCAAACTCAGAAAGTTGTCTTCTGATACATGTTACATGTACATTTTATACAATCAATATGTACCTACTATTTTGCTCTTTTTCACTTAGCATTATTCTGCACAAATATTTTCTCGTAACAGCAGAGTTCAGAAAGTATCAAATTTGGTGAGCATATCATAGCCAAATGTACTAAAACGAAAACTCACAGTCTGCTTAGTCAAATCCCTATAATTGGCTGTTTGGGTTGTTTCTATTTGTTGCTATAATAAATAGCACTTTGTACAATTTACTTTTGGAAATTTCCTCTTCTGGATTTTTTTCTCTGGATGTGAATTCACTTTCAGAACTACTTCAGAAAACATACATGAAAATCAAAGATCCAAAGGCAGGAATGATTTCTTCCATGGAGAAGCAGGCCTATCCATTCACTCCCCCCTCAGGCCTTGAAGTAGAGCCACAGGTAGAAACTACTCACGTGGCAGTAACAGAATGGGACAGTACCACACTCCACCAGACTCTTCCTTTAAGCTGAGGGAAGCCGAGCTGAGAGAGCCTACATAATCAGTCTGACCTTCCAATTGAGAGTCAAGGGCACTTAGGTGCAATCGTGCGAGCACAGGGAAGATGGCTCTTTCTGGAAACCTTGGTCTCAGGCCTTCCACATCTCAGAATCTAACTCAAACTCGGAGCAGGCTACTTATTTCTCTAAACTAGTCTTTATTGAGTTCTTTGGTAGATATTGCAAGGTGCCTATCTAACAGCCATTCCCGCCACCTTCATGCTTGCTAACAGAACTTCAATTTGTTCACGTAGCTGGTACAGATCCTTTCCCTGATATGAAAGGATCTTTGCCAGTTCCAGTCCCAGGTTTGAATTATAAGTGTTCTAAACCAGTTATTGGTCTAAGAGTGAGCACACGACACAGTTCTGGCTAATGAGATGTAAGGGGTAGTCTCCTGGGAAAGTCTCCTCATTCCAAATAACAGGACAAAATCCCCTGAGGAGAAGCGCTTTGCTCCTTACTCCTTCTTCCTGATAGAGTGCAAATGTGATACTCAGAGATGCAGCAGTCATTTTGTGACCATGAGGCAACAAGTATGAGGGTGAAAGCCAATTCACCATGGATGGTGGAGCAGGCAAACATTGCCTCTAAACTTTTTGTTATGTGGAAAAAATAAACCTCTATTTGTTTAAGCCACTACAGGTTGGGTTTTCTGTAACCTGCATCCCAAAGCGTACCCAACTGTACCTACCATGCACCTAGCACTTTGCTAAGCACCAATGAGGTTACAAAAGAAATGGAAAACACACTTCTTTACCTCAGAAAGTTGAGTCTACTTAGGGAGACACACACATACACACACCCCACAAATAGCACTATATGAAATATAAGCAAGTGACCAAATGGAAAAGGCTGAGGAAACTGTTTTAGTCAAGGTATATAGGAAAGAGCCAGAGCTAGAAATAAGCACAGTATATCTGAGGAACAGTAAAGACCTACGTGGGTTCTAGAAGGGAAATGGAAGATATGGGCAGATCTTAGGCTGAGGCTATATTCCAAGGACTGAGAACTGATCATTCAGGAGTTTGGCCATGCTCTGATACTCACTGCAGAACCAATCTGGCAGAAATTCATGGCAAAAGTTATCCTGGAGGAAGATTCACTGCATGGTGAGGTGTAGGCTGAGGCTGTGACACTCAAATGGGTGATGACAGCTTAAAGGGACACAGTGCAAGAGATACTCTGAAGGGAGAATTAACAGGACTTGGTCAGTGATTGAGCATGAAAAGGGGAGAGACAGAGAGACAGAGAGAAAGAGAGAGAACATGAGAGCTCTCAAAAGAGACCAGGAAGTTAAAGAAAGGAGATGAGGCTTTTGACTTTGATCTGTCGAGATGACAGCTGATAAGGCAGATTAATGTGTCTATTAGACAATTCCCAAAGCAGAAGCCCCAAATTGGGGTGTGGGAGCAGAAGAGGCAGCAGAAAAAGCAACATGATTTGGTCAAGACCAGTGTTCCCCCAACTTCAGTCTTCTGTATACTACTTTTATGACTTCTGCCACATGCTTAACACCTATACTGCTATCTTAATATTTTTCTTTAAATAAACTTCCTTTTTTAAAACTTCGGCATGGTTCTAAGCAATAATACCCTTGAAAGCACTGATTTTTATGTGAAAATTATATTTTTCTAAAACACATTAAAAGAAATCCATGGCTACCAAAGTTAAAAAATGTTCAGCCATATACCACCTGAAATTATTTCATACGCCACCAGTGGCCTACCCACCATCCTTGGGAAAACACTAGCTCAGACACAAGTCATCAGGGACCTGTTTCATGAGGGTGGGGCATTTCTAAGAGCCTAATCTCTGTGCCATGGGCCTCTTGAATCCATCCCTTTCCCCCACATCAGCAATTTGCATTCTTTTCTCAGAAAAAAATCTCTATCCATCTGGGTCAAGCTGTACGGGAGAGAAAGATGGAGAGGCGAGGTCCTGACTGCCAGGGTACCTGGAGAGAAGCTGCTTACACACCAGGCATCTCGGGCTGACCAGGTGAAGGCTCTCCTCTGTAGCAGTCTGGTCACAGAGGGGCCTCAAATCCCCTCATCAGGGCTCTAAGGAAAGATTCCTATAACTTGAGCTAACCGACAAACTCAGAAAGAGGCTAAGTTGCTGCCTTCCTCCTCCCTTTCTTCCCCTCACTCCACCCCCACTCCCATAGCCCCCTTCCAAATCTGAGCTGGGCTTAGCATAAGAGGAGCATGACTCATAGAAACCAAAGACTGAGCTGGAGAGGTCAGGCTGCCAGGATTCCTCCCCAGCTGACGATGAGCAGACCTAGCAGCTCGGTCCTCAGCTCACGGCAGACTCAGGAGTCTGAAGGCTTTGGGCCTTTAGAAACCACAGGGTGACAAACATTCCCGAAGGGAAGGTCAGAAGACCAGAAAATGGCAAAGAGCTGGGATGAAGGAAAGAAGACTGTGTTCAGTCAACTGCAGTGGGGTTAAAATCCTGCCTCCCCTAATGTCTTGTCCAAAACTCTATTAGGCCCTAAGTGCCTGCCTTCATAGTAAAATAAGAAGAAGAAGAAGAAGAAGAAGAAGAAGAAATGTTTATAGAGAAATAACTATGCGCCACGTACTGTGCTGAGTGCTTTTCATGTATTATTTCATTTTCACAAAGACCTTATGAGGCAAGTACTCTTATAGAACTCATTTAAGAAATAAGGAAACTGGAATCAGAGAGGTGAAATAAATTGCCCAAGATCCCCCTGTAAGTGTGACAGCCTGGATTTAAGCCTAGGCATCTGGTTCCAGAGCCCAAATTCTTAACCATTCTGCTTGTCTTACTCACAACACCTTCTGAAGAATGTTGACATTAGATACCATTGGCTGGACCAGACATAGGTCTCCAAATCAGGGCAGAAAACCCATAGGTTGGCCAGAAGCCTAGATGGTGGCCTGAACTATCTGCCAAACATGGAAGATAGTGACTAATAGAATCACTCAGATCGTCGCTCCTGTGGAATCTGGACATGAGACATGGAGAGGAGGTTCCTCAGTCAGTAATGGGGGCAGAAGCAGACACAAAGAGATAGAGACAGAGTTAGACAGAGAGAGACAGAGAGATATGAGGCAGAAGTCATGAGGCAGTGTAAGAGCCTTGAGTGAAGCAGAAGCTATGAAATAGAGTGAAAATAGAGGGACATTATTGGTGGCAGCAAGAACAGGAGCTTCTTAATCGAAGAGCAGGGGAATTACAAGTCAGTCATTTTAACTTCTCTTTTGCCAATATCCTCCCCTTCTGACACCATTGTCCATCTATCATATCCATCTTGCAAATCTCCAAGGCTCAAAGCAATCCACTTATCTACCTTCTCTGCTCCTACCCCAGGACCACTAAGCGCTGCTTGGAGAAAACACCCCAACCTTGCAGATGGGAAGCATGATAAATTCATGGTCTCGACCTCCACTGGGCACTCATTATGTCTGGGCAACCTTTCTTTGAGCCCCTGTTGGGTTCTCTCTTCCTTCCATTCTCTCCAGCGGCTCTCTGAGCACCATGGCCTCCACTTGCATCCACAAGCTTCTAGTCCTGCCACATCCCACTCACCCAACTTCACAGAAAAAGAGAAGCCACAGGCAGTAATGTTCCATAAGGAAATCTGCAGGCTCACTCACCACATCCATGCTTTCCTCCTTCCCTCTCTGACTCCTCCTGCCTGAGACTGACCTTCTCACCTGTGCTCTGCATTCCATCTCCTCCCACCATCTCAGGGACCTCAATCCTCAATCACTCCTTTTCCCACCTGTATCTCCCATCATTCCCTCTCTACTATCGGCCTCCTCCCTCTCAGCACTGAAGTATACCCTCCCTTCCCCCATAGCCCTCAGTTATCTGCTAGCACTTCCTTTTCACAGATAAACTTATGGAAAGAGCTGTCTACACTTGCTACCTCCATTTCCTCACTCAGACTCTTCAACTCAATGTTGTCTGACATCCAGTCCTACCGCTCCACTGAAACTTGTCACCAACCACCTTCTCGCAGCAAAATCCCATTGTGGTTTCTCAGATCTTCTCTTATATCGTCCTCTCCAAAGTATCGCCACCATTGGCCACAGCCACCATCTTTTTTTTTTTTAATTCATTTATTTATTTATATTTTTGGCTGTGTTGGGTCTTCGTTTCTGTGCGAGGGCTTTCTCTAGTTGCGGCGAGAGGGGGCCGCTCTTCATCGCCGTGCGCGGGCCTCTCACTGTCGTGGCCTCTCTTGTTGCGGAGCACAGGCTCCAGACGCGCAGGCTCAGTAGTTGTGGCTCACGGGCCCAGTCGCTCCGTGGCATGTGGGATCTTCCCAGACCAGGGCTCGAACCCGTGTCCCCTGCATTGGCAGGCAGATCCTCAACCACTGCGCCACCAGGGAAGCCCCCACAGCCACCATCTTGAAACATTCTTTTATCTTGGCTTCTGTGATGCTGTGCCCTCCCCCTCGCTTTTCTCCTGCTTCTCTGACTGCTGCTCAGCCTCTTCATTGGTCTCTTTTACCTCTGTCCACCCCACAAATGTTGAGGGTGCTCAGGGCTCACTGCTAAGCCTTCTTTTCTTCCCTACGAATTCTCCCTGCACAATCTCCCAAGGTTTCAATGAGCTGATGGCTCTCAAATATATATATTTCTAGCCCGATATTTCTAGAAATATATATTTATAGCTCCTGAGCCTCAGACTCATATAGCCAATTTCCACTTGAGTGTCTCACAGGCAACCTAGAGTTGGCATGCTCAGAACTCATCATCATTCCTATGAAGCCTATTCCTCCTCCCTGTTGCCTGTAATAATAGTTAATATTTACTGAACATTTTTATGCTCCAGACATACTTCAAAGCATTTTATGCACTATTTCACTTAATCATTATAAGGAAGGTAATATTAATATCCTCATTTTACAGGTAAGGAAACTGAAGGACAGAGAGGTTAAGGAACTTGTCCAAGGTCACACAGCTAATCGGTGGCAGAACCACTGCTCTTAACCATCACACTATACTCTTATCACTGCTATCCAGTTGTCCTGACTTCCCTTTACTGTCCATATCTGTTTATTCAGATAATCTGCCTACCTTCTAAATGTGCCTCAGATCCATCCATCTCTCTCCAGTTCCATGACAACTATCTTAACCAGGTCACTATGATTTCTCACCTGGACTCCCAGCTTCCAGTGTCACCTCTTCCCAATCCATCTTCCATGCTGGTTCCACAGTAAGGTTTCTGAAAGGCAAGTCTGACCCAAATGGCAAACCGTTCCATAGCTCCCCACTGCCCTTGGGATAATAGCATCCACATAGCATCCATGGTCCTTCATGATCTACCCTCTGCCTGTGTCTCTAAGCTCGGATCTTCCCGCTCCCCTCTACTTCCAAACTTCCTTCCTTCCACGTGCCTTCACCTGGCTCACATCTACTTATCCTTCAGTTCTCTGTTCAGCTGAGTGACTGCTCCTCTAGGAAACTTACCTTGACTCCCGAAGTCTAGCTCAGGTGCCATTCCTTTATTACCTTATACTCATCCTTGTCAGAGCACTTCTAGTGCCCTAATTATTTTCTTCTCCTACTAGACTGTAAATTCTGTGAGACCAGGACATTGTCTTGCTCACTTCTGTACCCCACCTAAGCTTAGCACAGTTTGGTGAATGCCATGCATACATAAGCCATGCCCGATCTCTCTCTTCCCTCTCCTTTCTCCAGGCCACACTCAGTGGTGTGCAGAATCACCCTTAGGAGGCTGAGACCCGGGGCCAGCTGCCTGACATAGATCCTGTGCTCAAAGGCCAAAGACGTGTTTCCTGGGCTATCAGGCCAGATCTTCCTTCCCAGAAGTAGGGCCAAGAGCCAGTGTCCTCCCTTCACTCCATTTCCTGGACTTGCTTTGCATTACGAATTTCATTTATCCTTTGGCTTTTAGAACTAGAGTCTAGCTAAGTCTTAGTTACTGATTCTTTTAATAGCCTTGTGAGATCGATGGGAATGCAAAGGAAATAACAATGATGACTCACGCAGCCTATGTCTCCTCCCTGTCCCACTCTGCACAAAATCCAGTCCCACCACTGGCAACTCGTGTCAGTCCAGAGGAGGCAGCTGCAGTGCCTTGATTATCTGAGGAATCATGCATGGGAGGAGAAGAGACCTCATGTGAGATGCCAGTCAGACTTTATGGTCAAATGCCCTGTTAGGCTTTGAGCCCATGGAACACAGACAGAAGGAAACGGGTAGAAAAGAATGGGAACTTCCAAGGAGAAAGGTGCTCTGGCTGGGAAATGGTGCAGAATGGAGCAGGTTGCCTTAAAAGTATCATGTAAAAGGAAACAGGGATAGCTGAAACTCAGGTGGGCTTCCTTAAGCCTGCTCATGCAATCCCTTTCTTCCAGAACTTTCTCAGATAGAAGCAAGTCATGTCATGTTATATCACAGTGGGCAAGTGGGCTGTGATGGTCACTAGTGCTGCTCTCCAAATATTCCCAGCTCTTTGCCTTTGGGGTACAAGGTAAGATAGCACTTTTAGCCCATTATGGTAGGTCCATATGATGAGTTCTGCCCAATGGCACAGAAGTAAAATATGTCACTTCCAGGCTGAAACATTTCATCATAGATGTGTAGCAAGAGCATGGAATTGGCCTCTGTTGTTAGGAGCCACTAAGATCCTGCGTTGTCTGTTACTGCAGCACAACCTAGCTCATTCTGACTGATACATAACCTAAATCTTCCCTTTGGGGTTTGTCATTATCAGGGAAGGGAAACCACAACAACAGGACTGAAAAGAAAGACAGTTATTTATCAAAATGACCACAAAAAATACTTAGCATATTGGTAATATGTTATTAGCAATGTTCTAAATCATTATTTGAGTGGTGGGTTCTTGCATGTTTGTTATATTATTAAACTGATAAATTGAGGGTGAAATACCTTACCACAAGTGTGATGATCTTGGAATACAACCAGAAAATTTTCCCAGAAAATTTTGGGCAACCAGCATCTGCATTGAGTCCATCAGTACCCATTTGCATCACTGATGCAAACTCCCACCCTCAGGCCCTGGAAACACTGAGCTGTGAAGTGATCCTCAGTCAGAACCGACTCTGCCCAGAACCAACTGGTCAGTGGCCAAGACTCATTCTTTTTATTTCCAGTTTTCCACCCCTCCCTCCCCCTCTAATAAGCTACCCAGGTGACAGGATGTGCACTTAGATAGCAATTATCCTGAGCCACAGATTGCTACTTTGGACTACGAACATTTGGTTTAATAAATGTGCAACCAGTACAGGTTTTCACATTTCCCAAGGCTGGAAACCATTTTGACAGGGTAAAAGGTCCTTCCAACCACTAAGGCCACTCATTGCTGCTGACCTCTTCCAAGAAGCAAAACAGGAGGAGGCCCCGAGAGGGTGCTGCTATTGTTTTTGTTTTCTAATTAAAAACCATTAGCAAAACGTTCATTCCTATCAGAAAAGAAAATATTGGCAAGGACATGTTAGAGACCCTGAAGGACCCCCAGGACTACTGATATAGGAGGTCCAGAAAGAGATGCCTCAGTGGTGTGCGTGGTTAGGATGTGTGTGTGTTTGTGAATATGTGGGTGTGCATGTGTGTGTAGGCATGTGTGTCCATTACCAAAGAGCTCTCCTGAAAAACAAAAACAGTCCTGCCAGTTAAATCTTTACAAAACAGCTGGAGGTGCACCCTCAAAGAACTCCAAGCTAAGGCTCCTCTCAGTTATCATGAGGTATGTCTTGACAAACTCAAGGATTCTGAGGTTCAATGTCAGTTAAGAATGGACACCATCTATCTACCCACATGTTCAAGCCAAAAACCTAGCAGTCATCCTTGACTCTCTTATACTCCTTACTTTCCACATCCAATCCATCAGAAAATCTTGTCTGCTTTACTCCAAAATATACCTCAAATCCCTCCACTTCTCCCAACCTTTACTTCCATCAGTGTGGGTCAAGTCACTATCACCTCTGACCCAGACCAAGCCTCCTCAATGGTCTCTCTGTTTCCACCCTTGCTTCCCCACGGTCCATTCTCTACACAGCACTTAGGGGAATCTTTTAAAAATATAAATCACATCTTATGCCCCTTTTTCCTGTCACAGCAATTATGGAGGCACGTATTCAAAATGGAACTTCCAGATAATTCCCTGGCGGTCCAGTAGTTAGAACTCTGTGCTTTCACTGACAAGGGCAAGGGTTCAATACCTGGTTTGGGAACTAAGATTCCGCAAGCCGTGCGGCGTGGCCAAAATAAACAAAAAGCCAAAATGGAACCTCCACCAGCCTGGATCACTGTGACTATGATGAACAGAGCCCTCTCCCCTGGATCCACCTTGCATAGTTCCCATAAGTGAGGATTTTATACTGTCTGTTACTTCATCATAACTTAGCCTATCCTGACTGATACATTGAAGTCATGTATATTTCTGGGGAAAGCATTATGGCTTCATCTGATTCCTAAAGAAATCTGGGACCCCAAAGGTTCTCTCAATAATTGTCCTCGAAGGACAGGGGAGCTGGCTGAGTGGGCACAATGCTCAGAGGGTACCATGAACAGACTTGGTTACATATACCTCAGGCAGGGGCATCACATGGATGAAGTAAGTCAAGCAGGCAGATTGCTCAGCAGTCAGGCAATCTGTACCTAGACCAGGATAGAGGACAGGACCTTGGTCCAGTTGGGGTGGGCTGGTGGGCCAGGACTGGAGTACAAAGTAGGGTGACTGCGCAGAATTTGGGAGTAGGAATCAACATGGTAGGGGTGGCAGGGTTGGGGGAAGGAGAGGAGGGGAAGAGGAAACAACTTAGAGGCAACATGGATCTCCAAGGGCCACTCTTGGAGGTACCCGATCTTACAACAAATTGGCAGCAAGAATGCCCAAGGACCAATGCAGGACCCCAGTTGTTGTTACAGGTTCTCCAGCTCCTGGGTCTGCTGAAGCTGATGGGATATTCCCTGCGTCACCCAGGACTGGCTCAGGGGCTGGTATGGTGAACCAAGTTGGCCACAGTGAACCTGCCTGGGAGCAGCTGGGGGAAGCAGAGGCGGGAGAAATGAGGAAAGGCTTGTACCATCAAAATAACGGCTGACAGTTATCTAGTGCTTTTCACATGCCAGGCACTGTGGCAAGTACATCACAGGCATGCTCTCTCCATAATCCTTACACAAACCCCATAAAGTTAGGACTATTTTATCTCCACTTAGAGACATTAAGTAACTTGCCTATGATCATGCAGCTAGTAAATGTCAGAGCCCTGATTTGAAACTAGGATGTCTCCTCCACAACCTATGCCTTTAACCACTTTATTTTGTCTTCCTCCTACTCCTTGAATTTATGTACGTATTTATTTTCTTTTCCCCTAGTTTCTCATTCCACCCCAATTCCTGCCACTTGTTCAATTCCTTCTTCTCACACTCCTCTACTTGACATGACAAAAAAATTGAGTACACCTTGACTTGTCATCATTGCTAATTTTCTGGTCATTTAATTTCTGGCTCAATATCTCAGCATTTCAGCTTTCCATATATTGACAACTGACAGAGGACCCTTATCTACAACCACAGAGTCCACTGGACACCTCTGGGACCAGTATAAGAAAGCAGAGAAGCAGGAAGTCTTCTGGACAGGATGACTGTCACTGGTAAATGAGGCAGTACAGCTCTCTGTACATGGACAGCAAATCGGAGTCAAGGAATCAGGAACTTGGGAGTTCTAAACGCTCCTGGAGGGGGCTTGTGGAGATGAAAGTTTGTAGAAAGGAGGCCAAGGATTCCTTGGGAGTGTAGGCTTTGAGGTTTGGGAAACACGTGGTGTGGTGGTGGGGGCAGTCGGGGGAGAAGTCGTAGCATTGATTTTCTCTGATTATTTGAAAATATTTGGGACGGACCTTTCTACTGAGTCAGCTCTAAAGTCAGAGAAAAGAAAGAGCAGCGGGTTGTTCTTAGAGTAATGGGATTCTGATCTGGCTTTGCCACTTACTGGCTGCCCAGCATCGGGCAAGCCATGATAACTTCCCTGGTACTCAGTTTCTTCATCTGCAAAATGAGGACAAGAGTTTTATACTTTCCTCATAAGGATGATTTAGAGTGAGGATCAAATAACAATGATGTCTGCAAGGGACCTCAAACTCAATAACACTGATCCCCCCTTCCCTGAAGCTGCCCACGCTCCAGTGTTCTTTATCTTGATGCAGACCACCCCTCCCAACACTGTCACCTAGGCCAGAAATCCTGTTGCCTCCCTAACTGAATGCTGTCTCTAAAACCTCCTAATTTACTTTTGCACATGTGAATCTGTCCACTTCCTCTCCAGAGTCACCATTGCCACCCTCGGCAAAACCCCATCACTTCTCTCTCGGACTACAGTAATACCCCCCTCACTGGCTCTGCTCTTTGCCCAACCCCCTCCAGTCCGTCCTCTGCACAGCATCCAGAGGGAGCATTTTGAAATCAAAACCAGATCATGTTACTTCTCTGCTTCAGTGGCTTCATGTTGTTCTCAGGATAAAATCTTAGGACTTCTTCCAAACAGCCCACAAGATCCCGTGGGACTGGTCATCTTCATGCAGCTCTCCCTCATCTAATGCTGCTCTTTCTCTTATTCCCTTGTGCCTCAGCATCCTCACTCCCTTACAGTTCCTTGAACGCACCATGCTCCCTCCTGCCACAGAGCCTTCAGACACGGTGTTCTTGCTGCCTGGAAAACTCTTCCCAAACCCCCTCCAGCTCCAGGCACCTTCCCAATCATTTATTTATCCAGGAAAGATTTCCTTGCTCTCCCGATACTAGGTCAATTCTTTCTGTTAGTCACTTTCAATTTATTTTGGTGATTATTTGATTAATGTATGCCTCTTCCACTAGATCCTTAGGGCCCTGAAGGCAAGGGCTATGGCTGTCTTTGCTCACCATGGTGTCCCCAAGCACCTGACATGGTGCCTTGCATGTGGCAGGTGCTCAGTCAATATTTGTTGAGGGAGTAAATGAATGTGGACATCCTTGACAAATAGTAAAGAGCTGTGCAAAAATTAATCAGTCTTGCAGAAATGGACCAACTGATCTTAAAATTAATGTGGAAATCCAAGGGACCTGGAAGAGCCAAAACAATCTTGAAAATGAAAAACAAAGCTGGAGGAATAACACTTCCCAATTTCAAAATTTACTACAAAGATATAGTAATCAAAAGTGTGTTACTGGCATAAGGACACACACGTAGATCAATGGAATAGAATTTACAGTCCAGAAATACACCTGTACATCTACGGTCAATTGGTTTCTGACAAGAGTGCCAATGCCATTCAATGAGGAAAGAATAGTCTCTTCAACAAAAGATCCTGGGACAACTGGATATCCACATGCAAAAGAATGAAATTGGACAATTACCTCCTCACACCATATACAAAAACTAACTCAAAATGGATCAAAGACCTAAATGTAAGAGCCCATCTATAAAACTCTTAGAAGGAAATATAAATGTAAATCTGAATACCTTTGGATTAGACAATAATTTCTTATATGTGACATCAAAAGGATGAGCAACTAAAGAAAAAATAGATAAATTGCATGTCACCAAACTTTTAAAACAATTTTGCATAAACAGACACTATCAAGAAAATTTAAAAGGCAACGCACAGAATGGGAGAAAATATTTATAAATCATATGTCAGATAAGGGATTAATACCCAGAAGAGATAACTACAACTCCAAAACAAAATAACAAACAACCCAATTCAAAAATGGGCAAAAGCCGTGAATAGACATTTCTCCAAAAAGTTATACAATGGCCACTAAGCACATGAAAAGGTGCCCAACATCATTAGTCATTAGGGAAATGCAAATCAAAACCATGATGAGATATCAATCACACCCACTAGGATGGCTACAATAAAAATAACCATGGAAAATAACAAGGATGTGGAGAAATTGGATGTAGGGAAATAGCAAGGATGTACAGAAATTAGAACCCTGGTACATTGCTGGTGGAAATGTAAAATGGTGTATCCTTTGTGAAAAACAGTATGGCAGGTCCTTCAAATGCTAAACATAGAGTTACCACAAGACCCAGCAATTCCACTCCTAGGTTCATCCCCAAGAGAAATGAAAGTACGTGTTTATGCAAAATTTTGAACATGAATATTCACAGCAGCATTATTCATGATAACGAAAAGATAGAAATAACCCAAATGTCCTTCAACGTGAGTATATAAACAAACTGTGGTATAGCCATACAATAGCCATACAATGCATTGTTCTGCCATAAAAAGGAATGAAGCACGGATACATGCTATGACACAGATGAGCCTTGAAAACATCAAGCTAAGTGATAGAAGCCAGACACAAAAGGTCACATGTTGTATGATTCCATTTATATGAAATGTCCAGAATAGATAAATCTATAAAAACAGAAAGTAGATTAGTGGTTACCAGGAGCTGGAGGCGGGCGGGGATAGGGAATTGGGAGGTGACAGCTAAGGGAAGAATGGTTTCTTTGGGGGGTAATGAAAATGTTCTAAAATTGATTGTGGTGGTGGTTGTACAACTCCGTGAATATACTGAAAGTCACTGAATTGTACACTTTAAATGGGGGAATCATATGGTATGTGAATTATATCTCAATAAAGCTGTTATTCAAAAAAAGGTGTTAACAGGGAAGGTGAGTTCTAAAGGTCAAAAATGAGCCAGTCACACTAAGACTTGCAGGATGAGTGTTCCAGCCAGAAGGAACAGCAAGCGCAAGGATCCTGAGGCATGAATGAGTTCGGTGAGGAACAGTAATGAGGCCAGTGCAGCTGGCCAGGGTGGTCAGGGTGAAAGTGGTGGGAGCCGAGGTCAGAGAGGATGGCAGGACAGATAGCCTTGCAGCTCATGGTAAGGAATGTGGAATCTATTCCGAGTATGATGAAGAGCCACAAGAGGTTTTGGAGCCAGAGAGTGACATATTTCACTGGCCCAAGCAAGTCACATGGCCAAACCTAACCAGAAGGGGCTGAGGAGGTGCAGTCCTGCCATGTACCCAGAAGAAGGAGAGCCAGAACTATCTGGAGAGTACCACTAATGAAAACCACCCACGTATGTGTTCACATACACATGCAAACTTGAATGTAGTTTCCAGGTGGTCAAGTCTCTCCTCCAAGTCAATTCCTAGAGCAGGATTAAGACCCCACACTGGGTTGGTTCTCCAGCATCCGCTTTGCCTCAGGGAATGGATTCTTAACCTGGGGTCCACAGACCCCCAAGAGTTACATGAAGAGAGTTCAGGAGGTCTGTGAAAAAATTACCTCTTTATTTCCACTACCCTCTAATTGAAATGATGAGTGTAGACAACATACCACAGAAGTGTGAGCAGTATCCGTGACTTTATCAGTAGTAGAAATCACAGAGCTTTGCATATCATGCTACAGTTGCTGCAGGAATCTTGAAATTTCACTTACACTCATTCAAAATTACATTAATTATGAGACCTGCTGTTAGATCTTGTCATTTAAAATGTGTTCAAAGAAGCACATATATTACCATATCGCAATTTTAAAAAATATTTTATAACTGTATTTCAGTACAATTGTTTTCCTTTGTAAGTCTATCTATTTTATCTAATGCATTTAAAAATAATATTCTGAAAAAAGATTAAGAACTGCAACGAGTCCTAGAGGGTGACTCTCACATTAGGTCCCTGCCCTGTTTTCCTCTCAACTTGCCCTGTGTTGCCTCCCTGGTAGGTCTGCCAAGCCTCACATTCAAGTCTTAATCTATGACAGTACAGGAAATTAAATGAAGCAGAAAACTTGAAAGCAAGTTCTTGTTTTTTGGTAATAGTGTGAATTTCTTTGTTTTTTTTTTTTAATCGAAGTATAGTTGATTTACAACGTTTCAGGTGTACAACAAAGTGATTCAGATATATATATATATATATATTATTTTTCAGATTCTTTTCCATTATAGGTTATTACAAGATATTGAATATAGTTCCCTGTGCTATACAGTACGTTCTTTTTTTTTTTTACATCTTTATTGGAGTATAATTGCTTTACAATGGTGTGTTAGTTTCTGCTTTATAACAAAATGAATCAGTTATACATATACATATGTTCCCATATCTCTTCCCTTTTGCGTCTCCCTCCCTCCCACCCTCCCTATCCCATCCCTCTAGGTGGTCACAAAGCACCCAGTTGATCTCCCTGTGCTATGCGGCTGTTTCCCACTAGCAATCTATTTTACGTTTGGTAGTGTATATATGTCCATGCCACTCTCTCCTTTGTCACAGCTTCCCCTTCCCCTTCCCCATATCCTCAAGTCCATTCTCTAGTAGGTCTGTGTCTTTATTCCTGTCTTACCCCTAGGTTCTTCATGACCTTTTTTTTTTCTTTTATTAGATTCCATATATATGTGTTAGCATATGGTATTTGTCTTTCTCTTTCTGACTTACTTCAGTCTGTATGACAGACTCTAGGTCCATCCACCTCACTACAAATAGCTCAATTTCATTTCTTTTTATGGCTGTGTAATATTCCATTGTATATATGTGCCACATCTTCTTTATCCATTCATCTGATGATGGACACTTAGGTTGTTTCCATCTCCGGGCTATTGTAAATAGAGCTGCAATGGACATTTTGGTACATGACTCTTTTTGAATTTTGGTTTTCTCAGGGTATATGCCCAATAGTGGGATTGCTGGGTCATATGGTAGTTCTATTTGTAGTTTTTTAAGGAACCTCCATACTGTTCTCCATAGTGGCTGTACCAATTCACATTCCCACCATCAGTGCAAGAGTGTTCCCTTTTCTCCACACCCTCTCCAGAATTAATTGTTTCTAGATTTTTTGATGATGGCCATTCTGACCGGTGTGAGATGATATCTCATTGTAGTTTTGATTTGCGTTTCTCTAATGAAAGAATACAGTATGTTCTTGTTGTTTATCTATTTTATATACAGTAGTGTGTATCTGTTAAACCCAAATTCCCAGTGGAAGCAAGTTGTGAAAACAACTTCTAGGTACTAGAGGAGTAGACTTGGGTGCTACTGAATGCTGTCTCCAGTAAACAGCCCAGGCATGGTTATGCATCACTGCATGGCAGAAATATCAGCCTGACAAAGCCAAGCACAGTTTTCTGCTGGCTTGCTGCAGTTGATCCTTTTACCTTTCTGGGCCTCAGTTTCCCCATCTGGCTATGAAAGGTTTGGACTGGATGGTCTTCTTATGGCCTGTCCCTGTGACATTCTGAGTTTATATGCTTCTGCACTGTCTGCTTCCATGATATCCCCAGAAGGAAGCCCAGTAGCACTAGGCACCCCCTGACCTTGGCACTGAGTTTGAGGGGCTTCCCACGGATTCCCTACAATGTGGTAGAGGAGAAAAGGTGCCTTCCCTAGCCCCCCCAAATGCTATCCATAGCCTTACCTCATTGCCTTTGCTCATACAGCTCCCTCTGTCCCTCCTTGTGCCTGTCAAGGACACAATCCAAAGCCAGGCATCATGACAAAGCTATCACTGGCTACTCTCTGAGGTCCCTTGGCACCAGGGCATGGTGCACCTTTTATGGTTATCTTCTTATACATATGTCTGCTGTCCCCAACTACAGTGTAAACTCTTCTAGACAGGACCAGGTTTTCATTCTTTTCAGCATCCTCTGGGCCCAGCTTTTTTTTTTTTTGTAGTACGCGGGCCTCTCACTGTTGTGGCCTCTCCCTTTGCGGAGCACAGGCTCCGGACGCACAGGCTCAGCGGCCATGGCTCACGGGCCCAGCCGCCCCGCGGCATGTGGGATCTTCCTGGACTGGGGCATGAACCCGTGTCCCCTGCATCGGCAGGTGGACTCTCGACCACTGCACCACTAGGGAAGCCCCGGGCCCAGCTTTTATCAGTGGGCATCAAATGGAGATAAAGGCTTGTGTCACTACTCAATATAGTCCTGTGGTTGAGTGGGTGCTAAGGAATCAATTCCCCTGGGGTCATATCCTGGCTCTATGACTTACTAACTAGGTCATTTCTTTACAAGTGACAACATCTTTGTGCCTTGGTTTCTTCATCTATAAGACTGGGGAAATAGTGCCTACTTCATGCAAAGTAAAGATTAGGGAGCAAATACAAGTAGGGTGCTGGACACTTACTCAAAATCATTCTTTATAATGTTTGTGTAAAAATATTTACTATGTGCCAAGCTTGTAAGCTTCATGACAGGCCTATGAAGTAGGTATTATTATAAGGATCCCCAATTTACAGCTTGGGAAACTAATGCAAAGAGATGTCAGGCTACTTACCTAGGGTCATAAAGAAAGCAAATGGCAGAGTGAGGGCTCAGAGTGAGACCACCCAGGAGGGTGGTCTCAGGGTCCCTGCACTTAACCACTATGCTAACTATGTTGCCTCTCAACAGCTAGCATTATCATCTTTCTTCTGCCAGCACAGACCAATTATATGTGCAAAGAGATCTAGGTCAACTGGTAGGCTGCCTTCCTCTAGCTCACTTTCTGCTGTCCCTGGGTGCTTTTGATCTGCAAGGCACACATCTTTGTTTCTTCTTCCCTCTGGTTGACTTTCACAGTCAGACGCCGTTGAGTCCTCCCCTCTGATCCTGCCCTTGTATGCCCATCTGTGTTGCCCAGTTTTATATAGCTATGTATATATACATATGTAATTGAATACATACACACATGTAACATATATATGTTATACATATATTTATATATACACACACATATGTAACTGAATCACTGTGCTGTACACCTGAAACTAACACACTATTGTAAATCAACTATACCTCAATAATAAAATAAAATTAAATTAAATTAAAATGTCTGGACATGACCACTGAGATTCTAATTTAATTCACCCCAGAGGTGAGGTCCAGACATTGGTATATATATTTTTAAGTCCCCAAGGTGATTCTAATGAGAAGCCAAGGTTGAGACTGCTCTAAACCAGTGCTTCTCATGCTTGACTGCACACGAAAACCCTCTGGAGCAGGTTTAAAACACTCATACACACACATGCACACACATCCGATGCCTGGGCTTCAACTCCCAGAGATTTTGATTTAATTGGTCTGGAGTGGGGCCCAGGCATCAGTGTTTTTTTCAAAATGTGCCAGATGATTCTAAAGCACAGCAAAGGGACTTCTCTGGTGGTCCAGCAGTTAAGACTTTGCCTTCTAATGCAGGGGATATGAAGACTTTGCCTTCCAATGCAGGGGGTACGGGTTCGATCCCTGGTCAGGAAGCTAAGATCCCACATGGCTCGGGGCCAAAAAACCAAAACATAAATCAGAAGCAATATTGTAACAAATTCAATAAAGACTTTTTAAAAATGGTCCACTTCCAAAAAAATTCTTAAAAAAAATAAAGCAATATCTATTACATGACAGAGGATAATTGAAAAGAAATAAATCATAGTTTATCTACCTTGTTAGCTCCACGAGGACAAAGAATTTTGTCTGTCTTGTTCACTGCTGTATCTCTAGCATCAAAAACAGTGCCTGGTACATAGTAGATGCTCAATTAATGTTTATTGAATGAATGAATGGTTTGCTGGTCTTCATAACCTTCCCACTTGCCCCCATGGGCAAGTCTGTTATAATGCCTCTGGATCTATTTTTTTTTCATTTCTTAAATAGGAGTAATAACTCACAGGGCTGTCATGAGGACTGTATGAGACAACATACGTAAAAGTGCTTCATAAATTAGAAAGAAATGCAAAAATGCTAGCTAATTTCACAGGAAAAAAATTCAATATCCTGTTTTCTCTTCCTGTCTCACCCCCCCCGAATTTTAATTCTCTTTTTAGTCCTACCAAATATAGTTCTGCTGAATCTCCTGGGTCCCACTAGAAAGTCCCCCAACTGATCTTACCCCAACCTAGGCTCTTCCCTGATGGTGGTAGAAATACTTTCCCTCCCTACTCCTCACTTTCAGTACAGTCCACTCCCCATTCACTGTGACTGAGAACATGCATAAGGGTTCCAATTCTGGATTCTCAACTTACTCCACAACTCTTAATCAAATTATTTCCTCTTCTCTGAGCCTGTTTCTTCATCCACAAAAATGGGGATAATAATGGTAACTATCATGGAATCGTTGTGAGGAATAAATGAGTTGATGATTCACATATTGCCAAGCACATAGTAAGCTCTTAACAATAATAATAAACGCCATGGCTATTTTTGTCCAAAGGTTCTTTCATTTTAAAAAAGACGGGATCACCTCAGTGCAAAAGTAAGGTGCAGTAATCTAGCTGTGACATCTGTCACTTTCTGACATCTGGAACTGATATGATTAGCCAAATAGAAGTGCAAAAACATGCTACTAGCTCTCCCTGTTTGTTAGCCAGCAAAGATGTATATAGCGCTTACTGGATACCAAGGCACTGGGGGAACACAACCCCCACCCTTGAGGAGTCTGGTGGGAGACCTAAACGCTTAAGAAAAAGATCATAGCCTAGGCACCACTGTCGATTTGGCAGTGGTACATCCTGATTGTAGGCTTCACAGTGTTGGTAATGGCAGAAACTACAAAACAGGTAAGGGTAAGCATTAATACAGCAGATTTATTAGATAATATGGAAAGGTTTAAAGAAATACAAACAGGTTTTGGTTTCTTTGATGAGTTATGGGGAGTTCTTTATATATTCTGGATGTTAACCCCTTAGCAGATATATGATTTACATGATATAAACATTCTTAAATGATACACTAATTTGAAAAGGGCTATTAAAGGATGGATGCATTACAATAACTTCTTCTTACAAAACAGAAATGAAACATTCATAAGGAAAAATATTAGAAGAATATACATCAGAATGTAGCCAATTATTATATCTGGTTGATACCAAGAAGGATTTTTGTTTTATTGCTTTTTTCTTTGTGCTTTCTATACTTCCAAGTTTTCTGCATCAAATATGTATTATTTTTATAATTAGGTAAGTTATCATTAAAGTTATTATTATTATTGGTATTAAAGGTAGAGTCCTAGAAAAAAAAGAAAAGAAATACAAACACCTATCTCCTACTAGGCCACTTAGTCATTCAACAAACATTTGCAGTGTGCCTACTTCCAAACTAGATGCTGGGGAAAAAGGGATGAGTCAGCCACTGTCTTTGTTCTCAAGGATGACAATACATAACAATTTTGGGGGTGGGTTTTTGTTTACAAAGTCTTTTCCATATGGGATTTCATTTGATCCTCCTGACAAAGAGAAAAAAGGCTCAACACTGAAATTACCCCATTAGCAAATACTGAAATTGGGCATTATCCCTTGGCAAAATGAGCAAAATTAGCCAGGTTCATAACCAGGGCTTCTTTCTACCTCTAAACGTCTGTCCCTAGCCCACAAACACCTAATATAACTCTGATGTCCCTTGGGATGGAGGAAACCGTTCAAACTCATCTGAACTTATCAGGATCTGAAGGCTGCAGTAGTTCTACCTTATTTCCAAAGCCCCACAACCTTTAAAACAGGCTTTCACTCTTCTCGGGAGAGAATGCTAACTTCTAGCTTACAGTTCATCTTGGGGCCAGGAATGGCCAGGCTGTTCTTCCAAGTTTCACAGAAGAGGGTCATGTTACTTTCAAGAGGTGGTAAAAGAAAGGAAATAAAAATGAACTCAAGAAGGTTCAGTACATAGTTGGCAGTCTCTGCCTCAACGATCTTCTCCCAAGCTGGGCCACATGGAGGAACCAAGGGTCTCAAAAGTGAACAAAGCACAGCAGGAGTATAGCAGAGAGAGGTCGGAGGAGGCTGTAAAGATGAGGGAATGTCTGGATGGATGGATGAATAGCAGTTTTCAGGAAGACAAGAGAGAAAAAGGCTATGGAAGCTTTCCTTGCCTCTGTGCTCTATGCTTTTCACCTAAGACCCAGCAGTCTGCAGTGAGGTTATCTCCCTCCACACTGTCCTCCCAACTAAATATCAAGACTCAAGGGCAAAAGGTAGGTCTTATGAATTCAGTGTCGCCAATACCTGGCACAGGGCCTGGCACAATCTTAATACAATGAGCTAGGTAGGAATTAGCCGTTGAAGCCAGCTCTAAATCACCAGATTAGAGATAAACTGCTTTCCTTTATTAAAGAATAAGAAAATTAAAGGCAAAAGATAGCTCAGCTCTGCCTAAACTCACCATTTCAAAGCACATTTAAACAGAACACAGCCAAGTTTTTAAAACAGATGTTGAAGAAATGCTGTCTATATTTTCCCATCTAGAACCTAGAAGCAACAAGCCCTCACAACGAACAATTAGCCCTAGTTGTTCATCATAGATAATAGATGTTTAGCCTGGAGCCTCAGGCAGGAGCAGCACAGCCCCCGCTAACAGCAGACAGCAGCCCATGCATCTGGAGGGTAGACGTTTTGTCACCATAAAGAGAAGCTCTGCCAGGCAGAAGGCAGCATGGGTGGAGCTGGCAGCAGATGGGGTGAGTTAAAGAGGATGGGGGTTAGGAGGGGGAGTCTATACATTTCTTAAGAACAAGGTCTAGCTCTTATATACATCTGTATGCCTGGTGCCTGGCCTGGCCCCGGGCACCATAGGACCACCTGTACTCTTCTGCAAGTTGTATTCCTACAAGGGCACCCTGCCAAGGGGTCTCAAGTTGGGGACAAAATTCAGCCAAGCCCAATGCCCTGTCTGACTGCATGTGGACTTTAATGATTATGTCAAAATTGGTCCACCCAGAGGATGCTCTATTTTTAAATAGTTATGACCAAAACAAGTGACTATTTCTAATTGCTATGCTCAAAGAATGTGCCTTTGTCTAACGGTTCCACCAAAAGGAGTGGGTTTTCCTCATTGCTCTATCCAGAGGAGGTACCTTTTTTGCCATCCCTCTTCTTGGAGGGGACACCTATTTGCCATATATACTACCAGCTCCCACTGGCATCTAACAGGAGTTCAATACATGCTAACTGGAATGGAAGGAGTCCTCACCTTCACTGGATCTTCCTCCCCCCACCTCCTCCCCACGTGCAGCAGATAGTTTTGAAACTACAGGCAAAAATGTAAGGCCTCTGTGCGAGTCACTAACATTTGTTTCCTAAATCTACCATTTTCATTAATTTGGAATTATGGGGGAAAAGATTTCACTGTGCTATTTCACAATGGGGAGTAAACTTATGTAACGCATTATTCCAAGAGGTAAAACAGGTTAGAAATTGGAATACAGTGAGACTTAGCTATCCAGAAGCCTCAAGACATGAGTCTCTCCTAAGAGCAAAGTTTCCTGGGAGCTGGACTCTTCCCAAACTTTTTCATAAACTTTTTGTTTAATTTGCACCATTCTGAGTGCAACTCTTCCTCAAAACACACTTCTCAGCCTTCTTAACCAGATTCCTCTGAAGATGCTGCTGCCTCTTCTTGATGCCTTGTTTTGTTATCCTCCGCAATCAGCTGTTGCTGGGGACACAAACTAGAAGGGTTGCCTTTAGTATCTCTTCCCTCTGATCACAGCAGGGAGAGGGGATACTAAAAGTGGCCTCCCAAAGTTTTTCTCCTCTCCCTTGTCACCCTCGTCCCAGCATTTCTCAGGAGCTGATGATAGGGTCACCTAAGTGGATGCCTCAGGACTCCAAAATAGCCACAGGAGAGGTTCTGTGCTCGAAGTCAGTGCAACCACCGACCCTGGAGATGCCTTTAGACCAGTCCTCTTCCTTTCTCTCTGGGCAGCTGCTGGCCTAGATTCACATTCTAAAACTCTATTTCTATTGGTATCAGGAGAGGATATAAAAGAGAAATACTTTTTTCTTCTAAACTGCATTTGTTGAAGTATAACAGATATGGGTTTAAAAATACTGAACACAACAACCTATACAGTTGTTCTCACTATTATGCACTGTCATTAACGTAATAATCTACCTGCATGAAACGGTGTGCCACGTAAGAGAACTGAGGAGGAAAGCACTAAGTCCAATCTAGATGTTGATTCAGAGGCAACCATTTCAACTTCTATTTATGATTTCTGGCATAGCCTAATTTGGAACACTAACTATTACAAAGTGGAAGTTTCCTTCCTCTTCCCTGTACTCCAACAACCCTGTGCATACTGGAATCTTAATATTCTTTTGCAAAGACAGGTAAGTTGAGGTTGATTTGATGTAGGGATCCAACCCAGTAACGTCAACAGTGATATTAAATAACTACAACATAAGAAAACAAAAGTACTGTTCTCGTCTAAAACGTCAGTGGTTGTTGATGACGTGTTATAACCAAAAATGTAAAATAAAAGCCGTGAGAGAGGCCATGGACATATATACACTACCAAACGTAAGGTAGATAGCTAGTGGGAAGCAGCCGCATAGCACAGGGAGATCAGCTCAGTGCTTTGTGACCGCCTGGAGGGGTGGGATAGGGAGGGTGAGACGGAGGGAGAGATATGGGAACATATGTATATGTATAACTGATTCACTTTGTTATAAAGCAGAAACTAACACACCATTGTAAAGCAATTTTACTCCAATAAAGATGTAAAACAAAACAAAAAGACATTTAACTTTACCTTAACATATATTTATTCTTTTTATTAATAAAATTAATGGCTTCATCTTTCTAATTTCCTCTGTTCTCTTATAAATTTAAAAGTGTATTATCCAGTTTTAAAAAAATAATATACTTTATCATACAGAAGACCAGTTGGCCTACAAGGCCATGCCCCTAGAATGGTGCTGTCCAATATGGAAGCCACTGTCCACATAGCGCTATGGAGCACTTGAAAGGTAGTTAGACCAAACTGAGATGTGCTGTAAGTGTAAAATTCACATTGAATTTTGAAGACCTAGTACAAAAGAGAAAATAATGTAAAATACCTCATTAATCATTTTAATATCGATTGCATACTGAAATGATACTATTTTGGATATACTGGGTTAAATAAAATGCATTATTAAAAAAATTTTTAAGTGTATTATCTAACTTGGTATTATTACTGCTATGAGCTCATCCATGAGGTCATATTTTGTCACTTACTTTAATCTAAGCCTGTATTATAGTTCATGTTCATTATCCACAAATACATTATAATTTTTCAAACTCTGGACGGTCTCTTCCAGCTTTAACCGTCTATACCACAACAGTGGTTCTCACCCACGCCTGCACATTAGAATCACCTGGGGGTCTTTTAAAAATCCTGGTTCCTGGGCCTCATCCCCAGAAATTCTGGTTTTATTGGTATGGGGTGGGGCCACAGCATTAGTAATGTTTTTAAGCTCTCCAAGTAATTCAGATTTGCAGCCAGGGTCTATATTTTTTTACTCTAATTTTAAAAATAAAAATGCAACCAGACAAGCAGAGTGAAGGATTTCTACTCAGGGAGATGACTGAATTGCTTGGTGGTCTGGGCATGCTGTAGACACTACCAAGGTGTGCCCATGACCTTGAGGCTGCCTGGTTGTAAGATTAGGGCTTACTGGCTCCAAATCCATGCTGGTGAGAGACAGACCCTCAGGCAAGCTGCCAAATGCGTCACTGAAGCATCCTTAGGCCCCAGAAGTTTTGTGAGAAGGTGCTTCTTCACCCATAAACCAAGCTGGTTCTGTAAAACTGGTGAGCCAAGCCAGAAGCCATGAAGCCATCCCAAGGGAAGAGGTGACCAGAGAGCCGGCAGGACATTTGGACAAGGGCTCTGCCCCAAGGCAGGGATGCTGCCTAGCTGTGCGACCTGGGTCCATCCTCTGCTGCTTCATTAAAGCCCCTCCTTGGCGTCCCAACCTGGCGGGTCCTCGTGGTCAGCCAGCACCACATATTCCGTGACAATAAACATCTCAGATCTACCAGAACTCTCGGTGGTGCCTCGGCTTCAGTTCCAAAGAATTTGCCCCCTTGGTTGGTGAGGCAGTGAACAGATGTCAGTGGGGGAGAATGAAGGGAGGAGTCAAAGGAAAGGAAAATCCTCGGATTGGGAGAGATGAACCCACAGCCGTGGCTCCTCCGTGGGCACACAGGCAGGCATTCTTTACATATTCTGCAAACGGAAGAATGGCTGCAATTCGGAGCTGTTAAGGAAACATTATAACTTCATCTTGACAGTATCCCCATCCAGGGATTTCAAAAGGTTTTGTGGAATTTCATCATCTTAGTATTTAGTGATCATAAGCAGGATTGTGGCATATGGGCCCGGCATTTTCCATACATTATTCTGGATCCTCACGACAACCTTCTGAACTGGGGAGCATTAACCCCCTTTTAAAGATGAGGGAGTGTGGTTCTGAGACACCCAAATCAGCTTATAAGTGTTGGGCAAGTCAGAATTAAACCCACAGGTGCTGCTTCCAAATCCCAAGATCCTTTTCCTTAATATGTCATTCATTGTTTGGTTTTTCTGTTTATTAAAAGTAATACATGTTCATTTCGGAAATTTTGAAAAATACACAAAGGTACAAGAAAGAAAAAACACCCGCTCCCATAATCTCATAAAGAAACCACTGCTATCTTTGTTATCGTTTGCTATCATTGTTATCACCCTGAGATAACAACGAATGTTAACATTTTGGCACATACCCCTCCAGCTTCTTTTTTATGTATGTGCTTTATTTTGGATAATATCATACATGCAATTTAATACCCTGATTTTTCACTTAGCATTATTTCACACATTTCCACATATCCTCATATATTTGTTTCGAGCACGATTTTTCTTAGTTGCCTAGATTTGTACCACACATAGACCTGTCAACATTTATAGAACTACACCCATATTACTGAATAAGTTGTTTTCATTTGGGGGTTAGTATAAATAACCAAAGATGCAGTGAGGATCTGCAAACATTTTCCCCACAATATCTGATCATTTCTTTAGCATAAGGTCTTGGAAATGGAATTACTGGGTCAAGGGGGGAAAAGAGCATACAACAACACCACTGGAATTGCTGACAGCTGTGATGCATGGCCTCCTGCTAGAGCGGAGAGCGCCCAAGGCTTTCTGGTAAGTAGACCTCACTCCCCTCAGGGCCTGATGGTTGGAAGAACAATATGAGTTTGACTACTTCACAGATACTGGGAATCAGACTATAAATTGCCAGGCAGTTAATTACACTGTTCTCAGAAGCAAATGATTCCACTTAAAACAGCTGAATCATTTTTAAAACTCATCTCCTCTTTGAGTCCGTTTTCCAAGGGAAAAAATATTTTTTCTGATTTTCCCCTAGATGAATTACAGACCATTCTTAAGAATCTATGCTATTTAGAAAGAAAAAATAAAATAAAATAAAACATACAGTCAAACCTCAAATGTCCCCACTCACAAAAAGGCAGGGGCATGAATAATATATTTCGCTCTGGAATGCAACTGGATCCACACAGCCCGGGACATACAGGCAGGTAGATTCTTGCTTTCTCTCCCTCTTTCTATCTCACTGTGGCGTGGAGTGCCTCCTGGCCTGGACATCTTAGGGAGACCTAGGACTTGGCTCTGCAAAGCAGGGAGGAGCCAAGGTCGCCCAGGTCTCATCTGCCCAAGGATAATGAAAACCTGAACGTAGATCAAGAAAATCTGCAGTTCCTATTATAGCTTCATTTGGACCTTCCTAAGGCTCTCCAGTATCCAGCTCCTTGGTGAGCAAACAGGATGTTAGAGCTCCCCCACCCGACCTCCACCCTGAGGGCTCACTCTGAGTCAGGAGGTGCCTTGCACCCTCTCCTCCTGAATCACTTGAGTTAGTTCCTCCGCCACACTAGCCCTCTCACATATCCAGGGCTTAGCACAGGCTACCTTCTGAGCCAGGAATTCCCTCCCCCTTCTTCTTCAATTGTCCAGCTCCAGATCATCCTTCAGAACTCAGACACCACATCCTCCCCGAAGCTTTTCCAAGCCTCTGAGCTGAACTAGGTGAGCTTCTTCTGCCTTCCGATGACCCCACCCCCCGCCCCAGGCTTGCCTCCATGGCAGTCCGATGATTCCAGGCTCTCCCCGCTGGACCATGGGGCTGCATTCTAGCTTGGCTCTATATCCTCAGAGGCTAGCACAGGGCCAGGCCCAGAGTCAGGTGCTCAATAAATGTGTGGTGGTTAGAAAGAAGGGAGGAACTGAACTTAATAGGTATTTATTAAGTGCCAAGCACTATTTTAGGGACTGGAGATAGGCAGTAAAAAGAGATAAAGTCTCTGCCCTAAGGATGTTTACTTTCTATTGAGCCGCTTACATTTTAGAAAGAGAGAGAGGGAGGGAGGGCAGGAAGGGAGGAGGGATGGACAGAGATTGCTCAAATCTCCCAAGTTAAGGACTGAGCCTAATGGTTTGTACACAATTAGACCCACTGCCTCACATACAAAGCATCTTGGTGCAAGCCTACTTGTGCAAACACAATCCACACATCTCCTATTTGTGGCATTATTAATGTAGCCTTGTCCATTAAGTTTTTGCCATCCTATGGAGGTTCCTCAAAACATTAAAAATAGAACTACCATACAATCTAGCAATTCCACTTCTGTGTATTTCTCCAAAGAAAATGAAAACGCTAATTCGAAAAAATACATGCACCCCTGTGTTCACTGCAGCATTATTCACAATAGCCAAGATATAGAAGCAACCTAAGTGCCATCAAAAGATGAATGGGTAAAGAAGATGTGGTGTATAGATACAATGGAATATTACTCAGCCATAAAAAAGAATGAAACCTTGCCATTTGTGACACAGATGGACCTAGAGGGTTTTATGCTTAGTAAAATAAGTCATACAGAGGAAGACAAATACCATATGATTATACTTATATGTGGAATCTAAAAAACAAAACAAGTGAACAAACATAACAAAACAGAAACAGCATCATAGATATAGAGAAAAAACAGGTGGTTGCCAGAGGGGAGGGGGTGGGAGGGATGAGTGAAATAAGTGAGGGAGATTAAGAGGTACAAACTTCCAGTTACAGAATAAAGGAGTATTGTGTGGATAAAGTGTAGAGTGTGGGAAATATGGTCAATAATAATGTGATATCTTTGTGTGATGACAGATGGTAACTAGACTTATCATGGTGCTCAATTTGTAAGGTATAGAAATATGGAATCACTATATTGTGCACCAGGAACTAACATAGTGCTGTAGGTCAATTATACTTCCAAAAACATACAAATAAACTCACAGAAAAAGAGATCAGATTTGTGGTTACCAGAGAGGTTGAGGCGAGGGGAGGGGGAACTGGCTGAAGGTGGTCAAAAGGTACAAACTTCCAGTTATATGATAAGTAAGTACTAGAGTTGTAAGGTACAACATGATAAATATAATGAACACTGCTGTGTGTTATTTATGAAAGTTGTTAAGAGAGTACATCCTAAGAGCTCTCATCGCAAGGAAAAATTTTTTTTTCTTTTTCTTTAATTTTGTATCTATACGAGATGATGGACGTTCACTAAACTTATTGTGATAATCATTACATGATGTATGTAAGTCAAATCATCATCCTGTACACCTAAAATTATGCAGTGCTGTATGTCAATTATATTTCAATAAAACTGAAATAAAGTAAATAAATAAAGTGAGAAAAAGACATTGCCATCCTGTGTACTCTAACTTGAAAACTTCAGTGAGGGCTTATCTGAGTGAAATCATGGAATTCTTTGGAGCAGGGAAGAGCTGAAAGCTTGAACCTGGAAGGTTAAGCCAGTGCTTCCCAACAGAGGGTAGAAGACTCTAGAAGGCCATCTAGATAACTCTGGAGGAGTTATCACAAGAACTCCATGAGTCTGCAGATCTACCAAGCATTGTTCATCTACTGAATAAGCACTATTTTACCTGTGTATGAAGAGAAGGTCATCAATTTTAAACCTACAAATTCATGTAAAAGCATTGCTGAATTCACAGTAGCACTCTATCATTGTTTGGGTTTTTTGTTTTTTTGTTTTTTGTTTTTTGTTTTTTTTACCATAGGGAATTCTAAAAGTCCAAATTCCACCCTTGGACCGCGGACCAGACTAAATGGAAAATCCTATGGGGTGTGAACTGGGGTCCATATTCTGGTTATCTTCTTTCCCCCACCTAGAGAAGAAGACCGGATGCCCAGGCACCCTGTGCTGATGTGCTGGGAAACAAGATGGCATCAACCCCTGCAGACTGGGAGCTCTTCGAATGAACAGACTGGGTCTTATTTACCTGTGGGTCTCTAAAACCCAGCACAAGGGTTGGGGGCAGGGAGGAGACAGGACCCAAAGTTGTGCCCTTTCTTCAAAGTTAGAAAGTAATGATCTGAGGAAAAGGTGATCTGAGTCCCTCAGAAAGGGTACATAGATCAGCAAAGCTAGTAAGCCTGTTAAGCTACTTAAGCTTTGAAGAATAATAAATCCATACTTTGGAAACACGTATGTTAAACACATTTTTGGTAATAATTTTACTTTCTCATTCCCCTTGGCTTTTAATAAAAGTGCCTTTGGAAATGCCAACCAGGCTCTGCTGTAATAACAGAAAATAGTCAGGATGTGGGTGTGCGATAAGATGTGTCCACAGTTGGATTAAAAGCTATTAGGGAGAATAGCAAGTATAAAGATGACAGAAGGATTGTGAGGGAAAGATCCAATGGAAAGATGACCTTCAGAAGACTGTCAGTGTCACTAGCCCAGCCACCCCTTCCCAACTAAAGATTATTTTTCCAAGGCTATTTCTACTGAAAGCTTAAAGGAGACTGTTTCAACAAGGGAGCCTCTTGCCTCACATCTATTCTCTACATGATGCAAGGTTGACCTTCCTTCCTCCTCTCCACCTCCATCTCACCCCCCAAGTCCCAACTGCAGAAACCCCAGGAGGCCTGTTCTCTAGAGAACCCCTCAGTTCCCAAAGGTAGCAGTAGTTACTCCTTATCCTGAACAAGTTCCAGCTAGAAAAAACGCCACAGCAGTGACTCTCAATGAACAACCGACTTTGAACTTAGCATCCCTGAAGAGGGCAGAGCACTGGCTTGGATGGCAGAAGCCCTGGCTTCTAGATCAAGGCCTCATGCCACTGACCTGCTGTGTGACTTAGCCAGTGCCACATTCCGCAAGAGGCAGATTAAGTCCATGCTTAGGGCACCACAACAGGAGTACAAAAGAGAGAGAGAATAAAAGAATCTAATAAAAAGCCATTTTAATTTCAACATACAGGTAGAACTTCGAGTAATCTTTTAAAATAAAATTTATTTGAAGGTTTAATATTGTTTCATTTGGAATTAGGTATGGAGAGGCACTATAATCTTTCCAGCACTTAGGGCTACTAAAGGTCTTGATCCAGCTGGGTGCCTTTGGACAAGTCCCTTCCTTTTTCTGGGCCTCAGTAGTCAAGTATTATGGTGCCCATAATGGTTAATGACCAAATTTTTGGTGTCACAAAGTACAAACTGACTCCACCCAAGCCAGAAAAGCACAGGGACAAATGATACAAATTCACTGCCCTCCTCCTGACACCTAATCAACTCCATAAAGATCAAAATTGAGCCCAAGAGCTATAATTTAAATCCTCTCCTATTACTCTACTATTCCGTCATCCTGACGCTTTTATCGCTTTAGCTGTTGATGTATCTAAAAAAGGAGAAGATTAAATTTCTTGTTTCTAAAGCAGAGGAAATTCTAGTGGACATTTCGGTGTCCAAATTTCCAGCGAAGATGTTTTCAACACATGGAAATACCATGAAGCAGACCAGGAATTTCATGGTATTTAAAAGAAAATGGGCTTGCTCCCCCTCCCCACTCTGTCAAGCCAACTGTCTCAACAGTTTCTGGGGCTGACATGTAGGACAGAGACAAAGCTGAGCCCTGGTAGAGTGCCTGTTCCAAGTCCTCCAAGCTCCTCCTGCTCCATCCAGCTCAGGCAGGCCCCTCCTCAGTAGCCATGACAGTCAGGTTCAGGGTCTACCATACCTCATCTATTGATAAACTGGCTGCAGTCTAGAGGTGCAGTTTCCATTCTTCATTTCCATATAGACTTACAACAGTCTCCCCTCACACTGGAATTATGATTTAAACATAGATAAACCAGCTGTCCTTTATGATTTGGAGCCAGAGTTGCCACAAAGTTGGAAAATCAAGAGGCAGGAATTTCACATAGAGGTGAAGAGGGAGTTTCCACCATCTACCCAACTGGCTGTATTCAAGCCAAAATCACTGCAGGAAGGAACAGAGCATCTTTCCCACAGCAAGTTCATGGGCTAGTGTAACATGATAGCTCCCCAGTGTTATTAAACATACCTAGCAGTTGTCTAGTGCTTCAGTGACTTCCTTGCTTGCACAGGAGATATTATACCCCCAGGCCAATGGCCTGATTGCTTTTGTAATTATCATTTAAGCACTTACAAACATTAAATAGATGTTTGAGGGAGAAATTGGAAAGCTTGGATTGACTCAGCATATGGTGGCAGGAATGGAGCTATTTCCCACTGGCTTTGACCATGCCATTCTTGAGATGAAGAGTACAGAATCCAGGACACGAATGCAATAAAGCAGGTCACATTCAAAGCCAGATGCGAGGAAAAACGCAAGTTATAGGCAGGGTTATGCCAAGGGTGCGGCAACAGCTACAGATCCACAACCAGAGGAGCCTGGTGCAGTCCTGTAACACACCCTCTCCTTTTTCCAACCCCCATCCCCCACCCCAGAACAGTTACAAGAGCTTCTGGGGCAGTCTCAAAGGGGTTCAAGTTACCGAAGAACAGCCTTCAGTGGAGAAGAGGGTGTTGCCAGGCAACCAGCCCAGCCCAGTCCCACCCTTGTAACCTTGAAGATGGTGGGGACACGACCCCTGATTGTGGAGAGGAACACCTTGGACTCCTTTAGCATCAACTTTCTCCTCCTCTGTCTTTCTCCCTCTCCTCTCCCTGTCCTCCCCCTGCTGCCTCCCTGCCCGGCCCAGACTGCAGTCTGGTCTCTGCAAGCCTGAAGTCTATGGGCCAGTCTGACTTGTCATTACTCAGTCCGGAGGTGGCAGCTAAGCTGTCCCCACAGGAGGCTACAAACTGCTGGCCTGTCAGGCGTCATTCACTCTGGCCATGTTGCTTCCAAACCTCCCTTCCCAGTTCTTTCCTGCCCTCATGACCAAAGAAACAGCTAGAGCAAGAATCTGGGGGAAATCCAGCCAGATAGAGGATATACAGGGTAAAATGCTGACTGGGAGTGCCCACCACCAGCAAAATGGTCAGTAATGGAGTAGGAGCTAGGAGGAAAAGACACAGGGAAGAAAAGAGCAAGCCTTGACAATGGTGGGGAAAAAAAAAGCATTTTTAATTGGGTTCAAAATATAATATGCAACCTGCTTGAACACCTTGTTGAAGCTTATGCCTGAGCGACACGGGGGTGGCCAGGTGGTGTACTGATTATGCGCCCCAGCTCCCTTTGCATTTGGCACTTGTGCTCAGATCATTGCTGAGAAGGCCTAATTTAAGTGCTACACAATCAAAACTCCTGAAGAGAAAAGTGTGCAGTGGGAACCTCAAGGGGAGTCTAGGGTAGGGCATTAGACCAGAAAATGGAAAACCAGACCTTCTTGCCAAATTAAGGTAGCTGTGTTCCATTTACGCAGCAGGCACCTCAGTACCTGAGCCTGCAGATAGGTACACTCTCAAAGGCAAGTAGCCACACCAAAGATGAGAGATAGCCACTCTCCCAGCTCTTGCAAATTTCAAAGAAGCCAACCCAATGCAATTTATCCTAAGAATTGCTCCCTTCCTTTAAGAGCTCTCCACTGCATGAAGCCATCTCTTTCCCAAGGCAACTTGGTGAAGCCATTCCTTCCCTCACATGGAAAGGACAGAAAGGCACAAATTGGAAAACTAGAGCCTCCTCACTCTCCTTAACTTACCCTGCTGCACTCAGTAGGTGGCTCTCTGCAAGCTGTGTGGGGATTTGGAAAATGACTCCCCAAGCTGACTTATCAAATTTCTCCTAGGCTAATCCTGGTAGTCAGTGGGACCTCAGAAAAAAAAATCAACAATGACCTTCCTACCCTCTCTGTTAACTGAGAACTAATCAGACCTAAGGCCCCAGCTTTCCTGCTCCCCTGCCATGCAGAGATTTCTGGTCCCATGTCTACATTCCATCTGGCAGTCAACTGTGTCTTCCACCTTCCTTTCCCCACAGGACCCAGTTCATTTTCTCCACAAGTGACCTCCACCATCAACATCAGAGGTCAGAGAGTTTGGGGAAGAGGGGTGCCAGGGCCTACGACACCTATTCTGTGGAAGGCGTAGGAGGGAGGTGAGGTCTGCAATGGAGAGGGGCTGACTCAGACACTTCTTTCCCAAGGCAGCTGGAGGCCTGCAATCACAAGTCAGTCAGTAGCCATATTCTGCCTCCATCTGAAACTTCCTGTCCACACTGCTCTTTCTCTCCCCTAACTTTCTGGTGGCACCAATTGGCCCTGGTACCCGGCATGCCCCAGCTGAGGTCAACATTTCCAGCACATTCAATCCCCTTGCTTTCTCCAAAAGTCCCACACTCTGAAGGATCACAGCATTTCCATGGAGAGAGGATCCCCCATGCAAAGTGTTGGGGTCCAAAGTAGCAAAGCACAAGGGCTCGCGTTGCCCTCCTGCCCTCTCACGAGTCCTGCGTGCTCAGCCAGAGCACCACTGGGTTTCTCAGGCATGGCTGATTTCTAAAGGAATCACAGAACTGATGACAGTTGCTTTAAACGGTTCTCCCAAGCAAGTCTGTGCAGCCGGACCCTAGGGGTGAGGGGTCAGAGAAGCCGGCTGGGAGGCGGAGAGTCTCTCCTCCCCACCACACCCTCCGGCCTCTCCTGGAGCACCAGCTCCGAACTCGCGGGGAGAAGCGGGCGGGTGGGCTCTCAGACACTTCTTCGAGCGAGAGCCGCGATCACACTCCAGCGCGAAGTTGCACAGGTTTAAAGTCGGTAGGCACTGCCGCCAGGGCTCCTGCCGCCGCGTAGGTGGCCGGCGGCTCCGGCGCGCTTTCCTAAGTGACTGAGCTCCTAGACTGGAGCAAAGACGCCAGCGGCGCGGCCATTTGGTTCCCGACGCCGCGAAGGCTAGGACGCCTCGGGCCTGGGGGCGGCGCCGAAGCGGGTCCGGACCCAGCAGCTCCCGGGGACCCCCGCAGGTCCCCCTGCCTTCTTCCCCAAGATCCCCAGAAGGCGGCCGCCAACCCCAGAGCCGGGAACCCCGAGGGCATATGGCCACTCGGGACGGCGCGACCGGATCCAGGAGCAGGAAGTTCCAGCTGGAGTGCGGCGGGCGTGGAATCTGGGAAACGGGATCCCCTCGTTCCCTGAGGGGAAGGGAGGGGAGGGCCGAGGAGGGGCGGGGAGGACGGGGGAGGGGTGGGCGCAGAGCGGGCGCGGGCTGGCGCCCCCAGAGGCGGGGTGCACGCGGGGCCGCGGGCCGCCCGGGCGCGGCTTACCTAGCTCTTCCTCGTCGTCCTCCGGGCCGAGCAGGCGGCAGGGAAGGCGGCGGCGGAGGTGCACGGTGCGGCGGAACAGGCTGTCGGTACGGCGCCCCAGGGCCAGCAGGTGCCCCTCGAGGTCCTCGAGCAGAGCCAACGAGTGGCCGCAGAGGTCGGCGAGCTGCCGGAGCAGGCTGAGCGCGGCCAGGTGGCTCACGTCGCGGAGCTCGGTCAGCGGCTGCGGCGGGTTGCGCGGGCACAGGCGCTGGGGTACCACTGTGCGCCTGTAGAACGGCATCCCGGGCGCGGGCGCGGGGGACCAGCCTGGCGGCGCGGCCGGCTCGCCCCGAGCGGCACCCCTGGCCCAAGCGCCCCTGAGGGGCGGCCCCAGCTCCGGGTGTAGCAGGCCCCTGGGCGCGGGCCGGCGAGCGGGCGGGCGCCAAAGACACAGGGCGGGCGCCAAAGACGCCGGGCCGGTGGGCGGGATGACGGGTTCCCAGCCTGGAGCGCCGTCTCCCCCCGGGGCTGCACACTCGCCGGAGCCACCAGTCCCTCTGACTCTGGTTCGCTGGGCTCCTCCTCCTCCCCGCCTTTCTCCACCTCCTCCTCCCTCGCTCTGCTACTTCGGGATCCCCCCACCCACCTTTTTTTTTTTTCTTTTGCGGTCAGAGACTCACAGATTAATGCTTGATCCGGGAGAGGAGGCAAAGGGAAGTAGGAGTAAAAAGATCGAGCTGGAGCGTGAAAGAAGGAATGTCTGCGTGAGTGGGGTGTGTATGTGTGATGTTCGTTCTGTACAGTATGTGTGCCCGCGTCCTCCTGTGCAGCTCCAGTCCCAGTACTGATGGTTAAAGTTTTCCACTTTGGTGTGTGTTTTGTTTTTTCGTCGTCGTTGTTGTTGTTGTTTTCATTTAAACTCTTTCTTCGTAAATAATAGAAATTCAAGGGCACCCGTGCCCACACCAGCTAGTAACCATCGGAGACCCGTCGAATAGTCTGACCTCATTCATCTAGATTCCCTTTCAGAAGCATGTACTCAGTGCCACGCACGGGCTATACGACTAGACTGTGAGTACAGCCTTCTAGCGCCCAGGAACTTGGAAATGAGGGGGAAAGAACCAAATATCTTACTCAACTGCTCAGGAGGGCAGTGTCTCTGGGGAGTCCTGGACTACTGTAAAGGATCTGGAATGAATGAATGAATGAAAACAAACCCATTCTCTGGAACAACAGATTCAGTTCAGATAGAGGGCCACCGGTCTATATTTTAAGCCAAAAGGGAGCCCAGGGCCCTCTCCTCTTGGCAAGGCCTACTGGCTGAGATGGACTCTGTCTCTGGCCATAATGGGCTCCTGGGATGTCCACTGAAGTACAGGAGCTGGGGTGCGCTTTCAGTACTGGCAACACTGTGGTCAAATCCTGATTTCTCTTCATTGTAGAAGGTAGAAGACGGGATTACTGGCATCCTCAGAAAAGCAGAGTGCCCGAGTGCGCATATGTCCCTGTGCCCTTGGGGAGTTTCCACTCAGAACACTTATTTTCGACACACCGAGTTCCCATCTGATTCTCCTCTCACTTCTTTGGCTTTGGTGTGGTTCCACTTCTTCCTTTTGGTAATTCTCTCCTCACCTTTCCTCCTAAAAATGTTCCCATCCTTATAATCCCTTATAGTCTTGGTAAAACACCTTGAACAGAATATGTGTGTCTGCACTAATGATCCTGAGCGTGGCCTGTTTTCATTCATTCCTTCAGAGAATTGTCTCTTAAGCAGTTCAAGGTGCTACAACTAGTTAAGAGTAATCTCAGATTTCCCCAGCAGTCCAGTGGTTAAGACTCCGTGCTTCCACTGAAGAGGGCATGGGTTGGATCCCTGGTCGGAGAGCTAAGATCCTGCATGCCGCGCTGCCAAAAAAAATAAAGAGTAATCTGATTACCCTTTTCAGTAAATAGCTATCCCTGGTTCAGTAATTTGGAACACGAATACTAGAAAAGTTGGGTTCTAATTCAAAGAAGAATAAACAAATGGGCAAAAGACAGCCCCTTTTCTGAACTGTAAAATCAAGTTGTGGAATGAGGACCTGAAATTCTCTATTTGGCAAACTCAAACCTGAGCCAAGAGAGTGACTGACTGGCAGGAAGTAGGGACTTGGCTGTACTCTCCAGGGATAGTTTTCCTTGACCTATGGGCTGTTTAGACTGATCTCCGTTCCGGAGAAAAAGAAATGAAGTACCAGCAGATTGAAGGAGACTGTGTGGACAGAGCTTCACTGCCAGAGGGTGACAGGCCTGGCTCAGGCCTGGTGTCTGAGCCGCCCTCACTACTCTGATTCTTGAAGCTGATGAATCTTTCAGGGCTCTCTAATAACAAGCTCAACTCCATGCAAATCAGCTTTAGCCCCACGCCCTTCCCCCAGCTGTGTCCGCTCACTCCAGCCTCTTCAGTGCACTGGCCCTGGCTTTCATCAAGGAAACATCAAGGACTTGCAAAGGGGCCACCTCAGAACAGAGCCCCTCCTCCCTTCCCAGGGCCAGACCCACACTGCACGTCCCATGGAAGAAGTCAAGGGAATATGTATAAATTTCCACGTTCCTTCATATCTCCGGTCTCTTCCCAACAGGAAAGGTGAGACCTCGAGGTGGGCCTGGATGTAGAGAGCCTCTGAGGAAGGAGCACAGGGGCCTGGCTCCAGTCTGTGGAGGGAGGGTTGGGGTTCTAGAAGTGCCACACTTCGGCCAAGCTGTCCGGGGCAGGCAAGCAGCTAAGGTGAAGGGTTCTGCCCCATGCTCCCACATCACCCCCCAGCACAGCATTCTCACAATCATCCTTGCTTAACAGTAATGATATTTATTTTGTCATGATATTGTCTCTCCCTCTAGACTGTTAGCTCCATGAGGGCAGGAACCATGTCTGTCTTGCTCACTGCTGTGCTCCCAGTGCCAAGCCTAACAACTGGCACCCAGGTGGTACTCAGAAAATATATGTTGATGATGAGTAAATGAAGCTGGACTAGAAGCAGAGCCTGATATGAAGAGCCTTACTAAAGGATTTAACTTGGCCCAACAGGCAATAGAGAATCATTGTGGATTCTGGAGCAAAACGCTGCCTGACACAGGAAAAGGGCAAGGATGCTACGCCCCACCTGCGCCCACGTCTCCAGGGCCAAATAGCCAGAAAGTACTTGAATGAAACATTTGCTTTGATTTGTCTAAAATCTTGGCACTGCACATTCTGAGAGGCCCCTAACAACCAAGCCAGATCTGAAAATGCTGGGTGCTTTCTACCCACCCACCAGCTCCCAGACTCCAGGCCTGTAGTAATTCACCCGTCACTGCTCCAAGTTGCAATCTGAGCCCAAGCAAGGCCCACCTGTGGAATTGGATCTAGGTCTGGCCTAGAAGCAGAGACTAAGAAAGAGTGGCCAGACAGGTAGGAGGGAAATGGTAGAGCTGACCACTCATGACCAGCAAGGCCTTCCCACCTTCTGTCCTGCCTAACTACCCACTGCTAAGAACCTAGAATTTCAATGAAAACTGAATCTGAAAGAATAACATAGGATATGCCATTTTCTCTTCCTCCAAGCTGACAGATTCCACAGCTGCAAAATGAAAATTTATGAGCAAACTTCATACAACCTACCCAGCTTCCCAGTGCAGCCCTCCGTCTAATTTCACCATGAGGAACAAGAAAGCTGTGCCCCCTGTTGCTACCTCTCAAATATACCCAAATAGTAACATCTTGGTGGCTAAGCAGAGATGCCAGTTTTCTCCTTGACATTCCTCTATAGTCAATCGTTTCATCTACACTGTAAGAATATGCATTCCACCCCACACCCTCTTGCCAGGAGACTCCATGAAGATGCTTTCCTTACGAATGAAAAAAATATTAGTGGGCTGCCCTGGTGGCACAGTGGTTGAGAGTCCACCTGCCGATGCAGGAGACACGGGTTCGTGCCCCGGTCCGGGAAGATCCCACACGCCGCGGAGCGGCTGGGCCCGTGAGCCATGGCCGCTGAGCCTGCACGTCCGGAGCCTGTGCTCTGCAAAGGGAGAGGCCACAACAGTGAGAGGCCCGCGTACCACCAAAAAAAAAAAAAAAAAAAAAAAAAAAGCCAGTAAGGGGACAAAAAGGCTGCTCCTCAATCCCAACTCTAACATTCTGTTGTTCCCTGGTTTTAAGTGTCTGTACCAAGAGAAATTAATGAGAATTGGCAAATACTAGATTGACTCTTTTTTAAACCGTCTATTACCCTTTTTGGTATTAAGGCTTGGCTCTGCAGTTAAGAACACCAGTAAAAACTCTCTCTCCTCACATAGGCCCAAAGAAAGTAGCCCAAAGAAAGCAAACTGGCAGCTTTTGGCTTTTCAATCAGAATAGAGCCCACATTCAATCAACAAGCCAGACAAAACCCATGCTAATTAACGCCACACTTTGAAAAGAGGGGGAGTGGAGCAGTGCTACAAGATTTGAGAGGAGAGAGGATGCTTGTGACCTTGAGGTAGCCCGGGCTGCGGAGAGGGAAGGGGTGTACCCCAGAGCTGGGCCTCCAGGGGTGGACGGGAAACTTACACAGCCATCAATCACCTCCTAGGGCAATAGGCGTGTAAGCCTAAGACGGCTCAAGGTCCTCAAATAAATTCCTTTCAGCCCAGACTCAATGCTTCACACACACGATGCAGGGCAAACCCTTCAAGAATTCCATGAGGAAATAAACCTTTATTTCAAAAATAAACTTTGATGTTGCTTGAACTTTGGCCCTGACGCTGAGCCCAGGCTGAAACTGCGAGAAAAGACTTGCAGACTTGAGGTGTTTTGAAAGAAACTGCGGGAGATTTCAGCAGAATGTGACCAGATTCTTTTTCAGTCCCTTACCCTCATATCATATGTGGATGCCCCCCTCACCACCAGTCCTCCACCCCCAACCCCACCATCATGTTTTTCCTCCCTCCCTACCTTGTTAGGACACGACTGTAATTAGGAACATTCAAATGTTGCATTCACTGGGTAATTTTATATTAACATGCCTGCTTTACTCAGGAGACATCATATTAGGCCACTCCCTTGCTATCCTACTTTTGACCTAACGACCACCCTTCCCCTGCAAACTCCTATCTCCCCACAAAATCCTAAAGCAGTAAGTAAAAGTCCTTCATTTCCCCAGGATGGGCTATGTCTGCCACATGATTACTTGTCTTCTATGTATTTAATATTAAGGCTAGATTTAGGTAATGACCATGTCCATCTCTACAACATTAAATTGGGAATTGTTATACAGGTCAGGGCTTTGGATTAATGAGGGGAAAATACTGAACCTGAATAACTAACGTTTCAGCTTTATCAAGCATCCAAATATAGTTAGACATGTGGTCAGCCTTCTCTCTGTAGTGGGAAGTTATGCAGCACAGCACAGAGGTAACAGCCAAATGCAGGCTTTGGAGATCCACTGATCTGAGGTCAAACCCCTGGCTCCATTGCCGGCTGTGTCTTGGGCAGATTACTTAAATTCTCTGTGCCTCGGTTTTCTCATCCATAAAATGAACAAGGCCAATATCCAACTGATGTGCATGAGTATGGCTGTGCTGATTGTCTGCAAGTGTCCATTCTGATCAGGGCCTACCCCTACTGGTTGTTAAATGTTTTGACTACCACCCCTAAAAATGGGGTGATCTTGGTACTTAGCTTGTGGGATCAGATTACATGAGATAATGTACATAAAGTACTTAGCACTGTGCTTGGTGCCTAGCAGACATTCAAATGTTATTAGCGGTATAGACAGTAGTTTCCTGATTATAAATAGGGAGGGACAGCCTAAAAATATAACATAATACAGGGGTTTTTCAACAACAATGGCTTTAATTTCTAAGTAAATTCAATTTCAAATAACATTTCCAGTATACAGAAACATGAAATTTCAACCCAAATATAACATGGAAAGGCAATGAATCAGGCAAGTTTCTCTGGTTTACTATTGATGGAGTTTATGGGATGGTCACATGTTTCACAGACTTACCTCTATGACTACCTGTTTATACCTTTTGTGCCTGAGCTCAGCCACAACCCAGTGGAAGCAGTATCAAGCTTGTCATTTTTTATGGTGCTGTTTCTCTGAGAAACAGCTTTACCAGCCACTTCGAAATCCTCCATGGGCTAAACCTATACCTTCTATTGATATATATGTCCCCTCAATTGAGATCAAGAATCCATTAGCCCATGGAATCTCCAGCTGCTTTAAATCTAGAAAATGCATTGTCATATTAAAAAAAAAAAGGAAGAGACTTTTCTCCCTTCTCCATCCTGGGTCAACATAGCCTCACATCCTTGCTTCAGAGTTTCTGTAGTTATAAATATTATTATAATCAGGAATAGTCTAAATCTTGTCTCTTACCAAATTGCCTTTTAAGTTATCAAAGGCTTCCTGATATTCAGGTGTCTCACGCTCATTATCAAGCCTTTTCTCAGCCCGTAAATGAGTAAGGGATTTATTGGATTAAACTGGATTACAAATTTATGGCAATAACCAGTGCTAGCCCTCATCTGTTTCTTTTTGTATGGGTTGCTCCACTTCCCAATCATCTCAGCTGGATCTTAAGTAAGTAGGAATCTGTTATTGCTAACTCTGTAACCCAGAGTCATCACCTTGAGCAATCAAAAGGAACATTTGCTCACCTTCTTAGTATGCCCAGTTCCTGGAGTTACCTAAGAGAACAGTCTCCAAACATCCCAGATGAGTTTCCATATTTACATTAAAAATGGCTGTCTCATCACTATATGCAATTGCAAGATCATTCATTCAAACAATACAGTATTGTCCACCACTGAAATACAGTTAAAGCATTACTTATGCCAACGGGAAATAAAGTCCATTTTTAGTCACTATCAAAGCACATCAGCTGAATATTGGTCTCGTCCATTTTATGGATAAGGAAACTGAGGCACAGAGAGTTTAAATAACCTGTCCAAGAAACACTAGCAAAGTTGGTCTTGGCCTTGTGCATCCTAGGTTATTTTGGCTGAAAGCAATAAAAGCCCTAACTCAAAATCACTTAAACAATAAGGACATTTATCATCTCATAAAACAAGAAATCCAGATAAAGGGCAGGCACTAAGTTGGGTTAATTCAGATGCTTGATGACATCATCCAAGAGCCAGGTTTTCTCCATCTCTCTGTTCTGCTATCCTCAGCATGTTGGCTTTATCCCCAGGCTAGATGCCATTTAGGGGCAATATGCTTCTTTATTTACATCCAGAGGAAAAGAATAAGGAAAGCACTCTCCCAACCATGGAATTCAGTCTTTCCCTTCATTTTCATTGGACCTGTGAAATATGTCCCCACCTCCAAACAAATATCTGTCACCAGAATTATGTACTTATCTGCATTTTCCAATCGGCACACCTCTGGAGTTAGGTGTTGCGTGACTACCAGTACAACAGCAAGGTTCTGTTAGTAGGAGGAAGGGTCAATGACGGAGTGCAGCAGGGACACTAAGGCAAGTCTCTCCCTGGGAGTCACGGGACTCCTGGGATAGCCAACTTTAGCCTAAGTTTTTCCCCAACAGCTCAAGAATTCCTGAGAATCATGGACCAATGATCCTCCCAGCTGCCTCCAGTTCCCTCCACATATTCTCTCACAGGTATTTTCCCTAGTCAATTTCTCACACATCTAATCCTGTCTTGGTATCTGCTTCTCAGAGGACTTGGGCTAAAGCCATCACCAGTCAACCAATTCAATAACCTCATCTCCATCTTTATCATACTCCACCTCTCAGCAGCATTTGACACTGATGACCACACTCACCTTCTTGAAACTCCATTCTACCTAGACTTTCACAGGGCTACATATCCTGATTCTTCCCTGGCTCTCTGATAGCTTCACCTCCCAATCCAAGTTTCTGTTCTAGTCTTATAGGGAGACAAATTCCATGGTTCTCTCATGTTTCTGCATGTCTTGCAAGCAGAGGAACTGACTGCCTTTATTCCAAACTATCTTTTAAAGAGTATTTGTATAGTGAACGGCCTTGGAGGATACAGAAAGTATCCAGATCAAGTGTGCTTATAGTCCAGTATAATAATGTCTCTCTCTGGAATAAAGGGCAACCATGCTTACTGTCTATTATAAAAGATTCAGATTCCCTAAGCTTAGGGTTCCTCTCCTGTAATGCTACCCACTGCATATTCAGGTGACACCTGGACATCTTTGCATTGCTCCATGGGAACTGGGGCTCCAAGAATCAGCATAAGAAAATGCTGATGCTCTGGCTACTGCTGTTACTCTCATAAAGTCTTTTGTCTCTGACCCAGGAGTCTCATGTCTTCTGCTGGCATACATGAAACTATGGCAGGCTAACTTGTTAGTGTGCAAGGAAGGTAAAATCTCAGACCCTTCACAGTTTTTTTTAACACCTTATCTCATACTACACTCTACTTAATCAACTCATCATTCACAGAGGTCAAGAGTAAAATGGTTCCTCCTCCAGACTCCATATTACTATATGCAGGAGTGAAGAGAGGATTCCAGAATTCTTCAAGTTCCTAGTAAGAAACCTATGACTGTGTATTGGAGAAAGGGAAATAATCAGACTCTGAGGGCACTAGCTCTGAACTGACACTAATTCCTGGTGACCCAAAACATCACTATGGTCCATCAGTGATGGTAAACTAGGGGTCATACTAGGGGCTGGTGGAGGTCAGGTGATTGATGGAGTTTTTAGATCAAGTTCATCTCACAGGGGGCCCACTGGGTTCCCAAACCCACTCCATTTTCAGAATGCATTCTTAGAATCAAAATATTCCACAGCTGGCAGAATCTCTACGCTAGTTCCCTGGTGTTTGGAATGAGGACAATTATGGTAGAAAAGGCTGACTGGAAGCCAGTATAAATGTCTCTATCTACAAAAACAGTAAACCAAAAGCAATACTGCATTTCTGGGAGGATGGCAGAGATTAATGCCACCATTAAGAATGTGAAAGATTCAGGGGTGGTGATTCCCACCACATCCCAATTCAACTCATCTATTTGGCCTGTGCAAAAGACAATTAGATCTTAGAGAATGATGGTGAAGTTAATCAGATGGTAACCCCAATTGCAGCTGCTTTTCCAAATGTGGTTTTGTTGCTTGAACAAATTAACACTTCCCCTGGTATCTGGTATGCAGCTATTGATCTGGTAAATATTTTTTTCTTCTATGCCTGTTAGTACTAGACCACCAGAAACAGTTTGCTTTCAGCTGTCAAGGCTGAAAATACACCTTCACTGTCCTACCTTAGGGGTAAATCACCTCTCCAGTCCTACCTCCACAGGAGACTTTATTGCCTTTCCCTTCCAGAGGATATTTTGCTGGTCTCTAACATTGATGATACTGTGCTGACTAGACCTGGTGAGCAGGAAGTAGCAACTACTCTAAAGAAATTGGTAAGACATTCGGGTAGTGGAGGATGGGAAACAAATCCCACAAACATTCAGAGGCCTTCCACCTCAGTGAAATTTCTAAGGGCCCAGTAGTTTGGGGATGTCAAGACATCCCTTTTAAGGTAAAGGCTAAGTTACTGTATCTGGCCCCTACTACCACCAAAAGAGGCACAAAATCCTAGTGTATTTTGGAAGCAACATATACTTCATTTGAGTGTGCTACTCTAGCTCATTTATCAAGTGGCCCCCAAAACTGCTAGTTTTGAGTGACACCCAGAACAAGAGATGGTTCTGCAACAGGTCCAGGCTGCAATGCAAGCTGCTCTGCCACTTGGTCCATAGGATCCAGCAGATCTGACGGTGTGTCAAGTGGCAGTGGCAGAAAAAGATATTGTTTGGAATTTTGGGCAGGCTCCTGTAGATGAATCACAGTGCAGATCCTTAGGATTTGGGACCAAAGTCTTACCATCCTCTGAAGATAACTACCCTCATTTTGAGAAATAGTTTTTGTCTTGCTACTGGGCCCTCGTAGAGACGGAGTTCTTAACCATGGGTCACCATGTTACAGTGCAGCTTGAGCTGCCCATAATGAACTGGGCATTATCTGACCTGCAAAGCCATGAAGTTTGCACAGTTAGCACTCCATTATCAAATGGAAGTGATATATATGATTGGGTTTGAGATCAGAAGTGATATATATGAATATCTGAAGGTATGGATGAGGAAAAGGCTCAACTGCCCATGGCCCCTACACCTTCTACATTACCTTCTCACTCTCAGCCCATACCTATGGTCTTATTGAAAGTTACCAACAACCATATGGCTGAGGAAGAAAAAACTTGGGCCTTGTTTACAGATGGTTTTTTACAATATGCAGGCACCACCAGAATGTGGTACAGCACTACACTCTTTCTGGGAGATCCCTGAAGGACAGTGATAAGTGGAAATGCTCCCTGTAGACAGAACTTTGAACAGTGCACCTGGATGTTCATTTTGCCTGGAAAGTAGAAAAGGCCAGAGGTAGAGTCTATACAGATTCCTGGGCTGTGGCCAATGGTTTGGTTGGATGATCAGGAACTTGGAAGGAACACGACTGAAAATTGGTGACAAGGAGATCTGGGGAAGGGGTATGTGGATAGACTGAATTAGCAAAGAATGTAAAGATATCTGTGTCTCACGTGAATTCTCAGCAAAGGATGACCTCAGCAGAGGACGATTTAATAATCAAGTGGCTATGATGCCTGTTCTAGGGATACCAGTTACCCTCTTTCTCCAGCTACTCCTGTCATTACTCAGTGGGCTCGTGAAAAAGTAACCATGGTGGAAGATTATACATGGGCTGAGAAACATAGACTGCTGAGTGCCCAACTCCCAGCAACAGAGACCAACACTGAATCCCTCATATGACACAATTTCCCAGGGTGATCAGCCAACTACCTAGTGGCAGATTGATTGCATTGGGTCACTTCCATAATGGGGGCAGCGTTTTGTTCTTTCTGGAATAGACACATACTATGGGTATGGATTTGCCTTCTCTGCATGCAATGCTTATACCAAAACTACCATCCAGAGACGTACAGAATACCTTACTCACATGGTATCCCACACAGCATTGCTTCTGATCAAGGAATTCACCTCACAGAACTGAAATATGGCAATGGGCCTGTGCTCATGTAACTCACTGGTCTTACCACTTCGCCATCATTCTGAAGCAACTGGCTTGATAGAATGTTGGAATGGCATTTTGAAGACTCATGTTACAGTGCCAGCTAGGTGGCAATACTTTACAGAGCTGGGGAAATGTTCTCCAGGATGCTGTATATGCTCTGAATCAGTATCCAATATATCGTACTATTTCTACCGTCGTCAGGATTCACAGGTCCAGGAATCAAAGGGTAGAAATAGGACTGACTCTACTCACAATTACCCCTAGTGAGCCACCAGCGAAAATCTTACTTCCCATCCCTGCGACCTTAGATTCTGCTAATTTAGAGTTCTTCATTCCAAAAGGAGGAAAGCTTCCACCAGGAGACACAATGAGTCCATTGAATTGGAAGTTAAGACCAAATTTGTTGGTCAGTTTTATTTGTCATCTTTGCTAGGTTATGGTTCCCAGCTATTCAATCAAACATTAAGCATTTATTTGAAGGTATTTTGTAGATTTGATTAAAGTCTATAATCAGTTGACTTTATGTAAGAGATTTTACCCTGGATTCTCTAGGTGCACCTGACTGAATCCATTGGGAGGCCATAAAAGCAGGGCTGAGATTTCCCTGGGAGAGAGACGTTCCACCTACGGACCATAACTTTGACCCATATGACAACAGAGTTCCAGCCTGCTCATGATCTTCCCTTCCTGACTGCCTGCAGACAAGAGTTTTCATCAGTGTCCATGGGTTTGAGTCTGCCTGCAATCTTCCCTTTTTGACAGCCTGCCCTATAGATTTAAAATTTTCTTAACCAGTCCTTGCAACCACATAAACTAAACCAACTATATATATTATATATATAATTTATTTTTATTTACATTTATATACAGGCCATCACCTCTCACTCCCCAGGGCTTCAACATTACTATTCATCTTGAAACCATCGGGAATAATTTCATCATGGCTCTTATCTGTTTATGTCAGTTACCCTAAGTCACGCTAAGACTCCCAAGTTATCTGTCTCTTTGAGTGGCCTCACTCAGCTCTGTATATTGCTTTTATGATTCCATCTCCCTCCTCTCCCCAGCTTCTGAAATCCTCCCACTAGGCTTTGTGGAGTTTGTGAACAGCCATCATCCCCTATATCTGCAACTGCTTCTCTGTATAGTCCCTTCATCTTGCTTAACTGAAATCAAACTCTCCCCTAAGGTCTTTACTCTCCTGGAAATCCTCTTAAATGGTATGTTTCTTCTCTCATACACCCCTAGCACCACAAGACCTGGAGATGTCCTCCTCACTGTAGCTTCCAGAACACTTTCCCTCCCTCCTCAGTAACAACTCCCAGCTTTGAATCTCTTATCATCAGATTAAATCACCAATTATCTGTCCTCAGGAAAGTCAACTGCTGACCCCGGATGACTCACCTTTATTACTTGAAGATTTTAGTACCTGGATCACTGTTACTCTCTCTAGCACTATTACTGTCAAAATTTTTGATATTTAAATATCTACACTGATGGCCTTTTTAATAGCCTGGTCTCTTGGTTCCTTGACCGTCTCTCCTCTAATTATCTTGATTGCCACCCTACTTTAGCCACTAACACACATGACCCTAACATTGACCGTATCATTACTAAAAATTACTATTCCTTTCTTTTCTCAATTTGCAGCATCCTCACTATTCAACTAACACTTTCTTCTTTCTAATTCATTCCTTACTGCTCCCCACCCTAACAATACTTTGGCCCCACTCACTAAACTGACTACTCCCACTTTCCTTCATGTCCTCACTTCCCTTTCTACCCAGCTTAAACTTCATGGTCAGTTATTATATTAATTCATCTGCATGTGCTCTCAATTAATGATTTGAGACCTTTTCTAATATAATGTTTAATTCTATGAATTTCCTGCTGATCAGTTTTTGCTACATCCCACAAATTCCAGTGTTTTATTTTTATTTAATTAAAATATTATTAAATCTCCTTTGAGAATTTTCTTTGACACCTCGGGTATTGAGAAGTATATTTTTCAAGTTCCAAAAAATTTGGGGATTTTCTAGATATCATTCTGGTAGTGATTTCTAGTTTCATTCCAACACAGTCTGATTTTTATGATTTCTACTATTTTTAATTTGTCAAGTGTTGTTTATGTCCCAGTATATGGTCTAACTTCATGACTGTTCTTTCCATGTGCACTTAAGATTTGTAATGTGCTGTTGTTGGATGGTACATTCTCTAAGTGTCAATTGGCTTTAGTTAGTTCATAGTGTTCTTCATGTTATCTATATCCTTACTGATTTTCTGCCTACTTCTTCTGTCAATTATTGGTAGAGGGCTGTTGGAGTCTCCAACTATAATTATGGATTCGTCTATTTCTCCTTTAATATTTTTTAACGTTTCTATTGGAGTATAATTGCTTTACAATGGTGTGTTAGTTTCTGCTTTATAACAAAGTGAATCAGTTGTACATATACATATATCCCCATATCTCTTCCCTCTTGCTTCTCCCTCTCTCCCACCCTCCCTATCCCACCCTTCTACCTGATCACAAAGGACCGAGGTGATCTCCCTGTGCTGTGCGACTGCTTCCCACTAGCTATGTATTTTACATTTGGTAGTGTATATACGTCCATGTATACACTACGACTCTCTTACCTTGTCGCAGCTTACGCATCTCTCTACCCATGTCCTCAAGTCCATTCTCTAGTAGGTCTGCATCATTATTCCCATCGTGTCCCTAGGTTCTACATGACCTTTTTTTTTTTAGATTCCATATATATGTGTTAGCATACAATATTTGTTTTTCTCTTTCTGCCTTACTTCACTCTGTATGACAGACTCTAGGTCCATCCACCTCACTACAAATAACTCAATTTCGTTTCTTTTTATGGCTGAGTAATATTCCATTGTATATATGTACCAAATCTTCTTTATCCGTTCATCTGTTAAGGGACACTTAGGTTACTTCCATGTCTTAACTATTGTAAATAGAGCTGCAGTGAACATTGTGGTACATGACTCTTTTTGAATTATGGTTTTCGCAGGATATATACTCAGTAGTGGGATTGCTGGATCATATGGTAGTCCTATTTTTAGTTTTATAAGGAACCTCCATACTGTTCTCCATAGTGGCTGTATCAATTTACATTCCCACCAACAGTGCAAGAGTGTTCCCTTTTCTCCACACCCTCTCCAGCATTTATTGTTTGTAGATTTTTTGATGATGGCCGTTCTGACCAGTGTGAGATGATATCTCATTGTAGTTTTGATTTGCATTTCTCTAATGATTAATGATGTTGAGCATTCTTTCATGTGTTTGTTGGCAATCTGTATATCTTCTTTGGAGAAATGTCTATTTAGGTCTTCTGCCCATTTTTGGATTGGGTTTCTTGTTTTTCTGATATTGAGCTGCTGGTAAATTTTGGAGATTAATCCTTTGTCAGTTGCTTCATTTGCAAATATTTTCTCCCATTCTGAGGGTTGGCTTTTCATCTTGTTTATGGTTTCCTTTGCTGTGCAAAAGCTTTTAAGTTTCATTAGGTCCCATTTGTTTATTTTTGTTTTTATTTCCATTTCTCTAGGAGATGGGTCAAAAAGGATCTTGCTGTGAGTTATGTCATAGAGTGTTCTGCCTATGTTTTCCCCTAAGGGTTTGATAGTGTCTTGCCTTACATTTAGGTCTTTAATCCATTTGGAGTTTATTTTTGTGTATGGTGTTAGGGAGTGTTCTAATTTCGTTCTTTTACAGGTAGCTGTCCAGTTTTCCCAGTACCACTTATTCAAGAGGCTGTCTTTTCTCCATTGTATATTCTTGCCTCCTTCATCAAAGATAAGGTGACCATATCTGGGTGGGTTTATCTCTGGACTTTCTATCCTGTTCCATTGATCTATATTTCCATTTTTGTGCCAGTACCATACTGTCTTGATTACTGTAGCTTTGTAGTATAGTCTGAAGTCTGGGAGCCTGATTCCTGCAGCTCCGTTTTTCTTTCTCAAGATTACTTTGGCTATTCAGGGTTTTTGTGTTTCCACACAAATTGTGAAATTTTTTTTCTAATTCTGTGAAAAATGCCAGTAGTAGTTTGATAGGGATTGCATTGAATCTGTAGATTGCTTTGGGTAGTAGAATCATTTTCACAATGTTAATTCTTCCAATCCAAGAACATGGTATATCCCTCCATCTATTTGTATCACCTTTAATTTCTTTCATCAGTGTCTTATAATTTTCTGCATACATGCCTTTTGTCTCCTTAGGTAGGTTTATTCCTAGATATTTTATTCTTTTTGTTGTAATGGTAAATGGGAGTGTTTTCTTGACTTCACTTTCAGATTTTTCATCATTAGCATATAGGAATTCAAGAGCTTTCTGTGCATTAATTTTGTATCCTGCTACTTTACCAAATTCATTGATTAGCTCTAGTAGTTTTCTGGTAGCATCTTTAGGATTCTCTATGTATAGTATCATGTCATCTGCAAACAGTGACAGCTTTACTTCTACTTTTCCAACTTGGATTCCTTTTATTTCTTTTCTTCTCTGATTACTGTGGCTAAAACTTCCAAAACTATGTTGAATAATAGTGGTGAGAGTGGGCAACCTTGTCTTGTTCCTGATCTTCGTGGAAATGTTTTCACTTTTTCACCATTGAGAACGATGTTGGCTGTGGGTTTGTCATATATGGCCTTTATTATGTTGAGGTAAGTTTGCTCTATGCCTACTTTCTGCAGGGTTTTATCATAAATAAGTGTTGAATTTTGTCGAAAGCTTTTTCGGCATCTATTGAGAAGATCATGTGGTTTTTCTCCTTCAATTTGTTAATACGGTGTATCACATTGATTGATTTGCCTATATTTAGGAATCCTTGCACTCCTGGATAAACCCCACTTGATCATGGTGTATGATCCTTTTAATGAGCTGATGGATTCTGTTTGCTACTATTTTGTTGAGGATTTTTGCATCTATGTTTATCAGTGATATTCGTCGGTAGTTTTCTCTTTTGTGACATCTTTGTCTGGTTTTGGTATCTGCGTAATGGTGGCCTCGTAGAATGAGATTGGGAGTGTTCCTCCCTCTGCTATATTTTGGAAGAGTTTGAGAAGGATAAGTGTTAGCTCTTATCTAAATGTTTAATAGAATTTGCCTATGAAGCCATCTGGTGTTGGGCTCTTGTTTGTTGGAAGATTTTTAATCACAGTTTCAATTTCAGTGCTTGTGATTGGTCTGTTCATATTTTCTGTTTCTTCCTGGTTCAGTCTCAGAAGGTTGTGTATTTCTAAGAATTTATCCATTTCTTCCAGGTTGTCCATTTTATTGATATATAGTTGCTTGCAGTAATCTCTCATGATCCTTTATATTTTCTGCAGTATCAGTTGTTACTTCCCCTCTTTCATTTCTAATTCTATTGAGTTGAGTCTTCACCCTTTTTTTCTTGATGAGTCTGGCTAATGGTTTCTCAATTTTGTTTATCTTCTCAAAGAACCAGGTTTTAGTTTTATTGATCTTTGCTATCGTTTCCTTCATTTCTTTTTTGTTTATTTCTGATCTGATCTTTATGATTTCTTTCCTTCTGCTACCTTTGGGGTTTTTTTTTTCTTCTTTCTCTAATTGCTTTAGGTGTAAGGTTTGGTTGTTTTTTTGAGATGTTTCTTGTTTCTTAAGGTAGGATTGTATTGCTATAAATTCCCTCTTAGAACTGCTTTTGCTGCATCCCATAGGTTTTGGGTCATCATGTTTTCATTGTCATTTGTTTCTAGGTATTTTTAATTTCCTCTTTGATTTCTTCAGTAATCTCTTGGTTATTAAGTAGTGTATTGTTTAGCCTCCATGTATTTGTATTTTTTACAGATTTTTATCTGTAATTGACATCTAGTCTCAGCGTTGTGGTCAGAAAAGATACTTGATACAATTTCAATTTTCTTAAATTTACCAAGGCTTGACTTGTGACCCAAGGTATGATCTATCCTGGAGAATGTTCCATGAGCAATTGAGAATAAAGTGTATTCTGTTGTTTTTGGATGCAATGTCCTATAAATAGCAATTAAGTCCATCTTGTTTAATGTATCATTTAAAGCTTGTGTTTCCTTATTTATTTTCATTTTGTATGAACTGTCCATTGGTGAAAGTGCTGTGTTAAAAGTCCCCTACTATGATTGTGTATATGTATAACTGATTCACTCTGCTATACACCTGGAAGACAACATTGTAAATCAACTATATTCCAATAAAAATCAATTTAAAAAAACAGTTTAAAATGGCAAAAATTAAAGGGAGAATCTTCAAAGCATCAAGGGAAAAGCAACTAGTTACACCCAAGGGAACTCCCATAAGGCTATCAGCTGACTTTTCAGCAGAAACTCCACAGGTCAGAAACGTGTGGCACAATACATTTAAAGTGATGAAAGGAACAAATCTACAACCAACAATACTCTATCTGGCAGGGCTATCATTCAGATTTGAAAGCAAGATTAAGACTTTTACAGACAAGCAAAAGCTAAAAGAGATCAGCACCATGAAACTGGCTTTACAGGCAATGCTAAAGGGACTTCTCTAAGCAGAAAAGAGAAGGCCACAACTTAGAAATATGAAAATTACAAAAGGAAAAAATCTCAATGGTAAAGGCAAATAGAAAGTAAAGGTAGTAGATCAATTATAAAACTAATAGAAGTTTAAAAGAAAAAAGTAGTACAATTATCCATATCTGCATTAAGCAGTTAAGGGATACATAAAACAGAAAGATGTAAAATATGATGTCAAAAACATTGAACATGGGGGGATAAAAATGCACATTTGTTAAACGAACTTAAGAGATCAATGACTTAACATAATCATGTATATATATAGGTTACTATATATAAGACTTATGGTAAGCACAAACCAAAAAAATCTATATAGATACACAAGAAAGGAGATAAGAATCCAAACATAACACTGAAGACAGTCATTAAATCACAAAGGAAGAAAGCAAAAGAAGAAGAAAGGAACAAAAAGAACTATAAAACAACCCTAAAACAATTAACAAAATGGCACTAGGTACATACCTGTCAATAATTACTTTAAATGGAAATGAACTAGATGTTCCAATAAAAAAAAAGGCTGAATGGATACAAAAACAAGAACCATATGTGTGCTGCCTACAAGATAATCACTTCAGATCCAAAAGACACACACAAACCAAAGTGAGGGTTCAAAAAGATATTCCATGCAAATGGAAATGAAAAGAAAGCTGGGGTTTCCATGCTAATATCAGATAATATAGACTGTAAAAGAAGACTGTAACAAGAGAAAACAAAGGAGATTAATTACTTAATGATCAAGGGATCAATCCAGAAAAAATATATAACAATTGTAAATATATATGCACCCAACATAGGAGCAACTAAGTACATAAAGCAAATATTAGCAAAAACAAACAGACAAACTGACAGTAACACAATAACAGTAGGGGACTTTAACACCCCGCTTACACAAAGGACAGATCATACAGACAGAAAATCAAAAAGGGAACACTGATGTAAGTGGACACATTAGATAATATTGACTTAATAGATATACATAGAACATTTCAACCAAAAAGCATCAGAATACATTCTGTTCAACTACACATGAAACATTATCCAGGATAGATCACATGCTAGGCCACAAAAAAAGTCTCACTAATTTAAGAAGACTGAAATCGTATCAAGCATCTCTTCTTACCACAACACTGTGAAACCAGAAATCAACTACAAGAAAAAAACTGAAAAAACCCACAAACATGTGGAGGGTAAACAACTTGTTACTAAACAATCAATGGGTCACTAAAGAAATCAAAGATGGAATCAAGAAGTACCTAGAGACAAATGAAAACAAAAACACAATGATCCAAAAATCTGTGGGATGCATCAAAAGCAGTTCTAAGAGGGAAGTTTATAGCCATATAAGTCTACCTCAAGAAACAAGAAAATGTCAAGCATATAACCTGACCTTGCACTTAAAGGAACCAGAAAAAGAGGAACAAACAAAACCCATGGTTGGTAGAAGGATAGAAATCATAAAGATTCAGAGCAGAAATAAATGAAGTAGAGACTAAGCAAAAAGAAAGAAAAGAAAAGAAAAGATCAATGAAATTAAGAGTTAGTTCTTTGACAAATTCTTAGAAAGGTATAAGCTTCCAAGACTGAACCAGGAAGAAAGAGAAAATATGAGCAGACCAGTCACAAGTAATGAAATTGAAACTGTGATTAAAAATCTTCCAACAAACAAAAGTCCAGGACCAGATGGCTTCACAGGTGAATTCTATCAAACATTTAGAGAAGAGCTAACAACCATCCTTCTCAAACTCTTGCAAAAATTTGAAGGGAAGGAAGACTCCCAAACTCATTCTATGAGGCCACAATCACCTTGATACTAAACCGGACCAAGATAGTACAAAAAAGAAAATTACAGACCAATATCACTGATGAACATAGATGCAAAAATCCTCAACAACATGCTAACAAACAGAATCCAACAACACATTAAAAGGATCATACACCATGATCAACTGGGATTTATCCCAAGGATGCAAGGATTCTTCAGTATACGCAAATTAATCAATGTGATACACCATATTAACAAATTGAAGAATAAAAACTATATGATCATCTATATAGATGCAGAAAAAGCTTTTGACAAAATTCAACATCTATTTATGATAAAAACTCTCCAGAAAGTGGTCATAGAGGGAAGCTACCTCAACATAATAAAGACCTTATATGACAAACCCACAGCAAACATCATTCTCAATGGTGAAAAAACTGAAAGCATTTCCTCTAAGATCAGGAACAAGGCAAGGATGTCCACTCTCACCACTATGATTCAACATAGTTTTTGGAAGTCCCAGCCACAGCAATCAGAGAAGAAAGAGAAATAAAAGGAATACAACTTGGAAAGAAGAAGTAAAACGGTCACTGTTTGCAGATGTCATGATACTATAGATGGAGAATCCTAAAGATGCCACCAGAAAAATACTAGAGCTAATCAATGAATGTGGTAAAGTTGCAGGATACAAAATTAATGCACAGAAATCTCTTGCATTCCTATACACTAACAACAAAAGATCAAAAAGAGAAATTAAGGAAACAATCCCATTCACCATTACAACATAAAGAATAAAATACCTAAGAATAAACCTACCGAAGGAGGTAAAAGACCTGTACTCTGAAAACTATAAGACACTGATGAGAGAAATCAAGATGACACAAACAGATGGAGAGATATACCATGTCCTTGGATTGGAAGAATCAATATTGTGAAAATGAATATACTATCCAAAGCAATCTACAGATTCAATGCAATCGCTATCAAATTACCAGTGGCAATTTTTACAGAACCGGAACAAAAATCTTAAAATTTGTATGGAGACACAAAAGGCCCTGAATAGCCAAGCAGTCCTGAGGGGAAAAAATGGAGCTGGAGAAATCAGACTCCCTGACTTCAAACTATAATACAAAGCTACAGTAATCAAGACAATATGGTACTGGCACAGAAACAGAAATACAGATCAATGGAACAGGATAGAAAGCCAGAGATAAACCCACACACCTATGGTCAACTAATCTATGAAAAAGTTGGCAAAGGTATAAATTGGGGAAAAGACAGTCTCTTCAATAAGTGGTGCTGGAAAACTGGACAGCTACATGTAAAGAATGAAATTAGAACACTCCCTAACACCATAATCAAAAACTCAAAATGGAGTAGAGACCTAAGTGTAAGACCGGACACTATAAAACTCTTAGAGGAGAACATAGGAAGAACACTCTTTGGCATAAATGACAGCAAGTTCTTTTTTGACCTACCTCCTAGAGTAATGGAAATAAAAATAAACAGATGGGACCTAATGAAACTTAAAAGCTTTTGCAAAGCAAAGGAAACTACAAACAAGATGAAATTCAACCCTCAGAATGGGAGAAAATATTTGCAAATGAAGCAACTGACAAAGGATTAATCTCCAAATTTACAAGCAGCTCATGTAGCTCAATATCAAAACAATAAACAACCTAATCCAAAAATGGGCAGAAGACGGTAAACAGACATTTCTCCAAAGAAGATATACAGATTGCCAAGAAACACATAAAAGGATGCTCAACATCACTAATCATTAGAGAAATGCAAATCAAAACTACAATGAGGTATCACCTCACACTGGTCAGAACGGCCATCATCAAAATATCTACAAATCATAAATGCTGGAGAGGGTGTAGAGAAAAGGGAATCCTCTTGCACTGTTGGTGGGAATGTAAATTGATACAGCCATTATGGAGAACAGTATGGAGGTTCCTTAAAAAACTAAAAATAGAATTAATATATGAGCCAGAAATCCCATTCCTGGGCATATACCCAGAGGAAACCATAATTCAAAAAGACACATGCGGCCCAATATTCATTGGGGCACTATTTACAATAGTGAGGTCATGGAAGCAACCTAAATGCCCATCCACAGACGAATGGATAAAGAAGATATGGTACATATATACAATGGAATATTACTCAGCCATAAAAAGGAACGAAATTGGGTCATTTGTAGAGACATGGATGGATCTAGAGACTCATACAGAGTGAAGTAAATCAGAAAGAGAAAAACAAATATCGCATATTAATGCATATATGTGGAACCTGGAAAAATGGTACAGATGAACAGGTTTGCAGGGCAGGAAATAGAGTCACAGATGTAGAGAACAAACGTATGGACACCAAGGGGGGAAGTGGCGGGGGTGGTGGTGCTGGTGAGATGAATTGGGAGATTGGAATTGACATATATACACTAATATGTATAAAATAGATAACTAGTAAGAACCTGCTGTATAAAAATAAATAAAATTAAATATAAAAATTTCAGAAAAACGTTAGTTCTTTGAAAAGATAAACAAAATAAATAAACTTTTAGCCAGATTCATCAAGTAAAAAGGGGAGAGGCCCCAAATCAATATAATCACAAGTAAAAAATGAGAAGTTACAACAACACCACAGAAATACAAAGGATCATGAGAGATTACTGCGACCAACTACATGCCAATAAAATGGACACCTGAAGAAATGGACAAATTCCTAGAAATGTACAATCTCCCAAGACTGAACCAGGAAGAAATAGAAAATATGAACAGACCAATTACCAGTAATGAAATTGAATCCGTAATTTTTTAAAAACTCCCAAACAAACAAAAGTCCAGGACCAGATGTGTTTCACGGGTGAATTCTACCAAACATTTGTAGAAGAGTTAACACCTATCCTTCACAAACTATTCCAAAAAAAAATTGCAGTGGACAGAACATTTCCAAACTCATTCTATGAGGCCAGCATCACCCTGATACTGAACCAGACAAAGATACACCAAAAAAGAAAATCACACACCAATATCATTGATGAACATACATGCAAAACTACTCAACAAAATGTTAGAAACAAAATTCAACAATACATTTAAAAGGCCCATACATTATGGTCAAGTAGTATTTACAATAGGGATGCTAGGATGGTTCAATCATCATCAATCAATTTTATACAAGCACATTAACAAATTAAAGAGTAAAAAACATATGATTATCTCAATAGATGAGAAAAAGCTTCTTCAACAAAATTCAACATCCACTTATGAAAAAACTCTCAACAAAGTGGTTATAAAAGAAACATACCTCAGCATAATAAAAGCCATATATGATAAGCCCACAGCTATCATCATACTCAATGGTGAAAAGCATTTCCTCTAAGATCAAGAGCAAGACAAGGAAGTCCACTGTCACCACTTTTATTCAACATGGTGTTAAAAGTTCTAGCCACAAGAAAGAGAAAAACAAATACCATATACTAACACATATATATGGAATCTAAAAAAAAATAGTTCTGAAGAACCTAGGGGCAGGACAGGAATAAAGACACAGATGTAGATAATAGACCTGAGGACATGGGGAAGGGAAGGGTAAGCTGGGATGAAGTGAGAGAGTGGCATGGACTTATGTATACTACAAATGTAAAATAGATAGCTAGTGGGAAGCAGCTGCAAAGCACAGGGCCATCAGCTCAGCACTTTGTGACCACCTAGAGGGGTGGGATAGGGAGGGTGGGGGGGAGGCGCAAGAGGGAGGAGATATGGGGATATATGTATATGTATAGCTGATTCACTTTGTTATAAAGCAGAAACTAACACACCATTGTAAAGCAATTATACTCCAATAAAGATGTTAAAACAAAATTCTAGCCACAGCAATCAGACAATGAAAAGAAATAAAAACAATCCAGATTGGAAAGGAAGAAGTAAAACTGTCACTGTTTGAAGATGATATGATGCTACATATTAAAAAAAATCCTAAGGACACCATAAAAAAATTACCAGAACTCATCAATGAATTCAGTTAAGTTGCAGGATACAACATTAATATACATAAATCCATCACATTTATATACACTAAGAGCAAACTATCAGAAAGTAAATTAAGAAAACAATCTCATTTACAATCACATCAAAAAGAATAAAACATCCAGGAACAAATCTACTTAAGGATGTAAAAGATCTGTACTTGAAAAACTGTAAGTCATTGATGAAAGAAATTGAAGACAACACAAACAAATGGAAAGATATACCCTGCTCATGGATTAGAATAATTAACATTGTTAACATGACCATACTACCCAAGGCAATCTACAGATTCAGTACAATCCCTATCAAAATACCAATGACATTTTTCACACAACAAGAACAAATAATTCTAAAATTTGCATAGAAACAGAAAAGACCCCGAATAGCCAAAACAATCTTGAGAAAGAAGAACAAAGCGAGAGGTACCACACTTCCTGATTTCAAACTGTACAATAAAGCTACAACAATCAAAACAGTATGGTACTGGCACAAGAACAGATACATAGATCAATGGAACAGAATAGAGAGTCCAGAAATGATTCCACACATATTTGGTCAATTAATCTATGACAAAGGAGGCAGAATATACAATGGAGAAAAGACCACTTCTTCAGTAAATGTTGGGAAAACTTGACAGCTACATGCAAAAGAATCACATTGGAGTACTTTCTCACTCCATATAAAAAATAAACTCAAAATGGGTTAAAGGCTTAAATGTAAGACCTGAAATCATAAAACTTCTAGCAGAAAACATAGGTAGTATGCCCTTTGACATTGGTCCTAGCAATATTTTTTTGTATATGTCTCCTTAGGCAAGGGAAACAAAAGTAAAAATAAACAAATGAGACTACATCAAACTAAAAATCTTTTGTACAGTGAAACAAACTACCAACGAAACTAAAAGGTTGCCTACTGAGTGGAAGAAAACATTTACAAATGATATATCTGATAAGGGGTTAATATCCAAAATATACAAAGAACTCATACAACTAAAAAAACTCCCAAACAACCCTATTGGAAAATGGGCATAGGACCTGAACAGACATTTTTCCAAAGAGGACATACAGGTGGCCAACAGGCACATGAAAAAACGGTCAACATCACTAATCATCAGGGAAAAGCAAATCAAAACCACAGTGCGATATCTCCTCACACCAGTCAGAATGACTATTATCAAAAATACAAGTAACCAGTATTGGCAAGGATGTGGACAAAAAAGAAACCTCACGCACTGTTGCTGGGAATGTAAACTGTTGCAGCCACTATGAAACACAGTGTGGAGATTTCTTTAAAACTTAAAAATGGAACTACCATATAATTCAGCAGTTCCACTCCTAGCTATTTATCCAAAGAAAACAGAAATCTAATTCCAAAAGATATATTAACCCCTATGTTCACTGCAACATTATTTACAAGAGCCAAGATACTGAAACAACTTAAGTGCCCATTGATAGATAAATAGATAAGAAGAGTTGTATATACATATGATAGACTATTACCCAGCCATAAAAAAGTATGAAATCTTGCCATTTGTGACAACATGGATTGACCTGGAGGGTTTTATGTTAAGTGAAATAAATGAGACAGAGAAAGAAAAATACCATATGATTTAACTCATATGGTGGAATCTAAAAACCAAAACAAATGAAGAGACATAACAAAACAGAGTCATATATACCGAGAACAAACAGGTGGTTTCCAGAGGGGAAAGGGGTGGGGGGATGAAAGAAATAAGTGAGGGAGATTAAGAGGTACAAACTTCCAGTTACAAAATAAATGAGTCATGGTTATGAAATGTACAGTGTGGGGAATATAGTCAATAAATATGTAATATATTTGTATTGTGACAGATAGTAGAGTTATTGTGGCAATCATTTTGAAATGTATAGAAATATTGAATCACTGTATTGTGCACCAGGAACTAACATAGTGTTGTAGGTCTAATATACTTCAAAAACAAACAAACAAACAAACAAACAAGCTCATAGAAAAAGAGATCAGATTTGTGATTATCAGAGGCAGGAGTGGGAGCAGAAGGGATGGGATTAAGGTAGTCAAGACTTACAAACTTCCAGATGTAAGATAAATAAGTACAAGGGATGTAATATACAACATGATTAATATAATTAACACTGCTGAATGTTATATATGAGAGTTAAGAGAGTAAATCCGGAGTTCTCAGCACAAGATAAAAGTTTTTCTATTTATTTTATTTGGTATCTATATGAGATGATGGAAGTTTACTAAACTTATTGTGGTAATCATTACAGGATGTATGTAAGCCACATCATTATGCTTATACATACATATATATATATATATATATATATATATATATATATATATATAACTTATACGGTGCTGTATGTCAATTATATCTCAATAAAGCTGGAAGAAGGAAAAATGGATCATATATCTAAATGTAAACATAAATCTATAATATTTTTAGGAGAAAATTTCATGACTTGTGGATAGATGAATTCTTAGGCATGACATGAAAAGCATGAACAATAAGAAATCATAAGGGGAAAAAGGTGTTAAATTTGATCTCATTATAATGTAAAACATTTATTCTGAGAAAGCTTATCAAGAGAATAAAAAGATGAATATATATCACAAGTAAGTAAATATTTGTAAATTATACATCCAACTGAGATCCAGAACATGCAGAATATATGAAGAACTTTCAAAACTCAACAAAAAGAAAATTAACAGCTCAATTAAAAAGCAGGGAAAGGACTTGAACAGACAATTCAACAAAGAGGATCTAAGAATGGGAAAGCCCAGAGATAAACCCATGCACATATGGTCACCTTATCTTTGATAAAGGAGGCAGGAATGTACAGTGGAGAAAGGACAGCCTCTTCAATAAGTGGTGCTGGGAAAACTGGACAGGTACATGTAAAAGAATGAGATTAGATCACTCCCTAACACCATACAAAAAAATAAGCTCAAAGTGGATTAAAGACCTAAATGTAAGGCCAGAAACTATCAAATTCTTAAAGGAAAACATAGGCAGAACACTCTATGACATAAATCACAGCAGGATCCTTTTTGACCCACCTCTTAGAGAAATGGAAACAAAAACAAACAAATGGGACCTAATGAAACTGCAAAGCTTTTGCACAGCAAAGGAAACATTGACCAAAAACAAGACCAAAAGACAACCCTCAAAATGGGAGAAAATATTTGAAAATGAAGCAACTGACAAAGGATTAATCTCCAAAATTTATAAGCAATGCATGCAGCTCAATAACAAAAAAACAAACAACCCAATCCACAAATGGGCAGAAGACCTAAATAGACATTTCTCCAAAGAAGATATACAGACTTCCAACAAACACATGAAAGAATGCTCAACATCATTAATCATTAGAGAAATGCAAATCAAAACTACAATGAGATATCATCTCACACCAGTCAGAATGGCCATCATCAAAAAATGTAGAAACAATAAATGCTGGAGAAGGTGTGGAGAAAAGGGAACACTCTTGCACTGCTGGTGAGAATGTGAATTGGTACAGCCACTATGGTGAAGAGTATGGAGGTTCCTTAAAAAAACTAAAAATAGAACTACCATATGACCCAGCAATCCCACTACTGGGCATATACCCTGAGAAAACCATAATTCAAAAAGAGTCATGTACCAAAATGTTCATTGCAGCTCTATTTACAATACCCAGGAGATGGAAACAACCTAAGTGTCCATCATCGGATGAATGGATAAAGAAGATGTGGCACATATATACCATGGCATATTACTCAGCCATAAAAAGAAACGAAATTGGGCTATTCTAATGAGGTGGATGGACATAGAGTCTGTCATATAGAGTGAAGTAAGTGAGAAAGAGAAAGACAAATACCGTATGCTAAAACATATATATGGAATTTAGGGAAAAAAGTGTCATGAAGAGCCAAGAGGTAAGACAGGAATAAAGACAAAGACCTAAGAGAATGGACTTGAGGATATGGGGAGGGTTAAGAGTAAGCTGTGACAAAGAGAGAGAGTTGAATGGACATATATACGCTACCAAACATAAAATAGATAGCTACTGGGAAGCAGTCGCATAGTACAGGGAGATCAGCCCGGTGCTTTGTGATCACCTAGAGGGGTGGGATAGGGAGGGTGGGAGGGAGGGGGACGCAAGAGAGAAGAGATATGGGAACATATACATATGTATAACTGATTCACCTTGTTATAAAGCAGAAACTAACACACCATTGTAATACAATTATACTCCAATAAAGATGTAAAAAAAAAAAGAATGGCAAATAAACACATGAAATAATGTTTAACATCACTATCCGTTAGCAAAATGCAAATTAAAATCACAATTAGATACTTCTATACACCTATTACAATAGCTGAAATAAAACACACTGACAGGACCTGCCCACCAGAAAGACAAGATCCAGCCTCATCCACCAGAACACAGGCACTAGTCCCTCCAAAAGGAAGCCTACACAACCAACTGAACAAACTTAGGCACTGGGGACAGACACCAAAAACAACGGGAACTACAAACCTGCTGCCTGCAAAAAGGAGACTCCAAACACAGTAAGATAAGCAAATTGAGAAGACAGAAAAACACACCGCAGATGAAGGAGCAAGGTAAAAACGCACCAGACCTAACAAATGAAGAGGAAATAGGCAGTCTACCTGAAAAAGAATTGAGAATAATGATAGTAAAGATGATCCAAAATCTTGGAAATAGAATAGAGGAAATGCAAGAAACATTTAACAAGGACCTAGAAGAACTAAAGATGAAACAAACAATGATGAACAACAAAATAAATGAAATTAAAAATACTCTAGATGGGATCAATAGCAGAATAACTGAGGCAGAAGAACGGATAAGTGACCTGGATGATAAAATAGTGGAAATAAACTACTGCAGAGCAGAATAAAGAAAAAAGAATGAAAAGAACTGAGGACAGTCTCAGAGACGGCTGGGACAACATTAAACGCACCAACATTTGAATTACACGGGTTCCAGAAGAAGAAGAGAAAAACAAAGGCTGAGAAAATATTTGAAGAGATTATAGTTGACAACTTCCCTAATATGGAAAGGAAATAGTTAATCAAGTCCAGGAAGCACAGAGAGTCCCATAAACGATAAATCCAAGGAGAAATATGCCAAGACACATATTAATCAAAGTGTCAAAAATTAAATACAAAGAAAACATATTAAAAGCAGCAAGGGAAAAACAACAAATAATACACAAGGGAATCCCCATAAGGTTAACTGCCAATCTTCAGCAGAAACTCTGCAAGCCAGAAGGGACTAGCAGGACATATTTAAAATCATGAAGGAGAAAAAACCTACAACCAAGATTACTCTACCCAGCAAGGATCTCATTCAGATTTGATGGAGAAATTAAAATCTTTACAGACAAGCAAAAGCTGAGAGAGTTCAGCACAACCAAACCAGCTTTACAACAAATGCTAAAGGATCTTCTCTAGGCAAGAAACACAAGAGAAGGAAAAGACCTACAATAACAAACCCAAAACAATTTAGAAAATGGGAAAAGGAACATACATATCGATAATTACCTTATATGTAAAAGGACTCAATGCTCCCACCAAAAGAAACAGATTAGCTGAATGGATACAAAAACAAGTCCCATATATGTGCTGTCTACAAGAGACCCACTTCAGACCTAGAGACACATACAGACTGAAAGTAAGGGGATGGAAAAAGATATTCCATGCAACTGGAAACCAAAAGAAAGCTGGAGTGGCGATTCTCACATAAGGACAAAATAGACTTTAAAATAAAGACTATTAGAAGAGACAAAGAAGGACACTACATAATGATCAAGGGATCGATCCAAGAAGAAGATATAACAAGTGTAAATATTTATGCACCCAACATAGGAGCACCTCAATACATAAGGCAAATATTAACAGCCATAAAAGGGGAAATTGACAGTAACTCATTCATAGCAGGGGATTTTAACATCCCACTTTCACCAATGGACAGATCATCCAAAATGAAAATAAATAAGGAAACACAGCTTTAAATGATACATTAAACAAGATGGACTTAATTGATATTTATAGGACATTCCATCCAAAAACAACAGAATACACATTTTTGTCAAGTGCTCATGGAACATTATCCAGGATAGATCATATCTTGGGTAACAAATCAAGCCTTTGTAAACTTAAGAAAATTGAAATTGTATCAAGTATCTTTTCCGACCACAATGCTATAAGACTAGATATCAGTTACAGGAAAAGATCTGTAAAAAATACAAACACATGGAGGCTAAACAATACATTACTGAAAAACGAAGTGATCACTGAAGAAATCAAAGAGGAATTTAAAAAATACCTAGAAACAATAACAATGGAGACACAACGACCCAAAACCTATGGGATGCAGCAAAAGCAGTTCTAAGCGTGAAGTTTATAGCAATAAAGGTCCACCTTAAGAAACAGGAATCATCTCGAATAAACAACCTAAGCTTGCAACTATGGAAATTAGAGAAAGAAGAACAAAAAAAACCCCAAAGTTAGCAGAAGGAAATAAATCATAAAGACAGATCAGAAATAAATGAAAAAGAAATGAAGGAAACGATAGCAAAGATCAATAAAACTAAAAGCTGTGCCTTTGAGAAGATAAACAGGATTGATAAACCATTAGCCAGACACATCAAAAAAAAAAAGGGAGAAGTCCCAAATCAATAGAATTAGAAATGAAAAAGGAGAAGTAACAACTGACACTGCAGAAATACAATAAATCATGAGAGATTACTACAAGCAACTCTATGCCAAAAAAAAAAATGGACAACCTGGAAAAATGGACAAATTCTTAGAAATGTGCAACCTGCCAAGACTGAATCAGGAAGAAATAGAAAATATGAACAGACCAATCAGAAGCATTGAAAATTGAAACTGTGATTAAAATTTCTTCCAACAAACAATAGCCCAGGACCAGATAGCTTCACAGGCGAATTCTGTCAAACATTTAGAGAAGAGCTAACACCTATCCGTCTCAAACTCTCCCAAAATATAGCAGAGGGAGGAACACTCCCAAATTCATTCTAAGAGGCCACCATCACCTTGATACCAAAACCAGACAAGGATGTCACAAAAAAAGAAAAACTACAGGCCAATATCACTGATGAACATAGATGTAAAAATCCTCAACAAAATACTAGCAGACAGAATCCAACAGCACACTAAAAGGATCATACACCATGATCAAGTGGGGTTTATTCCAGGAATGCAAGGATTCTTCAATATACGCAAATCAAACAATGTGATAAACCATATTAACAAATTGAAGGAGAATAACCATATGATCATCTCAATAGATGCAGTGAAAGCTTTTGACAAAATTCAACACCAATTTATGATAAAAACCCTACAGAAAGTACGCATAGAGGGAACTTTCCTCAACATAATAAAGGCCAGATATGACAAACCCACAGCCAACATCATCCTCAGTGGTGAAAAACTGAAAGCATTTCCACTAAGATCAGGAGCAAGATAAGGTTCCCCACTCTCACCACTCTTATTCAACATAGTTTTGGAAGTTTTAGCCACAGCAATCAGAGAAGAAAAGGAATCCAAACCATAAAAGAAGAAGTAAAGCTGTAACTGTTTGCAGTTGACATGATACTATACATAGAGAATCCTAAAGATGCTACCAGAAAACTGGTAGAGCTAATCAATGAATTTGGTAAAGTAGCAGGATACAAAATTAACGCACAGAAATCTCTGGTATTCCTATACACTAGTGATGAAAAATCTGAAAGTAAAATCAAGAAAACACTCCCATTTACCATTGTAACAAAAAGAATAATATATCTAGGAATAAACCTACCTAAGGAGACAAAAGGCATGTATGCAGAAAATTATAAGACACTGATGAAAGAAATTAAAGATGATACAAATAGATGGAGAGATATACCATGTTCTTGGATTGGAAGAATCAACATTGTGAAAATGATTCTACTACCCAAAGCAATCTACAGATTCAATGCAATCCCTATCAAACTACCACTGGCATTTTTCACAGAACTAGAGCAAAAATTTCACAATTTGTATGAAACACAAAAAGACCCCGAATAGCCAAAGCAATCTTGAGAACGAAAAACGGAGCTGGAGGAGTCAGGCTTCCTGACTTCAGACTATACTACAAAGCTACAGTAATCAAGACAGTATGGTACTGGCACAAAAACAGAAAGATAGATCAATGGAACAGGATAGAAAAGCCCAGAGGTAAACCCCACGCACATATGGTCACCTTATCTTTGATAAAGGAGGCAGGAATGTACAGTGGAGAAAGGACAGCCTCTTCAATAAGTGGTGCTGGGAAAACTGGACAGGTACATGTAAAAGTATGAGATTAGATCACTCCCTAACACCATACACAAAAATAATCACAAAATGGATTAAAGACCTAAATGTAAGGCCAGAAACTATCAAACTCTTAGAGGAAAACATAGTAATAACACTCTATGACATAAATAACAGCAAGATCCTTTTTGACCCACCTCCTAGAGAAATGGAAATAAAAAACAAAAAAAAACAAATGGCACCTAATCAAACTTCAAAGCTTTTGCACAGCAAAGGAAACCATAAATAAGACCAAAGACAACCCTCAGAATGGGAGAAAATATTTGCAAATGAAGCAACTGACAAAGGATTAAATTCCAATATTTACAAGCAGCTCATGCAGCTCAATACCAAATAAAGAAACAACCCAAACGAAAAATAGGCAGAAGACCTAAATAGACATTTCTCCAAAGAAGATATACAGACTGCCAATAAACATATGAAAGTATGCTCAACATCATGAATCATTAGAGAAATTCAAATCAAAACTACAATGAGATATCATCTCACACCAGTCAGAATGGCCATCATCAAAAAATCTAGAAACAATAAATGCTGGAGAGGGTGTGGAGAAAAGGGAACACTCGTGCACTGCTGTGGGAATGTGAATTGGTACAGCCACTATGGAGAACAGTATGGAGGGTTCCTTAAAAATATACAAATAAAGTACCATATGACCCAGCAATCCACTACTACTGGGCATATACCCTGAGAAAACCATAATTCAAAAAGAGACATGTGCCAAAATGTTCATTGCAGCTCTATTTACAATAGCCCAGAGATGGAAACAACCTAAGTGTCCATCATCGCATGAATGGATAAAGAAGATGTGGCACATATATACCATGGAATATTACTCAGCCATAAAAAAGAAACGAAATTGAGCTATTTGTAATGAAATGGGTAGACCTAGAGTCTGTCATACAGAGTGAAGTAAGTCAGAAAGAGAGAGACAAATACCGTTTGCTAACACATATATATGGAATTTAAGGGGGAAAAATGTCATGAAGAACCTAGGGGTAAGACAGGAATAAAGACACAGACCTACTAGAGAACGGACTTGAAGATATGGGGAGGGGGAAGGTTGAGCTGTGACAAAGCGAGAGAGAGGCATGGACATATATACACTACCAAACGTA